>NC_142337.1:6405000-7113750 GCF_054954075.1 Amborella trichopoda | reverse complement strand
ATATGCATGAATCTAATGATTTGAGGTTTTTAGGGAGTTTAACTTTCAAATCAAATTCTATTTGAAGGATCAAATTTTATTTCGGGGATCCTGATTTGGAATGTCGATGTGTCACTCATCTTTTTTTTTATTTTTTGGGTAATTAAGTGGGGATGATGAGTCCCTATCCGTTTTTGAAACCGTTAGTGCTTTTTTAATGCATTGGGTGAGAATGGGTTCCTGTCGTGGTGACAACACCACTTGTCAAACAAGTAAGATCTAGAACCACCGCAAAAGTAGCTTTCAAGGTGGGGCAAACATAGTGGACTCGAGACTAATAATGGTGGGCACAAGGAAAGGTCTTCCTTAAGAATGGATGATATGGTTATGTCAATCTAATCACAATAATTGTTCGAAACGTCAACTCGGGCTGACTACTCGGCTCATGCCCCGGCTTAGTACTCAGGCCGATTGCTATAACAGCTGAAAACTATTAGAACACTAAAAAAAAAATAAGTATATCAAAAAATAAGAAAAATATATTCAAAGTAAAATTTAACAAAATACAATTAATTGTTATTAAAAAATAGCAAAAAAAAAATAGATTTAAAAAAGAAAAAAGTAAAAAATGAGACTATTCATCTTTTATACAAGGTGGTCATAATTTTTCTTGACCTTTGGATGTGAAACTTGGTGATTGCATTTATTCCATTGACCTAGCACAAAGTTTTGTTTCATGCGGGTTGGACCACATGACTACATATGTGGTCCAAGAGTGTAAAGCATCTATCTTAAAGATGGATGCAAGCAGGTGTTCCATCTAAAGACAATGGAAACTACCGGTCCAAATGTTTTCTTACTAAAATTATTATTTTTAGTTTTAAAATTTTTATTATTTTTTTATATTCATGATCTCCATGTTAGAGATTACATGCCGTTAAAATTAAGTCTAATAATCCATCTAAAAAATAGAATTATTAATAGGCTCGCATTTCTACGAATGAGGGCTTGGCCCTATAGAAACAGGGTCTAAATTTGTGACACACTCAAGCTATCAAATTTCACATCGGATGGTTATAAGCAATTGTTACCTCCGTGTACAATAGATAAATGATCTCATTGTATACAATCTTTTTAAAAAATGAGTTTACAACCGGCAGTATTCTTGAAATTATAAAAAAAGATGGAAAAATGTAAAAATAAGTATTCATGGCCAAAATACTTTCCAATTTTTGTCAAAATAATAGAAAACATAAATAAACATGCTATAAATATATTTCTTATGTTTTAAAATTTTTTAAGATCCTCAAATTGGACCTCCCACTCGAAACAACTTGAGCTCGATAAGGACGTAAGGCCGAGTAACTTGGCCAAGTAAAACTACTGATCAGTAGTGCCATTTTCACCCCTCCATTGGTGAACATTCTTTGTAAGTGTTTGGTCTGCTGCAACTATTACAGAGCAAACCTGTTTCTATCATATTAAGAAAACACAGCAAGCACTCGAAGCCTTTCTCTCTTTCTCTTTCTCTTTCTTTTTTCTTTTTTTTTTTTTTTTTTTTTTTTTTTAATTATTATTTGAGCAGTAGGAATCATGAGATATTGAGATATAATGCTGCTAGCTACTTAATCCCACGCCTGATTCCTAATCAATCCCAAACCTACCAGCAACAAAAACCTAATTTCCCTTACTCCAAAATTAAAATTACGAGAGAAAACTCCCCCATAAAGTCTAAACCAGTTGCTCTTTTGGTATTGCTCAAGCATCCAGAATAAAAAGGGAACTTGATCATTCCCCAATATCATACCAATGCTCAAAAATTCGCTTGGGATCCGGATTCGGGCCTTGCTCGAGTGACTAGTGTATGGGGCAAAAGAAGCTAGTGTATGGGGCAAAAGAAGCGCAAAAAAATAATAAACAAAGAATAAGTTTTTAAATCTCTTTTTGGATTTTTTTTCATGATATTTTTCATGAAGGGGGATATTTTTCATGATGATTTGGGGGTCTTTCTTGTGATGGACTCTAATTTTTATATAGAAAAGTATAGAATGGAATCGTTTATGTCTCCTCCCAAGTTTTCTAATATTCCCAAGGTGCAACAGACAATTCTTATACTATCTATATATAGAACAAATTTAAAATTTCTACTAGTATATTCGAATTGCACCAAATAGTGTAATTTTAATCTGTACAAATTCTGCCCACTACCGATATTAACATGAAGACTAGATAAACATATCTTGATAGAACAAACATTACATCAGTGCCTTTGATCAAAAGTTACAAGGGGAATGTCAATCATGCCTACACATTCTTCAAAGATGGTCATGCTGCATTTGAATTATGAGACTGCAATTACCTTGAAAAATATTTATCATAGTTTGATGAGTTTGGCTACTCAGTAAGTGACTATCATGGTCTTAAAAATAATCATGGTTGGAAGATATAAACATTTTCTGAAGAATGTATGTTAAAAACCACCTGAGGAAGAATTACGAGCAAAAGCATTTATAGATAACAATTGCACTTTCACAAATCCATAGTTAAACATAATCCAAATGATTGAAATGCATATAAACATTTTAACAGAGATGCATAATTCAAAGGATTTCACAAAATACCCTACTGGCGTCCCAAGTAGGTCACCTATATACCCCATCAGCGTCTTGATGGGTCCAAACAACCCCTGCAGGTCCAAACGTACCCCACCGGCGTACCGGATAAGTCCAAATAGCCACTACCGGATAGGTCTAAACAATCCCTGCAGGTCCAAACATACCTCACCGACATCCCGGATGAGTCCAAATAGTCCCTACCGACATAACCGAATAGGTCCTAACAAGCCCTGCAGGTCCGATCATACCTCACCGGCGTCCCGGATGAGTCCAAATAGTCCCTAAACCGGATAGGTCCTAATATTCACTACAGGTCCATTTATACTCAAATTATCTCTGAAACTCTTTAAACATCCGAAAGCAACAATATCATATATGCAAAGTATCATTGAAATCATTAATATGAATTCACTTGAAGCAATTTAATAACAATCACTTACACACAAAACTTATAAAATAGATAAAATATCATATTTTTACTAAAAATATTATCTTTCAGGACAATAAGCTCACTTACACACAACTTATAAAATAAAGATGCTGGACGGAAATATCACTATTTATTAAAAACATACTATTTTTCAAGAAGATAATGTCACTTACCTATAAAACTTATGGTTGTCGATTTTGTGTTTGCTTGATTAAAGCATAGATACTCAGATTCCCAAGCTTCACAGAGAAAACTTGGTTCCCATACTCCATGTCAAAGCCATCAATCTTGAGTGTGGTCACCTTAATCTTTACACTTTTTACACATGAAACTTTTAACACATGCTGTTGATAAATGAGGAACTATCAGATGTATGGCCATCAACTGTGACTATAGCCTTAAAACGAGGGGTATGGTCTACAATCTTTCTAACACAAAAAGAAATAGGCATATCCAAACCTTTCGTTTGCACAAACTCTTGAAGCAGATTCTTGCATAAATATTTTCCACCATTAACGTTTATTGAAATCAAAGTATTATTCGAAGACCCCAAGCTTGAACGTTCTAATGGTTGTGCTTCTCTCAAAGATGACTCTTCAAGCCACTACTATGTTACCATGGTTAATGATCCCTCTTTTCGTTCATCTTCATATTCTACAATCCATTCAATAGGGCATTTGGATGAACGACAACTAAAGTCAACAATCCTTGAATAAATACTCGTAAGTTTCTGTGTCGTTGCAGTCCACTTTGCCCCATGAGTCAGCGTCTAAGATTTCTTCTATCATAAGAGCAAGCTTTAGACAATAATAACAAAACCCTCTTTTTCTTTTATAGTCACAAAGTTTGCCTTGCTCAAACAGCCATCATATACAGAGAAGGGGTAGCAAGACATTGGAAACTCGAACTTCTCTTACCTAAGTAGCAAAAATGCCAGCCACAAAGACACTGTTTGTTCCCCACCAAAAAATCCGACGATTTTCGAACACAATTAGAATGCTTCCCTTTGAGACAAGCCGAGTAATCGCGAACTAAGAGCACCCCACCATCTTTGCAGAGGAAGCAGACATCCTTTGAAATCTCTTTCTTTCTCTTCTTCCCCTGTTTCCCTTTACTAAATAGTAAACTCTACGCACCCCAGTAGTAGAGAGAGAAAGAAATATGTTCTTTACTAAACATAAACAGTAAACAACTAGAGAGAGAGAGGGAGTTTCGAATAAAATAGAAACACCTCATATGCAAGGTGTTTTACAAAACGAGACAAGAGGAATATAAAGCCGCCACGTTAAAAAGAAAAGCTTGTGTTAACATAAAGTTTTAAGATGGTGGACCTAAGGTCCACCCAAATAAAATTGAACCCTCAAGTATATTCACAATAATACCATTTTATTTATTGTTAATATAAAAGTAGCAATATCTTAACGGTATAAAATTATTACTATTATTATTATCATTACTAATACATAATTATTATTTTATTTATTTATTTTGTATTTATTTATGTTAACACTATTAATATTATTTTTCCATTTCAAAAATTTTGGGTCGTCACATTCTCCCCTTCTTATAGAAATTTAGTCCTCTAAATTTTGTACCTTTGGGTTATGAGCCCACCACAACTTCGCTGCGCTATGACTATGTCACCTATATTCTTGTTCAGATATCTTCTATATTCTCTTGCAGCAGTCTTCTTATTAAGAACATATTGCCACCTCATATATTTATTGGCAAGCTTTTATTTTTCCATAATACAACATCTGAGATTCACTTGTTCTACTGATGCTCAACTTTTGATACTCAATTTCCCTTTCTTGCCTCATTCTTGACCATATGTGGATCAAATCTGGCCAATTCAGTAAATCTAACTTCATCTTGTGCTACCATTCTGTTTCCTTGGACTAATTCCAGTAATTTCATTTCCTATTGATCTTGAATAAAATCTGGGAAGTACTTTTCATTACATGCTTCTCATAATGCTTCCCAAGACATGGGTTTATTTCTAGGACCAATACTCTTTTTCTCGTTCGCCACCAATGTTCTACTTCACTTTCCAATATAAAGACTATCAAAGTGGCCTTCTTATCATCAGGACATTCCATTACTTCAAATATTTTCTCTAATTGCCTAACCCATCCTTCGACTTCTAGTGGAGTTGCAACACCCTTAAAGGAAAGTGGGTTTTAATTCTTAAATTGTTCAATAGCACACTCATCATTTCCCATAAATGACAACTTAGGTGGATTGTGTTCTCCATTTAATATTATATACGCGAAACTATATTCTTCGAGGCTCTAAGAATTCCTTTCATACTTGCTCCAATCATATGGAATCTTGTAACTGTTTGTAAATACACTAAGTATGACTTAAGGTATATTTCTATTCAGATTTTTTAGGATCCTAAACCTATTACTCTGATACCATTATTGTCACACCCCAACTTTTCTAACATTCCCGAGGTGCAACAGACAATTCTTATACTATCTATATATAGAACAAATTTAAAATTTCTACTAATATATTCGAATGGCACCAAATAGTGTAATTTTAATCTGTACAAATTCTGCCCACAACTGATATTAACATGAAGACAAGATAAACATATCTTGATAGAACAAACATTACATCAGTGCCTTTGATCGAAAGTTACAAGGGGAATGTCAATCATGCCTACACATTCTTCAAAGATGGTCCTGCTACATTTGAACTATGAGACTGCAATTACCTTGAAAAATATTTACCATAGTTTGGTGAGTTTGACTACTGAATAAGTGATCATCATGGTACTAAAAATAATCATGGTTGGAAGATATAAACATTTTTTAAAGAATGTACGTTAAAAACCACCCGAGGAAGAATTGCAAGCACAAGCATTTATAGATAACAATTGCACTTCACAAATCCATAGTTAAACATAATCCAAATGATTGAAATGCATATAAACATTTTAACAGATATGCATAATTCAAAAGATTTCACAAAATACCCTACTGGCGCCCCAAGTAGGTCACCTATATACCCCATCAATGTCCCGATGGGTCCAAACAACCCTTGCAGGTCTAAAACATACCTCAACGGCGTACCAGATGAGTCCAAATAACCCCTATCGGATAGGTCTAAACAATACCTGCAGGTCCAAACATACCTCACCGGTATCCCGGATGAGTCCAAATAGTCCCTACCGGCATAACCGAATAGGTCCTAACAATCCCTGCAGGTCCGATCATACCTCACCGGTATCCCGGATGAGTCCAAATAGTCCCTACCGACATAACCGGACAGGTCCTAACGTTCACTGCAGGTCCACTTATACTCAAATTATCTCTTAAACTCTTTAAACATCCGAAAGCAACAATATCATATATGTAAAGTATCATTGAAATCATTAGTATGAATTAACTTGAAGCAACTTAATAACAATCACTTACATACAAAACTTATAAAATAGATAAAATATTACATTTTTACTAAAAAGATTATCTTTTCAAGACAATAAGCTCACTTACACACAAAACTTATAAAATAAAGAGGCTGGATGGAAATATCATTATTTATTAAAAACATACTATTTTTCAGAAGGATGATGTCACTTACCCATAAAACTTATAGTTGTCGATTTGGTGTTTGCTTGATTAAAGCATAGATACTCAGATTCCCAAGCATCACAGAGAAAGCTTGATTCCCATAATCTATGTCAAAGCCATCAATCTTGAGTGTAGTCACCTTATTCTTTTACATTTCATATACATGAAACTTTTAACACATGCTGCTGATAAATGAGGAACTATCGGATGTATGGCCATCAACTGTGACTATTGCCTTCAAACGAGGGGTATGGTCTACAATCTTTCTAACACAAGAATAAATAGGCATGCACAAACTCTTGAAGCAGATTCGCGTATAAATATATTCCACCATTAACGTTTATTGAAATCAAAGTATTATTCGAAGACCCCAAGCTTGAACGTTCTATTGGTTGTGCTTCTCTCAAAGATGACTCTTCAAGCCACTACTATGTTACCATGGTTAATGATCCCTCTCTCTGTTCATCTTCATATTCTACAATCCATTCAATAGGGCATTTGGATGAACGACAACTAAACTCAACAATCCTTGAATAAATACTCGTAAGTTTTTGTGTCATTGCAATCCACTTTGCCCCATGAGTCAGCGTCTAAGATTTCTTCCATCATAAGAGCAAACTTTAGACAATAATAACAAAACCCTCTTTTTCTTTTATAGTCACAAAGTTTGCCTTGTTCAAACCGTCATCATATACAGAGAAGGGGCAGCAAGACATTGGAAACTTGAATTCTCTTACCTAAGTAGTAAAAATGCCAGCCACAATGACACTGCTTGTTTCCCTCCAAAAATCCGACGATTTTTTGACACAATTAGTATGCTTCCCTTTGCGACAAGCCGAGTAATCGCGAACTAAGAGCACCCCACCATCTTTGCAGAGGAAGCATACATCCTTTAAAATCTCTTTCTTTCTCTTCTTCCCCTTTTTCCCTTTACTAAATAGTAAACTCTATGCACCCCAGTAGTAGAGAGAGAAAGAAATATGTTCTTTACTAAACATAAACAGTAAGTAAACAGCTAGAGAGAGAGAGAGTTTCGAATAAAATAGAAACACCTCATATGCAAGGTGTTTTACAAACGAGATAAGAGGAATGTGAAGCCGCCACGTTAAAAACAAAAGCTTGTGTTAATATAAAGGTCCACCCAAACAAAATTGAACCCTCAAGTATATTAACAATAATATCGTTTTATTTATTGTTAATATAAAAGTAGCAATATCTTAACGGTATAAAATTATTACTATTATTATTATCATTACTAATATATAATTATTATTTTATTTATTTATTTTGTATTTATTTATGTTAACACTATTAATATTATTTTTCCGTTTCAAAAATTTTGGGCCATCACAGTTTACCTTTGATACAAGGTGGTCACAATAGTCACTACCATTGGATGTGAAATTGAGCAGCTGTAATTATTCCATTGACTAAGCTCGAACTTAAAGAATTGTAACCACCTTGTATGTTTTTGAAATTTTAAACATATCGATCTAAATCTCTTGATTCATTGGTAAACAAATAATAATACTAATACTTGGGCAAGTGTCACATGCACGAACTTATTAAAGCACCTTTACGTTATGCAACAATCACAAAATAGACAATTTCCACTATAATATTCTCTCAGACTTCACCTTAGTGATAGACATATCGGTCTAGGCGAAATCATAGAATAGAAATAGACCATTTCCACTATAATAGTCCCTCATACTTATAGCTTAGTGGTAGACATATCGGTATGGGCTAGGGGTGGCAACGGATTGGGTACCCGGACCCAGACCTGATTGGACCCGACCTAAATATTAAAATATTTATGTATTTAATTATATTTAATTATTATTTTTAATTAGTACCCAAAAATATATATGGGATTGGGACCTAGACCGGGACCCAATGCCAGACCCGAATAGTGATCGGGTTTAATATTTGGACCTAGACCCGATCCGCCGGGTCCAATTTTTAAACTCATACCGAGATCCGTGTGGGATATAGCCGTCAGGTCCCCAGCCGGTCCGGGTCCATTGCCACCCCTAGTCTGGGCGAGGGATGTCAAAAGCTTTAACCTCCAAGCTTGTTCCCTGAAAACAAGTTGACCTAGTTTCAGTTTGTCCTTTAACTCTCTGTCTCCATTTGTAACGTTATTACACAGTTACACTCTATTTACTACTACGTAGGGTAAGTGGGCCTAGAATGTTCTACATGCACAAAATTTACTTCCTATCTATCAGCTAAAGGGGGGAACAAAGTCTTGGTGTGAGAAAAGATGAATATTTAGCAAGCTGGCCATTACCAACTGTCCCCAAACCTCTAGGGCATCAGCCAATTATAATGCTTCATGAGTCAAGGGCTTTGTCAATACCCTCACATGCTCATCAATCAAATTTATTGCTCACATTGGAAGAAACATAAAATATTTGAAGACTTGTTACCAATGATGTCAAGAATCAAAGCAATTAACTCCACAATGTTGTCTAAGTCTAATTGGGAGAAAATTCACCACAAAGCTTGATGGTAGGCATGAAGGACCCCATTTGGAAAGTGGCCTAAAACAAATTAAAGAACCCATTACAACTTCATTTGTTGTCACCAGCCTGGCACTAGGCCCCTCCCTTGGACTCAAGGACCACCCACAAATTCATAGTTTGAATTAATAGTGAACCATTATTGTGATTAGTCCATCGTTTCTTAATATGGCTACCTTTTTGTACCCATCCCTTTTCTCACTTTTTGATGTGGTTGATCATGGCACAAGAACTAGTGATCAAGCATGTAGATACTGTGCATCAATGCCAGTGTTTCAAAAGTCGGAATCGGCACTGATTCGCCAGGGGTCTGATTCTAATTCATCCTGTTGTACATTGGCGATTCTTGAGTCGAATCAGGAGACTCGGGCGATTCATCATCTGTTCAGCGATTTTTAAATCATTGATCCATACTTTTAGAATATTATAATATAAATGACATGTGTCAATTCATGTCCCTAGCTCTATCAATTATGATATCGATTCATGAGGTCCACTCAATATCATATACTTTGCCCACATGGCTTGGATATGCAAAACCCTAACTACTTGAAATCACCCACAGTGCTGAACAAAAACTTCAATGGAGGAAACATGTGATCCAACTGTGAGGGAGTATTTAATATGTGGTCCTTCCCCTTAAAGGGAAATGGTTGCCAACAGAGACAAGGGAATCACCCAATACAAAAGACAAAAGCATGGGAGTCCACCCAAAATTTATTAAAGAAGGGGGTGAGAAAGCAAGACATGGTTTGTCAATGGAAATGTTTTTGCCCCAAGACAAAAGGAACAGACTGTGTGGAGATTATAGAAGAGAGGCTATGTATGGGGTGTTGTCAGGCACCCCTTTGAGAAGAAGATAAACAATTTTGACTATTTATGGTGCCCCCCATTAAAGCTCCACCACTTAAGGGGCACACCAATCATACAACCATTATTGTTGTGGTGCATTGCTGCATTGTTGGTTTGAGAGGTTGAAGCTGCCAGCATGATCTGCTAGAGGAAAATGGGTTCTCCATGTAAAAGCTTCATTCATACTTTGCACTAATGGTCCTTGAATCTTCAAATTTCGATGCATCAATTGTAGAATTCAGTTTTAGTTTTGGAAAAGGAAGGGGGAGAAGAGTGAAAGTCCACTGTGGAGCTTCTTGGGGTAATCCAATCTTCATTCATTAGGTAAGGGCTAGCATTGCGTTATGTACACAAGACTCACAAGAGAGAGAGAGAGAGAGAGAGAGAGAGAGAGAGAGAGAGAGTCATCTAGAGAATTTTCTAAAGTGTATATAAATAATAACTGGTTTTGTTCTTCAAAATTGAAGGTCTATTGGCTGTTGAATAATCATGGATTTTTGGGTAGTTGGATTTCGATGGAGGTTATTTTTGGTACCTGTTATCAGTCCTTGAAAACTCAATGAGTTATGGTGGTTTCCAAAAGAGGGCCATTTCCAAGTGTTCTTAGATAATCAATAGTAATACAGTAAGCAAGAGCTCCCAAAAAAAATGCATGCAAATGAAAAGGAGGCCAAAGCCAAGTTCAGCAACCCATAGGTAAGCCCCATTTTATAGAACAGGTGAACAATGACCATAAATAGATTTTCTAATTGGAGTTCCATTTTGTTCAATAATGCTGCAATCTGTGAATGGTCTGATTCAATGTAAATTCTTTGCAAAATGCTTCAAAAAACACAGAGTCAAGATTTTTCTTTTAATTTCATATAGGTTAAACCCATTTAAATTTTCATGTGGACAAGACCTATAGGCAACAATAAAAACTTTAAAACCGAAACTTATAAGTGAAATTCATTGAAATTTAAGAACTCAGCAGAATGCCCATAATACATTTCTAAATGAACACAAAGTTTTTCAAAAATTTTCTCAAAGTGTAGAGCCAATGGTGCAAAGTATGTTTGAGACATCAGGTCATCCTGCAGCTTCAACTGCTCTTGCTAACAAATCCTCCAAACCCTACATTCCTGAGGTAAGTTTCTTATAGTCTATCACTAGATGAAACTCATTGGCTTCATATACGCATAAATGCATTACATGTAAACCTCTGTTTGTACCTGCACTCATTTGCTTGAGAGAGAGAGAGAGAGAGAGAGAGAGAGAGAGAGAGAGAGAGAGAGAGAGAGAGAGAGAGAGAGAGAGAGAGAGATCCTGATCCCAATATCACCAATGTTGAAATTAAGGAATGTGGGGGGATTGCAAAATGTGCAGTATCTTCCTGCAAATGAGAAGGGAGCACAAAGTGTTTCAACTCTTGGGATGGCTGTTTAACAGTTCCCATGCATGGTGCCGCTCTTGTGATTTTGGAAGGGCAAGTGCCCCTCAAAGGGATTGGGGTTCTTCCCCAAGGACTGTCTCTTGTTTTTTATGTGCTTCAAAAAGAGGCGCATGCTTGCCACAACCATATGAACTTCTCTCTCTTTCTGTCTCCAACCATATCAACTTCTTCTTCCCCCCTCTCTCTCTCTCTCCTGCTTGTCACAACCATATCCAACATTTTGCTCTCTCTCTCTTGCTTGTCACAACCATATCCAACATTTTGCTCTCTCTCTCTCGCTTGTCAGAACCATATCCAACATTTCTCTCTGTCTCTCTCTCTCGCTCTCTTTCTCTCTCTCTCTTTTACACACATTTGCACAAGATAGATTTACAAGCACAGCGTGCTCTTGGTTGATGCAAGAACTTGTATTTAAAACACATTTGGCCCTTGGTCATTCTATGAAGGGTGCAGTTGGCAGGTAAGAAGGTAAGGTGCATCTTCAAATTTTATCATGGTATATAATTTTGATGTGAAATTTTCTTGAGATTATCTCAAAATCTATTTTTATATCTAATTATAAAAATTTAAATTTAAAAAATGGTTAAAATCAAGTAGATCTATAAACATATGAAAATCTTGAAAATGGATAGTGTAGATAATATGTTATAAAATGCACTATTTCTGAGACTCAAAATCATTTTATTTTTCATGGTCATATATCTCGATATCGAGATGATCAATCAAAGGGTTTTTCAACATTAAAACTACCTTTTCTAAAAGATTTTTGAGGTGCATCCGTAGTTCTACATTATAAAGTTGCATCCTTAAAAAAAATTTTCCTTCTATATATATGAATACCATGAAAAATCTCCATTACATTTTTCAATTAGAAGGTGAAATTCATTACTTTTAGTCTTTGAAGAATTTGCTTGTGTTGTCTATGTAAAAAATCTAAACAAGATTGATTTATATGTATCCTTTTAAAGCTTATTTCATTGTCATTTTACATAGGTGTACTGTTTTCCATGATTGAATTTAAATTTTTTAAATAATGTTAGCTAGTTGAAATTATTACTTGTTATTATTCTAAGCTTTGTCGAGATAATCATTTATTACTCTTTGATTGGAAAGGGAATAAAAATGGCTTTTGTTGCATTAATGTTTATATGGTGATATCCAAACTCACTTTCATAAGAAAATCTCATGTTATATAGGATTTATGTTAATATTGATAAGTATCCTAAGTCGGTTAGGATACCAACTGAAGTTTCCTATTTTTCATGAATTGCTAATATATATAAAAAAGAGTATGTATACCTATTCGTGGTCATTATAAGGGAAACGTGGTTTCTTCTAGAGAAAGAGGCAAAGACGTTTTGTATCGAGAGGCAAGACCTTCACATAAAGAGAAATGAGTTTCCTAGATAGAGAAATGATGCGATATTACATCCTAGGCTGATTCCTTGTAGAGAAGCAATTTCTATAGATATTTTTGGGTGGTTTCTCTTTTAGTAAGAGAAAGTGTCGGTTGCTCTCAAGGTCCTCTTTCTAGATAGTAGTTTAACTATAGAACATGAATGGGATATTTGTAGGTAGTATCGGTCAGTAGAGCTAGTTTAAAAGGGTTGGTTGAATAGGTTTTATTGAAGGTTAGAGATGCAACTTTGTATCCCAAAAATCTATGATAGAACTCTCGCTAGTGAATTTCGATTTGCTATGCTTGTGGATGTAGTCTCTTTGGGGCGAACCACATAAATTTTTGTGTTCGTATAGTGTGTAGGTTTATGCTTTATTTCTTGTGCTCGTATTATAATTTGTACTCGTCTATTCTATTTCTAGTCGGTTAAGTATGCGATCCTAGTGGGATTCCCATATTAGGGGTTCTTGTTTTCTCATATAAGAGGGTGGTTGAATCCCGACAGTGATATTAGAGTGCATAGTTTATTATAAGATTGACATTTGCGCATTCAATCAAAAATACATGACAACATATGCATGTGTTTTCTATGAGGGGGAGAAGTATGATGGTGAACATAATCTTTTCAGCAAGAACAACAAAATGACTTATTTGGTGTAACAAAAAGAAAACATCATAAAAATGTTCGTTGGGAGTTGACATGTGAGTAGGACTTCTGATGTCAAGGTGGAGATTGTTGATATCGTGATATTCAAAACTCACCACTACTAAGGAAATCCCATGTTATGTGGAATTGATATTGATATTAAGAAGTTCCCTAAGTTAGTTGGGACACCCATTAAAGTTTTCTATTTGTTGTGGATTCCTAATGTGCGTGTGGTGTATATATATATGAATATGTGGGCCTTATTTAGGTTACTATATACGAAAAGTGGCTTCTTCTAGAGTGAGAGTTAGGGGTCTCCTGCATAGAAAGGCATGGCTTCCACATAGAGAGAAGAGAGCTTCCTAGAGATAATTATTTTGATAATGCCTCTCACATGGTGAGAGGTTGGCTTCTTGTAGAGGAACAATTTGTATAGGGATTTTTAGATATATCATCTTTTAGTGAGAGAAAATCCTGATTACTCTCAAAGTTATCTTTTAGTGAGAGAAAATCCTGATTACTCTCAAAGTTATCTTCTATGGACTAGAGATGAGAGAACGGTGGGTGATGTTGGTTGGAAGATATAGTTTAAAAGGGTTGTTTCACTGGTTTTGTTGGAGGTGTGAAAGATAACCATGTATCCTAAAATTTGTAATGTAACTCTCACTGATATGATTGATTTTAGTTTGTCACACCTGTGGATATAGCTTTTGAGGTGAATATATCAATCTTTGTAATCTTATATGATAACAGGAAGCAAGATCATGAACTGGAAATTGGAAGTCTCTGAAGAACTGTAAATTAGAAGTTACTTAAGAAGTTAATGGTTTCTGTGTTTGATAACCTCCTTGAAAAGTTAAGAAGTTCATAGTTTTTGTGTTTGATAACTCCTGGGATATATGGTAAATATCTTATATTTATATTTACATAGATAATAATTTAAGTAGAAATATATAATATTTATAACATGCTATAATATATGATATACTGTATTTTATATTTATTGTTAATATATATATATATATATATATATATATATATATATATATATATATATATATATATATATCATGGACAAAATAAAAAGTTCCCTTTTCAAGTTTCATAAAACTTTACTCAAGCCTAAAAGGTGGGAACTTCAACAGTAAAGAGGAGTTCTCAAATTATCTTCCGCTTTTTATCGAACACATAACACGAATAGTAATAGGTAAAGTTCCTTTTTCGTTTTCTAACTTCCTGTTATCAAACAGCCCATAGTGTAAGTGTATTTACTTATATTATGATTTGTTCTTCCCTATTTTACTTTTAACTAGCTAAGTAAATAATCCTTAGTAAGATCCTAATATTAGGGGGTTCTTATTTCTGTCATGGATTTTTATGAGCACAAGGCTTTATATCTTATTTGGGTTAACTTGGTTTATTGCGTGTTTTTTATGGGATGAATTTTCGTAAAAAAGTAATACTAAATGGCATTATTGACATCATAAGGCTCTGTTTGGTAACTAAAAAAACAATAGAATGTCTCATATTTTCTCTAAAACTGGGCTTTACATAGTGTGGAGGATTGATAGAGAAAAATGGAGAAACACAATCTCCACGTTTTTTCATTTTTCCCCACTTGGAGAAATGTGCAGCCCACCTAGGGGTGGCCTGAGGACTGCTATATATATATAAAAAAAAAAAAGGGAAAATTCGGCAACCCCTTTTTTTCTCTCTCTTCTATTATCACTAAACCCCTTTTTTTTTCCTCTCTTTTCACGCAAAATCCTGACAGCCTCTTCACAATGATTTCTTTCTATAGCTTCTCTCTTTCCCTCTTTCTCCACAAAGCCTAGCCATGTTGACTCTCCCGCAAATCCCTTTTTCCACACTTTTCCATCCCTTACGGCTATCAAGGCTGAGGATTGAGCTATAGCATCAAAGGTCTGTGTGTGTGTTCTTATTGTCAGTTAGGACTTGGCTTTGGGGTTTATGAGATTCTTTCTCTCCCTCTCTCTCTCTCTCTCTTTTCGTATTCTTATTATTTCCTCTAATAAGCTCATTAGGACTTACCTTTGGGGTTTATGGGATTTTCTATTAAGGCTCTCTGTCTCTCTCTTTCCTCGTCCTTTCTCTGACGGTTTATGGGGGTGGTCGATCTGCAAAAGAAGCTACAACCCCTTGCTATCAACACTCTGACTTCCTTGAGCCTCTTTCTCTAAAAGTCAAGAAGTGCGGTGTAATTTTGCAATGAACATAGGTTCTCTAGCTCATCTTTGTTTCATGTATCTTGGTTTTCATGGCTGCTTAGATTTCATGTGTTGTGTTTCTGTTGTGGTTCCAAAGTAGCCATGGAACTGTGGGTGTTGATAAATTCACTTGGAGTGGTGAAGATATTAAGACACCATTAGAAGGGAACAGTTGGAAAGAAATACTTCAAAATGCTATAAAAGAACATATTACTATCACCATATAGAGCATATACTAAATCTAACTCATCTTGTACTGCTGAAACTTAAATAATATGTGATAGAAGCCACAAGATCTTGCATAGTTGTATAACTAAATGGTTATAGAGAATTGAGGCATGGATATTTAAAGTAGAAACAAACAACTACCAAAGGATAAAGTTGTATTCAAATGGGGTCAAGGACCTCCATGTAATGTCTATAATTAAAAGAAAAAGATATACTTTAAAACAACATTCATTGTCAAAATAACTTGTTTAGAATAATGCAGATACAGTGTCTTGTAGCTGTCATAAATATAAATTAGTCATGCACTTATTCAGTAACAAAGGGACCCACAGGTTAGTCCTTTTCAATTTGCATGTGATTATTGATGTATCATTGTTTGATAGCAATGTGGTTCGACATGGTGATTTGAACGGCTTTGTGTTTTCATACTTTCTCTTATGAGAAGTGTCTTAAATAAATGGTACATTTTCGTGTGATTGCAATATCTTATGATAGGGAATGATTTGAATGGCTGTTTGTGGGGAGACCATTTTTATGATGAATGTGTATGTTGATAATTTGTATTTAATAAGGACATTTATTATGTGTTTAAAGTTTCATGGTTTGTATATTAAAGGAATGGTTTGATGCCTTTATACGGTGGGACACTTTTTTATGTGGGTAAATTTTACATTTGTTATTCTTTTTCTTACTTCTTCTTCCTTAATTTTTATATATTTTTTTTATATTTATTTTTTCCACAGATTAGACCGCGGACATCTTCTCTAATTGGGGCTGCACTTGTTAGATATATATTGAGTTCTCGTGATCGAATTCGTTGTGCTAGCTAAGAACGTCTTTGATCACTTGAGTTTGTATTGGATAGAATTGTGTTGGAGCAGATTGTTGGGACACACATCCTAGCATGGGTTCCGAAATCTGCACTAAAACGATTTTGTAACAGGAAGGGAGATCTATCTTAGAATGTAATAGCTGTGATGAACTTTGACATGTGTTTGAGTATGTACTAATGGGTGGTTAGGAAGGCTCTGCTGCAAACTCAAGGATCTTATACAATGCAATTGAGAGGGTGGCTATGCCTCAAAGTAATAACGATTGAAAACTCATTTTCAATATAATGTAGTAAAATGCTTATTCACTAACTGTTTGATCCTGTTTGTATAGGAAAATACTACATGGCAGATGCAGGCTTTCCAGATATGAGGGTTTATTAGCCTGCATCGTGGTGAGGCTTATCGCATTAGCAAATTTCTGGGTGCTCAATCCACGAGGAAGACCATATTTTTGGGGGAATGAGAGATGAGATGAAATTATGACAAAAATATGTTTAAAAAATTGCTGATTTCGATAGGGAATTGTTGGAATCGAGCAGGATCCGCTAATAAAACAGGATCCGGCTGTATCCGTACCATCTTATGACGTCATCATTTGCGGTTCCGGTTGAAATTAAAGTGTATTTTTTAAACTTTTTCTTAGGCACTTCAAGACTTTGTCTTAAAAATAATGGGCTGCCCACAATAGTTTTTAAACCCTGCCTAGTACATTGTCACTTAAATAGTTCCACATTGGCCCCCTTTACCCTCAACCATGCGATTGAAAACTACTGCAAGCTTCACAAAAAGCCAAAATGGCGAAAGTAAAGCTTTTATAGAAGTTTTCAGTTTGCTGAAACTCCGATGTGGGACAATTCGGCAAGTTGTCTCTCTCTCTCTTTCGCCTTGGCTTCTCTCTCTTACCTTGGCTTTTGTCACTCTCGTCTTGGCTTCTCTCTCTAATCTCCTACTCTATTAACAATCTCCCTTTTGCATCTTACTTATTAATTCATTTGTATTATAAGTATGTAATGTATTATTTTTTTTGCTATAATTGTAAATAAGGTTTTTTTTTTTAAATTAGATGATATAATATGAAAAAAAATTAAATTTATTCTAATTTGTATAGTAAAATAATAATAAAATATAAATAAATAAGATTTTTTAAGTCAATAGAAAATGGAAAAAATGGTAAATTTCCCACCTATCACACCGTAATATTAGGGGAGAAATCTAGTTCGTACGTAATTTTGCATTTTTGCTGCGGCAATATTTTAGAGAATATTGTGTGGGAAGAAGTGTTGAAAATTAAGAACCAGTTATAAAAAACTAATACAGTACGAAAATGAAAAAGGGATGGATAGAAATTTAACCATCTAAATTTTTTACCATCTATTTTATAAGTAATGACATGGATAGGTTATAGCTGAAACATCACAATCAAAAGAAAAATTGACCTCTAATCAATTGGTTTCCTAATTAATGGTTAAATCATCAACTACCAGATTTTTAGGTTATCAAATATGGGAAATTGTCGGTAGTGGATTCCCTAATTTTTATAGACAAGTAACCAAACTAGAGTTACTAGCTTCCAACTACTTCCAACTTTTATGAGGATCCCAACTTCCTAGAGATTCTCCAAGAAAATAGTTTTCTCAGTGAATGAATCAAATTTTCCTTGGTAAACGACTACTTTAATTGCGTTTGACAATCTACCCAAATGTGATAGTTTCAATTAATTAGTTGTAAATGAGTTTTCGATTTAATTTCATGGGCTTTTTGTTTGTTTACCTTGTATAAAAACCTCAATAAACAATGGAAAAAGTATATAAGGTTGCAACCTTAGAATGTAGAACTAAGGTGCACCTCAAAAATCTATCGATAAAAGTTGTTTTGATGTTGGAAAACCATCTAATTGATCATGTCCATATCGAGATGTGTGAATAAGAAAAAAAGAAAAGACAAGAAAATATTTTGAGTCCCAAAAATAGTGCATCTTGCAAGAAATTGTCTGGACTGTCTATTTTTTAAGATTTTCATGTGTTTTTAGATCTACTTGATTTTAACCAATTTTTGGCATTTAAAATTTTATAATTAGTTATGGAAATAGATTCTCAGTATTACACCAATATTGGGCCAACCATATTGATCGAATCAATATTCTTCTGTTGTAATTGTGCGTTACAAATATTGGGCCAACCATATTGATCGAGTCAATATTAACCTCCTCCTTGATCCTCGGATCTTCCTCTTGTATTGTATATATATATACTTGTTTCCATTACTGGAATTACACATGAGATTGCACAGAGTTAGATTGCAAAGAGTCAATTCGACTTCTACATGGTATCAAAGCGGTTTTAGATTTCGCGCTGCCCCTGTTACGTGCGTCCTCCAATTGACGCTGAAACTCCTCATTCCTTTTCGTGAGGTCCTCCAGCTCATTGGATATCCCAAGGTTCGCAATCTCAAGCTTGAAGACTATAGTTCGAAGTCGCCCTCACCCCCTGAGTCTTTTCGTTCATTGACAGTGTCTTATGCGTCATCGAATTGGTCTGATTATTCTTAGCAGTCCTCACCTACGATATCAGGTTTGGTGGAGCTGCTTGCTTCGAGGCACCATCCAAAGCCTATTGCAAAGTCTGCTATTCTTCCGCCATCAAAAGGAAACCTCCTATCACTTGCAACGAGAAGGGGAAGCTTTTCTCCGTTACAGATTTGCCTCAATTGATTGACAAATCTTCTTTGTCTCTGCAACAAAACTATTTTGCCTTGCTGTTGAGGCACTAAACTCTCTCCGATGAGTTAAACCTACCACCTGGTCTCTATTGGAACCCAATTCTTTGGCTCCCAAATCCCAATCTTAAGCCCTTCATCATTATCCCTAACCTTCTTGATAAGAAACCTTTCATCGTCAAAGAGCTCATCAACCAAGGAACTTCTCCATTTTGGAGAGTTGCAATTGCAGAGGATGTGTACTGATTTGCAAAGATCCTAGAGGAATCGAGAGAAATCATAGTAGCACGTGCTTTCTTCGTCAGTCCCACTTTCTCTCTCTAAAATCCCAGGCCTTTTGCCTTCTTTCTCTGAAGTTGCAGAATGTTTGAGTGCTCTCTTTGCGTTTCGAATTTCTCTCTCTAAAGTGCGGGCTATCTCTCTCAAGTTCTAAGTTACGTCTTTCTCTCTCTAAGTTGCAAGCAACAGTTGTAGGCTCTCAATAGCTCTCCAAGCCTTTGCCTCTCTTTCTGTCTTGTTTTGCCTCGCTTTCTCAAATATAGTATCTACACTCTCTCTCTAAAGAGTTAGGTCATATTTATCATTTTCCCTTTTTTCCATCTCTGAGTCAAAGGCGAGAGTTCCCAAATAACCGAGTCATTCCTTCTCACTGCTCTTTCACATCAAACCCTCTGGAGAGAGAGGGAGATCCTACTTTTTACTTTCTTAGACCTTCATCCCAATATTCTCTCTTTGTTGTTGTCTTCCCATGGCGACGCTTGAGAACGAGAACAACCAGAATAAATCCACTGGAGAAGCCGCTTATTACTCTTCTCCCTTCTTTCTTCATTACTCGATAATCCAGGAATGGTGGAAACGGGCTATAAGCATAGCCTTTGATGCAAAGAATAAACTTGGTTTTATCAATGGCTCCATCTCCAAACCAGATGAAAACGCATCCAACTTCTCCTCCTGGAACCGATGCAACACTATGGTGCTCTCTTGGTTGTGGAACGGAGTCTGCAAGGACCTAATCAATAGCATCATCTACTTTGAGACTGTGCAGGAGGTATGAGAAGATCCCCAGGGGCGCTTTTCCCATGGTAAAGCTGCTCAATTTTACCACATCACTCATGACATTTATAATCATGTTCAAGATCAACTTTCTATTATGTCATATTACACTACACTCAAAGGTATTGGGATGAATTAGATTATCTTTCTTCTATTCCCAAGTGCTCTTGTGGTGCTGTCAAAGAGATTTCCCACCTGAAGCAGAATGAAAGAGTCATTCAGTTTTTTATGGGACTGAGTGATACCTTCTCCAATATGAGAAGCAATATTCTCACCATGGACCCTTTACCCACCGTTAGCAAGACTTATGCTCTCATCTTGCACGATGAAAGGCAAAGGAGCATGCATCCACGACTGTTACAACTGTTAGAAGGGGCTGTTATGGCAGCTTCACACAACGACCGCTATGGCCGAAGGTGTGGTGGACATGATTGGAACAATCAAAACCAGTTTAAAAGATGTAATAGTGGACTAAATTCTAGTAGCCGTGACAGACCACGCTGCGATCATTGTGGATTTCTTGGACATACCATGATCAATGTCGAAAGTTACACGGTCCTCAAGCTGGACGCTCCATTGCTGCTGCCATCAACTCCTACGATCACTCCAACAAAGAAAAGGTCGCCCTTGGGAAAAACCCCATCGTTGTGCACCTGTCACTAGAGCAACATACTCAGTAGATGTCTCTGCTGAACGTTGACAACAGTTTTCCTTCAGCAACTTGGCAAGTATGGCTATCTCTTGTGCCTCTTTACATTCTCAGTCATCATCCTGAATTATAGATACAGTAGCATTAGACCACATGACCTCCTCCATGAACCACTCATCCACCAAACACCTTCTTTATCAACCTCAATCCGTTAGGCTACCAAATGAATATATTGTCAATGTCTCTCACAAAGGGCAATGCTCTCTCTCACCCTTACTCCAACTCAATGATGTGTTGTGCATACCTTCTTTTGATTTAAATTTACTTTCCATCAGCAAACTAACCAAAACTCACAATTGTGCTGCCATTTTTTTCGTGAATTTTGTGTTTTTCAGGGCCAAGCAACGAAGAGGGTGATTGGTCTGGGTGAAGAACATGACAGGCTCTATTTCTACAAGGATCCAAGAATACCACATTTGTGCAACCAAGCTTTAACTTTCCAACTATGGCACAACCGTTTGGGACATTCTTCCAACCGACGGTTACATGATCTATCATTTGATCTTTCCTTTTATTATTCAGAAAATAAATGTAATCCTTGTGAAATTTGCTCTGTAGCCAAGAAAACTAAAAATTGTTTTCCTCTTAGCTCTAATGGAAGCACATTTCCTTTTCAACTTCTTCACTGTGACATATGGGGTGCTTACTCAACACTAACACACACTGGTGCACGGTATTTTTTAACAATTGTGGATGATTTTAGTTGTTGTACTTGGACTTTTTTCTATGAAGTTCAAATGTGAGACACATTCATACCTTAACATTTTTGTGCCATGGTTGAAAACTAATTCAACTCCACTGTCAAAATCATCAGATACGATAATGGATCGAAATTTCTTTCTTCTCAAATGCAAGCATTCCTTCATAACAAATGTATCTTTCATCAAAGGTCTTACGTCAACACACCTCAAGAGAATGGGGTGGTTGAACGCAAACATCACCATCTCCTTGAGAAAGCCCGAGCTCTTCGTTTTCAAGCTGGTTTACCTTTCACCTTTTGGGGAGAATGTGTTTTAATAGTCACTTACCTAATAAATTGCTTGCCTTTTCCAATCCTTAAAGGGAAATCCCCATAAGAAACTCTACTCAATTCTAAACTAGCCTATCATCACTTATGTGTTTTCGGTTGTTTATGTTTTGCTCATACCAAAACCAATGATAAGTTTGCACCGCGTGCTCGAAAATGTGCGTTTATTGGCTACTCCTATGGACAAAGAGGATACAAAGTTTGTGATTTGGAAGAACAAAATTTTTATGTTAATAGAGATGTCACCTTTCATGAAAATAATTTTCCATTTCTCACTAACAAGCCCGTTGATGTTTCTCACAACTATGGCACACCCATCCCTCTTCCTATCATTGAAGACGTTTCCCTTGAATTAACTTTACTCACAACTGCCGATACACCCTCCATTCAACCACTCGACCATCACCACACTCCCATCACCGAGCAGCAACCCCCTACCCCTTCTGTGTCATCGCTCAGCCCTTCCAACGAATCGCCCTCCGAGCTGTGTCCTCCATCTAGCGATCAACCTCTTACTCCACTTGTCACTAATGGTCTACTATCGGCCTTTGAACATACAGCTTCCACTCAACAACTCACACTCAGGTCATCTAGCCCTCATCGCCCACTAAGCTGGTTCGTTGATTACAAGTGCGCTCATGTGACATCTTCCTCCACGACCAATCACTTTACTTCAGCTGGTTCTCGTTCAGGTACTGACCATCCTCTTACTCATTATATTTCCTACGAAAAATTTTCCACACCTCACAGAGCTTTTCTTGCTATTATTACCACTAACCAAGAACCTAGAACTTTCACATTTACTTCTAAAGATGCTCGCTGGAGGGATGCTATGACTACAGAAATAAAAGCACTAGAAGCCAACAATACTTGGCATGTTACTACCTTGCCACCCGAAAAACATGCCATAGGGTGCAAGTGGATATATAAAATCAAATACAACGTTGATGGGAGCATTGAGCGATATAAAGCTCGACTTGTTGCAAAGGAGTACACACAAGCTGAAGGAATCGATTACCATAAGACCTTTGCTCCTGTGGCCAAATTGGTCATTGTTCGTTGCTTGCTCTCTATAGCCGCTGCTCAGCACTGGCGTCTCCTTCAATTAGACGTGAACAACACCTTCTTACATCGAGATTTAATAGAGGAAGTCTACATGCAACTTACACCAGGATCCCTCGAAAGGGGGAGCATGGAGAACACCTTGTTTGCCGCTTAAAAAAGTCTTTGTACGACCTTAAACAAGCTTCTCGCAATTGGTTATCTAAGTTCTCCATGACCCTCCTTCAACCTAGTTTCATCAATCCATGGCTGACTAGTCGATGTTCACTCTCAAAACTCAGGATCGGATCACCATCATCCTAGTATATGTCGATGACATTATACTAACTAGCGATGATAACTCTACCATCGAATTCATCAACCCAGTTTTGCACATTCACTTCAAAATAAAAAACCTTGGCTCACTAAAATACTTCCTAGGCATCGAGGTGGCTCGGTCCAATCAAGGCATATTTCTTTTCCAAAAAAAGTACACACTTGACATCCTTGAAGAAGCAGGTCTTCTTGGAGCCAAACCTGCTGCATTTCCCATGGAGGAAAATTTAAAGCTCAATGTTAATGATGACACAACTCTCTCTGATCCTAGCTCCTACAGACGACTTGTTAGGCATCTCATATACTTGACCATCACAAGACCAGATATTACTTTTTCAGTAAATATTTTGAGCCAATTTATGCAAACACCACGCCAACCTCATATGGATGCAATACTCTGCATTCTTAGGTATCTCAAATCCAGCCCAGGGAAAGGCATACTCCTGCCATCATCCAACAATTTCTAATTATATGGGTACTCTGATTCAAATTGGGCCTGCTGCTCTACCACTCGTCAATCAGTAACTGGTTATTGTACTTTTCTTGGCGAGAGCCCTCTATCATGGCACACAAAGAAACAATCCACAGTCTCCTGTTCATCTGTCGAGGCTGAATATAGAGCCATGACCACCACAACATGTGAACTAGTGTGGCTTAAACATATTCTCCATGATCTTGGTTTTGCACATTCACTGCCCATGCATTTGTATTGTGATAACCAAGCGGCCTTGCACATTGCTTCCAATCCAGTCTTCCACGAACGTATGAAGCACATTGAGTTGATTTGTCATGTTGTTCGTGAAAAATTGCAGGCCGGAATCATTTCCGCATAGTACCTTAGAATGGATAATCAATGCGCTGACATATTTACCAAACCTCTTGGGAAGGACAAATTTGATTATCTACAATACAAGTTGGGTGTTTCGGTTCCCCACACACCAACTTGAGGGGGAGTATTATGCCAATATTGGGCCAACCATATTGATCGAGTCAATATTCTTCTGTTGTAACTGTGCGCTACAAATATTGGGCCAACTATATTGATCGAGTCAATATTCTTCTGTTGTAACTATACGCCCTTGTAGCGCTTCCTCCTTGATCCTCGGATCTTCCTCTTGTATTGTGTATATATACTTATTTCCATTAATGGAAATACACGTAAGATTGCACAGAGTTAGATTGCATAGAGTCAATTCGACTTTTACACTTGAGCCATCCTAAAAACTTTTTCACACCAAAATTACATCTTATGATAAAATTTGGAGGTGCGTCTTAATTTGATTGTTTAAAGTTGCAACCTTATGCAAACGACACCCATAAACTAATATAATCACTTTATTTGATTGTAGGCAACTTGTAGCCATGCTGCCCAAGATGAAAAATAAGATGTAGAATGATTTTCAAGTGGTCTTTAATTATAACCCCATTATGAATTTGATAATTGAAGAAAAGCATACCTGAACAAAGGGTGATGACACATTTATTGGATCAATATGTTTCCAATTGTGTTGTGGTCCAGGCATCTAGGCCCCATTTGGACGCACCCTTTGTTGGAGGTAATAACAAATATCCCTTTCATCGACTCTTTTTTTTTGGGTAATTCAGTCGGAAAGACAGGTTCCTACCTATTTTTTCAAATTGTTTAGCAGTTAGCTTTTTGAAGATATTAGTGGAGTGGTGTCAATGTAAATGAAAACCACAAAGTAGTGGCTACGGTGTGGGGGTGCTACCACCACGACCCAGCCCTTTCCCAATATCCCTTTATTTGTGGATGCCGTTGTTCAAGGCGCTAGAAAATTGGTGGAAACCTTCTTATAAGAAAAATTCCACCAATATTGATGTAAAAAGATTATATATAAGGTGTCAATCTTATATTGTGGAAGTAAGAAGCGCCTCTAAAACCCATTAAAAAGGGTTGTTTTGATGCCAGAAAATCCTCCAATAAATCATCTCGATTTTGATATGCAGGGATGTTTAAAAAGAAAAAAATAATTGTTTACAAAGAGACCATTTATCTTTATTACATGGAGGTCACAACTGGTCCTAATCATTAGATGTCAAATTGGATGGCTTGGGGTATGTCACAAAGTTCGAGAAATTTTTTTAAACACATTGAATAGAAATAGGCAGAAATTATCTCAATTCCTTAAATTTGGTAATTATAGGGGGATTTCTCCGTAGAATTCCCAAAGGAAATACTTTTGGGGTACGTTGGATCTGAAACTTCCGTATCCAAAAGTTGGAAGTTTCAATTTACTGTACCACTTCGTTCTTTTGAGTTGAAAGTGTTACAAAAAACTGGCTTTATCAAATTCTAGATTATCTGAATATGAGAACCTACTTCCATTCCCTCAATGGAACTTCACTCACATTGTCTTTTAGAAAGTTATCATCTTGCTTTTTCTTTTACTTCCTATGTCCTTTCTCTAGCTAACTTTCTCTAATTCCTCTCTTTAACCATGCTCTTTTTCGACTAATTCCTCTTTAGCCGTATCATTTTTCTAACACTTCTCTTTTAGTTATGCCATTACACTCTAACTTCTTTCTCTCTCTAAATGCGTCATATCTCTATGTAAAACCTTTTTAAATCCTTTTCCTCTAGTCATGTTCTTTCTTTTGCTATCTCCAACAATGCTTCTCTTTCTATCTATGCCCTTTCTCTCACAATCTCATATCTAACCATATATTTTCTCTCTCTAAGTCTTAACCCTCTAACCATATATTTTCTCTTTCTAACTTCTTGCTCTATCTAATCATGCTCCTTCTCTACCTAATTCCTTTCTCTAACGATGCCCTTTTAATCTTGAACTGTATCCTTTCTCTCAAACTTTGTCCTTTATAATTTTATCATTTTGTTAAATGTGCCGTTTTTCCTCTCTAACTTATTTTTCTCACTAATTAAGTCATTTTTCTCTCTTATAAGATGTGTCTTTCTAATCATGTTCTTCATCTCTATCTAAAACCTAAAGATGGCGATGGGTCGGGTTGTCGGGCCGCCTGTGCCCCAAGGACCAAGTAAAGCCAGGGCATGACACGGTCGATTTAGTTCGGCTTGGCCAGACCCGCATTTGTTCTTCATTTTTTTAAGCCCGGCCTGGCCCTAAAGAGGTCTAGGGGCTGGCCTAAGCCAATGCCTATTTATCCCAGTCCAACCCGGCTTGTTGCCAGTCCTACTAAAAATGTTTGTTTTCTCTTTCTCTCTCTCTCTCTCTCTATTTTAGGTCAGTTTATTTCATGTAAATTTTTTTTTTATATTTTTCGTAGATTCGTTCATTTTTTAAGAACACGCTTAAAATTTCAAGTGATTTAAATTCGTAAAAAAATAAATAAAATTTAAATACTATCGGACATCCTTGATCGTCACATCGGTCCAGATTCAATCTGGGTCGTGGGCGTTTACTATAACAGTACGCACCTGGGCGCACAACATCTTTCCTATATATATATATATATAATCTTTATGAAGTTTTGTTAAATCATTGTGAAGCCTCTATGTATTTGAGAACTTCTAGATAGATTATGAAACAAGTAGCCCAAAACTTCTAGATAAAAAAAACTAATAGTGCTTTTAATATTGGAAGACATTGTTGTAGAAAGTCGCGTCTTTCAAAGAATTAAAACCCACGCCTTTCACGATTGCGGTTACAACTTCTTAATATTTTTGGGTGCTGCGAGCTCCTACAAAATGTGCAGCCCTCATTGTTATCAAACTGAAACTGTTGTGGTATTATGGTGCGTCTCATAACTTTATGTGCAGTCTCTTTGGGATTCTTACTGCCGCCAATTTTTCTAGAATACGGGAGAAAATGAAAATTGATAGCTTGAAAATTAAGAGCCTTGTTTGATAAACTGTGGTGCTGCTATTTTTTTGTGTTTGGTAATAATGTTGATATTGGGAAAGCATGAAACTGCATGTTTAACCATTCAATCACATAAACATCCATATCAACTACCAAAAATCAATCATATATAGGGACATCCACATTAATCATCAAAAAATCAATCACATACACATCCACATTAACCACTAAAAATCAATCACGCAAACATCTACATTAACCACCAAAAATCAATCCCATAGACATACCAATATCCATTGACTAATACCCTAAATACATATGGCCTATCAAGATAGCAACAATTGTTTAAACAGTAGACTATACAAACAACATAACTTCATATTCCTGCTGCTCTATCGACTTCATATCCAATTACAGAGAAAAAAAATAGTAAGCCTCGTCTCAACAACTGTTAAAGAAAACCAAGCTTAAGAAATAGTAAGCAGCATACCACTCTTCAAACTACCGTTCTCACATAAAACTTGGAACATTTATAAAGCATGCAACCCCATTCCTTAAAATGAGTGCACATCTTATGGGGTGTCCACAAAACCCACAGTTTTATTCCTACAATTATACCCAAGATATTAGGGGAAGCTTTCTATGCTTCTCCTACAACATAGAAGTTCTATCTTCCTCTTTATCCAACCGTCTATTCTGAATGGAGGGCTAAGATTGTCCCAATCACAATGTCACGTCTCTATACTATTTTTTTAATTTTTTTTTATCTATAAACTATTTTGATACCAAATTTTGAACATCCATTCCTCTATTAAACTTGCACTAACCAAAAAATATAAGAAAAATATTTTCAATAAAATAAAATGACCAAATACCCCTTAAAAGATTCAAGGGGTATTTTGGTCATTATATTTTATCTAAAAATTATTTTTAATATTTTTTATAGGTGCACCTCAATGAGAAGATGGTACGTACCAAATTTCATATTCATACAATTTGTATAAAAAAAAAGAACTAAAAATAAAATACTTTGAGAAGTCATATCTAAGATCAAACGGTGAATGGCTCTTTTGATCAAAATTGAATGGCTGGATGGTAGGGAGATGATAGAACTTCTATGTTGTATGGGAAGCATAAAAACCTTTTCCAAAATAATGTATATTCTCAACATGTGAAACCTACAAATAGAAATTCATAGAGATATAACAGAACAACCAACAACAAATTAGTGTACACTTGAAACCTCACTCTTTCAAACGATCAGCCTCACATGGGCTTCAACCACGTAACTCGATACAAGCAAATTGGCCATCTCTTTTTTTTCAATAAAACTATTGATATTTATTTTCTAATACGAAAAAGGTTAAGACAGGGTACCACATTGCAAAAAAAAAAAAAGGCGTAATAACTCATACAAAATGATTGAGGAACAAGTCTCCAATACAGCAGAACCAAAATATTTTATGGTTTTAAAAAAACAAAGGATTAGATTGTTCACAGTGAAAAATGTCTCTTAAATGATCGCATATCAGGTGGTAATCAGTCAAGAGAGTGACCAGTTACATAGAGTTGTTCACTTTAAAAATCAGAATCCTACCCATTATTTTTCTCTCTGCCCTTAAACTTGTTCACTTTATTTTATTTGGGCAAACAGTGACAAAGATTACAGAGATCACAACTCGGTGATCACAAAAGGAAAAATCCTAATTATAATTAAAGTACTTGGAATGGAAAATACTTTTAATCCAAGAGTAAACTCCCAACACAGAATGGAAAATACTTTTAATCCAAGAGTAAACTCCCAACACAGATTCTGAAAACCCAACTACAAACAAATCCTAGGTTTGTAGCATTAACTAGAAAAAAAAAAAAAAAAAATATCAAAAGGAACTGTTGTCATTAGATCTAGGGTTTATTTTCTTTGACTTTTGTGATCTATGACTTTAATAACAAAATAGAGGTTCTCATAAATAAATAGAAAGCATCTAAATATTTTATATATGAGATTTATATTGCTTTCTCTGAACTTGTCGGACCTAGGGTACCCATGAAATACGACTTTATCCTATGTAATAGTGACTTGGGGAAAAAGTTATATCCGACTTTCCCACTTTCTACTATTCGTAGTACAAGGGAAAGTTGGATACGAGGGATTTTTTATATTGATATTATTCTTTGCAAAATCATTCTATTATATCGAATAAGTACATTAAGTATCTTGTGTCAGAATTGAAAAACTCTATGGCTCAAATCTTGAGTATTATCTTGTTTATCACATGTGTCTACTATTTAGGCAGAATACTTAGCGCTAACAAACACCCCCTTAGGAAATGGTAGTTTCCAAAACTACCACATCCAAAAATCGAACACGCCCTAAAATATCAGGTTGGAAGGCTTGAGGTGAGTCAGGAAGTGATTATTTGTTAAATTTTTTTTTTGTATTTATTCAATGACTCTAGTACAACCACCCGTTTTGAAATTTAAAAGACAAAAATGATTGTGCCTATAAAAGATAAATGGTCTCTTTGTAGATATTCCTATTTAATATTGAAATGCATATGTATACATGCATGTCATGCCTCAAAGAATAATAACTTAATAGTGTGAATTAATAATATTGAGTGAACTATTTTACTCATAACCTTTAACTATTATTAATTTGTAGTTTAAATAGTAAATGGTGATGTATTTTTTTAAAAAAAATTATTGTAAAATGGTAAAGTATTTTAAAAATTGAAAAATTAGATTTGAGATATTGGAGGAGGCCAATGTGAAAAAAAAATACAGTTAATATATTGTAAGTAATTTATCACTTCTTTATTTGTATATAAACCTTAATCCCAATTTTTTTTTTTCCAAAAGAGTAATCATTATAATTTAAATAAAATATACTTCATCATTTTTTTGTTTTGATCTAAACCCTACTCCCAAAAAAATCCTTTTTTTATTTTCTTTAAAATATTTAGTAATCATTACAATTTATCAAATATAATTGATCAAAAAATCATTATAAAATATAATTTACCAAAAAATCTTTTTTTTTTAAATATTTATTTCATATGAGGCTACCACCCAAATTGGGGATAGAGGGAGGCAGAAATGGATATGTGCATAAGAATGTCGAAATGGATGTTTAAAAGTGAAGCATAAAATATAATTTATCGAAAAATTTTTTTTAAAAAAAAGATTTAGCTTCAAATGTATGCTACAACCCAAATTGGGGATAGAGAAATATAAAAATGGATGTGCGAGGGAGAATGAGGAAGATTTTTTTTAGTCACCTGTAGTTAGATTACCCGTTAAGCGCGTAACGTGAGACTAAAAACATAGAGGAAAAATGGCGGGAAATAGAGGAATTTTTGTATGGAGGATTTTTGCTGGCGCTTAGTTAGATTAGCCGTTAAACGCTTAATAGATTTCACAGCGCATCTTGTATTTCATAGCCATTCTATACATAATAGATTTGACGTATTTTACGAAAATCTTGTGTAATTTATTTCCATTTTTCTATGTACCTAATTGTAAATCTCATATTTCCTTGTAATATGTTTAGTTATAATAGATTTTGAAGTACCCAAACTACCCCTAAAGAAAGAGGAAGAAAAGAGGGGAGGGAAAGAAAGAAATAAAAGAGAAAGGAGGGGGAGGTTATAGCCAAATACACTAAACCACAGTGAAACCTCTTTGGGTTACATTATCTGTAGACTTATTAACGTGCACCTCTCTACCCATGTAAGATTTCATTCATAATTATGCTCCAGAACCATGGAGTATGATCCAGTTCTTTGCACCAAGAAATCAAATTTGTTGAGCCCCCTTCCACTGATTTGAGTCTAGCTTGGACATCTCAATCTTCAGAGCCCACAACTCAGCTTTACTAATCCCATATTGCTACAAACGACCTCGAACTCAGCCTTACTAACCCATATTGCTACAAACGACCTTAAACTCAGCTTTACTAATCCCACGTTGCTACAAACGACCTTGATATGACCACTGTAGAGCTCTATCGGAATCATGCAGTAGATGACCACTGTAGAGCTCTATCGGAATCATGCAGTAGATGACCACTGTAGAGCTCTATCGGAATCATGCAATAGATGACTACTTTAGAGCTCTATCGGAATCATGCAGTAGACCGCCATAACCCGAGCTCTGCTCCTCCACTTTACTACTCCCATCAAAATTAATTTTAACCCATCCTTCCATACTGATAACGCTGTCCACCCGCCCTTTTTTAAGAATATGATGCCCTTAAAATGAGTGAAGAGGTTTTCTTTTGGGAGGGCTTCTAAAGTTGGGGATTAGCCCTTCTTCTTATCCCTCAGGTTTTTTTTTTTGGCTTTTTTGTTTTATCTTTATAATCTCATTTACTCAATGAAATTACAGTTACCATTTAAAAAAAACAGAAAAAAAGAAAAAGAAAAACGGGCCTCCGGACTCGGAATGGAACGTGGGATTTCAGGTTGGCCCTGGTGCGTCCACATGATAAGGCCCACGGTCAGGACCCAGATCGGAAGGCTCGCCTCCCGCCAGCACTAATCCAGTCTGAAAATTTTTAATATCAATTTATATGTATTTAGTATGCAAAGTTTAATGTCTGCCTCACTCAAATATTTTTGGACTAGGGCCCTAAATTAGATTTTTGGACTCGGGCTCCACCCAAGCCTCTATTACGTAGTTTTGGGGCTCATCCGACCCCGGCCCGTTGGAAGCCCATAACAAGGGAGAGTGGGGGAGGCAAGGAGTCGGCTGGAGCCAGACCCGGACCTGAATAATATTCAGGTCCAAAATTTGGACCAATATCCAGACCTGTCGGTCCCGAGTCTGGTTGGATCCAGTGCCACTATGAGCTTATTTATTTATTTATTTTACCAATAATATTGTAAATAATGTCAATATCGTGACAATATGAAAACCTCAAACATCCGTAAAAACATATGTCGGGTCAACGCGTCGGTCCCGGGCGTGGTCGGGTCCATTGCCACCCTTAAGTCTGAGAGAGGTCCTTGGGAAGTTGAAGGTGGACCCAAATGTATTTGTCATTCTACGTGGATTCGAGGAAACAGAGATTTCTACGTAGCGAATCTTACAAAAAGTAGAGGAGAAATTTAAGAGCGAGAGGAGCAGAGAATTGTGAGTATCGATTTCTTAGGGGAAATGATCATTTGGTGAGGCACTTTTAACAAACCCGGAGACCTCCGCTGCGCCATTCCCTTTGAAAAAATCAATTTAGCTTTGCCCATGGATCCAAGAAACCCTACTTTAAACAAAAGAAACTTGGAAGAAAGAGACCATTTTCTCTGTTCAAGCTGAGATCTCTTCATCCACATATAATGGAAACTATTCCGTCATTCAATCCAGGTCAGTTATTTTACATCGCGATTATATGATATTCTTTGTATAATTGCCTTTAGTTTCTGAATGTGATTTGGGTTTCGCCTTACTGGCCTGAAACTTGCATTTTCTTTTCCCTTTTTTCTTCCTTTTTTTCTATTTATTTTGAAATTGGGTTTTCAATTTACTTTTCCTTTACTCTGTTTCCATGATTCATTATCACATTTGTCATGGTTTAATTGGATCTCTTTGGAATCATCCCCATTGATATTCTCATCTTGTCCAGAATTCATGCTTTTTGTTAGAAATGCAAGTTTCTCTGTATCTTGATTTGAAGATTCTGTTATTGCATGGATAATTGGATGCAAACTGCAAGATCATCCTTCTGTTTTTAATCTCTCAATTTAGTTCTGCAAAAAATTTAATTTTCTAACCATGTTTAACTTTTTCAGATGCTTGAGAATTATTTGCTTCTTGTTTGCTAATTTATTTCTTCCGGGAATTGGTTTGTGGTGTTAACGATTTTATCTAATTGAACAAGAGCAACTGTAAGTAAGATTTGGATATGCATTGGCTTTCTTATGTCGCATACATTCAGTGTTTCATTTTTATGTGATTATTTCCCAAAGTGTTAGGCATCTGTATGATTAAATTCGTAGCTGAGTGAATGGAAACCCACAATAGATATAACCAGCCTATTAATGTTGGAGTTGACCTCCACCTTGAAAGTCTGAAGCCTATAGATGCCATACTTGCAGAGCTTTTTTGTTATACACTTTAGGAGATATGGTAGTCGGAAAAACTAGATATTGGAATATGGGGCTATGCTTTAAGCTTAAGAATTGAAAAATTATCCCTCACCTGGTTTATTTTGATGATCCTTATAAAATATTTTGGCCCAAATAGCTTAGAATAAGGTAAAGTTTATGTTAGAAAGATTCAGGAATGGAATCCCTCTTGTTTGTGAGAATCTCTAAAATCATGGCCAATTTATTGGATTAAAAAAGATTAGGGCCGGCTGAGAAAAAAGAAGTTTCACAAATCGAGGGAAATTGGAGGAACCGAAAGATATGCAAACTCTGTTGCCAAGTTGAAACGTATGCTGTTACTTAAATGAATTCCCTTTCCATTTTATCGTAATATTGTTGGAGATTGCTAGTTTTATGAGATTAGGGCATGACTTGAATGGCGATTATGTTATATGGACCTGCAGTATTTGTCTATTGGAGGATATTTTGTAACCATCACTATTTTCTTGTTTTCTTTGCTTTTTTATCTCTTCCTCTGTTTGAAGCTGGTATTCCTTATCAAAAAAGGATACCTAAACAGGATACAAGATCAAGAACATCTGATGTGGATTTCGTACAACCAAACACATCATTGTTTGTGTTCAATTTTTGAAGTTTTGGTTTAGAATTGCCGTCGATGATTCAATTATAATCATCAATTGCTACATGGAGGACCCTATTCTAGTTATTCAGTTATAATCATCAATTGCTATGTAGAGGTTATAGTTATTACAATGCCTCTTCTTGGTAGAGATTTAGATGATAATGAGATGGAGGGCTTGGTGTCTCTTTTTAGAACGTCTAGAATATTTGTGTTAGGAGATGACATTTAGAAGGATCAGGCACTCCAAAGTCGAAATAATCTGGACACTTACAGTCAAATCTAGGTACAGAAAATGATGCAAATGTGTCCGAAAGATGTCCCGTACTTGTTGGAATTGAAAAGAGGAACCACCCTCAACCCCACCCCTAAAGTTGTTGTTTTTTCATGGTGATGTTGCAAAGAATCATTTTTAGCAAAGGGATTTCTTACTCAAATATTATTACTTTTTAGAAGAGTGAGGAAGAGACAATGGGTCATTTGTTGCCTCAAGAGCATTTGTGGGAGAGAGAGCCATTGGAACACAATTTCCATTTGGAATTGCCAATGACATCATAGTTGTGGGAACCTTGGGGGTAAGGCCATGGTCCCACCTTAGGAACTAGATCCCACGGTTCCTTTAAGGGATCTTAGACGGAGCTGGGTTTATAGAAATGGGGATCTCGCTTCCGGTGTACGTCCTAGGATCCTTCCAAGCGGAGGAGCTATACTATTAATTGAACTACTGCTCCTCTGCTTGGTATTATAGATTTATTTCTTTAGAGTATGTTAAACTATGGTGCATATCACATTGTTGTATGCTAGAATTATGATATTAAAAACTACATTTTAATATTATAGTAAAGCCAATTTATGATATTATTAAACTGTATTATTGTAGTAAATTGTACTATTACTATGGCATTGGCAATAAGCTAAGTGATGTATGATAATTGATCGAGTGGGCATTTTCTCTATCCTTATTTTATCAAATACTATTAATTGATCTCAATTTATGTATGGTGGAGCTTAGATCCCTCCAAGTCAAAACCTCGGTCCCATTGACATTGGATCTCGTTCCCAAGTATCTTAGGATCTAACTCCTTAACTTGTTGAACGTACGTACGACAATCCTAAACCCAGGGAGCTTCCACCCTATGGTGGTTTGGTGTTCCCCAAATTGCTTCAGCTCCTGAATCCGCTCTGGAGGAAATGTGATGAAGGGAAAATGGAGGGAAGATGGGAAAGATTTAATTAAAATAAAGTAATAATAAATAGATGAGAGAATATACCCTCTACCAGGGTCTGTATGGCAGTTCACCCCAAAGATCTTTTCAAAAGAACAAAAATCAATATGTTTACTGAATTCAGCAAGTTCCAAAGAAGAATGGCTTTCCTTTTTAAATATAAAAAAGAGAACTACAAAAAAAAAAAAACCAAAGCCCACTCTTTCCCACATGTTTTCCTTTTCTTTTCATCTCAAATCTCATGCAAATCTCTCTCCCCCCCAATCTCATGTTAAACATTATCCTAACAAATCTAATAATGCTAACCTATCCATATCCTAAAAATTTATGCACTAAAAAAGATTTCAACCCATACCTTCAACGACCACCGAAAACCTTAAATAAAATACCTTTCTAGTCCCTCAAAGATACTAACCCCAAATTGAATAGTAATGAATCAAAAGAAAGAAATTCAGTCACATCCCTAGATTTTTAATAACTAAAATAAAAGATAAAACTAATATAAAAAAAATAAAAATATATAAAACGATAAAACTTAAGAAAAAAAATAATCAGCAGCTGCGATTTGCATCATTCTCCTGGGATTGGAGAAGTTTGACCTTGAGCTTGAAGATTCGAACTTGATTCAAAGATTGTTCCCTTCATCACCATGCTGGTGTATTTATGGAACTTGATCTTTTTCTTGAACTTCATCTATTTCTTTAGCTAAGTGTACCTCCACCTTCTTTTTTGGGCATTCATATGCACGGTGTCCTGTTTCATTACACCGACAACAAGTAAATTTTGAGGTATCCTTTGTTTCTTCATTAAATTTTGGATGGAGCGCAAAACCTCCTTCTCGGTGAAAAGCCGCTTATCGGTGCTCCATTGGTATTTGGTTTCTACTTATAAAGTAATTTGAAAAACTTCACTAACCTCTATAGTCGATGTGGAAAGACCTCATCTCTAATGGTTGGTTGGAGCCCATTTACATATTGAGCAACCTTTTGTCCTTCAGTCTCTTGGAGGTTGTTTAGAGCCACAAGTCTATAAAAATTCCCTAGTATAATCCTCTACTTTCTTTTCATTCTATCGAAGATTTCGGAGATCTTAAAAGAAAATTTGCTCATGTTCCACAAGAAGAAATTTTCTTTCAATTTTTTTTCATCTTTTGCCAATCAGAAATTTTCCCTTCCCACTACAAAGTTAGGATTGTTGAACTTGTTCCCACCAGGCTACAGCATAACCACAGAGCTTGGTTGCAACAAATTTAACCTTACGCTCCTCTGGTAATTCGCTCCATTAAAAAAACTTTTTCAACTACACTCAACTAACCAATAAAAAGCCTCTATATGGAGCTTACCATGAAATTTAGGGAGATCAACTTTAATACCGAGATCACGGGGACACTCTATAGGATGTGGGTCTTGCCTGTAAATTTGTTCGTTACGTTCAGGGTCAGCACCTCGAGTCGATCGTGGGACTTGATTCATCTCTACGGTGGAATTTTGCATTAGATCTTCATGGTTGTGAGCACCCTTTTCGCGATGAACATTGTTTCCAATAGCTGCAAACCGCTCATTTGCTTCGTCGATCTGTCGTCGTTGTTCGTGAATCTCACTTCGAACACTTTCATGGCTTTGTTTATACATTCCATAATGTATATAACATCAAATTATTGATCGTAGGAGTAGGTTTTGGTGGGATTGTGATAGTTGGATCTTCTTGTTCTGGTACCAACTGATGCAGCAAAGATGGAGGGAAGATGGGAACAAATTAATTAAAAACAAAATACTAATAATAGATGAGAGAATATACCATCTCTGGGTCTATAGGGAGTCTAATCCAAAGATCATTTCATAAGACCAAAAAATAATTTCTTTACTCAATTCACCAAGTTCCAAAGAGGGATGACTTTCCCTTTTAAATACAAACAAAGAGACTAATAAAATAAAATAACCCAAAGCCCACCCTTTCCCACACATTTTCCCTCGCTCTCCTCCTCTCTCTTTATCTCAAATCCCATGCAAATCTCTCTCTCCCTCAATCTCATGTTAAACTTTATCCCAACCAATCTAACAACACTAACCTATCTATATCCTAAAAACTCACACACTAAAAAAGATTTCAACCTATACCTTCAACGCCCACCCAAAACCTAAAATAAAATGCCTTTCTAGTCCCTCTAACGTACTAACCCCAAATTGAATAGTAATAAATAGAAAAAATAAATAAATTCAGTCTTGCCCCTAGATTTTTAACAACTAAAATAAAAAAAATAAAACTTGAAAAAAAAATCAGCAATTGCGATTTGCTTTAAAATGCTACTCCATTATGAGGTTTTTGCTGCCAAAATTTATCATCACAATATCTATTCTTCTGGAGGCTTCTATATTCATGCCCTATTTGTAGTTTTCAACTTAACATCACAGCCATCTCCATCATTTACATATATGAAAAGAAGAGAAGATGTCATTAAAATTGTCAAACCACCTCAGAAAATCATGTGATGTTCAAATTAATGAATTTATTAACAGCATGGGGTTACTTTAAAAAGACCATTCCACTCTACATCCTTAACTATTTCACTAAAAAAACCTAAAATGTCCTTGTTCTTGATTTGGAATCTTGAACAAACATTGGTATTTTAGTAATTTGACTCCACGTAAATGGCCCAAGCCAAACGATGTAAATACGCCTTCTTTTTTTGATAAGTAACTAAATTGTATTCATGTTGTAAAGTTGTACAATTTGCACAACTGAGAATAGGTAATTGCAAAAAATCGGTTACTAATCAGTAACAAGGACTAGATTAAGGGCTATACAGAATTGAGTTAATTATTGAAATAGATGACGGGTTGGCTGTCATAATGGTAGAGGGGAGAGAAGCCCCTGCAAAAGCTAGGGAATCTGCCTCAAAGTTCATTTCAAACTGAGTTTGTCGAAATGACACCACTAGTCCTTTGCAGAGAGAGAAATCTGCTTGAAGATGTTGTCGAATCTCCAAGGGGATGGGGCAACTTTAGAGGCCCATTGAATGACACTGTGGTAGTCTCTTTTAAACAGGAATGAGAACCCTTTGTCTCTGTCATGTAATGATAGACCAAGAAGAAGTGCCAAAGACTTAACAAGTGCGGCATCTGCTCTGCCAATTGGATCCAATGATGAGGATCTGCAAATGGTGAGGCGTCAAAGGAAACCATGCCAAGGATCTGCAAATGGCAGAAGGGGTGGAGAAAATGATAGAGGGCCACTTGGAGAGGAAGTCCGAGGTAAGAAGCTGCTGAAGAGTTTGTTTGAGGAAGCCCAAAATATAACAATTGAGATGATCCGATGGACAATGGTGGATAGGCGAGAAGGTGAGCCCTCAAAGATCCTTCAACTCCTTTCGAGCCAGATGGACCAAATGATCGCCTAGATGGTGAGGCGCCAAAGGAATCTACCAGAGGCTGGGGGGGGAAGAGAATGGTACTGTTTGTAAAGGTCTTCCACAGAAGGGGGGCTAATCTAGAAGGGGCCACAGATTTCTAGGAAATGTGCCCAAATCGTGGCTGACTGGGGGCACAGCAGAAAGAGTCAGGGTTTTGTTTCCTCTTCGGCAGCACACATTGCGCATCTATATGCTACATGGAAGCCTTGTTTTTGATATTGTCCACCAATAGAACTTTGTGCAAGAAGGCAACGCAAGAGAAAGCTTGCACCTTGGGCAGGTCCGACGCTAGCCAACCTCTGCTTGCCGTCACTGGATTGGGGTTGCAAGTTGTGAGGATTTTGAAGAAGGAAGAGACAGAGAAAGAGCCATTAGGGGATGGGATCCAAACTCTCTATCGGCACCTGAAAGGGGTAAGAAGAATGCCTTGAGCTGAGCAAGAAGGGAGACTGGACTACCAGAGACAAGCTGGGAAGCTTCAGCCTTAGTGAGGTATTGACACAGGAGAGGTGTCCAAACTGTACTCTCAGTCTTAGCCATGCAAGAAGTGTGGTTGGTGCTCATAGCCTCACTGTTTATAGTAGTGCTATAGATGGCAGGAAAGGCTACTTGAAGGGTTTGATCTCCAATGCAAAGGTCTTCCCAGAATCTAGTACAGTTTCTGAAAAATTGAATTAACCTATCCAATTGCTCTCCATGCACCTGAAGCCCTTGAGGAAGACGGACCTTTTGGGAGCCATCTAAAACTGTTGGTTTGATATATATTCGAGATCATTGATCTTCACAATTGATCCTCATTAGTGGCCACAGTCCACCATGTTTCCCCAAGAGGGTAGTGTTGGCAATTTGGAGGTTTCAGCATCCTAGACCCTAGAAGACTTGGCTCTACATATCTGGTCCAACCAGACCTGGTGAAATCTGTTGGAGTTTGAGCTTCCATTTTGGAAACTTCCATTCCATTCTAAATACTCATGCTTGTTCTAGGTTCCAAATCCGGAACTTCTCTTTTCATTAAAGTTTCTTGTGTCGGATTTGGAAATCAGAACACACAGGTTATTTATGTTATTTATTTGCCTTAAGTGGGTTGAGCCAAATGATGGAACTTCCCCGTTTTATTATATGTTCCATACCTGGAAGATGTGTTTTCCAATAAAAAACTCGAGTTTCGTTTTCGTGTTTGAACTCAAGAGCAAGTTGGGAATTTTGGTAATTTGGCTCCACTCGTGTCATAGGAAGAATTACGAAAGTACCTCTACTTGTACAGGATTCCGAATCCTGATCACGGTCATTTTGGGCACTTTCTTGCGAATTAGTTGATGAGGTGCTTGAGTGAGATGATATTTTTATAATAACCACTTTGTTGATAAATTGGCTGATTGAACCACCTTAGTGACTGTCTGAGGTGGTTTGACCATTTTAATGATATTTTTTCGAAAAAAGATATAATTAGCTTCATGAACAAACATGAGAATTTGGAAGAATTGGTCTTAGAACTGGTGTAGACATATGTGTGTGCATGGGTACAGACTACAGAGCCTAGACAGAAGAATCCAGGTAATCCCATAGCACCATCTACTTTGTACTTCTTAATGCAATTTGTTAAGAGATACCAACATTTCTGATTTTTCAGTATTGAAAATTTCTTGATCAAGGCATTTTCATATTTCAGATTCTCCTTTGGCTACCTAATATTAGTTAATTCTTAAAATCTCAGAATCATTAAACAAAAATACCTAATATTCGCCTTTCATGAAGCTTCTCACATGGAACATGAGAGCTCTCAGCAGCCTTTGGAAACGGAAGGTCATTTGTGAATTTTGCCTTAAGCACAAACCCTTGGTCCTTGCTATTCTTGAAACAAAGCTCCCTCCCCCAACACTTCACCAGATCCATCAAGTTTGGGGTGGAAGGCCTAGCTAGTGGATAGCCCTGGAAGCTCAAGCGGCCTCTGGTGGCATTTGGGACCCCACTCTTCACGTCCTTTCGTCCCCTGTGGTCGTCTCTTACTCTGTCATGGTGGCCCTTTCTAGAATCTCTAATGGCCTCCCCTGATAGTGTAATGCAGTTTATGGTCCTAATTTCCCAAGCCTCAGGAACCTACTCTGGGACAAATTGGATGAGGCTGCCACCCTCATTCTCACAACCTGGCACATTGGTGGTGACTTTAATCTAGGCTGGTGGTCCTTCAAAAGGAATCCCAACTCAAGGGTAACCCAATGTATGCTTGACTTCTCAGATTTCATTTCTAGGGACAAACTCTTAGACATTCCCCTCCAAGGCGCAGACTTTACCTGGTCAAACCACTCACCCTCCTCTCTATATCGAAGCTCGATCGGTACCTGACCAGCTTCGAATGGGATGCTTCCTTCCCAGGGACACGTTCCACAGCCCTTTGTGAACCCACCTCGGACCATCGCCCTATCCTTCTCTACACTCAAACGGCTCCTAGGGGCCCTAAACCTGTTAGGTTCTTTGAACTGGCTTGGCTTGAAGAGTCTGAAATCCATGCCCTTATCCCTTCTTGGTGGTTATCTTTCTTGAATTAGGTCCAGGGCTGGGCCGAATTCTTCCTCCAACGCAAACTCCAGCTACTCAAACCCTCCCTTAAATGTTGGAGTTGTCTTTTGCAGTGTAACTTCAGGGCTCAGAAGGAATCTATGTTGCTGTCTCTAGCCCACTGGGATCTAGTCGTGGAGGGAAGGGCTCTAACCCCCGACGAGACCTAATAGAGAACTAATCTCAAATTCCTCTTCCAATCTATTCTCTGCAAGGAAGAGATCTTCTGGCATCAAAGGTCTAGGATAAAATGGCTCAAGTGTGGTGATCAAAACACCGCTTTCTTCAACAAGATAGCTAATTATAGACAGAGAGACAACACCATCACCCAAATCAGAGTCGGGAACCTGTTCCTGGATAGACCCCTTCTGTGGAGAATGCCATCATAGAAATTTTCCAGCAACTGTTTGCTGCCCCCTTGGGCCCAAGCCCTCCATGGCTGACCTCTCCTTTCACTCCTTACCTTGGGACAAGGCCCCATGGTTGGAACGTGCCTTATCTGAAATAAAAATCCTCAAGGCCATTTTCAAAACTTTCTAGAACTCCTTTCGACCTGATTTTGCTCTTTGAATAATTCCACTCCAGGGACATCGTCCATAAAGTGACCAATGCTACCGATATTGCTCTCAAAGTAGGAGGAGCGGAAGACCTTAAGGACTTGAGGCTGATTAGCCGGATCAACAATTCTTGTAAAATACTCTCAAGAATTCTAGCCACTAGACTTAGAGAAGTCCTTGGTTGGGTCATCTCTCCACACCTGGGAGCCTTTGTAAAGGAGGCCATTGTAGCCCCTGAAAGCATTCATTCTAAGTACCTTTCTTAGGTGCTAGGACTCATAATCAAACTCGATTAGGAAAAGGCCTATGATCATGTAGATTGGGCAATCCTCACGAGACCATGGTCAAAATGGGCTTTGGGGTTCAATGGAGTAAGGGGATCAGCGGCTGCACCACCAACCCCTTCTTCTAGGTCCTTATAAATGGCACTCTGAGAAGTTTCTTCCCTTCGTCTACACGTCTCTGACAAGGAGACCCACTCTTCCCCTTCCTCTTCACCATAGTTGGCGAAGTCTTCAGTGGTGGTGGCGGCTGGCCACCCAAACAACCATCTGTGGCAGTCTGTCCTTCACCACAAATATAGGCATCTACCCTACGACTAGCTGCCCTCCCGTCTCTAGATGGCCGTTCTTCAGGAGCTTGGAAATCTCTATATTGTAGCTTCACCCCTTTCAAACAGTTCATCAGATTCTGACCCCGGGAATGCAAAGTGGATTCCCTGCCCCGTCAAGGGGGGCCATTTTTCTACGTGTATATGGTTTTTAATACATGTTAACACATTAAAAAATAGGCTCTTAGGATGATGATGACATTCAAAAAAAAAAAAAAAAAAACATTCCCACCATGAATGTGCTTCTGCAAACTGATAATTGGGTTTTCAAACTTGATTGGTATGATGCTAAATGTTCAAATTTTGTTTCGTATGATCTTCCATGTAGAAGTGATGGGTTAGCAAAATGCACCTGCCCCTTGTGATTGAGCTGGGCAATTCTGCTCATGATTTTGGTTGAATGCTTGTGTGCCAATTAGGGCACTTGATGGAGAGTGTTCGTCAAAGGAGCAGTTGAAAATGGTTATGGTTAAGATAAGTTCTTGTGTTATGTGGATTGATACCAAATTTTCTCTGTGCAGGAAGACAAGTAAATTAACGTCAAACTTCATGCTTTTGTCATGAGATTCCTTTCTTGGGTGACTTTGGCTGTACCCCGAGAATGGCACATCCTAAGGCGTGATTGCGGCTTCTGAAAGAAACTTTCTGCATATATTGGTTGTAATTGATTTAATTTTCATAATAAAGCAATTTGGTACGTATGCTTGGTTTCATCCATACATCATTGGGATGCTAATAATGTGCTTCTTATGGAATATCCATGTGTTGAATTGATAAATGGCTGTATTTTACATATCATATGCATCTGATTAGGTTTAATGAAACACATACAATTGCTCATGTATGAGCATATGTCATAATACTAGCCATCCTTACAAGTATGGAATTGTGTGTTGTTCTATGGCAATGAACAATGATTACTTCACTAGCTTGGTTCTTAGTGATTGTTGAACATGTTGGTTTGTGGTTTGGATTAATGTTGCAAGCTGTCCTAGGTCTTTGTGATCTTATGTTCCTTAGGCTTGTCCCAGTCTTAATTTTTCCCTCAAGAGCATGCGCTGTTGGGTCCCAGATTGGGTTTCCCTAGGGACTGTCTTTTTGAGATTTTGGAGATATTCCAAGTAATATGTTCTGTACTTGCAATATGTTTGGTACTGCATGTTTCCTTGGAAGTATGATTATGCTAAAATATCAATTGTAACTTAATTATATATTCTCTAGGGTTATTTTCTTATTAGTTTCTCAAGATCTTGAATATTAGGATTTTTTCTTTTTGGGGTTCTATTATATGCTTATGGATTCTTTTACAAATCATTGAATAATTAAGTCCAACCGAGGTATGCAGTTGCCAGTCTTTGTTATGATACTTTATTTTGTCCACATATATGTTTTCTGGATCCGCACTTTGGGACTTCTGGAGAACTATTTTAGCCTATTGTCCTACATAGGGACTTAACAGTGTAGGGTTTGGTATTTGGGACATGGAAGATGAAAATTTTGGAAAAGCATACTATTCTATGATGCATGGATACTTCAATGTGGGTGCCATATCCATGTTGGACAGTTCAAAATCATATGTAAGAATGAGTTTAATTGGCATTTCTACCCATGTCTTCTAGCCATTGCAGTATCTACCACAACCAGTCGTTGTCATCCATTCAAATGATGGACGGTGGTGAGAGGGAGTGGGATCCACCATTGGGTTCATATCTTGTCCATTATTTCATTTGGCTGTGATGACAAGAATGGATTATAACATGGTATGGGATCATAGCATACTTCTATATTTTTCCTTCATGTCATCTGTTTTTCATCATCCGTTGCACGTTATGATCGGCTGCCTTTAGCCAAATTCCAAAGCAAAAGCTTGTACTTGTGTTTTTTATCCCGACCATACTTCTTGTGAAAGTCATTTTGTTTCTTACAAATATAAAGCAATCTTTTTTGTTGAATATTTGCAGATAGAATTCTCAAAAATATTCTTGGCATCGGCCCATTTCTGAGCTAGGCCAACTTGAATGGGTGCCATGGCAGGAACTGGTCTACCAACTCTTGGACGCATAAGGCTCAGCGATCTCATAGCATCCGATGGGCTCCCTTCTGACTCATACAAAATATCAGTCTCAACCCTTTCACAATCCTTAGCCCAGTACTCAGCTGCTATAATCCAACTACCCCCAGGCGAGGAAGCCCTCTTGAGATCTGCCCTAGAATCTGCACGCCTCTACTTCCACCAACGAACGTACACATCCCCTGATATACGCCGCTCCAATGACCCCCGGGGCTGGTGCAAGACTTCAGGCTATTACACAGATCCTCAACTGTGGCTCGAAACCTATGATTATAGACCCGGGCTCACACCCACTGAGCCCACGAGCCCTATGGAGTTCCCACCAGCTGGTCTACCTGACATTTTCTCGATCATGGGCAAGGCTGCTCGTGATCTCTTGGATGCAGTGACCTTCTCCTTGGACTTGCGCAGTTTCTCTTTCTCCGACATATTGGATAATGTTCCATTGAGAGGTGGCGAAATATCTGCTTCTGTTCTTTCGGTTTGTTGCCATGCACGGCCCTCCTTTCAGGGCGCGCACCATACACTAGTGGGGCAAGAGGATAGCAAGTTTGTTATGTTCTCTGACCATGAGCCTCAGATAGACAAGAGCCTGATTACTATAGTGAAGTCAGAGAGAGCAGGGCTTAGGATAAGAGATGCTCATGGGCAATGGCTATTAGTTGATGGCGATTTGGGGCCTGAGGATGCGGTTGTGTACCCTGGACTTGCGCTTTATCAAGCAACAGCTGGCTATATCAGCCCGGCTTTGCTCAGAACAGAGTTGGGGGATATGCAAGGGGGATTATATGGTCGGTGCTCTTTGGTTTTTAAGCTTATGCCTCAATCAGTGGCTATCCTTCATTGCTCAGCTATGACTAGGGCTGGGCATGGTGTTGGGGCTCAGTTTCAGTTACCAATAACAGTGGAAGAGTTTATGCAGAGGGCTCAACCACCAGAACAGCTTGTGGGGAGGCATGGGTATGCTAGCTATAGCTTTCCGGCACCCCGAGAGGGTAGGTCAGCATGCCAGAGTTTTTTCTTGGGGGATAGGTAGTTTGGATTGAATTGGCAACTATGATGACCTCTCTCTCTCACACACACATGCGGAAACACACAAACATAAAACACATCAGATTTAGATGGGCCCCATGGTTTGGATGGAACTGGAATTGCTCTCTCTCTCTATCAGATGGATTATATGGCTTTGATTGCTTGTACCTCTCTCTCTCTCTCTCTAGATGCGTCATATTTATGTCCTATATTGAATTGGCAGGTATGGCTGATCGTGTCACAGGTTCATTGAAGGTGGTGCTGAAGAGAAGGAAGGGCGTGGCCCGGTCCAAGCCTCTGGCCCCTTCCAAGAGGCTCCGGCTTGAGGCTCAGAGGGTCCTCAAGGACCGCGTTCAAGAGATTGCAGACAAGAAGGGCATCAAGCTCAGATTTTGCAGCCTCAAGGAGTGTGAGGATCATGTTCGGGCCTTGGAAAGCCCTTGCGGGAGCGTGCGCATGGAGATTGGGTGGCCCCCAGGAGTGCCCTTTGTCCACCCTCATGACCTCCCCAACAAGTCGAAGCTTGCTTTCCTGGAGGCCTATGAGCCTGGATGGACAGCTGCCCAAGAGGGGATGGAGTAGGGCAACATTGGACTCAATTGGCCTATTTGACTGCCTGTAACTCTCTCTCTCTCTCTCTCTCTCTCTCAACCTGCATGCATGCACAGAACTGCAAGCACACCATGTTCTTCTCACTTAAGTCACATGCGCTATACACAATGTCACACGCATGTGACACTAAATCTCTCTTACCAGGAAAAAAGCACACTCTCTTGAGACATGCACACACTTATCGATGAACGTGTATAACACATGCATTTTCCCTCTAGATATATGAGCATGGCTAGGGATTATATACAATGAAACCATTTACTTTTGGTACAAGGAAGTCACAATTACTTATAACCTTCCAATGTAAGATCTAATAGCTTGGGTGTCTCACAAAATTCAAAAAAATTTCTTTTGAACTTTGAGCTTGATCATTATGAATAAATGTGAGCACCAAATTTTACATCCAATGGTAAAGATTAATTGTGATCACCTTGTAGCAAAAGTAAATGGTCTCATTCGATACTTTTCGTTATTTTTATAACCCATCATTCCATTTTATGTGCCCATCATTCCATCTTATGCTATATGTACTTGTCATGGTTCATGTACATGAGTTGTGTATGAAAATGTACATACATTTTTTCATTATAATACATGTAATATCTTGATGATATTTGTATTGGTATGACTCACATGCATATGATGAGCTCTTGTATGAAACATGATGTCAATTGGATATCTTTCTATTTCTCTCTCAATTGAACTGCATAATTAAAAAGGTTTCTGCCCATTTATAAAGACATGGACTATTTAGCAAACCGTTCTACGTGATAAAATTTTGCCGATTTCCATATGGATAACTCTAAATTGACATGAAAAGTAGAAAAACATTATCGACACATACATGTGTTTGTGCCATGATAGCAGCACATGTAATATTTAAAAGAAAGACAATATTCAAACTCTCTTGAGTACTAAAGCCCGAACATACTCGCATGTGTAAGCACTCATATGGGCATTTGAGAAAACACATGTATCCATGGGATTGAACCATTATCCATAATGTCAATGTATGATTAAATACATGCATCATGCATATAGATGCACATACACATGCATATGGTTATGTATGTGCATTGTTCTTTTCTTTGAACAACTCGATTTAGAGCGGTAAATTGGTTTTGCAGGGATCAATCCGTTGGATCAATGTTTGTCCAATCTCGGTCAGCCTGTGACTTGACGAACTCAGCCAGCAGCTTGATCTCGTCATCATGGAGCCTATCACCAAATGTGCATTGACCCCTTGGAGCACACTTCTCTCCAAACCCCTGCACATTCAGAGAAGGAAAGAAATAAAAAAAGAACCAAGAAAACCCACTAATCATGAAATTTAAACGTTCTAGCAGTCATGCTGACAAATGCGATCATGTGAAATTGGAGGTGGGGGAGTGGAACTTGCTGGCATTCTTCCTTTCCCATAATATGTCAGGTTGTATATGTCGTCCTCAGTTGCAACGCCATTCCTACACAACACGGGCATTGAATCATCACGGCATATTTTCTACAGTTAGTTACTTTTTAAGAAAATTGATTTGATTTTCCCACTGCTCTCTCTCTCTCTCTCTTGCAGGAAGTGAGGTATATTATTCTACCTTTGAAGATCCTTTGTGAAGAGTGTTGCACCCTGAAAAAGCCACATAAGGGATGAACAGCAATAAAGAAGCATGGATAATTCAAGAAATAAAATAAAATTGCATTGGGGTGTGTATGACGATACGGGCTGCAATAAGTTTCCACCTCCATCGTGGCATCCAATGCAAGCTTTCTGAAACAAAGCCGCCCCCTTGTGAACCTCGCCAACCTGTACCCATGACACTAGACATGGGGGAGGAGAGAGGAAATAGAGCCTTAAATTTTGGCATGCTCTTGTGTGAAGCAAAATACACTGAGAGATTACTAGTGCTTATGAACTCATGGGTTCTCTGATATTCTTGTATTTTTAACTAAATCATACATAATGGGGTTGAATTAGGTTAATATGTTTCTCAAGGTTATTTTGATTATCTGAATATTTCTCAAATATTTGTTCTTTCCTGATAATTAAACTTGAATTCACATGATTTCCGGGTAAAGGTTTTCTTATAGGTTCCATTATTGAGGATTGGATGTTTCTTCATTCTTTTTCTCTTTGATTAGTAAGTTTTAAGAATCGAGTTAGCTCTTTGTAAGTCTGTATGATCTTGTTCATATTTTACGAGTGTTGAAGCATAAGCCTTGATACACAGGGAAAAAATTAGTGAACAATGTAATTCTTTGTTCCCCTGAAACTTAATTTGGTTCTAGCAAGCAATATGGACCAAAACTCACTCTCTCTCAAGAAAATTATGAAACAATGCAACTCTTTCTTCCCACAGCTTAATTTGGTTCTAGGCAAAACATGTGGACCAAAAAACACACACTCTCTCTCAATGGTACAAATAAACATAAATTTATCATTTATGTCTTGACAATTTTTATTCAAAGTAAGCTATTGGTATCTCCAGACAATTCCATCAGTACAATAATTTAATACTAGCCGACCATGTGACTCATCAAATGTCCCACTCAAGCCCTATAATACAGTACTTCAATAGGCTTATCTTGTATGTTGTTTGATTGGTGAACTTTGACTGAAGTAAAGTCTAAGATTCGAACATGTGAAAAATGGCCATGACTTCACTCAATACTGGCAAACTCACGCCAATAATGCAAGATACTTTCAAAGATTTCTCAATTATCAAAGACCAAATAAGGGGATATGAGAATATCCCAAAAGTAAAAGAGAAATAGTGAAGATTTTCACAAATACCTGGTGTGCAGTGGAGGGGAGATAAAGCGAGAAAAGCAGCGAGCAGGGGAGCTGCCAAGCTGGTTAGGAATGTGGACCTATTGGCTTGAGGAGGCTCCAATGTAGTGACTTTTCTTTCCTATGCAATGAAATACAACAACTACATGAGAGAGAAAGAAAGAGCTTTTTTTTTTTTTGACAATAGAGTTACCGACTTTAGTACCATAGTGGAGCAAGAACAATATTCATTACCTTGGAGAGAGGAGGATTTGGGATTGGAGGAGAACATGCAGAAATAAAGAAAGTATTCATTGTCTCACTTGCCCTTCCTCTCCCTCTCCCTCTCCCTCTTCTCTCTTCAACCTCACAAAATTTTATCTTTCCCACACACTCAGACATAGGAACCAGGAGTGTAATATATCTATAAAAGTTAACTGTAAAAGTACCCTCACATTTCAGTAAATGACAAAAAGATATGAATGGAGTACAAGGCCCACTTACATTACTGCATGACATTTCAACAGTAATTTATGGATAAGTATCCGATGAGTTGCGAACTCATGCTGTGATACACGTCTCAAATCATTGTAGCTCTAAAAATAGTGCACATCTTTAGAGCTATACATCTTACGATCTTTGAAGAATTTAAAGGACCATATTGATAGAAATGCAAAAATCTTGAGGAAGAATGAAGACGTTAACAAAAGGCGGGGTGTTTATTTTAAAAAAAGTATAAAATGATGAATACAATAAGAACACAATAGGAGAAAGAACCATAGGCATAAATGACGGCAGAGGTCATGGATACATTCGTTGGATTAGGTATCGCAAGTGAAAGAAGCTTTGAAGATGATGAAGATATAAAAGGCTTTAAGATAAGAAGATATCTCGATAGAGGTTTGGAAGTGCATGGAGGAGATCGGAATTAACTGGCTGACCAAACTATTTAACAAGGTGTAGAGAACAAAGAAATAACCACATGAAAGAAAGAAAAATATTGTAGTACCTATTTACAAGGACAAAGACGACATACAAAATTGTGCGAACTATCAAGGGATTAGACCTATGAGCCACATTATGAAGTTGTGGGAGAGAGTGATTGACGAATAACTAAGGCATGAAACGAGCGTATCAAAAAACTAATTTAGTTCTATGCCAAGGAGATCAATAATTGAGGCTATTTTTCTACTTAAACAACTAAATGAGAAGTTTAAGGCGAAGGAAAGAGACTTCCACATGGTCTTTATTGATCTATATAAAGCTCGTGATAGAGTACCTCAAAATTTAATTTGGTGGATATTGGAAAAGAAAGGAGTCTCTAGATACTACATCGATTTGGTGAGAGATCAGTGTGAGGGAGCGGTAACAAATATGCAAACAACTAGTGGAGGGACAAGTGGGTTTTTAGTGACCATAGGGTCTACATCAAGGGTTAGTATTGATCCCATATATCTTTGTCTTAGTTATAGACAACTTAACTAGGGACCTACAAGATTAGATACCATTGGTATATGTTTCGCAGATGACATAATTTTGATCGATAAGACATAAAGGACGCCAACACAAAGTTAAAACTTTGGAGGGATGCTCTAAAATTTAAATATTTTAAAATTAGCCTAACTAAGATAGAGTATATGAAATGCAAGATTAGTAATAATAGGAGTAGAAACAAGAAAGTAGTTAACTGACTGCCAATAGATACCAAAACGAGTGCACTTTTGATATCTTGGTTCTATAATATAGAAAAAGGAAGAGATTGAGGAAAATATTACACATAGAATTAAAGTTGGTAAGCGAAGTAAGGATGTGCAACTGGAGTTTTATGTGATCACCACTGACCAATGAAGTTAAACTGGAAGTTTTATAGGACAACTATGAGACAGACTTTACTTTATGAGGGAAAATATTGGGAGGTCAAGAAATAACTTCCCCATAGGATGAGTGTAACTGAGATGATGATGTCAAGATATATGAGTGGTAAGATAAGAAAAGATAGAATTTGAAATGAATATATTTAGGAGAATTTAAGTGTGACTCCAATAGGCGATAAGATGATAGAAAATAGACTTAGGTGGGCTAGACATGTGCAGTGTAGATCGACTATAACACATGTTAGGAAGTGCTTGTTGTTTCAAATAGAAGGCTAAGAAAGGGCATTCCAAAAGGCCCAAAAAGACATGATTGGATGTAGTGAAAAAAAAATATGGGGATTTATGACCTCACTAAAGGGCATTCCAAAAGGCCCAAAAAGAAATGATTGGATGTAGTGAGAAAAAAATATGTAGATTTATGGCCTCACTGAGGGGTATGACCCGTGATAGAGTAGAGTGACAAACCCGGATTTATGTAATTAACACCAAATAGTTGAAAAAAGGCTCATCTTAATAATGATGATATAAACTTTTGTATCTCTTTTCAAATTAATAATGGTCCTGATGGTTGGTGGTGAAGGTGACATATGTGCAAACTTTTTATTCCAAAATCCATATCAAAGAGGAATTTTCTTCTAGATGCAATTATTGTGTATGAGGACTCACTCCACTACGTACATCCTCGGACCCACCTAAACCCTACCCTAAGTTTTTTTACCACAAAATATGGAATGAAATATAAAGGCAATGAGACCATTTACCTTTGATGTAAGGAAGTTACAATTACTTACAACCATCCAATGTAAAATCCGATGGCTCATGTGTATCACAAATTTTGAAGAAAATTCTTTTGAAGTTTGAACTTGGCTAATGGAATAAATGCAGCCATCTAATTTCACGTCCAACAGTGAAGATTAATTTTTAAACCACCTTGCATCAAAGATAAATAGACCATTATATAACTTTTCCTAATATAAAATATACGGTTTGTCCCTTAGGCAATATGCTCACTGAATCCAAACTCGTAAACCTCACATCATCCTTTTACATTTAGAGTCAAGCAAACAGATGTAAATAATTTGTTGTACTAAAGTTACCCAATTTTCAAAGGGGTGGGGACCCATTGCTTCCTATAGTCAAGGAAGATCTTGGGGCTCAGCTTCTTTAATCAGTCATTCCAATAATGTTGTCTTGCAGTCAAATTCCATCATTTGTTGGGAGGTTAATAGTCACAAATGATTGAGGCATAAAGGCAAAGGAAAATAATGTAAGAGAAGCAATGTGCCACATGGACTTATTGTGTCAGCTGTAAAATGTTCGAAGTATTAAGAAAAACATTATCATTCATTTCACGGCCAAAGAGCTTGGTCAGAGAGTCAATGATAATCGATTGGTCCAATATGTCAAAAGATTTCGTGCTCCCGAGCAAGTTTAATACCCGCATACTCCATCGAGTGAATTTCAGTATAGGCAAAAGTTGGCTGATATATTTCCTTCATTCTAGAACCCGAGTTGGAGGGGAAAAAAAAAAAAAAGAAGGAAAAAGTTTTTATAAGGTTGCAACTTTAAAATGCTGAATTTAAAGATGCACCTCAAAAATCTATTGGGAAATGTTATTTTAATATTGGAAAACCCTCTAATTGATCATCTCGACATCAAGATATATAAATATTAAAAATATATATATATTTTAAGTCCTTGAAATTGTGTACCTTGTAAAACATTATCTAGACCATCCATTTTTTATATTTTCATATGTTTATAGATCTACTTGATTTTAACCATTTTTGGAGTTTAAAATTTATTATTAGGTATGAAAATATATTTTCGAAAAACCCTAAGAATTTTTTACACCAAAATTACATGTTATGATAAAAGTTGGAGGTGCACCTTAATTGGATTGTTTAAGGTTCCAACCTTACATAAACCCTACCAAAAAAAAAAAAAATTCTAAAAGCACTCTATATCACAGCCTCAAAAAAAAGAAATGAAAAAGTTGATATAAGATTGCAACCTTAAAATATAGAAATAAAGATGCACCTCAAAAATCCATCGGAAAAAGTTGTTTTAATATTGAAAAACCGTTCAATTGATCATCTCAACATCGAGATGTATGAATATGAAAAAAAAAAAAAAAAATTTGAGTCCCAAAAATAGTGTGCATCTTGCTACATATTATCTAGACCGTCCATTTTCAAGATTGTCATATATTTATATATCTACTTGATTTTAACCACTTTTAAAATTTCAAATTTTATAATTAGATATAAAAATAAAGTTTTACATAATTGAAGGTGCGCAACCTTGGAGAAACCACACCAAAAAAAAAAGAAAAATCCAAACATTGAAAGCAAACTATCCAATTTTTCCCTACCAGATCTCAGTATTAAAGGGTCTAAAATTTTTTTAATTTTCCCTAGAAAATAACTATCTCATGATTGCTAAGTGGATACCCAAATTTCAAGATCCAAAAAATCTTGTCAATTAGCATTTCACCCAAAAGGAGCAAATGAACAATATGATCCTGCAGGAGTATAATACACGAATATAATAGTGGTTTCCAACAAGGAATATTGGAAAGGCATGGAAGTGAACGCCCCCATTGTCAACATAGGCGGTGAATAAAGGACAAAACATGGCGATAAAGGCCCTCCTTGACTTAAGGGTTGGTACGGTTTTTACAATAGCTCATTTTCAACCCAAGGCATATTCTTATATCAAATCTTTTGAAATAATCAGGAAAATTGATGCCTTGCCTACTCTTGGGCTGTCACTTGACATTTCCACAATCCAATTGTATGGGTAGTGTAGCACTAATTATGCTCTCCACCTCCATTGACTTTGAAGTTCCAAACAAATCTGTTTTGGAAATTAGTTCTGGTGAAATTGGGGCAAAAAATAGTACAATTTTACAAATTTGATGTTTCAATCTTTCTTGTTTCCAGGAGTGTTATTTTTAGACAATATTTGACCCCCTTTTAATATTGTAATAGATGTGCATTAGAATGACAACTCGTCTTTGGGATTTAGGAAAACAAAGATATATGTTTCGATGTTCCAAACCTCTATACACTCGAGTTTGGAACCGACACACTAGATATCAGAGTCTTATTATGTTTTAAAGAGAGAAAGAGAGAAAAACGAGTAAAAAGAGAGAGAGAGAGAAGAGCTATGCTATGTTCCTTGGAAAACCACAGAAAAAGGTGTATCGAGAGATATGTAAAATTCTGTAAAAGACATATGGGAAAAAGACCCCATTTTATATAGCCACATGAAAGCTGCACATTTATTGTAGTGTTAGTTACATGCACCACTAACAATTATATGTTACTTGTATACCTTTTAATTTTAAAGACTGCTATTACAAGCTTCATTTTTTTTAACGGCTAGATGACTGTTGGATGACCCACATGTGGTCAAATAACCGTTGGATGACCCATATGAGCCGAGCTCACAAAAAAGTATCGAGCCTCGAGCCCAATCTCTGTACATGTGCTTGAACGAGGGGCACCTCTGACGGGGATACAAAATTAGAGATAAGTCCCTTCAACTTATAATTAAGTGGTTTCCCATTCAAAATTTCAACTTGCTCATCAGTAGGGATGTGGAATCATGAGAAGGAAGTGATAGTTCACTTTTATGTGCTTCAATTTCAACATTGCCCACGTGATAGAGCCTTAAACCTATTGAGATATATTCACATACTCATCCAATTTTGCAAACCAGCTCATCAAGTAGACTAATCACAACAACCTAAAGCAGCATCAGAGGATCCTCAGCTTGTGATTAACTTTGTTTTGCTCCATGAGACACTCACTCCTGCCTAGTGTTCAAAAAATCGGAATCGGCTAGGGGTTTGGCTCCCATTCTCCCTATCCAACTTGGGCGATTTTCGAGCAGGATTAGGCAATGTTTAATAGAAATTAAAAACAAAGGCTAAAAATCAGAGAATTGGGGTGTACATGGAGTTCTTAGAACAGAAATTGCCTAGCTAATGATCCTGATCCGTAACGAGATCCCAAATGAATCGGTGATTGTTTTTTAATCCTTGCTCCGGCATAATAAGCACCAATAATGACCTTTTGGGTGTGCAGATTTCCTCCGACCCTCATCTAAGTAGCCTAAGGGTATGTAATCAGTATCCAATGGACATGATGTTTAAGAAACATAAAATCTTCATATACCATGGATTTCTTGAAAAATCAGCAGCCCCAAATTTTTTTCTTGAAATGTAATTTGAAGTAATTTTGGGTTCTAATTGGGTGTAATCCTTGCTTTAGATTTCTTTAGCAAGTTTCCAAGTGTCCAATTTTAACAGAAGAAATAAACTCCCCTCTTTTGTTGAGGATTGCCATTTCTTTGAATGTAGGTTTCATCGGCATATTTAGCCAATTAGAACCAATTTCTATTGGCACTCAGGATTCTCTAAGTGGAGGTTGAAGGCCCTTCAATTAGTTTTGAAATGAAAAATTTGAATAGTTTTTTGTCAAGTTGGGTATGGATAAACAAGTATTTGTGAACTTGTTGCCAAAAGAATTCTAGAGTTGTTTGTGCTTGCTCAAGAAAAACAACCTCTATAAAGAAGAAATGTGCTTGCTCAAGAAAAACAACCTCTATAAAGAAGAAAAAAGAATCAACTATAATATGTTATAAAAATGAAAGCTTGTAATGATAGTGGAGAAATAATTTGAAAAACTAAATAACATTACACATGCCATTTGTTAAGGACGAGGATTCTATAAGGCCTAGGCTTTATGAAAACAAAATAAAGCATCACCTCAAATCCTAGTCCAAAATGTACTTTCGACGATGAAAATCTCTACGATGGCTCTAAAATTAATTTTCAACACCAAAAATAAAATTTGAAACTAAAAAAATAGTACAGATCTTGCGGATTTATGAATACTTATTTTTAAAGCAAGATGGATGGTCTAGATAATTTGCTACAGTATACACTATTTTTAGAGCTTGAAAACCTTTTTTTTTTTCCACAACCATAATGTTCAAGTCGAGATGATCCATATAAAGGTTTTCCAATGCTTGACTTGCAATTTTCGATGAGTCATGAAGTGAGGATTTAGTTATTTTCATAGGGCTGCAGCCCTATCAAAGCATTTCCCTTTGTTAAAGGGTGTGATTTGTGTAAGGCTGAGGCTCTAAACAATCAAAGTAAGGCATACCCTCAAATAGTTTCGAAAGATGTTTCAGTACTGAAAATCTTTAGGATGGCTTTTCACCCCTAATTATAAAATTCGAAGTTTTAAAAATAGTGTAGATGGTGCAGATCTATGAACACTTGAAAATCTTGAAAATTGACGGTAAAAAAAAAACATTACAAGATGCACTAAGTCCAAGATTTAAAATGTATTTTTATTCCAAGATTTAAAATGTATTTTTTCTCATATCCATATATCTCGCAGTCAATATGATTGATTTGAGAATTTTTGTGCATCGAAACAACCTTCTAGTGAATTTTTGATGTTCGCCTTAATTTGGCCTCGGCCTTGTATGAACTTTTTCCTTTTTCCTTTGTGGGTTAAAATTATAATCCAATATTTTTTGTTTTATTAAGGAATCTATGTTGGCTATCTTCAAGCATGTATGGCGCATGGGGCTGTGTACACTGCGTCGTGTGTTTACTGGGTTTGGGATGAAGTCATGTACAGTAAATTATGTTGAAAAATATTTCATTTTTGGGAGCACACCTGGGCCCTCACCTTCAATAATCCACCAAACAATGTCAAAGGTCGAATCAATGGGTCTGTATTGCCAGCCTTTTCTTGGGTGATAAAATCAACAGCACTGAAATAAAGAAGGGATTAGCCTCCCTAGATTTTCTTGTTAATTAAATTCAAGAAATTTCCATTAATGCCAGAAGTTTGAAATATCAAATAAAATTGGGAAAAGTAAATACTAAATTTGATATGTAATCACTCTACGAAGTTCTAAATCCCAATAGGTTGAGTTTTGGCAAATAAAAAGCGAGAAAATAGCAATTATAAACCAACAACAAGCACAAGCAACCGTACAAAGTAAGAAAGTAAAGCGGGAAGGAATACGAAATATATGTGGCACTCATAGATGACATTCACGGATAAAATGATCAACAATTTACTACCATTCAAGAGTCAAAAAAAAGAAGCAAACGATAGCACAAGAAAACACATATCTTCTCAATCTTTCACCCAGCCTCTCACTTTCACATGGAGTTTCATTCACCTTTATGAACTCTCTCTCTATTGCACAAACCCTAGAGTTTGTCTGCAAACTCTCTCTCTACATAACAATCCTACATACAGAGGTCCTTAGCTTGATCCAAAAGCTATTTGACATGAGATTGCTTGGAGTCCAAAATAAAGGAAATTATCCTCCTTAGTTTGAATCCCAAAAAAGATTCCATATGACCATGTCCTCCATATGCACCACTCACTTTGACAACAACATTTATCAAGTCCAAGCACAACTTTAACTTCTGTAATAAAATCGACTTTGTTAACATATTTGTAACATTCTTTTTTATGTTGGTCTTTAACAATAAGAATCACCCAAAGTTATTATTTGATGAATAACATATTATTTGACATAAATGTGCTTCATCCATGCATGATTGACCCGAATCTTCTTTCACTAGGTAACATCTATGTTTCTGTTTTAGTCCTAGACAAGATGAGTAAGGGCTGTAAGATCAATCTCAAACTAGGCGTAGTTCCAGCAAGCGTAAGCACATGCCCTATAGTAGACCTTTTACAGTTCAAATCACCTCTAAAGTCAGCATTAAATTAACTAATGACCTTGTCGTCGATCTTGCTGCTATTGTCAAACTCCAAACCCACATCTTATGTAGCCCTAAAGTAATGTAGTATCCATTTCACCACATACTATTTGCTTCTTTTCGAGTTTAGCCATATACTTTTTAATAGCAGTTGCATATGTGAACTATTTGGACAAGTGCAAATCATTGGATTACGGTTTTCAATGCACTCGCATAAAAAAAATGCAAGAAGTGTTTCTTTTACCATCTTGGAGATTGACAATGGTTTGAAATGTACAAAAATAGGAGTACCCATAGTATCTAGATTCTCCAACCTGAAATGATGGGGACCTTGTCAATATACACAATCTAAGATAGCCGCAATTTGCCAAAAAAATTATCTTTATCTATCCCATACCCCTAATTTTATTTGTCGAATCTAAATCTTTTATTTCAAGTTATCAACCAAATTGAGTCTTCAATTTCCTGATTCTCTAAAGAAATATTTACAACATTAAGCATATCATCACATAAAGCAACAAGTAGATGAATGAATCATCATTTATGATATTATAGGTTCTAATCATTTATGCATCAAAGAATTTGGACCATTGTCTAGGGATCTGCTTGTTGTATAATGACTTCTTTAACTTGTAGATATGTTTTTCTTTGTCTTTGACTACACATCCTTTAAGGTGAGTCATATAAATATGTTCCTCTAACTCTCCATTTAGGAACATAACATTGACATCCAGCTGCTCTAATTCCAAATTAAACAATCCAAGCATGACTGATAATACCCAAATAGATATTTATTTCACAATTTGAGAGAAGATCTCATTATAATCAACGCGTTTCCTTTATGCATACCTTTTGGAACCAACTGTGCCTTGCATATATCACCACTAGACTCAATTGATATAAAGTCATTTAGATCTAATGACTCTCATGCCCATAGGTAACTTTATTATATCCTAGGTGTGATTCATTTGAAGAGACTTCCTCTCCTCATTTATGGCATCATTCTACCCATTACTATTAAAATTCATTGTAACTTCATCAAAAATGGATTGGCTTTTGGGGTTATGCTAGCCAAAGCATTAGTTAAGACGCTTTCAAACCATATCGTACTATTAGCTTCTTGGTTCTCTTTCTCCTTTTAAGCTGAGCATTTTTCTTATGGAGTGGACTCAGGGACAAACTTAGCCTCAACATGATCTTATATAATATCTTTTAGAGTATGTGCTAGAGTGTTATCCAGGGCTTCATCGCTATCAAAATTGTCTTTTTCCGTACCCTTCTGAATTTACATCAACACTGCAGATTCATCAAACTTAACATCACAACTGGTAATAAATTTGATAGACTTAGGGTCCCATTATCATTTATAGCCTTTAATTTCATCTTCATAATAAAGGAAAAATCCCTTTTTCAATTTTGGAATGAATTTATCATCGGATATATGCAAGGCAACCAAAAATTCTTAACCAACAATAACCAGCATGTTCACTAGTTCATACATCATATGGGCATACGAGGATTACAACCAGTTGATGAGGTAGCACATTGTAAGGATTGCATATGCCGAACCAGAGTTACTTAATTTGCTACACGCCTTCTTTAGAAATATCTTGTTCGTTCAATCAACAACCGTTTGGTATCTTCGGAGTGGTGTAATAAAAAATAATTCATTTGTCTTTGCAGAAGTTCACAGGCTTCAACAAAATGTACTTTTCGCTATTATCAATCTTCAAGCACTTCATCTTCTTCCCTTTTCAACTTCAATTTTTTAGTGCGCGAATGTGTTAAACGCATCCACCTTATTCTTTAATGCTTAAATCCACTCTTTCTTTGACAAATCATCTATGAAAGAAACAAAATATAGAGATCCTCCTTTTCAAACAACCGATACATGGCTTTATAAATTTGAATGTAAAATCAAGTAGTTGAGGGTTGGCTATCGAGTCTCCAACCCGAAACAAAATATAGAGATCCTCGTATCCAGACAACCGATGCATGGCCTTATAAATTTGAATGTAAAATCGGGTAGTTGAGGGTGGGCTATTGAGTCTCAAACCCGAATAACATTTGCTTGAACTTGAATGATTACATAACCATTCGTAAAGTTAGGGTGGTGTTTGAGAATTGTTATGTGACCGAACACCGCCGTAACTATGCATTTTCACAAGGGTCTATGAACACCACCCTAATTATGATTTTCAAGTGTAGATCGATCGTATCTATGAACACTTAAAAATCAACCGTTCAGAAAATACATTACAAGATATACTATTTTTTAGAATTGAAATTTATTTTTTCTTCACGGTCCATACCATTTGAGATCGAGGATTTCTAAGCATCAAAAGAATGGCTTCGTAGTGAATTTTTTAGGTGCAACTTGATTGTTCGGGGGCTCACCCTTGCACAAACATTTTCCTTTTAAGTATCACTGGCCAGTTAAATCCTCGTTTTTATATATAGAAATTGAAAATACAACAATATGGCACTGGTTTGTAGCATTGCTCATTAAAAGGTACTTTTAATCTCTGCTCCCTTCCTTTCGATCTGAGCAACAAACAATAGCCTCAACCTCTTCCTTGCAAAACAATACTTTCCTTTACTCGTCTATGTCAATGTCAATGGAATCTACATTCTCGGAGAGAGAGAGAAATTTGTCCCCCATAATCTAGAGAGAGAAAAAAAGGTTGACCCCCAAAAGCTGGGTACTGGGAGAGGAAACCAGACTTTCCATCTTGTGAGAGAAAGACACAAACTCAAAGACAGTAGAGAGAGAAAGATTGGGAGAAGAGAGGGGACCCTTCATCCCCCAATTAAGAGAGAGAGAGAGAGAGAGGGATTATCCCTGAAACTAATCACCCTATTCAGAACTAACAGAAATCTATCCATTAAAAACTAAACTTCCTCGTTCTAGAGAGAGAGAGAGAGAGAGCAAAATCGACCAGAACAAAAAAAAAATGAAAGATTTATAACAAAAAAAAGAAAGAAAAAACACGTTACAAGCATTTCTCACACCCCCACTGTACTCTCACGTAGCTTCGGTGAGAGTAGAGGGAGAAAAAGGGGCATCCTTCAGAGAAGGCTCCCATGCTGAAGCCGTGAGCAAAGGCAAATCCTTCCACCCCAGCCTCAAACAACCGCCCTCCTCCACCAGAGTGTACCCTTCCTGCCATGGATACATACCCAGCAAAAGCCCGGCCTGATCGGCTGCGCTCCCTGCCAGCGACACTCCCCGGAACCCCAATTTCCCCAATTCCGCCGGCCATCTCTCCACCACTACCTCTCCGGTCCTCTTCGGCCCTCCCACCGCCACGATGTTCTTGATCTCTCTTCCCAAAACCTGCTGCTCTACAATGTGCCTGTCTTGATTCGTGCTGTCTTGCATCGAACCCAGGGCGTCGAACAAGGCGGAGTAGTAATGCAATGCCTCAACGAATCTGCCGAGGAAACCACCTCCGCCTCCATGGTTGAAGTCCTGTTCGACCATCGTGATGAGCCTTGGCTTCGTGGAATGGAGCAGTTTCAATAGCCCTGCGTCGGAGCCGGTGACATCGTACAGGCAGTGGTGGAGCCAGTGCACGACGACGGTCTCTCCCGCCCGCAGCTTGAGCCGTGCCAGGTCCCCGACTTCTCCTGCCCGACAGGCTAGCCCTGTGTATTCGAACGCCAGCCCAAGCGACCCCGCAAATTCAGAAAGCCGATCACCTGTGGCTGCTAGTGTGCGCGTGCAAGAGCCGAGCCCCGTTATCCTGACCGACGGCGGGCTTGAGGAGCGCGTAGAGAGGAGGTGGAAAAGCCCCGGCCATTGCAGGCCTTGCATTATGTCGAGGTCGATAATATGAATTCTCGATGCCTGCGACACCGCCTGAACGATAGCCTGGTTCGCCGTGAAGTGAGAGAACTTCACCAATGGCGAAATTGCGTTGTAGGCTTGGAACGCATGCAGGAGCCTCTGCGAGAAGGGCTCGAGTGCGTGCGAGGGCACCGGTGCATATACACCCAGCCACGAGCTCACGAGGCGCGCCTGCAAAGCATCTGCAAAGTAGGCTGCCACTCGCACAGCGGGCGAGCCGAACGGCGATGCTAAGTGGGTGATCTCGGGCAAGAGGCAGGAGGCAAGGTCCAAATCGTCCATGGCTACCGCCTCCGCACACTGCAACAAGAGCCCAAGGAGCCTTAGTCCCGAAGATTCTTCATCTTCTATTGCATAGTTTGGTGCTTCTTTTCCAGTTTCCGATTTCCTTTGCTTTCGCTTGTTTTCGGACAAGCTCGTTTCCGCTTCTCCGGCATCTTCATCATGTCTCCCGGTGGAGGATTCCGGCAAATTGGGGTGGTGACGCTTCGTCCCGGCGCCAGATTCAGGCGAAGGGGGCTGAATTCCAGCAGGTGGGGCTAGGAGATGGATCCATGGTGGCGTCTCGTCCATTACTTGGATCATGGTATCAATCTCTAGATCATGGCAAACAGCTTGGGATCATGGTAACGGAGAAAATGAAGATTTTGGGTTTTCCGGGTAAGTGGACGGAAAAAATGGCCGGAAAAATGGAAGGGGAAGGGGACGGTGAGCTCATCTCATGTGGGGTGTGGTGGTGTTTAGTGTCCGGTCCCCTATCTCTGACGTCTCTTACCATTATTTTTCTCCTTTTCTCTAACTTTATTCTTGGCTTCCTAATAAGAGAGTTGATGAGAGAATGATTGGTAAATTGATAATTATTTTTGTTGGCTATTTATTTTTGGTGGGTAAAATAGGTGGCCTTTCTGTCGTTCTTCTTAGATCATTAGGACAGAATATGGCTCGGCTCGGCTCGGCTCGGCTAGGCTCGGCTTGTGGCTTGCTTCAGGACTCATGCCTTGTGGTTGCAGGAAACCGCCCTTCGGATTTAGGGTAAATATCTACATGAAAAGATAATATAGAGCTGAGGCTCGAAACAATCAAATTACAGCCCACTTCAAAAATTTCACTACAAGTGGTTGTTTTGATACTCAACTATCTTCAAATTGCTCATCTGGACATCAATATATATGGACATGAGAAAAAAATGGATTTCAAGTTTTAGAAATAGTGTATTTTGTGATGCATTTTTTGTACAGTCAATTTTCAATATTTTCAAATTTTCATAAATATGTAGGATCTACACTGTTATTAAAAGCTTCAAATTTTATAATTAGAGATGGGAATATATTTTAAGGCTATCATAAAGATTTCCGGTATTGAAACCATATTTCTCGATACTATTTGAAGGTGGGCTCTACTTTAATTGTTTAGAGCCTCGGCTCTATATAAACGTACCCAATATCTACAATGGGCTTGAGGTGTGAATGATTAGCATATAGAGTCTAGACTACAGGCATTGTGCTTGATGACTGATTGAGTATATACTCAATTGTATTTTACTCTTCACAATTTAACTATATACTCAATTCCTGATGGAGCATAGTATATGTGCTCTTTACATTTTTACGGATTTGTTACTTCATGACTTCTTCTGGTTCCATTCCGAGCATACAAGGTGCTCCAGCCTGCACTCATAATATATGTTTGCTTTCTTAGGTGAAACATCCATATTGGACTCTTTGTTTGACATTAAATTTTGGGAATTGTCTTGAAATCACTAGATGAAGATGAACAATATCAAAAGGGAAAAAAAAACAATACTCATTTTCAGGTATGATAGTACAAAAAATGGACTTTATTAAATCCCAAGGTGTGAATTTCCTTTCCATTCTAAATTTTTATTCTCCAATTTGATGGCTAAATTTAGTACATTCTACCAAAATTTGTAGTCCTAAAAATACTCTCAATAGGTATTGTTCATGAATCCTATTCATGAGTTATTGTTTACAGGGGATGTGACCATCACGGCTTTGAGTCGACCGTGATACCTTCACAGATCTAAGACTGTCGTGAATGGTATTTTCATAAATAAAAAAAATACAAACTATGGTGAAAAAGAATATGAATGAGGTTTTAAAAATTTTGAGGTTTATTTCTAATAATATATATATATTAATTTCCGAAATTTTTGATATTATTAAGGAGTGGTGTGGAGTTTTTGACAATTATTTAGAATTTATAAATTAGTAAGGGTAGTTGGCATCTTGTTTAATTCTCTATTGCAAGAACCAAAAAGGCCTAACTATGGGCGTGCTCCACCCTCTCTCGTTCTCTCTTTGTGTTCACAAAATGAAATAAAAAAGAAGATTTGCTATAATACGTATGACCATAGAAAATTGAACCCCATACTTCGATGAGTGTAAGAACTATATTTTTAGAGTGAATTTAGATTTAAATTGACCCAAAATAGATTTCAAGCCCATAAAAACTTTGTTTTTTTATTGCTCTTTTTAAAAATTTCATTTAGTCAACCAAGTTGGTTTGTCAAGTAAGTGGATCCAGCTTTGGTCCGGTGAATGACCTATTTAACCCACTAGTTCGATTTTTAAAGCACCCATAATTTCGATCGATTTTTCAATTGCATGTTGTAGCTTACATTCCCACTTATTGCTTTTAAACCGACTAACTAATTCAAAAAATTCAAAAAATTCAAAAATAAATAAAAAATAAACTCCAAAACCATTATTACCGTCTAAGGGACGATATTCCATTGTGATTGGCCTCACATTGAGGACTAATTATTGGGTGCATAAATTTGCATTATCCATGACATAAACGCTAGCCAAACGGGCTATAATCAACTTATTTTGTATGCAATGCTTTGCCATTTGCCTTGCAAACCAACGAACGTCACAGCCACTTAAAAAACTTCGGGAGAATATCATGAAAGGGTATGAAACCCTCGACATAATGCCAAATTATCCCCACTAGCTTTCCAGGCTTCTTTTTTTTTTTTGTCATTTTACCCAAATACCTATTTAAAATATTTATTTAAAAATACCCAAATTATCCTCATTCAGTATTTGGAGTGAGAAACAATGAGGAGCATTTCAATAATAAAAGGCCTCACCCAAATGATAAAAATACCCTCTAGATGTTCTGCATTACAAATTAAGAATGCTTTTTTTATTTACCTCAAAGAGAAAAAGAATGCTTTGTTGAATATTTATAATGCGGAATAACCAAGGGTATTTTAATTATTCTAAACTTAAATGCTTTGTGTCTATAAAATGATAAAAATACCCTTAATTGCTCTATATTACTAATACATAATATCGTGTTCCTTTATTTGTAGTGCAGAACAAGAGGTATTTTCGTCACTCAAGTAAAGCCTCATGAGGTCAAACTATTGAAATGCCTTTGCAGACACCCCAACCTTGTCTAAGGAAATTCAGAGAGGCCAAAGAACCGTGAACCATAAGAACCTTGAAGTCATCCCATAGGCTTTAGGATCACGAGATACCTCATAAATAAATATGAAGGCAATTCTAACACCTAGAACCATGAAAATTGTAACCCTGAAGCTCAAGCCTCATAGACCACTCGACACTCCGCCCTTGAATCTTGAAAAACCTAAGCCAGAGATATATGCCGGACATCCGTAAATCATATTCCCAATACTCTCGTGCCCTATTCCACCTGATACTGATCACTTCTACTTGACGGACTTTGAAAATTGAGAAAATACGGCGTACCAAGTACGATTCTAAACTGGCCACCGACTCCGGGTGCCGTGCCTAGGGGCATGAGGTTAGTTTTCTTTCCTTATTCCCATTTTATTTCTGATTTATTTCCAAATCCTTTTCTAAACCTCCATTTTTTTCATTGAAAAATATTTTCTAAACATTCTAGCAGATTTGGGTTTCCTCGCCTTCAAGCCGGCATTGCCAATAATCCGTATGAGAGCGGTCTGATGGCCGGTCCTTTGCCCAACTTACAATTCAATTGAACCCTTACCAACTACCGACTTATCAACGAGTTTGCCAGCGAAAACAAAGTGGATGTCACATTTCCTCGGCCAAAATTTTCATGTATAAACACCCCTCATTGTTGTTCATTCGAATATTGGGCAAAGGCGACTTGGGTGTAAAGAGGTATGTGAATGAAATGGAAGAGAAAAAACATGCCCTCAAATGTATGTAGGGATAATTTGACCGTTTAATAATATTTTAAGGGTTTTCATCCCCTTCTAATGATATTTTCCCTAAAAGTTATTTACGATAAATAGCAATATGTTATGTATTTGGACTTTTTTTTTGTACATGCATACTTCAATGAATAGGTACCTAGGTGTGTGCGCGAATGCATTTAGATCCACATAAAATATATTCTACGAGTATAAAATGTACTTTCAGATGTAATTTATCCAAGAACACATTTACGCTGATCAAACAATTGGAATCAACCAAGTTGTATTGTAGGTGGATGATTTAGTTTTGGGAACCTGAAAATCATGCTGATGCCCTTCATTTTTCTTTATATTTTATGAGCAAATATCATTTAAGGGGTCAAACCCCATACAACGTCATTAGGAGGGTCCAAAGATCCCAATTAATATCGGAAGTTTTAATTTTTAATCATCATTTCCCTCGGGTTCCTCTCCAAATAACATGCAAACAACCATTGTATAGAGTTGTGAATCATGAACATGCAAGGACATTTTAATAATTTGACCCAACCTGAGCAATTAGGAGCACTCACGTCATATGGTTGGAGCCTCTTAATATCCTTGTATGTTCAAAGATCCTAACCTTAAATAAGGGTAATTTGGGTATTTTAATATTATATGAGGAGATATCCAATTGAAATGAAAAAAAAAAACTTATTATCTTAATTTAAATCTTTTGCCTCATAATGATTCTATATGAAGTCCTGACCCATTAGATAATAACAATTATTTCATTCGGCCTGGAGAATATGTGGTCTAGAGGTATAAAGCATCCATCTTAAAGATGGATGCAAATAGGTGGTTTATCTAAAAAACAATTGAAATTAACGGTCCAATGTTTTCTAAAAAAAATTATTATTTTTAGTTTTCAAAATTTATTTATTTTTTTATATTCATGATCTCCATGTTAAAGATTATACAATCAGCAAAACTTAGGATCGAATTCTATTTAAAAAATAAATTTATTAAGGGGTCTACATTTCTACATATGGGGGCTTGGCCGCATGCTAACCGCATCCATCAGATAATATTTCCCCTATCTTGTTTTGTTATAAATTTTTGAGTTGTAGGCCGTCCTGTCTCCATACCATATCAGGGATAGATTCTGATTTTTCAATCACTTCGTATACATGCATATGCACAATTGAACAACCGGATCAGAAAGGAGTGATTTACAAAGTCTGACAATAATTAAAAAAAGGGTTATGTTAGAGTACTCATATATACGAGTATTCTTTTAATATACTCAACTTTTTTGGATACCCACATACCCTTATTTTGTAATATAAATTTTTTTGTAAGGACATTTTTCGTTATTAAGAGATGTAGAATAGATATTTCAATGACAAACTAATGGCATTTATTAATGGTTAAGAAGCTATCATTGTTCTATATTGGTGATATCACACATCTTTTACTACACGCAATAAATGTTATTCTTTTTATCTAAGAATTTCAATTTTGTCCCTAACTAATTACCTAAATACCCCTAAACAAAAAATTTAGTACATAATAGGGTAAAGGTATTTAATATCTAAGAGTGTTAGATATATTAAGAAATACTCATATATACGAGTACTTCAATATAATCTTTTAAAAAAGAGAATAATGTGCCTCATTTCTTAAATACCCAAAATAACCCTCCTATATTCTTCTATGTGGGAAAAGCCTCACATATAGGTCAACTTTGTCATTTTCGTTTCCTATCTTGGCAGGGGGGGGCCGTATGTCTCCGCGTTGGACTTTTCTCACAAGAGCAAAAGTCTTCATTTTTCACATGAGCTCTTCTTGCTTGGAAATAGAACCAAGGGAAATCTACACAACCATACAAAATCCCATGTGACCCACACTTAAGAAATGGACAACTCAATGAAATCAGCTTAAGGGATAATATTTGCCACACACGTTGTGGCTTTACATCAAACCTAGAGGCAAATAGTGTTTAACATCAGTGGAGAATGGTTAATTATTGACCCTCAATGTCACCATTGCTTTGTTATGTGACTCAACAGTAAATGTCAATAATGCCAAATAAGAAAAAAAGCAAGGGATAGTTCAGAAGCATGAGATAATTTGAGAGAAAAGGGGTTTCTTTGTTCTAGCTTGAAATGGACCCTATTTGTATTTTGGAGAAATATGGGGATAGTGTAGATATAATTTTTCCTTCTAGAGCTTGAGAGGTTGAAGGCAGTGTTTGGAAACTAAGTGAGCTTGGGACTTGCCTGAGTTTAGGCTGGCATTTGGGTGCGGTCCAGCCTTTGGGCCCCACTCACATTCCTACCATGGTAGTAACTTGGGGTTTGGGCCTGAGTTCCTCCGGTCTAACTTAATTTTCAAAAGAAAATTCAAATATTATGAATAAGACAAGAGACTTTGACATTTATGGGGTTTTTTGTACACGGATCCAAGCCAACTCTGGCAAGTCGGCTCGACGGTTTTTTAAACACTGGAACAAAGTACTATTTATTTTTCGATGGTCGAAAATTGCCTAGAAGTTAGTGTGTACTTTAGCGTCCTACTAACTTGAAGAGGGAAACAAGAGGCTTTACTACCTTAGCCCCACCCCTGTGCGCATCCCTTTCCCCCTGGTCCCCGTTTCTTACAAAATCAAATATTAGGGAAAGTGACAATTCCCCTTTTCCTGAACCCTTCTTTTAAGGGAAGTGCCCTTTTGGAAGCTTTTCAGATCTCTACTCAAATGTGTGAAATTACTTTTGTGACCTTTCAAGACCCATGCAAATCTTCTCAAAAGCCTTCATGGGGAATCATAATAACCACAATTTTGATTATGGATATTTAGAGGTTTAAGCTTTTCACCCCCTCTTTTTCTCATTTTTCCAAGGTATTTGTGGCTAGAAGCAAGTAAACTTTTGAGAATCTTAAAGTGAGAATTTTGGTAAAATGATTTCCCAATCAAAAAATGCTCACTTAGGTGTCACTTTCGAAAAATATTAGAGTAAAAAACAGACTTAAGCCATTATATTGTTATAAATAATCAAAAATATTTTTAAAAAGTTAAAAAATCTTTATTTATTAAATTCATAGTCGAGATTATCAACTTCTAAATATTAAATTCAAAAGTCATATTTGAGACAATTTTTCAAGAATGTCACATTTGAACACATGCATCAATAAATGCGGCAAAAGCCATTCTTGCACATAATCCACATTTTACAAACATTATGACTTGTGCGTCCACAAAAAAGGGACCGGCACACATGTCCTTTATGATACTACTCTTGCACAAGGACGTTTATCATCTCTAGGTGAGATCTGGTGCATTAGTGCGGTATGATTGACGATGATACCGCTACCGAGGGAGGGTATCAAAGTAAGACAAAAATCTAACACCACAAATCTGTTAAAAGAGTTTTAGTGGGAAACTACAATTTTTGTACTTCTTTTTCATGCCATTAATTTGTGTTGGATATATTAGGGTTACGGACTGTATATCATTACAAATAGCAGGTTGCATTCAGCCTCAACCAGCCGTTATCAACAATTAAGGAGATTTCATACTCCTATAGGAGTATATTATCTATCTACTCTCTGGCAAAACCCATGTTAGGAATATTTTTTAGATCCCAAACTTTGGGGATGTCATCTCTAGAACCGAGCAATCAATCTCATCGATAAATAAATAAATTAACTCACACTCTATACATGCCTTAAAAAATTACGTTCCATGATTGCACTAGAACCGCCGTTTAATTTTTTGAGAGAAAGATCTATATATTCAAGAACGTAAAATGGACCTTTTTTTTTTTCAAAATAATCACCTAGTGATGCTCAGATGGATACCAAAATTTTAATAAAAAAAAGCTCCCAAGTAGCTATTTTACCCTGGGGAGTTGTTGTACAGTATTGGTCATGCAGGATCACACTATACGCACTCCAGGATGAATCATTGTTGTAATCAAGCGGACGTTATTTATATTAGGATTGAGCAGAGTCTGAGATTCATCTCAATTATTTGTTTTTGATACTGATGGTTGAGGCTTTCAATGGCATGTTATTTGCGTAGAACCTGTGGCGTGCGAGGATTGTTGTAGTCACCACTTGGATTGTAACGTTCTCGAGAACCCCTTGCTTGCATAACAGGTATGCAAAATATCCGGATCCACCCAAGATTGTATCACAAAATTTTTCATTTATTTATTTTATTTTTTTAAAAAAAGCCCGAGCCCGTTGACATGGCCTAACCCGCCCATTTAGTAGACATAGTTATTTGCTAATAAAAGAAGACAAACAGTATATGTAAGGATGGGCCCTAAACAATCCAATTAAGGCACACTTCAAAAATTCACTAGAAGAGGTTGTTTCGAAACCCAAAAATCCTCAATTGATCATCTTGACTTTAAGATGTATGAACATGAGAAAGTATGGATTCCAAGTTTTGAAAATAGTGCTTCTTGTGATGCATTTTCTAGACCATCAATTTTTAAGTGTCTAACACTATTTTTTAAGCTTTAAATTTTATAATTGGAGATGAAAATAAATTTTAAGACCATCACAACAAAAAAATTAGTACTGAAACATTATCTTTCAATATTATTTGAAGGCGCCCCTTACTTTGATTGTTTAAGTCCTCCGCCTTATACAAACTACACACAAAACAAGTTCTTTAACAAGCATGTTTGAAAAGTCAAGCCAATCCATGTGCATAAGATACAACCCTGAGAACAAAGCCTAGTACCAACTTTGATAATAAGAATTTTCAAAAAGTGACTTGTGCATCAAGCCATGCAAATTTTTAACAATTTTAATTTCAATTATTATTATGTTTTAGAAGTGTATATACGATGCTTCCTCAGGAGCATATACTATTACATTTACTCCCTGGGAAAACACTTATTGGAGAGATTTTTTTTTTTTTTTTTTTTTGAAATTTCAGATCCATCTGATTAGAATTAAATGATTATTTTCAAAGAAAGTCTTTTCAAGTTTTAGTTGTTGAATAGATATATCAACCCTTCCGAAAATTGAATCATTGTAGTGTTATCTTGAGATGCCATTTTTTTTGGGCACATAAAGAGATATTTTTTCCTTTTTTTTGTGCTTTCTTTGAGGTTGATTTTTGGGTTCTTATACCCAAAAAAATTGAGATCTAAAAGATATTTAGTGTAAGTTTTGCCCAAGGGAGTAGATGGATAGGATATTAAATAGATCCAGACTTATCTTGGGGTTCCAATTTTTCTAGGCACATAAAGAGTGAGAAGCAATTTTGTTATTATTATTTATTTTATTTTTTTTTTTATTTATTTATTTTTTTAAAGGTTGGTTTCTGGATTCTAGATATCACCCACAAAATTTGAGATCTAAAAGATATCCTAGTGTAAGTTTTGCCCGAGGGAGTAGATAGTTGCTCTGTCGGGAGTAGGAAATCTTTTGGCATGGTTTAGTAGCCATTTAACGCATGAGCTCAGGATCATAGCTCTTTTTTATGATGTGTTGGCTCAAATTTGTGTCAATAACTGAATCCTCAAGAGAAGGCGCTTGATATGGCAACCTGATTCAAAGTTCTAACCAATCTTAGCTACAAAAAGTAATTCAAATCTTACATTTTATTACAAATAATGCGATACATCCCTAAGTTAACTAATTGAAAAGAGATTCAAATAGTTCCTTGTATATTCCACTATCTTCTCTATCTTAACTTTGAAAAGTTGAGAATGGGGTTATGATTGGGGTCGTGGTTGTATCATTTGTGCCTAAGCTAAGGTCTAGACTTCCATTCTCATCTAACGCATTCAAAAAACTATTAACGATTTTAAAAAACAAGTAGGGATTCGTTATCCCTATTGAACCAGCCTGATTAGGTAATAAAAAACTAACAACTAAGTAAAAAAAAATAGCAATTTGTTTTCTATTGCAAACTGTAAGGCCTCTTATTTTACTAAGCTTTAGGTCTTCACTAGGGGTGTCAAAGCAGATTGGGTTGTCTGGTCGGGGCCTTAAAATGGACCCACTTGGTCAATTGGGACCAACATGGGCAAATTCGAGTCCAGGTCTAGTCTAGGTCTGGTGCAGCCCAACCCCCCCAACATATGTACATGTAATATATATATATATATATATATATATATAAAGGGTGCGGTTTCTATGAGGTTGCAACCTTAAACAATCCAATTAAGGTGCACCTCCAAATTTTATCATAACATGTAATTTTTCTGTAAAAAATTCTTAAAACTATCTATAAATCTATTTTTATATCTAATTATAAAATTTTAAACTCCAAAAATGATTGAAATCAAGTAGATCTATAAGCATATGAAAATCTTGAAAATGGATAGTCTAGATAATGTGTTGCAAGATGCACTATGTTTGGGAATTTTGTTTCTTTTTCATATTTATACATCTCAATGTTGAGATAATAAATTAGAAGGTTTTTCAACATTAAAACTACATTTTTCGATAGATTTTTGAGGTGCATATGTAATTCTACATTTTAAAGTTGCAACCTTATATAAACTTTTTCCTATGGAAAAACTTAAATAATATCTTTAGACGAAGTGCTATAGTGTTTCGCCACCGTCATAGACTTACTATGTCCATGGCGGTTCATTGAACGGACCTGCAACGGTTGGCTTGCGGTTCCGCATATATTTTTTAACTGTCACGGCCCTAATATGTTCGTGACGATATTGGCACGGACATGCTAGGTCCATGGCAGTTGAAAAACGTACGTCGCCTGATTTTTCGGACTGTGATGAGCCTATGGGCGAAAACACTTCTCATTTTCACCCATAGACATTGCGTAGATGCTTTATATATATATATATATATATATATATATATATATATATATATATATATATTGACCTAGCTCGGATCTATCTTAGATCCAATTGGGTCGGGTCCAGTCAGTCTTCACCAATTCTCAGACGCTGACAATGTAGAGAGCACGAGCGAGTTTGCTATTTGTCTATAGCCAGTTTGGCTATCCGCCTCTGATAAAAAATGTGTAGCTCCATAAATAATGCCGATATTGAATATTTTGATAATAAAAAATAGACCCTCCAAAAAAATATGATTGCAAGATGGACTTAAAATTACTATTTCTTTCTAAATTCATAATTTTCGAGGTCGAGATCATCAATTTCAGAGTTTTCAAATACAACCGAAATTCGAGCCTTGGCTTTATAAAGAAGTTGTCCTACACTAGCATTTTCCTAGGAGTAACAATGGACGATGACCCGAGGGGCAGACCCGATCTGGGTCCAGGTATGGGTCCAAAACTTGGGCCTGTCGGGTTTGGTAAGTGTCCAAATCCTGGACCCGAACGCTATTCAGGTCTGGGTCCTGGTCGGATCGGGTCCGGGTCTAGGTCTGATAATATCTTTTGGGTCCCAATATATGAAATATATTTAAATATAGTTGAATACATAGATATTTTAATATTTTAATCTAATCTGGGTCCCACACTATATTTTCGGGATCATGTAAGTGAATTTGGGTATGCTTGGGTCGGGTACGGCCGACCCGTTGCCACCCCTATATTTTCCCTTAAATATTTTAAAAGCAAGGACTTCCAATGTAACATACCAAGCTCAAGCCAAGGTGAGCCAAGCTGAACTTAATTAACATAATTATTTCCAATTCTATCGAGCATTGGTTGAAACTCAATAGATTAATTAACTATACGATAAGCAACACAAGAAAAAAAATATGGGATTCTCCCATTTATTTTGATGACTTAGAAGAGAGTTTGAGAAGTATTATTTATCATTTAATTTTGGATGCTGTTTGCATAGAGCCGAGCTCTAAACAATCAAAATAAAACGCACCTTCAAATAGTATCAAAAAATGCGGTTTTAATATTGAAAATCTAGGTGATAGCCTTAAAATATATTTTGACCCTTAATTATAAAATTTAAAATTTCAAAAATAGTGTAGATCAAGCAGATCTATGAAAACTTGAAAATCTTAGAAATTGACGGTCAAAAAATGCGTTAGAAGATGCATTGTTTTCAAAAACTTGAAATCTATTTTTTTTTCATGTCCATGCATCTTGATGTCGAGATGATCAATTTGCTGATATTTGAGCATCAAAACAACCACTTCTAGTGAAATTTTTTAGGTTGGGTCTAATTTCATTGTTTAGAGCATTGGCTCTATATAAACTTTTTCCTTGAATTTTTTATGACTTCCTAAAAGCAAAAGAAGAAAAGGTGGAGTCACAAGGCGTAAGCATGACAGGGCTTAAGACATTTTTTTTTTTATGATCAGGGTTGAGGTGGTTTTAGGGTATTCCCCACGCCCACCTTTGAAAGCTCCATTTCCCCGGTCCTTCGGACTCCTTGTGTTAATTTATTTGTGTTGTTTTGTATTGTTGTTTATGTATGTTTATCAAAACAAAAGTAAGAAATAAGGAACAGGTCCCACTCGGACTGGCCTAAGACCAAGGGACTAACTGCGGCTATTAAGTGTGTGGTACACCCCATATTCGAAAAATCGGCCGATTAGTTTCTACTTGGCTGAGTTATTTAGGCTAAGGCCCTGCCGAGCCTGAGTTTTGCCGGGTTGGATGTCCAACTCGGGGATATGAAAAAAACTTATTATAAAATATAAATAATTTATTTGGGATTTGTCAAGTTTTATGTTTTTTATTATTTTGGCAAAGATTGGAAAGTATTTTGGCCATAAATATTTATTTTATATTTTTATATCTTTTTTGAACTATTTTGAAAATACCCCTCATCGATTTTATAAAATCTATTTGTTTACTATTTTTTTAACTGTCATTTTGAAGTGTTTTGCATAATCTTACTTTAAAATACATTTTCTATTTTTTTTATTTTTTGTAATTCTTTTAACTTTTTTTTTGCTGTTTGAGTTACTTAGACTCAACCTAAGTAATCGGCTCATGCCAAAACCGATGACTCGGTCCAAGCCGCACTTCCTAACACTGGGTACACCGATAGAGAATGACATTAGGTGTGCATCTACTCCTGATGATCAATGGTGGCGAGTTTATGTTATCGAGTAGAATGTACGTCATCAAGAACTGTAATTAACCTCCACTGATCATCATGTGGAAAGTGTGGTTCATCTACTTGTGGTATACAATATTTTATACACCACCCATCCACGGTCTACTTGAAAATAAGCAACCAATATAAAGCCTTGTTTTACAAGAGAAATAACACTATGAGACCCTCTCACACTCATGTGAATAGAACTCAAAAATATCACAATTAAATTTTGACACAGATTTCTAGAAAAATTATAACATTGGTGTGGGACTTGGGTGGGTTTTTTAGATATTTGTGTCAAAATTTAATAGTGATATTTTGAGATCCTACTTATATGGGTGTAGGAGGGTCTCATAACGTCATTACTCTTTTTACAATATTGGATAAAAATATCAAATTAAAAATAAGTTCTTAAAACAAAAATACAAAAGCTAAGATCATTTACTTTTGGAATAAGGGGGCTACAGTCATTATTAATTATGAGATGTACAATCGGACAGTTGAAGATGTATCATTGACTGGGCACAAATTCGAAGACCAAAATTTTCAAATATTTTAAATTTTATGATTTTACAAGGCTATGAGTAATCAAGGCCTCCTTATATTAAAAGCAAATGATGGTATAGTATACAATCCTTTTTAAAATAAATGGGTGAATTGTATTCCATTATGTCTTTGGTCCTAAAAATATATTTTATTTCTCAAAGGTTTAGGTAGATATTGTGGTCCTCTAAGCTTGGTGACGTTGTGAGGGTTTGGAATTCGGTTCAACAGATACCCAAGCCCAACCTAATGAAAAATAAAATAAATTATATATTATTCCAAAAATATTTGCCTAGAGTTTAACAAAGATTTTTAGTTTGAGATATATGGTGCTTCTCCCCAAGCAAGACTTGCAAGCAATTTTATATTTTTATCATTTTTAATAGTTAACAAAAAAGTTGAAAATCCTGAAGTAGTCTATTTCATTAATGAAAATAGAATTAAAATTACCCAATTATGGTAGAATGATGTAACATGCAAACTTTGTCATTTTTAATAGAAGTGTTCATAACGTCTAGGCTCTAGAAACTAGATGATATCTAATATAATGAAAGCTTGCACTAGCTTTGATATAAAATCAATCATAATGTAAACCTAATGATATTTACTAAAATATCAGATTGATTCTGATAATTATGTAATATCAATGATATTGTACTCTCGTTTTGCGGGCTGCCTATAACTTTTTAAATCCATCTTGGGTGTCCACAGTGTACTGGTTCCTTTCTGTCCTCCACCCTTCTAAAATTTCCAACTCAATTGAAAGTAAGGTTTAAAAACTCAACGATCCGGATCGAGATTACTTGATCTGGAGTAGAATCATCTTAGACAATTCGGATCTTAATATATATCGAGAACCATCCGTCTCTCACCCAAACCAGTCAGGTTGTGCCGATCTGTATCGGTTATGTCAGAGAGAACCAGGTAGATTTGGGGGAGAGACAGCTGGTTTAGGATATTTCCAATCTAAAGTTTCTGTTTACTTTTTAAAATGTAAACAAAGAAATCCATCTAGTTCTTTCTAATAGAACCCAAATGGACAGTCTCGACCCCGTTGGTTTAAGGCAGAGATGGCCAACTCCCGATATATTTTGGGAACAGGATCATCTAAGACAATTTTCAATTCAGATCGCTTAATTTTCAAACCTCGCTCCGTATGAAAGGTTTGGGCCTAGGTGGATATGTTCACATTCTTCGAGACGCATTTTCACAGGGTTGAACCTCTTAAGAGATGAGGTTCATTGGGTGATTGGAGATGGTAAAGTCCATGATTTCTGCTTCTCCAACTAATTAAGTTGAAGGTATGAAATTCACCAAATATTGCATCATGTGAAGGAAAAGTTTCCATAGAAATGGGAACCTCAAAATGGTGTTCCCTTGTTAACTAGCGAATTAACATAGAAGAAAAGACTGATTTGAAATACTGATTTTAACCAAAACTTAGTGAATATATAGTGGTTTTAAAGTTATGTAACACTAAACCACTGAAATAAAAACTCTGAGATGACCAAGGAAAGATTCATAGAATTCCAAAGTGAATAGTAAAACTCATGTACTTAACATTCACCCCTGTTGATTCTTGAATGTATGCTACAAAAATATCATAGGACTAACTTGAACAATCAAATTTCATTATGAATTATCAAGAGTTATTAGGAGATTACAAAATCTAGTGAATGCATATAAAACCTTAAAAAGGAACACTGGATGGAAAGAATGCAAAATAAGTCCTGATTTGCCAAAAATGACCCCTAATCTTATCCATTAAACCCAAAAGAAAAAATAAAAATAAACGGGAAAATGACAAATATTCAATTAAAAATCAGTGCTATGTAGCCATTAGGGAAGATGTAAATCCTACTTTCCCATTGTCTGATAGGAAATCAAACATGTCAACAAATATTAAACATGGATGGAAGAAAAGATACCCTAATAGAAAAATTATGCAAACATTGTGTAAAATCAATCAGTGAAAAACAATGTCAGAAAAAATAATTAAGATGTCAAATTACCTAAGCTATCAAACTACCCATGCAACTAATAGATTTCAAAATGGAAACCTCAAAACCATTTAGGAACAGAACCCCATGAAAATAATTAGTAAAAACGTTTTCCTAAATAAAATTTAGGGATTGTATACTATGAGATTATTTATCTTTCGTACAAGGAGTCACAATTAGTACTAGCCATTAGATGTCAAATTGGATGGTTGGGGGATGGGGGGGTTGTCACGAAGTTGGGGATATTTTTTTTTTTTTTTGAACTTTGATTGTAGTCAATGACATACTCATAATCACCTGATTTGAAATCTTATGGACAAAAATGATTGTGACCTCCTTATATTAAAAGTAAATGATCTCTTATACTTAATCCTAAAATTTATCCTAAAATAGTCAAACAATTTATGGAACAATATTCACACACATTAAAAATGGCTGAGAAATGAAAAAACTAACATATAAAAGCAATATATTCCAAACTACCATATGAAGAAACATGTCCTTGTATTTACAAAGAAAATCAAATCGCTAAATAGGAAGGAGATGTTTTAGCAACTTGTGTTTTTGGGTAAGTTGTTTTAGAAACTTGTTAGATAAAAAATTATGCCGAAGATACAGTTAGTAAATAATGCATCTTGTCGGGGTAGTTTAAAATTCATAATTTTACTTATTATTTCTAGGAAATGGGTTGGGTCGTGGTGGTAGCAACCCCGTATTTAGTTACCATGTTGTGGTTTCCAATCCTGCTAACACTACCTATTGACATCGTAACAAAAACCTAACTCTTTAATCTTATCTTACTTATTGACATCGTAACAAAAACTAACTCCTTAATCTATCTGACAAACCATGCATGATCCTACTGTATGAACCCCATGTCTTCCCCATTAAATTACAAAAAAAAAAGGAAAAAAAAGAAGAAGAAAAAGGCAACTTACTGTTTCTAAAATAAATTAGAATTATAGTTCTAGCAAGTTTAGATTTGATGGAAAGCCCATCTCCTATTTTGGGAAAGGCTGAGGTCCCGTGTGTCTCTATATTCTCTTAGTTGGGTGAGTATAAGATTCCTTCTGTCTTTATCCGGGGGATTTGTTATAGATTTAGGTTTCCAAATGAGATAGGATGGTGATATTGTCTTGGAGACAAACAAAAGTCTATTTAGGTGTGAATCCCACCTATATTCTCTAGGAGAGGATGCTTAGATGGTTTATAGGGTATTTTATGCATGGTTGGTTTCCAAATAATATAAGATTGGGGTTGGAGTCTTCTAGGGTATTTGAGGCTTTAACTTTGTATGTGAGTAATAAAAGAAGGGTGAGGTTTATATATGGTTGTCTCCTAATGCTATAAAAATAAGGTGCACCTTGAAAATTTTCTTAGAGATGTCGTTTCAGTGTTGAAAACCTTATCATGAAAACCAATTTTTATCCCTAGTTGTAAAATTTAAATTTTCACATGATACAGATCGAACATATTAATAAACACTTGAATCTTGAAAATAGATGGTCCAGATAAACATTCAGAATTTCTTGTTTTTTTCATGGCTATATATCTCGAGGTCAAGATGATCAAGTGAAGAGTTCTCCAACGTCCGAACACTTTCTTTTGTGGGATTTTTGAGCTGCACCTTACTTTAATAGTACAAGGTTGCAACCTTGTATTAACTTTTTCCATTAAAAAAAAAGAAAAAATTGAGTACAAATTACTGAGAGCTGTTTACCAGGTTTTGTGTTTGATTGCTTTGAGGAAGTGTTTTGTGTGTTTGAGTGCTTTGAGGAAGTGTTTGTAGGCTTCTCTTGATCAATCCAAATTGTGATTTTCATGTCTTAGGCTTGCCTCTTTTTTTAGTAACATGGCACATGGGCTTTGGTGAGGGAATTATTTTATTCTTCTTGGCAATCGAAAGGGTGTTTGAAAAATTAAGGTGTTTCCTTTGAACTTCTCTTTACTCAATTGTTTGCGTTTTTGTTATTAGTAATAGGGCCACGCAACAATGCACATGATGAATACAATTTAGAGTACTGGAGCTTATCATTACTATCATCAAAGTTTTTTCTCAATTATTTGAGGTGAGAGCGTTAAAAGCTCACAAGCCATAATTATAAAAATTGACGGTCGTACATGGAGGCATTTCTCCGATCCCAATATGTCCGGTATCTTGTTTCCAAGACCAAGGTGATGTGGAGGATACATAAAAAAAAACCCAAAGCTAATTTAAGTGGAAGATTATATGTGCATGAACCCTATTTGCTTTGAGGACATTGTAGGCTACCCATATGATGCACTAGGGTTAACCAACCAAGGCATTTATGGTACATATGGTCCCCTAGTTATAATGGACCCATGGACATGACTAGCCTAAGGCCAGATTTGGGTACATGCAAGCACGTGAAGCATTAATGATAGTTTGTGGGCCCTACATGGACTATGTAGTGTAAAGTTAAGGCCCTTTTACTATAGACAGGTGCAACTTGGCATCCACGCCTGCACTTTAGTAATAAAATATAAAAAAATTAGGTCTATATATCAATTACGCCGGTCCTATATCAACCCTCCCATGAGCCTTTTTGAGACTTTTCTAGTCTTTATGGCCTAGGTGGGTTAGTCCGATCACAAAGACCAGTGTACCACAAAAACTTTTAATTAAGAAGTAAGAAAAGTAAGAGACTACTCGTGGGATCGAATAAACGGAAAAAAATTCAAAAACGTTTGTGGTCCAATGGACCACCTAGAACATTGGTTTGGGGTTCGATATTAGAAATATCGGACCATCTTATGTTGCTTTCCACTCATATATTTTTGGTCTGATATCTTGGACATCAAAGTATATAGTTAAAAAACAGTATAAATTAAAGAAATTATTGTAAATATATCTTAATGTAAGGTTAATTGGAAAAAAAACTTCAAACTTTCGTTTATCTCGTCTACAACTTTTTTTTTCATTTTTGTTTTTTTTTTTTTTACCAAAATGACATTCACGGTAGTCTTACTACTGTAATACATATCATTTTATACGGTATTTAAAATATTGTAGTAACTTCAAATAATATTACAGTTCTTGAAGTGCCATAAAACTCTTAAAGTCAATTATGATACTTAAACTAAAACCCGTTATACAATATTTTTAGTACCGTAAAAACTAACCCATCTTATACGGCACTTAAATGCCGTAAATCATTTTCTTATCACGTTTATATTTATCTCTTTTATATCTAATCATCTCTTCTTTCTCTCTCTAATTCTTTTTAATATCTATCTCTTCTTTCTCTCTCTAATTCTTTTTTTTGAGCTGAGAAATTAAAATCCGTTTAGGGTGAGTTTTTAGAATTTAGAAGTGTTGATGGTAAGAAATAAAGCAGCAAAGGGTATGAAGCATAACATTTATTTGTGCATTCAACCCACACGAACATGTCATGAAAACAATACGAAATCTCAATCAAAGCTATAAAAAAGCATGTGAAAGCAATCAACCATCAACCAATACATGATTTAACGTGGTTCAACCACAAATTATGATCTACATCTACAGGAAAATAGTGCAAGGTTTGAATTACTAGTTCAGTGGAGATTACACAAAACAGGCTATCTAACCCACCATAGCTCAGCACCTCTTTTCTTCTTTCTCACACTACAACAAAGAAAAAAGACCCCTTGTAACAATGGCTTAGAAATAACGAATAAAAGTAAAAAGGAAAATAGAAAAAAATGAATCCCAAACCCACATGTTTGATTGACTTCATACATACAAGAAGACGGTAGGCGGATACCGACATACTGGGGTCCTCTATCAGCTTGCTCAGTAAACTCAGCAATAAATTATTACAGGGTTTCTTACCTTTGGGTTGCTTGCTCATATAAAGTAGAGAAAATTACATTAATATCTATTTTATTTATTGCTATTTAAAACTTATTCATAATTTGCCTTTATTACATCTATGCCTACTTTATTTTGTGGTTATGGAATTGCCCATATTTCGGATATTGAAGATCCAAAATCAAATAAAATTGCAAGACTCTTGGTGGGAGATACGATAATCGGACCTTTTTTCACCCCCACAAATTTTTTTGGATTTTCAATATTTGAATTTAACAAAGATACTAGACCCTAGATGAAAAATAAAATTTTTGGATTCTGAAAATTGGAAATTTTAATTTTAGGTAAATTTCAAATTTTTGAAATCCAAATGGTTCAGGGATGCTAAAATTTAACTTTTGGATTTTGAAAATCCGAAAATTCAATTTTCAAAAGATTTTTTATTGTCAAAATTAAAATTGTTGGGAAGCTAAAATGCAATTTTATGATTTTCAAAATCCAAAATTTAATTTTCAGATAAACTTTAGATTTTCAAAATTTGAAAATATTGAGGAAGCTAAAATGCAATTTTTTTGGATGTTGTTGAACACCCAAATGTGGGCACTACGGTGATTTAGAAAAAATGGGAGGTATTATTGTAATAACAGGTAGAATACAGGTACATGTGTAATAACAAAAAAATTAATGGTACGATTTAAATAATGTTAAACAAATGATATATACATAATTTTCTCTAGAAAGCAGCAGGACAAAGCTCATAATTGAAACATATTCTATAAAGTGTAGTTTCTAAAAGGTTTACTGATGGATCTCAAACTAAACGTTGATGGAAGTTCTTTTGGGAACCCAGAGAACTGGCTGGGGTAGGAGGTGCTGTGCGCAATTCAGAACGTGCGGTGGTGCTTTCCTACTCCGAGCCTTGTGGCAATACTTTTGCTAACCAGGTGGAACTGTGTTCTTTATTGCAGGAGATCCAGTTTCTTTAAGAATGGTCTGCTGGTTGTCTTATTATTGCAATGTTATTAAATGGTGTAATAAAAAATAATGTGTGCCTTGGAGATTAAGAGCTCTTTTGATGTGTATTGTAGACAAGGACTCTTTAAATGTTATTAAATGGTGCAATATAACAATGTATCCCTTAAAGATTAAGATCTCTTTGGCTGTGTATTCCGGACGTTGCTCATACTATGGAAATCACTTTTAAACATATGTACAAAGAAAGCTAATGAGGTTGCTGATTCTCTTGCTAAGGAGGGTATTTTGAAGCCGGCTTTTATAGTGACTGACGGTGTTCTGAAGTATTTCCTTTTTCTATGGAATCTCTTCATTTAAGCAATAAAATTTCTTAATTTCCTCAAAAAAAAAAACAAAAGACTCTATAAATGTCATGCGGAGGACTATGGGAGAATGACAAATTCCATAGAATTTGTCACCAAGTTCATATTCTCCATTGCTACAGAGAATGCAAAACAAATCGTTGATGCCTTAGCCAAGCTGGGTGTCTCTCTCCATCCCCGGTGGTTAAACAGGTATCAAATTCTTTTTTTTTGTTATTCCATTTTCACTTGTGTAAATGTTCATGGAAAAGTGTTTTGTGAGTTCATGTACTCAGTAGCCCACTGATTCACAAACATCCATCTTTAAGATTAAACCTTCATAACTAAAGATAACTATCCGGAAAAAATTTTAAAAAAATATTTTACTATTTTATTTTATTTTTTATATTCATGATCATCATAGTGTAGATCATAATCTCAACAAATTTGGATGCAAGGTCTATATAAAAAATGGGTGTTAGAGGGAGCCCGCACGAGAAATGTATGAGCCGGGGGACTCGTAAAAACCGGGTCCAATGTTCATAAATGAAGGAAAAGCAGCAATTTAACTCTCACTTATAATTTTTGCAATAAATAACTTTTTAATGAATCTCTTTAAAACTGCATTCCTCACTCAACAAGGTTGTTGTGTGCAAGTCACTGTCTCCCTTTCTTAGCAGTTGCTCCTTTGGATACAATAGATTGGACAGATATCACGCCTGCAAAATTTCGTAATTCTCAATTTATTGATTTTCTTTTTTGGCTTGATGCAAGAGAGTAATAAATAACAAATTTTATGACTCATATGATGTATTCTTTCTCGCATCGTCGCCCGTCCATTTATTCATTTGACGGAGATAAAATGATTGGATTCAATCAAGGATGCTGTTTTACACTAAATCAGTTGAGTAATTGGGTACTTGTCCCACCAATATTCACATCATTTTGTAGTTATTTCTTTTGAGATCATATACAAAGAGACTTTTGATATAAGGAGCTCACAATTACGACAACTATCTGATGTGAAATTCGATAGTTTGGGTGGGTCACAAAGTTCAAAAATATTTCTTTTGAAATTTGAGCTTGATCAATAGAATAAGTACAACCATTTAATTTCACATTCAATGACTAAAATTAATTGTAACCACCTTGCACCAAAGATAAATTGTCTCATTGTATACTTTTCAATTTATTTTTATTATGAAAAAATATCCATTTGTGCATTTGTTTTCCCGAGCAAAACTCAAGCTAGGAGTACTTATAAGACCCTAACTTTGAGGATGTAATCTTTCACCAACCTACAAAAACAAAAAGCCAAAAACTCCTAAGGTACTCTCCATAAGGTCGAAAAAAATAACGTCTGAAGATCGAATCGGGGCCATCGCATTTTCTCGAGCAAGATGTAAGCGTTTAAGCACTCAAAACATATTTACTTTAATTATCATCTAGTTATTTCAAGTGAATACCAAATTTTGTGATAAAAAAAAAAAATCAAATAACTCTTGTGCCCAAGGGACCATAATCTAGTTATTTGGAATTTCCATCCATGGGTGCAAATTTTTTTTTTCCTTTTCTTTTCTCATCCTAAATTGTGGATTTGTAAGTTATCTAGCTGGTTTATCACATCCGCAAAAAGCCGTGTCCATGATGAAGTGTTTCCCATGCTTAAGAGTTCAAACTTTAAGCACTTTGCTAACAAGTTTCTCAACCACGAGATGTCCGGAGGAACGACCGGATCGCGAGGTGTCCAACAAATTACTTCAAGGGACTTTGTTGCAAGAAAAAAATTTATACATGCTTACAAATTTTTTTTGTAGAAGTAAATTGTAGTAATCTACATTGTCCATTTTATTGAGATCATGTAGACTGAACGCCATCGGATAAGATGTATTAGATATTGATATTATATTTTAAAAAATAGCAAATCAACATTGGTGTAGCGCATTACAATCTCTTAAAAAGAAATTTAAAAAGAAATTCTCATTTTATTAGTAGAAGATAAAATAACTGTTATATTGAACATTACACCTTCTTTCTATAAATAAGGTTGCAACCTTATATAACCCACACCCTTCTTGTAATGCCTCTTAAATCTTCAAAGGTTGATATCACACAGGGGTAATAGCTAATGTTTGGAGTATAGCTGGCCAATAGATAGACCCTAAGTAAGACATGCAAAATATATGGAAAAGCTTTTTATGTTGCCATTACAACATAAAAGTTGTATCCTTCCCCTTATCCAACCATTCATTTTTGAATGGAGAGCTAAGATTGTCCCAATCATAATGTCATGTCTCTACACTATTTTTTTTTTTAATTTTTTTTTAACGATTTTGACACCAAATTTTGGACATCCATTCTTCTATTAAACTCTCACTAACGAAAAATATAAAAAATTATTTTCAATAAAATAAAAATGACCAAAATAACTTTGAAAGTTTTTAGGGGTATTTTGGTCCTTATTTTTTACGAAAAATTATTGTTAATATTTTTTATAGGTGCGCCCCAATTAGAAGATGACACGTACCAAATTTCATATTCAGAACAATTGTATTAAAAGAAGTAAAAATAAAATACTTTGAGACATCATATCTAAAATCAAACGATGAGTGGCACTCTTGATAAAAAATGGATGGCTGGACGGTAAAAAGAAGATAGAACTTCTATGTTGTAGGGAGCCATAGAAAGCTTTCCCTATATATATTTTACATATTTTCTTTTGAAACCAAAAATAAAATTTAGAAAGAAATTCTCATTATTTTCTTAGAATTGAAAATAAATTTCTATATTTTACATTCTAAACTTAGATAACATTTTTTAGAGCACGTAATCAATTTTGATATTTTTTTTTTATATATTGAATTATGCAATAGATTAAGGTCAAAATTTGGACATCTATGTTTCTCAACATCTCACAAATAATTCAATAAAAATAAAACAATTAAGATATCCATACGAATTTTATATGTATTTTGGTTTATTTAGTTATTTTATTGCTTTCAAACTTTTTTTAAATAGGAAAATTTATATAATGTTGAAACCTTAAAATTTAGAATTTAGATACACCTCAAAAATTTATTGAAAAAAGTTATTTTGATGTTGAAAAACCCTCTAATTAATCATCTTGACATTGAGATGTATGAATCTAAAAAAAAAAAAAATTGGAAGCTTAAAAATGCTGCATTTTGCAACACATTATCTCTGGTCATTTTTAAGATTTTCATATATTTATATATCTATTTGATTTGAATTATTTTTATGCCATCCTCCTAACAATATTTTACACGAAAATTACATCTTACAACAAAATTTGGAAGTATGCCTTAGTTTGATTTTTTAAAGATTGCAACCGCAAACCACAATAAGATTTAGAATTTTCACTTGCAGAGAAAATTAAAATAAAAAATTTGAGACACTGGAGTTTACTGAAAATTACAAAAGTTAGATTCAAGACGCCGGACTTGAGCATAAAACCAAATATAAAAGGTTTTTTTTTGGTAATAAATGTGATATTTCCGTAAAAGAGAGGGAATTTAGAACCCGTACGTAATGTAAGCTGGACGCTTCTCAGATCTGTAACGTTATCTTTGTCTTTCTCTATGTCTTTCTCTCTCTCTCTCTCTCTCTCTCTCTTCTCTCTCTTATTCGCCACTGCCTCTACGCTCAATTATCCAAGCTCCTCGTTGATTCTTATCAAGTAAAGGTAGAGTTTTCTTAATTGTTGCCCCTTCGTTCTAGAGAATTTTAAATTTTCTTCACAGTATTTGCATTGCGAATTTGTTATATATCTCTCTCCCAGAAATTTTTGGTTTATTCATGAACTTAGGTTTTGATATTTGTATTTTGGCCTAAGATTTTTATTGGTGAATTTCAAATCAGGTTTTTATGTCGCTGAGATGATTGTTGAAACCTAATCAGAAAAGAGTTAGAATGACTGAGAAATTGATCAAAGCATATCACACTTACTCAATTGCATCCATATTTTTTATTTTGTATGTTTTTATTTATTTTTGGTTATGGCTTCAGTTTCTGAATAGTCCAATTCCTGATTGAATTTTACTGAGTATGCATTTTCTTTTTTTGTCTGTCGCTTATACTAGGGCGACATACCAATTTGAATCACGGTTTCCAAAATATGGATTTCAAGCTCAATTTTGTGGAGATTAGTCTGAATTTGGTTGGTTTGGTTTAAATATAAGACAATGAACTGATTTAACTGTGGACTGCAGTCTAGATGCTTATATCTGAATTTGGGAAACCTATGCTGAAATTGCATGTTTTTTTATCTCAGAAGGAATTTGATTCCATTTCAGTCATAATTTATGTAAAAATATTGAATTCCAGAACTATGAAAAAAAATCCTGAAATTTCATCTCGAACTCTTTTTAGTCATTACTCGCTAGACTGCACTCAACATCATCCTGAGAGCCTCTTCCCAACTATTTGTCCTCGGCTAACTCTTTAGACTGTAGTACACAAAAAATTAACATAATATTTAGCCTGTGATTTTGGTTTCAAGACTTGAATTGTAATATGACTAAAGGCTGTTGACTGTTTCGACACTATGTTAAAAACTCGTCTAGAAGCAAAAAATAAAAATGTTGATCTACTATTTGTAAATTTCATTCCAATTGTGGACCAAGGAACAAAAGGCTCTGCAAAATTTTAGAGTTTTTTTGCTCAACCTTAGCATCCATCATCCACGATGCTAATTTACAATTATTTGGATTAGTCACACTTTCAGCAGCCCAGAACACTCTCATTTGGATGAAAATTCTTCAATTTTTGGTTGCACCTTTGCTGTTGATTTAGTAAGCCGGAAGAATTATGAATTGAGTAATTGGATAGTTGTAAATCATTGAAAGTTATGGAATCTTATTCAAGCGTTGATGTTTGAGTTCCAAATAAAAGATTGTGTGATGTTGCTTTATTTGAATCCAGACTGAGGGTTTTATAGTAGCGGTTGTGATCCAGCAAAAATTGACTTTTCAGAACTAAACATGCTTCTTTGTGATTACAAGTATTTGGCAATTGATTGAATTTTTATTATTTTTCTGTATAATTTACTGGAATCCGAATGTCAATGCATGACCACCTGTGTCTTGAGCCCTTTGAAATTTGAAATTGTCATTTTGCCACTATCGACAGTCACACTTAGGTGGGTTCATGAAGATCTAGACTAATTTAAGTGTATGTGAAGATCTACTAGCATTTGATTACATGCCCCAACCATTTCTTTCTTAGGTATAACACCCTTTTTATTAATCTGGTAGGTCTGTAGTGGGATTCAAACCTGGTCCACAGTGCTGCAATTGTCAAAACCATAAAAAGCCTGGCGTGGAAACCCAGTTCAAGAATCATTTCTTTCTTTTGATCTCAACTATCGCTGCTGTGGAAGATGGCAATGATATTGGAGGAGATACTTGAGTCTATTGAGGTTTGGCTGCACGTTATCAAGAAAAAGCAGCAGTATGTTAATCCAAATCTTGATCCTGTTTTGCTGGTGCCTGGTATTGCGGGTTCTATCTTGACAGCGGTGGATGGAAAAGGGCATGAGGAGAGAGTCTGGGTTCGGCTGCTTGCTGCTGATCGCAAGTTTCGGACAAAGATGTGGTCCCGATTTGATCCTTCTTCTGGTGAGATCGTTTTCTTCTATAAATGAGTATCTGTAGGTGATTCTTTTTAATAGTAAATGTGTTTTTAGAATCTTTAAGATGCTTTTTGGATTGGTTGTAACTCTTGGAGGCATAACTTTGATTTTCATAACCCCTAAGACCTTGAAGTATGAAACATTTCTAACGTGGTAAAATGATGTGGCTTCTAACTAGTCCTCGTTTTCATTCCTTGAATATACTTTTATATGTCTTAGAATGTACATGTATATAAACTTCTAATGTGCCTGTAGTCCATACTGAGTTGAACTAGTGAGTAACTAGTGGGCTTTCTGTACTGTTCATGTTTTATACATTCAGTAAATATTCACAATGTCATTCCATTGCTTGCCAAGTTAAGCACAGCGACTACCTTTCGTGGATGCTTGCATAGCAATGTTATTCAGAATTTTCATGAGGCACTATTGTTTCAATGTATAGAGTAGAAGATAGGGTTAGTTTTTGCTTCCACTAAGTTACACTGCAACGTCTATTGATGATTGTCTCAGCGGGACTTCCTATTGAACTCTTCAAATATGCATCCGTCGATTTTCAGAATATCTATTATTGAGAAATTCCTCCTAGAGGAAGAACCATCCTGCTCCTGAAGCTTGGTCATTCGTAGAAGTATCATGGTTAATGAGGCCACCAATCTCAATATAAGCATTATGCCATTCACCTGTTTACTACATGTTTATTTGTTTACTTATTCATTCATTTAAGTATTTTTATTTTTTTATTTTCTGTAATGAATTGCTTACCTATGGCTGACTCTATAGGGTGGGATGTATGCATAAGTTCAAAGAATACGTGTTTGAATAATTGCAAGCAATGATCTGTAATAGAAGTATTCTTACTATTCTATGAAATATGCATTCACATGCTGTGCTGTAATCTAATGTACATTAAGTCTTACACTTTTTTCAATGGCAGTTTTCTGAGAGAGCCTTGAGTAATTCTTAAGAAATATGGATCTAATATTATCTGGATGACCTGTGGAGCAGGTAAAACTTTGTCACTAGATCCAGAAACTAGAGTTGTTGTGCCTGAGGACAGATTTGGACTATATTCATGCGATGTCCTCGACCCTGACATGGTACTTTTGTTTCTTTATTTGTTGCATGATTCTCTTCAGACTAGTTTGTGAATGTTTTGTATGTATCTGTAATGTTTTGTGTGAATTCTAAAGGAAGTATTAGACTTGATTTCTTGAGTTATTCGGGTGCATTGAGCATATATCTACCTATTAGCTGTTTGTCCTTTGGATTTGAGTTTAAGATATGCAAATTTCCTTTTCTAAGAAGGATTCATTTCGCAGCATGCTAAGTGCTAACATCATTATTAATCACTATGACTTATTTTGTTTGAAGGAAGGTGTGATTGCCATCTATCACTCTTGGGAGAAGTGAATTATTGTAGTTGGACCACATTTGTGAAACTGGTGTTGGCAGAACTGAAGCATACATCAAATACAAAAAAGTGTTTGGTTTGGCTTATTTCACATTAGTCTAGTTAGGCTGCTTAAGGCATGAAATTGAAAACCAGAGGATAGGGATTTTTTTTCTTTTTTGGGAAATAAAAAGGAATAGAAAGAATAGAGAAAATTAGGGGAAAAAAATATAGAAAGAGGATATGCTTGAGATCATTGTCCCAACCATGTGAAGAAAATGATTCATTATTGGAAATGAAACGTAGTTCATCCCATATTGCTAGTGATGGGGCTACAGATGGGTTTGTTGCTGTGATCCATTTCTTTGCTGGAGATGGTGATTGAGATGTTTCGTGTTGGGAACAGCACCTTTTGTAATATTTTCCCAAATTCTTCCAGATTTTTGTTGACCTGGAGATACCTGTGAGCAGTTTGTTTTAGAGAATTAGAGCAAAGTAGTGTGGTATCCACCCTTCCAAAAGCCTTGAAGAAGGGTGAAATTTTTCTTTGTACCACCTTGCTAGATGTGCTGGAGGTAATTCTTGCCCAGTATTGATGAGGATCAGAGAGTGTGGTTTTGGTACTTAGATGAATCTTTTTCTCTGCCTTATCTTGTTTCAAAACTTATGAAATGTGAAGTGATACAAACATGTTTATAAAAGGGTAAATACAACACTTGAAAAAGTGTATGTTTCATCCTCTGTGGTGGCATATTGTTTTAATGTTGGCATATTAATGTTATAACCTGGTTGCCATGCTTTGAACATCTCTACCATATACATTTTCATATGATTTTGGTTTTTTTTTCATTGTTTAGTATTTTAATTATTAAAATTAGATGTACAGACGTTCCTGCCATGTTTCTGAATTTGAGGGCTCCATGTCAAGCACTTAAGAAACTTGTCTGAAAATAGACACCTGTTTTGGTGTCTGGGTGACGTTGCCCAGAGTACAGGCATTTGGATTGCTGGGTTGCTTTGAGATCCTCATTATGGATCATTTACAGCGTTTAGGGTGACAAATCGTTCATATCCATACTTGGCATTGAGAAAGTACAGGAAAAGGAGGGATCTTTTCCTTATTAATCAGCTGGTAGCTGTTGCAATGCCTTCTTATATTGTAGTAGCTTTTAGAGTTGAGTGTGGTGCCTAATTTGCTGTACTGGGTTGAGTTTGACCTTAATCCTAGGAATGGATTGGGTATGGAAGCTCTTTACCTTAGGTATTTTATTGCATAATTGGAACGAGAGAGAATTAATAGGACTTTTGTACTGGAGAAGTCAACATTTGAGGTGTTAAGGGTGAGCACATGTGCGTAGGTGATTTCCTGGCATAGGTTCACCCATACTTAATGCCTTACCTTTTTTTGAGTGGATGAAATCTGTGGTCCTCTCTAGCTATTCTATCCAGTTATTTGATGGCACAGCCCATTATTGGAATGTTTAAACTTGATGTTAATGGGTGCTCATGAGGCACTTCATACCCATCAGATATCGGAACATCATATGGGATTCTATGGGGAGGACACTGCTGTCATTCTCTGCCCTCGGGCCGTTTGTGATGTGACTATATCCAAGGAATTCAATATGCGTTGAGACACAGGATCCTCCTTCAGTGAAAGGGACTCCCTCACTACAATCAGATGTGTCTGGAGAGAGCTTCTTTGTTCGGCATGTGGCTTCCTATTTGATGTAGGTTTGGAGCTTTAGTGATCCACTAGCAGTGTCCTTCTGTTTTTTCCTGCTGGAGACAAATGTCGAAGTTGATAGATTGAGGAAGGAGGAAGGGCTTGATTCCTTTGGTGTTTGTTTTCAGTTTTTGTTTGTAATGAGAAAATGTTCACAAACTTTACATGATATTGGGACTATTCCTGTTACCAAACAATATAAATAGGTCAATTGAAAGGAGAAACGTGGATTCTTTCATTCAAGAATTTGGATGACCAATAGGAAAAGGATAGTGAATTTTTTGACTGTTTTGGAATAAGGTTTGATCTTATTTTATCTACATGGATTTTAGATCTGTAAATGATGTCCAAAAAAAAAGAAGAAGAAAGATTTAGAACCATCATAGTTGGACTGCCGTTATACCAGTGCCATGAGAATACTGCATAATATCAAGTTGCATCCAAGAAAAGAAATACTTATCTTCCTTTTTGTCATTTGTTACGTAACTTATCTTCCTTTTCATCATTTGATCTTTATTGGCTTTAACCTAGTTTCCTAGAATAACAGAAGAAAACTAATCTTGCTTTCTCTAGGACTGAATCCAAATCCCTTGATGTGTCTCCACTACCAGTGAGGTGATATTGATTAGAAATATCTTGGATGATATTTGGATATCAGACGCATTTCAGTATTCTGCGACAAGAAACACACTATTCACATTGCAAAGAACCCAATATTTTATGATATCAAGTTTGTTCCCACGTCAGGGAGAAGGAATACTTTATTGCCATTGGTGTCTGCATATTAAAGATAACAATGCGGACATCTTCACTAAAGACACCAGAATGCTGGACTCAATGCTATGGTTTGCTAGCTTGGAAAATTTTACCACAGTCTTGGTTTTGGACTGAAAAGAGCGGGGCCGGGGGGGGTGTGTGTGTGTGTGTGTGTGGGAGGCTGAGATTGGGTTTGAGTTATTTAGTTATTAAGTCTTTTTAGGGCATTCACATCTTTTGTTGTAGAGATTTTAAGGGTATTTTTCTCATGGCTAATGTTTGGCAAGAAGAAAGTGTTAGGGTTTAATAATGATTAGGTTTCTTGAGAGTTAAGCTAGCTATTGTGAAGAAATGATTTTTGGGTCTTGTGAAAAGATCATTTGTGGTGGACTCCCCCTTTGGACCTTCACCTTTGGGGGTGGGGGGGTTGAGCATTTGTTTTGTTTATATATATATAGGATTGTATACAATGAGGCCATTTACCTTTAGTATAGGGACGTCACAATTACTTACAACCATCCGATTTGAAATCTGATAGCTTGGTATGTCACAAAGTTCGAGAAAATTTATTTTGAACTTTGACCTTGGTCAATGAAATAAATGCAGCCACCCAATTTCACATCCAATGATCAAGATTAATTGTGACCACTTTGTATCGAAGTTAAATGGTCTCGTTATATACTCTCTCTCTCTCTCTCTCTCTATATATATATATATATATATATATTTATATATATGGACCCGGTTTCTATGCGACTAAGCCTGCATATGTAGAAATGTGGGCCTCTTAATAAATCTACTTTTTAGATGGATTTTTGGACTTAATTTTAAGGATATGTAGTCTCTAACATGGAGATCATGAATATGAATAAATAAATACATTTTAAAAACTAGAAATAATAATTCTAGTAAGAAAACATTTGGACCGTTAGTTTCCATTATTTTTAGATGGAACTCCTGCTTGCATCCATCTTTAAGATGGATGCTTTACTCTTTTTGGATTGCATATGTAGTCATGCGGTCCAGCCCGCATGAAATAAATTTCCTATATATATATATATATTAGCCTATGTATATGAGAGAGAGGTCTCACATCAAACAATTGGAGGCCATCTTCTTCTTCTATATATAGAGCAAGTGTGTTTGTCTTTGTGTGTGTGTGTGTGTGTGTGCGTGCGAGAGAGATGCCTCCTATTGAACAATTGGAGGGCATCTTAGTTTTCCTCTTCTTCTTATATGTAGAGAGAGAGCACATGGGCCTTGAACAAGAGAAAGGGCCTTGAGCCCTTAACCATTTTTATAGGCTTGAACTATTTTTTTATTTTTTAAGGGTGTTTATCCTTTTTTTTTGTGGGGTGGCACTAGGAGCATAGGGTTTCGGGGCTAGATTGCCCCCCCAAAACCCTTTTCCCCTTCTCAAAGGGGAAAATTACTTTTTGCCTTCGGCCTCGGGCCTTTTTCTGCCCTCGGCCAAGTTGCACCGAGGCACCGCCTAGGCGCCCATGTCGAGGTGACTGCCTAGTTGGGGTCTTGGCCGCCTAGGAGCAAGCACGCCTAGGATGTTGGCCTAGGGCGCTGCTATAAGTTTTGTGGCCGACTTTTTGAACAATGTGCAGACCCAAAGCGAGGGTCAGCTATCTCACCTTATATAATTTTATTTTGGTTTGTTTTATTTTTCGCCACTCTTCCCCATATCAATTGGTATCAAAGCCTTGAGATTGTAGAGCATAACTCCAGAAAAAAAAAAAAAATCCACTGATCCATTTTTGGAGCCCATGAATCAAATAATTGAGACAAGTCCAAATAGATCTGGAAGAAAGACTGGGCATATTGATGCAACAAGTGGTACAAGAACTATTTAGCATATCAATGCAACATGCAGAGATGAGAATATAAAGAGGTGGAAGATAAAAAATCAAAATCTAATCCAAGCATTGATCAAACACCACAGCATGCTGCTGAAGTTGATGTAGTTCTCTGGCGTGAAATAAAGTTGTGGATGGCACAACAAATTTTGGCATTGTATCGACCTCCCAGGATTGCATGTCTTCATTGGCATACCACAATGTTTTGTATTAAGTTCAACGATCAAAAGTTCGATATTAAAAATGTAAGGATTCCTAGTTGGAACAAAGTGGAGAAGACAAGAAAAAGTTTCTGATTTCTTAAGCTCGAGCATGATGTCTCCCAACCTTTGGAGAATGATGTTGTTAGAATTTGCTTCTTTGGCATATCATAACATTTTTAAATGATGTTATGACATGGCTTCATTGGCATATCATAACATTATAAATTATGTTCAATGATCAAAGTTTACCAAGGAAGGTGAAGATTTCTAGTTAGAACAAAGTGGAGAAGACAAGGAAGGAAAATTTTGAATTCCTTAAGCTCATGTACAAGCTTCTCCCAACCTTGAGAGAATGATGCTGGTTGGATTTTCTTCTTTCTTTATTATGTTTTTTAGGAGGTTGACATTGGGTTGGGTTATTTGGTTTTTAAAATTTTTTCGGGGTGTTTGTTTCTTTTGTTGTTGTAGAGATTTTTGGTGTATTTTGTCATAGCTAATGTTTGGCAAGACGAAAGGTTAGAATTTCATAGTGATTAGGTTTTTTGAGATTCAAGTTAGCTATATAGGGTTTTTTCTTTGATATAGGCAATGTGCTAAAAACGTTTAAATGGAGAAGAAGCATTGACTTTTGGGTCTTGTGAAATGGTCTTTTGAAGTGGACTGCCTCGCAGATCTAGAGTGGGTCAAATCTCTCAAACTTTGATGTGGACTTCCCTACAGATTTAGAATGAGGGTATCCCTTACCCTTATTTTAATTTTTTTTTCTTTCTGCTCCTTCTATTCCTTTTCGTTGTTTCTTTGTTTTTTGTTTTTTTTGGTGTTTTTTTTTTGGAGGGGTGGGTGGGGGTTGGTGAGGTGTGGGTGTGTTGTTGACATGAGAACAAGGAACTTTTCTTTTACTCCTATTCATGTACTTAAACCCTCTTTAGGAAACTTCGGAAAAACGCATCAAAAAGAAAGAGAAAAAAGAAAAGAATAGTACTGTGATTGCTTTTTCTTGTGAAAGCTTTAATTCTGGACATGGTTGTCATGCCTGTATGATATCAATTGCTATGAGGTCTATTCCCTTACAACAATCACATTTTCTTTCGGGAATTCTATTCCTCGTGGAAGTCAATTTCTTTTGAGCACTTCATCCTTCGCTTTTGCAACAATTTAGAAGTTACATACACACTGCATTTGCTAGCTTTTATCAGCATTTTTATGACGTCTCAGAAATAGTGGCAGTCAATTTAGTAGTTCTCTATCCATTATACTTCCATGCATGCCCTTCTGTAGCTTCATCATCAATAATTTATTTGCAATTCCTGTTTTGTTTACTTTCTACAGATAATTGGAAAAGATAGTGTTTGCTATTTCCATGATATGATTGAGGAAATGATTAGTTGGGGTTTCCAAGAGGGCGAAACACTCTTTGGATTTGGCTATGATTTTCGTCAGAGCAACAGGTGCATTACCTCATTACCCTTTCCCTACATCTAATCAACCATGCCCACTTATATAAGTGTTAGGTTCTTGCTTCCTTGTAGTAGCTCTAGAGAAATAATGTTACAAGTAGTTTAGAAGAGAAAAATGCATTGTGTGCAAAGTTCAAAAGAGGTTAAAGTTTTTAATTGAAGTATTGATCTTGTTTTTCATGTGTAAGGGCCTATATTTGGAAGTGGATAACTGGAAAAAAGTATTAGCCTGTTAGGCACTTGTACTAATGAGACATTTTGTAGTAATGGCTGTTTCTTTATCTTATTCTGTTGATGTGATTTTGGCAATAAGATACTTTCTAGCGTGGGAAATGAATTGTCTGCTGCATGTCTAGAGGATAGGTGAAATCGGGGTAGGTGGTGAAGGCTCATTTAGACTCATTCTTCCACCGACTCATGATCACCTGTGCATGTCGACAGTTATTCAATTGATGTCCTTTCATTCCCATAACCACATGCACATTCTTGAGATGTCTGTATCCATCAACTTTAACTACTCATTGCGTTGCAAGATGGTTTATCTTGAACCAGCTTAATGTTGATTCTGCCTGAGCAATGAGTACAGAGGTCCTTGATGTCATGATAACTATGCTACTGACTGTACCTACTAAAAAATGGTCGTAATTTATTTGCAGTTTCATATGTAATTTATTTGCAGTTTCATATTTGAGCAGCTTATATGGATGGCCTAATGTTTTATTTTGTTCATATTATTTCTATTAGGAATTGAAAGCGTGTGTGGTCCTCATTATCTGTTCTTCTTGCAGGCTTCAGGAAACATTTGATCGTTTCACTGCCAAATTGGAATCGATTTACAAATGTTCAGAAGGGAAGAAAGTGACTATTATAAGTCACTCCATGGGGGGTTTGCTAGTCAAATGCTTCATGTGTCTACACAAAGATGTATTTTTTTTAGTTTTCTTCTTTGTGTCTTTTTTCAAATATTGGTTTTCTGTTTCATGCTAGTGGATTTCCTTTGACATTCTTTGCCTGTCTGTTCAAGAGCTACGAAATATTGTATGGAGATTGTCCTTTAAGTTGTGCTCTATTTGTTTCAGGTCTTTGAAAAGTATGTCAAAAACTGGATAGCAATTGCTGCACCATTTCAGGGTAAATAATGGCGAGAAATCATGCTAAATCCATATTTATGCTTCTGTAGACTTGTTTGATCATATAGTTGCTTTGCTTCAGTATATGGAACATTTTGTTGATTTCTAGTTTGTCTTAGCAAATGAACTTTACTGAATGAAGGTAGCTCAATTCATTTAGGGCATGTTTGTATGTACTCATTGTGCTGATAATTCACAGTTTCAATAAAATTAATCTTTGTAATGACTTGTATATTGTTTGGCAATGCTTATTAAATAGTTATCTGAGAATCTTATAGGCAAAAGTTTATCTTTTTGAAAAACTGTTTTTATTTTATTCAAAGCAATTTGCTGAAAATTACGTGTTAAGCCATAAATACCTAAAAATAGCATAAAGTCACCAAAAAAGTTAAATAATTAAATAATATTAGATATAGTATAATATATGTACCCAACGGCTAACAGAATAATATTATCTAGGGTATATTAATTTTCATATGAGATAAGTCTATTCCAGATAAAATTAGTTGTTATCTAAACGGACCCTTGTATTACAGGAGTCAAAATCCTTAAAAAAGTATTATGAGCTATTAGTTCGATGTAGTCAGGTTTTTTAGGTTTGCAAAGTTATGAAATCCCAGTGGAATAATTGGTTACCCAGAAAATTGTAGCCATATATACATTGCCTATTCTAATAGTTAAGACTATTTGCCTTTTAGGCAATGTGTATGGGCAAGTTTTTAAGGAAAATAACAGGTTCTATCCATGCGGTTATGGTTGCTTTTATGTTCCATTCTTTCTTGTTGTCCTCAGCTGCCAAACCCCCTGACATGCCATTTGCCAAAGACCTCCATTGATAACTTGATATCTCTTATCATTACGATGCAAGAAAGAATTCCGGCAATCAGATGCTGTACCCTTTACGAAAGACTTCATCCAAATTAGTCTGTCTGTTGAAAAGTTCATTGGGCATCTGCATGCTCAGATCTAATCTCTTAGATGGCTGTCATATCAGTTGCTCTCTTCTTTGTAATGCTTCCTACTTTTAAATTTCATAAACTCTTTTAAGTAAAAGAAAAAAAAAATCTTTTAAACGATTATTTGGCTTCTTAGATTATGGTCAAAAGCTGCAAATGCATGGCAGTATTTTTAGGCACGTTGTTTTGGTGCATGTTGTAGTTTAAGGATGTCCAAATACAGGGTCCTTTGATTTCATATATTGGCCTATTTGAACTCGTGAAGTGACAGGGCCGGTGTGTTCTTGGTAGTTCTTCACATTGGTTTTTTTTTGAGAATGTTCACTTATATTGCATAAAGAAAGATGTACAAAAATGAGGCACCCCAGTTACAGGGCAACCTATACAAAACCCCAAAGGGTCCAAAAATTGTTTTGCAGCAACTAATGAAGGGTACAAGAGGATAGAGCAAGGGAGAAAAAGGGGCAAAAAAAACCTAAGGCCCCATAATGGGGTGTGATTGGGCTCCCTCCTTGGCCAAAGAGTCGGCCGTAGGGTTGGCTTCCCTATAGACGTGATTCCAAGAGACTCTGAGACCCCTGCAAATGTGAGACTCCTTGGCCAAAGAGTCAGGTTTTTTAGGTTTGCAAAGTTATGAAGTCCCAGTGGAATAATTGGTTACCCAGAAATTTGTAGCCATATATACATTGCCTATTCTAATAGTTAAGACTATTTGCCTTTTAGGCAATGTGTATGGGCAAGTTTTTAAGGAAAATAACAGGTTCTATCCATGCGGTTATGGTTGCTTTTAGCGCCCATTCTTTCTTGTTGTCCTCAGCTGCCAAACCCCCTGACATGCCATTTGCCAAAGACCTCCATTGATAACTTGATATCTCTTATCATTACGATGCAAGAAAGAATTCCGGCAATCAGATGCTGCACCCTTTACGAAAGACTTCATCCAAATTAGTCTGTCTGTCGAAAAGTTCATTGGGCATCTGCATGCTCAGATCTAATCTCTTAGATGGCTGTCATATCAGTTGCTCTCTTCTTTGTAATGCTTCCTACTTTTAAATTTCATAAACTCTTTTAAGTAAAAGAAAAAAAAAATCTTTTAAACGATTATTTGGCTTCTTAGATTATGGTCAAAAGCTGCGAATGCATGGCAGTATTTTTAGGCACGTTGTTTTGGTGCATGTTGTAGTTTAAGGATGTCCAAATACAGGGTCCTTTGATTTCATATATTGGCCTATTTGAACTCATGAATTTACAGGGCCGGTGTGTTCTTGGTAGTTCTTCACACTGGTTTTTTTTTAGAATGTTCACTTATATTGCATAAAGAAAGATGTACAAAAATGAGGCGCCCCGGTTACAGGGCAACCTATACAAAAACCCCAAAGGGTCCAAAAATTGTTTTGCAGCAACTAATGAAGGGTACAAGAGGATAGAGCAAGGGAGAAAAAGGGGCAAAAAAAACCTAAGGCCCCATAATGGGGTGTGATTGGGCTCCCTTCTTGGCCAAAGAGTCAGCCGTAGGGTTGGCTTCCCTATAGACGTGATTCCAAGAGACTCTGAGACCCCTGCAAATGTGAGACATCTTATAAAAAATGTGATCGAGCTGCCACGGTTAGGACGTGAGGTTGGAGGCCCATGTGATGGCGTTCTTGGAGTCCCCTTCCACCACAAGTTCCGGGCTCCAATTGGGCTCAAACTTGCGAATGCCTTCCAAGAGGGCAAGGGCCTCAGCAAGAGTGGAGTCTGCAAAACCAATTGGTTGGGAGGAAGACAGCAGCGTACAACCGTTGTGGGTTCTAAAGAGGCCTCCTATGCCAGAGGGCCTACGTTTGCCAAGGGAGCAACCATTGAAATTCAACTTAGCCGAGCCTGGTTCCGGTGGTCTCCAGACTGAGGCCCGTGAGATTCTAGGGGTAGCCAAAAGCAAGATGGCATTCTAATTGCTGTGTTGGTCGAAAAGAGAGAAGTCTTTAAATAACTTGTGATTTCTTGCCCAAAATAAGATGAGGTTCCTGACTTTGTCGATCAAAGGACACAACAGTGGAACGCTCACCCTCTCCAAATCACCCAAATGGTGGCAGCCACTGAGTCTCTCCATAACCTCCCTGACTTGGGCCAGGGACAGGAAAGGAAGGCCTTGAACAGGTGTGGAATTGAACAGGGAGTGACCCACGACTACTGGAAAAGTTGAAGTAGATCAGTCCTTAAGGCTCTGGCCAGGTCACAGTGGAGAAGAAGGTGTGCGTTGGATTCTTCGGCTTCGATGCACATGACGCATCTATTGGGGAGTTCTTCACACTGGTTATTTGGTTTTGACAACTTGAATTAGTTCTTTATGTTGCAGAAATTGAATCACTTGATCTCGATTGTATTATTAGTATTGTATTTTTTAAACTTTTTTTCTTGTGATATGTGTAATTTGAGAATGCTCTTTGACATCTTTACTTGATCTCGATTGTATTATTAGTATTGTGTTTTTTAAACTTGTTTTCTTGTGATATGCGTAATTTGAGACTGCTCTTTGACCTTTTTAAGCATTTAGATTTGACTATTTCTAATTGTCCTTTGTAGGTGCCCCGGGATATATTACAGATACTCTCTTGAATGGAATATCTTTTGTTGAAGGTTGGGAGCAAAGTCTTTTCATTTCAAAATGGAGTATGCATCAGCTGGTGGGATTCCATACTCATTACTTCTTTATAGAAGTTATATCTGCTTAATGCATCTTGCCAAATTGAGTAATTTAGTGAAATTCTTATTCATAGAAATGCAATACTGAATTTTTCGTTAACCATATGTTGACATTGTGAATACATTAGCTGAAAATGTTTAGTGGCATTGGTAGCCATAGCTCCTTTGATTCTTTCAAGATGATGTATAAATTAGAAGTTAAAATATCACGCTGTTGGTGCTGGCCTGCTGAGGCATGCCACCATGTTGAGCAGCAGTTTTCAAAATTGATTCTTCTAGCCATTTGTAATCGGATGCTAGATTCGTACAAAAAATGACTTCATAATCTTTCACATGATCCCTTTCATGCAATCTAGTTCTATATCAAAAGGTCACTTTAGATTCGAGCTTGGCTTGTGAGTGCTTTGACTGTTCTGTCTGCTAATGCCTTTTCCTTGTTAAGTAAGCTTTACATTGCTAAGATCAATCTACTTCAAGAAAACAATTTTATGACAATGAAATTTGGTGCTTGAATTAAAATTGTACTGCACGTGATTTATTTTATAGAATGATCACATGATGAATGTTGTTCATGGTACTGTATTTGATGCATCTCGTTTAAAATATTATTGTTTCAGCTTATTGAATGCCCTTCAATATATGAGTTGATGGGCTGCCCTGATTTTGATTGGTCAACCCCTCCGCTTTTACAAATATGGAGAGAGAGGTCTGATAGCTCCAGCAATTCAGTGGTCAAGTTGGAATCATATGATCTGCGAGAATCAATTTCCATTATAGAGGAAGCTCTTGCAGACAACAAGGTATATTTTTCCTATGGTTAAGAAGTAAATGGTGGTGTTTAAATAGATCCATAATTTCAGAAGTTTGTGTTTTCAGAGATTGTGGACAATGCAAAATCTTTTCCATTATCTATGTTACACAGTAACTGCTGCATACATTATCATGGTCTTCATGGCCATATGTAAGGCTAGACTTAACCTACAAAAGGTTGCTTCTCCATCTCATAATTTTTATCCACTAGAAAAGAAATACAATCTGCTTCTGAGCAGTTTCACCCTCTCTGTTTTTGGATTTTTATCACACTCTGATACTACAGAATGTGTTTTTGGCATGTTAGAAGGAAAATCTCTCCTGTTACAGTATGATATTATCATATCAACATGCTAAAAGGAAAAAAAAAAAAAAAAAAAAAAACAAAGATACTCATATATATATCAATGATATGATATGGGCACTCTGTCTCAATGAAAATATATGAATTGCTATTTTTTTCATTAGGAAAGGGAACCATTGATCCCTCATAGCACTTTTTCTTAACACTGTGCTTTCCCATGAGAAATGTGGGGTTTTTCTTTTAATTTATGTTTTCTTTCTTTTCGTGTGGTTTTTTCTTTTCTCTTCTTCTTTTTTGCTGTTTTTTTTTGGGGGAGGGGGGGGGGGGGGGGGGGGGGGGGTGTTGGTGTGGGAGTTGGGGGTGGGAGCTACCCCATTTGGCAAAGAAAAACAACCCTTTTTTTTTCCTTGTCACATTGTGGGACGCTAGCATCCCATTTGTTCAGTGTGTGTGCATGTGGATCTGATTTTTGATAGGGAATGCACTCCTGAAGTGCCCATATAATTTTGAACTTAAAATTATTTGTTGAACTTAAACACTGTAGTTTATGTGACTTGTGAAGGTTCACTTGTGATGACAAGTGTATCTTGGTTTTCCTTAAGTGCATTTATTGGGGGGGAAGTATGGGATAGACACAATGTTTAATTGCAGTGTCCTCAGGTAGAGCATGTGCCATTTTATCTTGAAGCAGAAAATGGAGATGAACCATAGCGCTGACATCACATTGTAGCCAACTGGCTAATGAACTGTAATTCAGATGTTTAAGGGGGAAGGGTCATCTCCACTCTTTTGAGAACAGACAGGGACACATTATGTGTATCTTATACATATTTGCTGTCATTAAGCTAAAGGATTGATTTTTTAGCCACAACACCCCCATCCGGTCATGGCGAAATAACTTCCACCTGAAAGTGATTTGTGCATGAATTTGGGGGATTCTGAATCTTGAGGATATTTCGGGATTAACAGTATCAAATCTCTATCAAAACTATAGTTAAACATCATATTTGAATATGAATATTTAAAAAGCATGTTATAAATTATGATAAAATTTACATATGAGGAATTCATATAAACTGTAATATATACAACTCGAAAATTTATTTAATAAATTTATAACTTGGGAAACTACTGTCAGCTCCTAGCTATCGGCACTCACACACGCACATATATGCCTTTTTCCTATAATGAGTACTGATTAACAAGATGGAGATTTGCATGATTCATGAACAAATTCTGCATGGAGAGAGTTCTTTCTGGATGACAAGGTGATGGAATATAGTTAACAACACCTAGAATAACCATCCTATTTTGGGGGTGGGTAGTGGGGGGAGAGCCTCCTTGAAGGAAAAATGACTTTGAGTATTTACATTGTTGTTTGTGATGGTTTAAGGATACCTTCATATTGTTACACACTGGAAATTTTGACACTTTGTTGTTTTGCGGCTTGCACGCTTCATTTGGCATCCATTTTGAAGTAGTTGTGAGCTACGAGGTTAATCAATAAAAGTAATATAATGATCCAAGGTTTTTGGTGGCTAGGGTCACGTAGTTGGCAATTTTTCTTTCTGATTTAAGTGATTTAGGTGTCAAGTTTGTTTGTAGCATGGTGTGAGAATTCTCCTTGTGCAGTTTCGTGCCAAGATTTTTTCTTCATGGAAACCTTTCCTGAGATGTGGCTGTGATGGAAGATGAAGTAGCCAAAATGCTTTGTTTCTCTGGGCTTAAATGACAGACAAGAAAGAAACCAGAATGTAAACTAAACCATGATGGATGGCTGTGCCTCACCTGTGGCATGTCCAGGTTTTGGGGTAGTGTATCTGCAGTGGCTTTTACTCTTCATCTCTGTACAATGAGAAATTATGGCAAAGAATGATAATGACTGTTATAACTATAGTTAATTTGGACTTTAAAGTTCTTCATAACCAAGCACACTGATAGAATATTACAGATTATAACTCTATTTTTGGGTTTTTTGTATATTGGTTGTTTTGGATGTGTTGGTGCGATAAGAAACAATTGAACAAGTTGGTGTACATGACATATCATGGGCTGCGACCACGTAGTACGTCCAATGAAAATCTAACAACACAGAATTCAAATCTTTTTTTTTTTTCAATATCTAAACGCATGTCATGCTATTGTTTTTATACCATATAAATCTTTAAAATGTGTTTTGTAAGTTTCTATTATAAGATTAAGGGATATGCACAAATACTAGTAAAATACTATGGATAATGGATGAATGTAGCAACTTAACTCGGAAGATCATGTCATCTGCTAAGCTTTTATTTGTATTCAGATTCAGTATGATGGTGTAGATCTCCATTTACCTTTTAATCGTGAGATATTTAAATGGGCAAACAAAACTCGGGAGATCATGTCATCTGCTAAGCTTCCTTCAACAGTAAAGTTCTACAACATATACGGGACTTGTAATGATACACCTCTTAGTGTCCGGTAAGGTCCTCCTTTCTTGTTGTTTACTGATGTGCACCATGTAATCACTATGTTTACCCTGGTTCTCAAGGTATATTATGGAGTTATTTGACTTTCTTCGACAGTGCATGATGTAATCTTCCACTATGCAGTGTGTCCATATTACAATTTTTTTTTTTCAATTTTTTGTTTTTTTAATGTGTGTCCACATTACTTAGCCTGTCTTATCATCAATTTGAAGGAAGAAGCTTGTAGATGGATACATATGATCAAAGTTCAAATATTTCTAATACAATTTGTTTTGTTTGCAGCTATGGGAGCATGGAAACGCCGATTTCAGACCTAAAGCAACTTGTACCATGCGAGGTTATCCTTTCCCACATGCTTATCTGGAATTTCATTTCAGTTTCCATTTACTCTCTTCTAATTTTACTTTTCTAGTTCTTATTCATGTATGCATCCAATTTCGAGCAGCAAATGCTGAGAATGACCTCTGTTATTGAGTTTGCTGCTGTTATTTTTTTTTTTATCTTTTTGCGCCTAACATTTTGAATAGGCTCGGGGCATATCATCTATAATTTTATGTTCTGCACGATTTTTCAAATGGCAAAAGAAGACTTGGAACTGGTTTGGGGTTTAGTTGTATGACGATCTTTTGTAATTTGCATAAATTCATTAATGTGAAATAAACCCAGGAAATTGAATCCGGCCATCTTTCGATCTAAGAGCAAGCTAATAACTAGCAATGAAGGGGAATAATAATGGCTGTAAAACAAACCAAAAGGAAGAAGAAACACGATTTTCTTCTTTCAATTAAAACTCCTCTCAGAAAAAAAAAACCAAGTCCAAGTCTGCAGGGCTGTTTCCCTCCCAATATAAGTAGAAATAAAGAAAATTAAAAACCATAAATCTCTCTCTCTATCCCACTATCCCCTGTTGTTTTCTCTCTCTCTAACTTGCCTCCCTCCTATTCATGTAAGTCCCTCACATTTAGGAACCCCCCCATCTATCTCATGCGCAAACCATATCTTCTTCCCTTTGTATGTTATATCCTAACTAATCGAGGAAAGAATCACATCAATCTTACACGAAGGAAACTCCCTATCCTACCCAATACAACTCGTCCCCCATAACAATAACTAAAGCCAACCAAATAAAACAGTCCCATCCAAGTCCTAGAGTTCAAAGAAATAAAAAATTAATTAAAAAGAAAACCTAATTAAGTCATCTCCTTAGCTTAATTTGCATCATGCATGGTATGAAGATCTTGAGACATGCCTTGTGATTTACATGAATCAGCTTGGTATCTAGTTAATCATAACCCATTTAATAAATCCAATCTATAAATGGGTCTATCTGAGGCTATGGTAGGTGGTGAGTGAGAATTCCTTGCAGTAATATGAATCTTGTTGCTTGGAAAGATTTCTTGGGATTATAAAATTGGTCATATTCAGATATCAATCAGGAATTATTACTGCGACATTCATTTTTCCGTATTTGTCCATTCAACCTTTCTTGTTTTGGATCAAAACCAGCACAGTATTTTTTATCTAATGGCATTTCTCATCAAACAAATGTTTTGTAGATCAGATAAAATCCTCTTCTTCTGTTAATCTACCACAGAAACCTTCTGCTGGGTAGAGTTCTCACTCTAGAAACTCACACACTGGTGTTCTGGGCTACTTATTTATTTAAGTTCTTTCACCACTTTTTCCCTACATCCACAAGCCCTTCCTTGGTGTCCCTGAAAGGAAGATCTGAATAATTCCCACCTGTTGTGCAGTCCTGCATGGAAAGATATATATATATATATATATATATATATATATATATATATATATATATATATATATATATATATATATATATGGGGGCAATGATTTCATACAACCGTTGTATAGTAATAAGATGCAACAACCTGAAAACACCATCTTATGGCCATTTGTTTGATCCAAATTTTGAAATATACACTCTTTTCATTCTAATGAACAATCACAAAAAAAGAAAAAATTGAAAACACAACCTAGAAAGTATTTTTTTAGCCCAATTAACATAGGCCGTTCATTTTGGTGAGATGCTTAGATCTAAGCCTTAGAAGGAATTTTTTCATTTCCAATGTTTTTGGATGGCTTTATTATCATTAGATGAACAATGCTAAAAAATAAACAAATGATTTTTGAGTTTATAAAGGCTAAGATCTTGAAATTCACAAAATGAATGGTCTAAATTCATTTTTGGAGGGGACTCATTTTGACCATATCTAGGGTTCAAATTAAACTTTTGTTTTTTGGGGGATTGATTATTGAGATAAAGAGAGTGTGTGTGCAAAATTTGGGGTCATATAAATATCACAAACATGATTTTCTTGAAGTGTCGTTGCATTACACTATGATACAACTGTTGCATTGGATCATTGCTTTATATATATATATATATGAAAAAGTCTTCCCAACGCCTATAGGCGAAAATGAACAGTGATTTTGCCTATCCTCATCACCGTCCAAAATTCATCATACAATCACGATTCTCCAGTAGTGTTTCATTTTTCATTTTTTTTTTACAAATCGAAATGATCTGAAATTTGGAGCGTGTGTACATCTTGGTGAGATACACCTAATAAAAATATAAAAAAAAATAATTTGTGAAACTTGTTTTCACCAAAATACCCCCGAAACTTTTTGGGGGTATTTTGGTAATTATTTTTCATGTAAAATATTTTTTTAATATTTTTCGTTGATTCGCCTATTTTTATGAACAAACACTCTAAATTTCAGGTCATTCTGATTTATAGAAAAAAAATGAAAAATGAAACACTATCGGATAATCGTGACCATGCGATGAACTTTGGACGGTGATGAAGGTAGGCGAAATCACTATTCATTGTCGCTTATAGACGTTTTGTAGTATCTTCATATAGATATATATAATAAATAGACACTCATAACTAATATTAGAAATTGCTTAAAGAAAGAGTAACAATGATGAACCTCCCTTTACACACATACATTCTACATAATTATATGGGAATGGGAAATTTATGTAAATACCGATGAGAGATGAACTATTTAACGAACGTTCTACTAATATGGTTTGATTTAGTTCCAAACTACCTATCAAAATACACATGATGATGGGTTGGAATATTTGCAAATAGGTAAAATGTTGGATATTTCATTGCTTATGGGTGTTTTGATAAATTTTCCCTAATTATAGACCCGTATGTGGCACATCTTTTCAACTTTGATCTGGTTGTTGTATGGGGGAAGAAATTACATATGAGAAAGTGAGATAAAACTTATGTTTATCGTGAAAGATTGACCTGCATGCTATTTAATTTACATTGCTCGTCACACTAGAGTTAATCAGTTTTGATAAGATGGATGGCCAAAGTTGGTAGCACTCACGAATGGGCAATTATTGTACATGGCTGATATGGCATAATAATTGCAGTTTACACTTGACATTGATTATCTATGATACTTCTTACTTCCCTATAAACCTGGAAAATGAACGATCTCGTACTACGAAGTTCATCAGAAGATGCATCTTAATAGAACTAGGAAGATTGTTCCTAGTCAAAGTGATACCAAAAGTTCATGCTTTGTGCAATGAACTTCATCTGGTCCATGGATAGTAAGGTGCAGTGGTTCATTTCATGCACGTGAGTGCTGGTAAAGTAAAGTGGTCTCACCAAATGATGGCATGAGTGGTAGCTGAACATCTGAGTCTTAAGTTGACTTGTTAAGTAGAAGATTCTTTTGCTTTTTGAAGAATTTGAAAAAGAATTTTGAAAATGAGATACATACCTGGGGAACTCCTGAGTCTAAAAGTTGCTCACCAATGAGTTGGCGACTTAACCAAGGTTTGGAAAGGATCACACATGAGATTGAAATTTTCTTCTTTTTTTCAGAGTTACATCAAGGACGTGCAAAGATAAGTCTCAGCATTTTGCTAATTTTACCATAAGTTTATCAACTTTTACTTATTGCTTAAACATCATATTTTCACAACCCACTCACACGTCAATGGATTCATTGCTATTTGCAGCCAGACTATATCTGCGTTGATGGTGATGGAACAGTGCCGGTGGAATCAGCCATGGTATGTTTAGCACGTTGTACTAATGTTCTAAGTAAATAGACCATTGATGGGAACTATACTTAAAGTACTTGGCCGTCATGTAATTGATGAAATTAGTGGACATGATTTCAGACAGGAATGCAGTCTATAAAATATGAAGCTCAATAAGAATCCATTGTACTTAGGATTATCACCATCCGATGATATGGATGGTGGTGGAGAGAGCATCGATGGGATCATATCATGTATTTGTGGCTCCCTCTCTCCTTCCATCACTGTCTATTTCAATGGATGGGGATGACTATGGGCTCTAGGTTTTCTACACTCCCCAGGATTATGGTATACTTTCCTGTTACAATAGTTCGGACATGAGATCACTTTAGTGAATGGTTGAAATGATGCTTTTAAGATAATTTTCATTAGTTTTCCTGTAGTAATAGATAATTTGTGGCTGAGCATATTCATCGGTCAATTTCTGTTACGCTGTTACGGTGGTTGTAGTGAGTTCCACGCTTACTAATTTATCATATAATCTAGTATTTGGGGAGAAACGATAAAATCTGACTTGCTCCTGCACTACCTTATGCAGGCAGATGGGTTGAAGGCAGAGGCCAGGATAGCCGTTCCTGGTGATCACAGAGGACTGGTATGTGACCCTCACGTGTTCCGAATTATCAAGCATTATCTGAAGATAGGGTATCCAGACCCTTATTACAACCCTATAAATGATTATGTGATCTTGCCCACATCTACCGAGTATGCAAAGCTCGACGAAGATGGATTACAAATTACTGCTGTTAAAGAACATTGGGAGTTTATCTCAGGAGATGATGAAAATTCCAAGGATGCAACAAATGAAACAAGTATTCATGCTTCAGTTTCTGTCGGCCATGTTGGAAATGACCACTCAAGAGAAGAGGCGCATGCCACTGTCACTGTGCACCCACAAGATTCACAAGGGAAGAAGCATGTTGAAGTTAGAGCAATAGGCATGTCAGTTTGCTGATTAGTTTTAGCCTTTTCCCATTTGTGTTGCTGTATAATTATTTAGTATCACTTGAACTATCAAAGAAAAAAAAAACTGGATTTGTACATACATTTTTATCATGGATGCATGTAAATAACAAGTTCATAGTGAAATAGCCTCCTTAGATTGGATGACAGAGTCGGCCTTTTTCCTCCGTCGTACTTTAATAGCATATGTGCATCCATTTGTATCAGAATAGTCAGAGAACATTTGTTGTCTAGTTTTTTGATTTCTTGATGATACGATCTTTTGAGATATTAAGCTGTCTATTGCTGCTTTTCAAGACGGTCAAATAAACCTGTCCTGCACTTGGGATTGCCCCTGGATTTCTAAAGATGACAAAGTATACTAACTTCAGGTTATATATAGTCCGCACTCTTCCTAACTTCAGCTTATATATAGTCCGCACTCTTCCTACATGGATTCGTTAGGTGACCAGATGATGTTTGGTATTTAGTGTGCAGCGAATGGTACACTATCAACAAACCAAGAATATTTCATATTTTGGTCCATTTTCTTCATTTCCACTGTTTTTATTTCCCATTAATTTTATTCTCTTATTGCCTAGTTTATATATATATATATATAGAAGATGCTATGGTACACCGATTCGTGTACCGCTCCTACAGTATACGTCCAACAACCCAGATCGAATTTGGGTTAATCTGACGATCGCGAATGTTTGGTAGTGTGTGAAATTTTTTTTTTTTTTTTTTTTTAATATAAATCCAAATCACTTGAAATTTTAGACGTGTGTTTTTCAAAAATAGGGTTATCTACGAAAAATATTAAAAAAATATTTTATATGAAATAAATTGATCAAAATACCTTTGAAATGTTTTGGGGCATTTTGATCAATTTTATATTTTCGAATTATTTTTTTATATTTTTATTAGATGCGTCTTGATGAGAAGAGCACACTTGAAATTTCAAGTTATTTTTATTTGTAGAAAAAACATTAAAATTCAAGCACTCTCGAACAATCGTGACCGTCAAATCGGTCCAGATTCGATCTGGGCCCTTGGACGTTTACAGAAGCGGTCTGCACATGGGCATACAATAACTTTTTCCTATATATATATATATATATATATATATATAATCTCAGTTCAAGTCACTCATATAACATCATTGAAAAAGAACAATAGTTGAATCTGGATTATTTCCTATATTGCAATTTAATTTTTGAGACTAGGGGCTCTGATTTTACATGGTCCAACTACAATATAAGTCTGGGGTTATCCATGTGTCCCAGTAGTCGTTACCTGAAGAAACAGAAAGTTCCTAAACTGAAGATGCCCCCATCTTGCGTTCTTGCAAAATCTTTTTATTTAGATCTTTCATCTCTTGCGTCAATTGCTTCACGAGGATAAGGCAAACAACCATCGCACTACCTCTTTTGGACTTTGGAGGAGGATTCTGAAAGTTTATGATTGTTTATTGCACCCTGGTTCATTGAAAAACTGGAAATATACAATCACAAATGATACTGTTCTCTTGTGAAGCTTCTTGCACTATTACAACGAATGAACTTGAAGCAACCCTTGATCAGTGTCTAATTGCTCGACCTTGCAAGGAAGAACTTTTGTAAATTCACTTGCAGACCGAAGCAAAACTTAGATTTCTTGATTTGAGAACAGTTTCCTTGAGGTACATGCGTTGATGGTAGGCTTAAACACTCCACCCTGAATCTACCCCTCTGATCGGAGTCTTGAACAACAAGAATTAACACCAGTTCAAGAACCGTGGTATAGCAAATATTGGATAGCGATTGGCATGTGATTGGGAGTGGAAGTACCCTCCTATGGCTTCTAGGATCTGTTGATTTGTGTTTTATTGGATTTATATCGATGACGAGTGGTGGATGCTCCGGTGGTGCACAATTTATGTACCACCCCAAATGCTATGTATCTCCAAAGAAGTAATCCTGAGTTACATTTCAATCTTCTATCACCAATAATCCCTACATGAACACTTCCCGTCCTCAAAATGATGGAAGCGATTAGAATCCCTTAAGACAATTTGCCTCCCTACAATCTCTGATATGTATTTAAATGCCTTGTGGCAATCACCACAAACTCGAAGGTTTTTTATGATTCTGATAGTCTTTTCCGAAGAACGAGTAAGAACAAAAGCAATCGCCAACTTCTCACTGTGATAGCTTAGCAGCTCTTCCTTGCTCTCCATTTCAAGATCGTATAGTGCAAATTTGGTCTCGGGTACATAGCCAGCGGCCCTCATCTGTCTAGTAAGCATTTTTAGTTTTGCATAGATTTCATCAATATTGGGATGTGACATGTCACCTGATACGAATACGTGGATGCCATCTTTCATCACTACCCAGCTGCAACCAGGCTCCTTCTTTACTTGGTTTCCCCTCATCATGGCCCTAGTTTTTGCGACATCATCCCATCTCTCTCCTGATGCATACATATTGGATGCTAACACGTAGCTTACTGGGTCTTGGGGTTCCAATTCAATGAGCTTATTTGCAGCTTGGTTTCCTAGTATCGTATCACCATGAACCCTGCAAGCCCCTAGAAATGTCCTCCAAACCAGACTGCTAGGCTCCATGGGCATGCTCTTGATGAAGCCCTCTGCCTTTCTAAGCTCGCCCGCCCGACCAAAGAGATCCACCATGCATGCATAGTGCTCCACTCTAGGAGTTAACCCATATTTCTCTCTCATCAAATTGAAATACTCAAACCCCTGTTCGAGCAACCCACCATGGCTGCAAGCTGATAAGACCCCAACAAATGTGACATGATCAGGGCTTCTTCCAGGCTCTTGCTCAAACTTTTTGAACAGCTCTAATGCTTGTTCACCATGCCCATGTCGAGCATAGCCTGATATCATGGAATTCCATGAGAATTCATTCCGTAAAGACATCAGGTTGAACGCTTTCGAAGCATAGTCAATCCTTCCACACTTGGCATACATATCAAGGACCGAGCTTTCGACAACAACATCAAACCCTAGAGACGCCCTAATACAACTGGCATGAATTTGCATCCCTTGTTCTAATGCTGCAATTAATGCACAAGCACTTAGAGTTGAAGCATAGGTGAAGTGATCCATTCTTATTCCCTTCTGAATCATGGTCTGCAAAACCTCCATGGCCTTATCCACATGGCCGTTTTGCACATAGCCTACAATCATTGAATTCCATGATACCTCATCCCTAATGGACATCTCAGTAAAGAGATGCTCAGAGTCCTCCATTGCTCCGCTCTTTGAATAGGAAGAGAGAAGGGCATTCTCAATGGCATTATCCCCTTCCAAACCACATTTGATTACTAGTGCATGAACCTGGCTTTTGAGTTCGAGATTCGATAAAGATAGAGCAGTGAGAAGGTTTAGAACTGTAATCCTGTTCAAGAGACCACAGCCAGATTGCATCATTGAGCAGAAAAGTTGGAGTGCTTCTTTTGCATGCCCAGCATCTGCATATGCTCCAATCATAGCATTCCATGAAACTTGATCATGCTCAGTCATTGTGGCAAAAACCTTTTGAGAACCCTCTAGGTTTCCTGACCTTGCATACATGGTGAGAAGTGAGTTTGACACTGAAACATCCTCTTCTAAACCTAATTTAATAACATTGCAATGGATCTGTTCTCCTTGCTCAATAGAACCTAAGCTAGCACACGAGCTCAACGTGCTTACTACTGTGATATTTGATGGGTTCGCTCCCATTTTCTGCATCAAATAAATGGTCTTGAGAGCTTGTTCGTGGCACCCATTTTGGTCGAGCCCTGAAATCATGGCATTCCACGAAACCGCATCCTTCTCTTCCATGAGGTCAAAAACCCTCATGGCACGGTCAATCGCACCATGCTTGGCATACATATTTATAAGCCCATTCCAAGTGGAGATATCATAGTCCCAACCCATTCGGATAACATGGCAGTGAACCTCTTTCCCTTGTTTCATCCCTCCATCTATACAAGCACATGCACTAATGAGAATGAGAATTGAGTCAAGGTTCATGCGATTTTCAGCAGCCCTCATGACACAATAAAGCTTGATGGCTTCTCGGCCATGGTCACATTGGACGTAGCCCACCATCAACCCATTCACTGAGACAACATTCCTCTCTTCCATTTCTTCAAAAAGCTTCTTGGCTTCATACAGCATCCCACCCTTAGCATATGTATTAACCATGGCACTCCCCACATATACATTACCCATATAACCCGATTTTAGGACATGGGTCATTATTTGTTTGCTATGAGAAGGACACCCAGCTATTAAACTGGTAAATGTGTATTGGTTTGGTTCCATACCAAACTTCTTCATCTCTGAAAAAAGCTCAATCAAAGAACCATAATCTGAAGATCGTGAATATATTGAGATCATAGTGTTCCAAGAAATCAAATTTCTCAGCAACATCTCATCAAACACTTTACGAGATAGGTCGATCTGATTGCAGCCGGCATACATACCCATAAGAACATTGCATACCACTATGTCATGGAACCACGGCGACCCTGCAATGAGCCCATGAACTTGTCTACCCATTTGAATGTTAAGCGAGTCCTCGCAAGCTCTTAATGTAATACCAAACGTGAATTTGGTGGGTTCGAAGCCTTCTCTTATCATTCTTCGAAAGAGACCTATGGCTTCATAGGATAGGCCATAGCGAACGTGCCCTGTGATTATGGAACTCCATGATACAGAATTCCTGAAGGGCATGTTCTCGAATATTTGTTGAGCCTGTTGGAGTCCACCATTGTTTATATATGTGTTGATGATGGTGTTGCAGAGGAAGATGTCTTGAGAGAAGCCACTCGTGATGGCTTGGAGATGGGAGAGATGGGCATATCTTAGTGTGGTGCATGAGGTGAGGTTGTTGACAAGGGAGCTGTATAAGTGATTGTCATTGTCTTGGGCTGAGGATGAAGGCCTATGAAAAGTGTTTATGGGTTGCAGTTGCAGTTGCACCTTCACCTTCAGCTTCAGCTTGGGTTTGGCTGCGTTGTTAATGAAGCACCGTATCATAACAGGAGGGGTTGGTGGGGGAAGAGAAGAGAAGAGAAGAGAGTAGCCCGATCCAGAACGGATGCTACTAACCCAAACACTTTCTCTTTATATTTTAATCAAAATTTCAGGCCAAGCAAACCAACATCTCAAATATTAATTAAAATAATTTTAAGCTTTTTATTTTTTATTTTTTATTTTTTATTTTTATAATATAGTTTATATATAAATATCTAGTTTATTTATATAAAGTCCAAAACCTTCCCCCAAACCTTCTTAAACACCAAATTGTTTTACTTTTTCTCACCAAATCAAAAGCGAATCTAACAAATAAATATTATTAAAACAAATGAGGCCATCCAAAAAATGATAGAATGGAGTTAGGTGGCATTAATGTCTAACTCTTTAGCGTTCAACTTGAGTGGACTTTGATCTATAAATTAAACTGTCTACTTACTCCAAATCTCTCCTATAAACAAAAGCTTCAAGCAAAGTTCGCAGACAACTAAAATAGCATCTCTTTCTTCAAAGAATGTTTCTCAAGTGATGGAAAGTGGGTTGAGAAAAGCCTCTCACTCTGGTGATTTTTAAGTTGAAGATCTTAACATCCTAAAATTTGGTGTAATAAACAAGGAACCATTAAGGTTTAACCCAAGGGAGCCATGTAACCTTTATTTTTTTCTTTTTAAGTTATCCCTAATTTGAAGAGTTTGAACTTTAAATTTTGAGGGGAAAAAAAGAAAAACGCTTTTAAGTTGTAATAGTATAAAAGTTTCCTTCTATAGCATGTCCAATTAGATAATTAAATTTTCAAAATTTGTGATTTCAAATTTACATTTATTTAAGAAACCTTGTAATAATCCAATATATTAAGCTCCCATAAGATGCCAATACATTCCTGGTGCAAATAGATAAATTACCAAGACAATAGTAAGAGGATAAAAGTTATTATCATGAAGATTTAAAGCAAAAGGAAAATTTATCGAACTAAACCCAATATTTGACCTATTTAACTTCCTACCCATAGTTTTCGATTTAATTTCAAATAGCTTATCCTTATTTTGGCCAAATTTCGAATTGCCCCTCAAGTGACACATCAAAATGGCCTTTGAAATTTATCAAATTGGACCAAGAGTAAAATATTTAATAGTTCAACTTTTAGTTGTATTTAGATAAATTCCCCAAAATTAAAAGATACGATTATGCTCAAAATGAGAGAGGACAACAGTATAGGAGGATGTGGCTTGAGATCAATGAAGTTACTAATAGTACACTATAATCTCGGGGGTTCAAAATACTCTTGGTTTATTCAACACATTTATATTAAGGACACGGTTTCATGATTCCATGTAGAAATGAGTCGCCCCTTAAAAATCTATTTTTGAGATGGATTTTTTGACCTAATTTTTAAGGACAAGTAATTTCATGGAGATCATGAATATAGAAAAATAATTAAAAATTAAAAATTAAAAATTAAAAATAATAATTCTATTAAGAAAATATTTGGACTATTAATTTCAATGGTTTTTAGATGGACCACCCCACCTATTTGTATCCATATTTAAGATTTGTGCTTTATACCACAGGTACCTCAATGTGATCCCCGCCGCATGAAACAATTTTCCTTATCTTATTTTTTCTTAAAAATAAAAGTTTCATAGTCATTGTTTCGATTTTATATTGTAAAAGAACTGTAATCCCCAATATTTTGCTTTAGAGTTTCCCATTTAATTGGATTTCTGTTTTTTATTTATTTCTAAGTTTCCTCTATTGGATAAAAATGAGTGTTTATCTCATTTTCGTTGCCTCAGAAGTTTATATGTCATCATCACCATTTTCGCCTTGTCCCAATTAATTGAGGACCTCATAAATATATATAAAATCGAAAAAAATTCTTTTCATTATTTAAGGACCATCACAACAAATTTAAATCTACTTTCTTTAGAACATCAAGATGTGACCATGAATGTGGAGGGGAGCACATAGAAATCCCAGAAAGGAAAAAACAATTGTCCATCTTCCTTTGGGTTCTCATTTTCCTTTTCTTGTCCCAGATCATTAGATTCTTAGTAACAGTTGCTGGTATACAAGTGAATGCTCTTAATGCAAGAGGACATACACCATCTGATGTCTTTGATGAAGACTCAAGGACTCCATACGATCGAGAAATACTAGAGGTGCTGACAAATGCAGGATGTAAAAGAAGGCAAGAATTACAACAATCAATGACTCCCTCACAAGAAACAATTCGGCTGCTAACCAGTAGGTCATCACCACGAAGGAGATTAGAATCAGTGAGAATAAGAGACTTGGAAGTTCACAAGAGTGTGATCATAGAGTTATCGGTGCTAACTGCGAATATCACATTCCAAGCTGGGCTTAATGCTTATAGCAACCTTGGGCATGATACTAGTTCTTCTGGTTCCAAAAGATTACTGGTTAATTATTATCAGTTGAATCATCTCTTCATAGTTTGCAATACAGTATTCATCCCATGGCTGCTAACGACTGTGAGATGCAAACTTCTTATGAGAGTGATGGAAGGTGTAACTTGGCTTTCTATATCCTTCATTGCCATGTCTGTCTTCATTGGCATTTCCGTCCTTATCAAAACATAGACCGAAAGTCGGTCTCACTCCCAAGGGTTAGGATCAAGGGCTGGTCAAGCTAGCTCTCGCTTCCTCCCCCTACAGGTCTCAAAAGCAAGGGACAAGGGCCTGCTAAAAAGAGACATCCGTTACGTTTTTGTGATACCTGAATGTGATAGTCTTGTCAATAATTTTTCCCTTAATAACTTACTTGAGTTTCGATTATTTACTTTTGGATCAGCCAAGGGGGAAGGAGCTCTTATTCTGGTCTGAATTCCAATTTAGAAAGCTATTGAAAACTATCAATCATGTCTAATTTCCTCATGTAATGTAAGAGTGTCTTTGTGTTCCATATCTCAATCCTTCTCTATTGTGATGTTTTACTGTCAACTGTGTATCATAAATTTAACAGTCAGGAAAATTGTCTGGTGCGGCCAAGCCCGCACGTGTTATTATGCGGACCGGAGATCTATACCATCCACCAAAACCGGGTCCCTTATGTAATAGTCCTCCAAAGAAAAAATACAATCAACGGTTCAGATATTTTCTCCAAAAAAAATACCATTTCTAGTTTTAAAAATTTATTTATTTTTACAGATTAATAGTCTCCATGTTTTAAAATTATATATTCTATAAAAATTAGGATCAAATTCTATTTCAAAAATAAATCATTAAGGGGCAGATTTCCTACTTGTCAGCCCATGGCCTACGTGCTAACCGCGTCTTAATTGTTATGGTACATCGTGCTTCGATCAGTTGTTCTTGTCGCTTGGTCCCCTTGTCAAATAGTCACGACCAGTGTAGGAAAAATTAGGCGGTTTAAATTCGTTTCGTCGCCTTGTCAAATATTCACGACCAGTGTTGGAAAAATTGGGCGGTTCAAATTCTAACCGCTAGGTTAGATCGGAATCGGCCATTGGCCGGTTCAAGTTTCCGCTAGTTTTGGTGAACCGACCATATATTATTTAAAAAAATAAAAATATATATAAATTCTCAAAAAATAAAGTATTCTGTTTGTAAAATTTTACCACTATAGTTTGATTTATTTCATAATATTCATCAAAAGAAACGTGATTATGAGTTGAAATAGTTGTAAATGTATAAGATGCTAAATGGTACATCTTTCATGCGTATTTTAATAAACTTTCGTAGTTTCTTGAGGAAGGATATCTTCAAGATATTAGTCCACATAATTGAAAATACGGCTGCTGTTTCATTATTTTCAATTTTAAGTTTGTTTTATGAAAAAAATTGACGCTCGTTATCCTGGGCATGGAACCATTCTATAACAGCTGTTCTAGGAAGAAAATACTTGTTCTATTTTTTTCCCCTTTTTTATTTTTGTTTTTTTCTCAAGTTCTTGAAAATTGACATTCTTTTTTAATCTCAACTTCCTATTTTGAATTTAAATGAACCACATGGCTGAGTGGAGTCAAAGACCATTCAAAATCAATTTGGCTTTGGCCCAATGGCTTAACACCATGTTTGAGGTCTATTTTCAACCTTTTAATTTCACTCCATATGCAAGTCTTGCCTTCCTTTATTGTTGGACAAAAAGTACAGTTTCATGGCTAATTCTAACCAAAAATCATCATGGAGATCACTCTCACTCTTGATTAAAGAGTAACTTCGTTAAATTTATCTGATATGTATATGATTTTTTTGTTATTTTTCGTTCAAGGAGATCACTCTCTCTTGACCATTAGATTTAAAATTAAGTGCCTAGGGGTGAACATTTACTGGATCGAAGTCCCAAAAAGAGTTTCCCATTTGCACACGTCAAATTTATCAAATATGATGTCCAACAGGTAAAACCACTTATTACCACTCAGCACTAGTACTATAGAATTGCAATATAACATACAACTCGAAAAAAAAAAGATTATGGTTAGGGCAATGGACTCGACCAGATGTAGGACCCAATGGGTAGACCCGACCTTAAGTCAGAGTTGGGTTCAAATTTTGGACATGAAAGGTTGGATCTGGGTCTAAAACCTGGACTCAAGTACTATTTGTTTCCAATACATTTGTTTCTTAAGAATTTTCAGTTATTACCTTGAACAATACAGAATATGGGTGTATGTGGGTATACATAAATGTTGTACAATACTGTAAATTTGTTGCCAATAACATGGGTATATGATGCTAAAAGAAAGACAAAAAAAAAGAAGTTCATAATCATAGGGTGGCAATCGACCCGACCATACCCGATAACCGATAGGTAGACCCAACCTCACATATATAGGTCCAAATTTTACACCCGAAAGGTTCGGGTCTACTCAGGTTCGGGTCTGGGTCCAACCGGACTCGACCTGTTGCCATCCCTAATAATGTTCTCCATATTTTGTCATTTCCCAGTGATTTCTTGACAAGAGAGAATGTGTTTCGGCGGGGGAGTGGGAGATTATTGTAGTCAATAATGAAGGACATAATTGGACGTGTTTCTTTGGGTGCGAATGGTGTGTGGAGTAATGCACTTTCTTGGGAGAAAATGCCAAGAAATTGCGACTGGTGTGTGGAGTAATGGACTTTCTTGGGAGAAAATGCCTCTCAATTTCTTGCCGCTTTATCTTCTTTTTGAAGCTCCAGTCCCTATATGTGTGAGAACTCATCTTCATGTGATAATTTTGCGATAACAAATAGAAGTGGGTTTATGCTTCTACTATGTAACAACTAAACATCATATGTCATGGTGAAGAATAGAAAATAATATTGTGAAGAAAAAAAACTAAAAATTGAAATACTACGGAATAACTGTGACCGTGAGATGAAGTTTGGATGGTGATGAGGGTTGTGAAATCACTTTTCATTTTCGTCTATAGGCGTTCGGAAGAGTTTCGATATATATATATATATATAGGTGCAGTTTGTACATAGCTTAGCTCTAAACAATCAAATTAGAGCATACTTTCAAATAGTATCGAGAAATATGATTTTACGATTGGAAATCTTTGTGATAGCCTTAAAATATATTCTCATATTTATTTATAAAGTTTAAAGCTTTAAAAACAGTATAGATCAACAGATCTATGAAAACTTGAAAATCTTAAAAATTGATGGTCCAAAAATGTGTTACAAAATACACTATTTTCAAAACTTGAAATCTATTTTTTCTCATGTCCATGCATATTGATGTCGAGATGATCGATTTGAAAATATTTGGGCATCAAAACAACCTCTTCTAGTGAAATTTTTGATGTAGGCTCAAGTTTGATTGTTTAGAGCCTCGACTCTATATAAACTTTTTCCTATATATATATAGGAAAATATATGGTGTGCAACTTAGTGTAGATAAGCTAAATGCGCCAACGGTCCAAACACCACGAGGCTAGAGATTCCGTGCCTGGTTGCGGGTTTCGTTTTCGTGCTCTATACGCTTGTGGGGCTAGCCTGGTCTGAGTCTAGGTCATGGTCAAGAGTGTTGTACGAGCAAAGTATGTTGCACTTGGTATCAGACCAGGAATATCTTCAAACATTGGGTTTACGCATAGAATGCCCAGAATCTAGGACGATTTGACGATCATGGATATCCGATATTGTTTGAATTTTATTTTTTTCTATAAATTGGAATAGCCTGAAATTTGGAGCGTATCTTCATAAAAAACAGGTGAATCTACAAAAAATATTAAAAAATTATTTTACAAGAAGAACATTGACCAAAATACCCCTGAAATGTTCTGGGGGTATTTTATTCAATGTTTTTCATGTAAAATATTTTTTAAATATTTTTCGTAAATTCACCTATTTTTTATGAACACACGCTCCAAATTTCAGGTCATTCTAATTTGTAGAAAAAAATTAAAATTCAAACACTACTGGATACTATCGAACATCCGTGATCGTTAAATCGGCCCAGATTCAATCTGGGCCATTGGCGCATTTAGCTTATCTACACTAGGTTGTACACCACATCTTTTTTCATATATATATATATATATATATATATATATATATATATATATATATATATATATATATATATATATATATATAAGAACTAAGATTAGCCCACTAGCTCATATGAACATATGAGCCCAACGGCCCAGATTGAATTGGGCCGTTCTAATGTTCACGACTTTATTTCGTGTTTTAATTTTAATTTTTTTTCTACAAATTCAAATCACTTGAAATTTTAGGCGTTTGTTTCTTCTCATCAAGGCGCACCTAATAAAAATATAAAAAAAAAAATTCGAGAAAAAAGTGACCAAAATACCTCTGAAACTTTTCGGGTCAATTTATTTCATGTAAAATACTTTTTTGATATTTTTTGAAGATTAAAATATTTTTTATGAACACACTCCTAAAATTTCAAATGGTTTGGATTTGTAGAAAAAAAAATTAAAATTCAAACACTACCGAACATCTGTGATCGTCAAATCGGTCTATATTCAATCTTAACAGTTGGGATCATATGTTTATATAATTTACGTGATTTTTTTTAAAAAAAAAAAGAGCTTGACTTGGCCGAGGAAATCAGACTCGGCGTAATAAATTGCCTTGTCCAAGGCCCAAGTACCTTGGTCGAGTCGATGTTTTGAACCATGGAAAAAACCTTGTTTTTCCTTCTACAGTTTGGAATTGTTTGAAACGGTTATGCTCTCAAAGACAATGGTAAAAGGTAAAATAATTCATTTTCGCTTTTGACTACTGTTGTGGAGTAAAGCCCCGATTATGGTCACGGTAAAGCCTTCAACCGTTGGAATCTACGTTCATATATTTATTTACCCTCTGCCACCTACGTCATTGTTTATAAGACTTGATCAGATACAGGATATAGACACCCAAAGCTAGAATTGAATCAAGATATATTTTTTCTTTTAAGCATTTAGAGAGAGACTGTTTCTGCATATTTCAATGTGGTCACTGAAACTTTTACACTAATTTTTTGGAGACTGTTTCTGCAAATTTCGCCTGCGGTTACTGAAACTCCATGGTTTCACACTAATTTTTCAACCATTTTTATCGAAACTGAGTGTTCGAAATTGAGACCTAAACCTCTAACCAAGCAAAAAGCAAATCCCCATGCATTAAGTTTATCAAAGAGTGCAACTCTGAAAGACTTCAATTGCTTCTCCATTTCCAGTTATGTACAAAAGTTACACTCGTTTAGGTTCGATTGTATATTGAAGTTACTAACTCGAGGGCTCCTAATACCCCTGAAGACTGAGTAGAATATCAAGCAATAGGGTCAAAATTGAAGCATGATCAATAGTGGGAATCAAAATTGAAGCATGATCAATAGTGGGAAAAAATCATATCAGTCCTCTGGCTGATGAAATAGTGTAAGCTCAAAGGCCCATATTAAATATAGATCGATCTTATAGTCATGATTGTACTTCATATTTGAATTTTAATCTTTTTTCTATAAATCCAAATCATTTAAAATTTAGAGCATTCACTATTTTCATTAAAACGCATCTAATAAAAATATTAAAATAATTATTTACAAAAAATAAATTAACCAAAATAATAGTATTCAGAGGTATTATGGTTAATTTATATTTTAAAAATTATTTTCAAAATATTTTTATTAGATTCGCCTATTTTTCAAGAGTAAATGTTAAAAATTTCAAGTGAATTGAATGTGTAAAAAAAAATTAAAATTTAAATACAAAATACAATCATGATCATTAGGTTGACCCAGATTCAATCAAGCCATTAGGATATATTGCAACTGTCAGCTAGCCGCTAGCTGACATCAGATTTGAAAAGCCTTCTTATTTGTCAGTTTCTATTTGGAGAGAAGTTGTGCTATTACTTGTTAGTGTTGTGGTTCATTCTTCCTATATGAATGAATTTTGCAATAGGTGAATTATACAAATTTTGCAATAGGTGAATTAAAATACTGAGCTGTTGCACTGTTTGTGATTAAGAAAGTCATTGCTCACCGCCCTTGAGACAAAATTCAACTCTCAAGCAGTCGAGGGATTACAATGATCTATGGAAAAGCAAGAAACTTGGCTCTGTGAATAATGACATCATAAACATAGCAAAATTTGGAGCTCAAAAGGTTTTGCTCACTCGTTTTGGCAGCAACTAACCTAAGACTTCTCTATCAGTTGTAACAATCGCTCTATTTTCCAAGGTTTCACTAGAAAATCGTCTTTGATTACAGTAAATTAAGTCTCATTGTGGCCGCCTTGATTTGAAGAACTTTCTCATTTTAACAACCTTTAAACTAAGGGTCGCTATTGGGTTTGGTTGACCAAACCGCATCCCAGTCCGGGTCCTAAGTGTTAGACCCAGCCAGTCGCATCCGGGTCCAAGTGACTTGGACCCAACCCAAATCGAGTCTGGCTTGGATCCAATAAAGATTGTCTACAAAAAGACTATTTATTTTCTATAAATCACAATCATTTGTCTTTTTAAATTTCAAAATGTATGGTCGAAACAGTGTCATTGAATAGACGGTTCTAAAAGGTAATTCTCAATACACCCCAAGTGGTTTATATAAGATTGTAACCTTAAACAATCCAATTATGACGCACCTCCAAATTTTATCATAACATATAATTTAAGTATAAAAATTTCTCAAGTTAATCTGAAAATCTATTCTCATATCAAATTATAAAATTTTGAACTCCAGAAAATGATAAAATCAAGAAGATCTATAAACATATGAAAATCTTGAAAATGGACGGTCTAAATAATATTTTACAAGGTGCACTATTTTTAAGACTCAAAATTCTTTTTTTTTTTTTTAATTCATACATCTCAATGTTGAGATGATTGATCAAAGGATTTTTCAACATTAAAACAATATTTTCCGATAGATTTTTAAGGTGCATCTCTAATTCTAAAAGGTTGCAACCTTTTAAAAACTTTTTCTAAAGATCCCATCAATAAATAATATGACTAAGATTTTTGCCTAGAAACGCTCATGTCAAAAGCCAAAAGACTCATAACACATGACTAAATGCCAATTTCTTGTCAAATAGCCATGATAATAGAAAGGGACTAAAAACAAACGGACAGAGCAAACAAAGATGCCCTCAGGCACACGAATAACAGTTTCAGAATGTCTCAGTTACAAAAATAAATAACAGAAATCCCGAAATCCCATGCCCTAATTGAAGCAAGCAACAAAATCTTCCCATTCCAACCAACAAACACTGAAGGCCTAGGGGAAAATATAATAGGTTCAGATAACTAAACTAAGAATCACAAAAACAACCCCTAAAACATCCAATCACAACAATAGCAAAAGGCTTGTTTTAATGTTGAAAAGCCCTCTAATTATCTCTAATTATGAATATGAAAAAAAAAAATATTTTGAGTTTAAAAAATAGTGCATCTTGCAACACATTATATTTTTTAGATTTTCATATGTTATAGATCTACTCGATTTTAATTATTTTTAGAGTTTAAAATTTTATAATTAAATATGAAAATAGATTTTCAGATAATCTTACGAACTTTTAACACAAAAAATACATATTATGATAAAATTTGGAGGTGCTGCAACCTTATAGAAAACCCACCTTTTATTTATATATATATAGGATTTGCGTAAGGTTGCGACCTTAATCAAATTAAAGCACACCTCTAAATTTTATCATGAGTCAAAATTCTGAAGATATCTTACGAATATATTTTTATTTCTAATTATAAAAATTTTTAACTCCAATAATAATTCAAAACAAGTAAATCTATAAACACACAAATTTTGAAAAAATGGACGATCCAAATAATGTGTTGCAAGTGCACTATTGTTGGGACTCAATATCTTTTTTTTCTTTTAAACATTCTCGACGTCAAGATGGTCAATTGAAGGGTTTTTCAACATCAAAACGGTATTTTCTAATGGATTTTGTGCACCTTTTTCTGAGAGAAATTTTAAGGTGCACCTTAATTCTACATTTTAAACATAGAAAAGGGGGCCGTGCATTTCCAACCGAGTAGCATACCTCCCTTGTGCAAAACCAAGCTGCGCTACCAACAAAACTAACTTCAAATATAACACATAAGAATCATGAAAGAGAAAGAGTACCGTGTAAAAATTGCAATAGGATTTAATTCTCCGGTTTTCATAATCACAATGAGATATTGCTCATACTTTACCCTGGTCGAATATAATTCTCTAGTTTCATAATAGCAATAACTTATTGCTCCCTAGAGATATTCTGCCTCCAATTCCATGATTATAGAAGGCACTGAGCCCTTCAAAAGCTTCTACTCAAATTTTTACCAAGCACAAGAAATGATCAAGCTCTTTCCTAGCATTGGGCTCCAAATAAACATTTATCTATGGTTGGTCGTCACCATCATCAGCGTAGCCTTTTTCCAACTATTTGGGGTCGGCTACATAAATGATGGTTGACCATTGTGCTCTATCATAGGCCATACCCTCAGTGTGGCCAAAAGTCCCCATATCTTTGACTGGTATTTCCAGTTTATATATAAATGTCTCGTGACATTTTAGTTTCATAGCCTGAATACCAACTACAATGACGCTTCAGATTTTTAAATGAACTGGCACATTAATATATTTATCGTACTGAAATTCAATCAAATCCAAATCTAGGTTGAATTCATCTAAACATACTTCACTGACAGCCAGGAGTCCGGAATCATGCAATAAATACACATTTTGAGAATGATAAACTAATTTCTATCATGATGCATGTCAACCATAAAAAGAAAGAGGGCCATGCTAATGCAGTGTCAATGTTTATATCATTTAGCATCCTCCTGTCAGATTCAACAATAAAAATTACGAAAAACTACAGAGCAGTGTTCAATAGGAAGGTCACAATGCACTTACAAACATCAAGATGCATATCATTCACTATGGGGACATATGCTGGTGATGATAAGTGTCAATAGGTTTCCATCTCAAGGGAATAGAAAACTCAGTATTGGGTATTGCCAAAACAACATCAAAACAATTTCCAGTTTCACTCACGACTCAACAAACAACATCAAAACAATTCCCAGTTTCACTCATGACCAAACAAATCTCAAGCGCCATGGATCCTATCCTCGCAAGGAATATAGCAGAATCACATGGGCCGCATTAAACTTCCATAAGGATCCCATTCTCTTTTGCTAAAACAATATGACAACAAAACATTTGAAGCAGTAGGAATGGGAAAGCCAGGCCCTGGGCCACAAAATGTGACCCAAGGAAGAGGCTGGGCCAGACCCAGCCCGATACTTCGTATTAATTTCCTTTTTCTTTCCTTTGAAACTATTAGACCCAGCCTAGGCAAAGGCCAGGCCAGCAGGCCTCTTCAGTCCATGTCTGGCCCAGCCCAGGCCAGGCCTGTTTCCAACCCTTCACGTTGGCTTTGTCAATAGGATTTAGACTTGGCAATAACTTGCACATCACGAATAAAATGCTTAAAGGAAGAGAACCAATCACAATTGGGTAGTCTAGGTGAGACGGGTGATGACTCCTAGAGGAGATTTCAAACTGTGATGAGAGGGAGGAGCATGCAATGTTGATATAGAAGAAGGCCAATAAGGACAAAGGAACTCATCTTAGTATCTTTCATAGCAAAGCTCCACTTAAAACCCATTTCATTTATTAAAAAACATTTTCAAAAGTATGAATTTTGAAGCAACTTATAGAACTCGATATTCCTGAAAAAATGAAACATAGCCAGAATATATCATCTAAAAAACATTTCCAAAAATCTCTAAAACTTACCTTGTAACTTTCTTGAGGCACCCAGAAGGTATTAAGATTAGTTTGTTATTTGATGAATTTAACACAATGGACTGAATTTTTTTAATGTTTTAATCAAAAGTTCATACATTTGATTTACACGCTATCATCACATAAATATACCAGTTTAGATTCCAAATTTTGAATCAAATTCAAACAAATGACTTTTCCCCACAAAAAATTCCATGGCACTTTTTTTTTTTGAACCATTTCTTTGACTCAATTATTTTTGGGACATTGCTGACTTTTGTATACTGATTTATTGCAGTACCATGTGTAGCACTACCATGACTTCATTAGGCAAGAGGAGGTTAGCTGGTACCAGATTCAGGTAGTTCATGGAGGGTCAAAGAAACATTCGCATTCTCTTTGATAAGACAGGAATGCAAAAAGAAGTTAAGTGAACTGCATATTTAAGGTAACCAGTAAGAAGTTCAAAATTTGTTGCGTAGAGGTATGATGAGTGAGAGATTGAGGTGGTGAGTGGTGAGTGATTGATGTTAAGTGAGAAAAATAGGAGAGTGTGGTTAAGTGTAGAAAGAGAGAGGAGAGTGGGTGACATGAGAGTGAAGAGAGTGCAGTAAGAGAGAGAAAATGTGATTAAAAAGCGTGTAATGAGTGATAAATATGATTGTGTACAAAATATAGTTTTTTATGAGATTCTTTCTCTATCTAGTTTGCGAGAGTGTGTTTATATTGCAGAAATTCTGGCATGTAATAGACTGCAAAAAATTCCTACAGTTGGTATCAGAGCTTCCACGTACTTTCTACAAGTGGTTTTAGAGCTCTAGGAAATTCTTACAATAAATTGCCACAAGGGCGCCATGCTCTAAGAGACCAGACTACGTCAAACTGAGAATTAAGAAACACCCTTTAATGCTTTAGCTGCCGAGAATTAGATTAAGTGAAGCAAATCCTTTAATGTTTTACACTCAATCTGCTGATGAATATTGTTGGTTTAGGTCCTAAACTTGAACACTAGAAAATCAAATGAGGCTTGTTGGAATATGCACATGTTCCCTAGAACGTATCATTTCATTTGTTCCCAAGTAAACCAAAGAAAAACCATGGGATCAAGTCCTAAAAAGATGAAAGGAGTCTAGTTCTATGAAAAAACATTCTTATCCTTTTCAAAAATGAAACTCTTATAAAGAGGACTCAACAACATTCTAGTATATCTTCCAAATGCTTTCAAATGTGACCATAATAATGGAGAGATTGCTTTGGCAAGTCCGTGGTGACGAGTAGTAACATGGGAAAGGGGTATGAGACTTGAGGAGGGTCAAGGATAAGACAAGCTAGACTGATCAACTGAGCAAAATTAGGAAAGTGAAACAGAGTTTTGACAAAAGTGCAATAATCCTTAGAAATAGTCATGAAACATAAAACTGATTGAAAGAGGGAGACATGGAGGCACAGCGAGTCAGGAAGAATCTAGGATATCAGGGGCACAAAAGGCAACAAGCACAATGAGTATAGAGTTTTTGAAAGAGATTAGACAGGCAGAAATAGATCTGCATACGAAGTTATACCTAATCAGACACTAACCATTATAACACCAGGTAACAAAGAGATCTGCCTATGAAGTTATAACTAATCAGACACTAAACATAAGAACACGAAGTTACAATGAACTGCAAAGTTTTAGGGTGAGTTTTAATCATATTAGAGATCACCAAGACTCACATTTTCCAAATCATACAATGGATATAATGTTTTCAAACCAAACATAAGAAAATAAAGAGGAGGAAGAACTGTAACAACATGTGAAAAAACTTATTGAGCCAAACATTCCACTGTCCACTTCCATCATAAATAACCGCAACAATGGATCCATTTTTTTATGATTAAACAATTCCATTAAAGGAATTATATTTCTCTCATCAAAATAGTATTCAAGCATGAACAATGCATCAATGTCCTACATGAGTTTCTTGTGTCCTTTAATATCCCCAACTACTACTTCTAACTAATATAGACCCCACTGTTTTGGCGTTGTCCCTGAATGTATAACATCTAAAGAAGCTATATGTTTCCAAGAGATGCTTTAGCATATTTATCTAAACAGTAAATTATAATTCACTCAAGTCACCATTTCTGTGTAGGAAACTATAATCCTCTAATAATTCAACAAATGCAATCATATATTTTCAAGAGCTGGTTTACCAATTTATCGAAACAGTAAACCATAATTCACTCATGTCACCAATTCTAGGTTGAATTCAGGAAACTATAATCTTCATGTAATTCAACAAATGCAATTATATATCTTCAACAGTTGTTTTAACACACACATCTAAACAGTAAACTATACTTCACTCAAATCGCCAATCCTAGGTTGAATTCAAGAAAATATAATTCCTCAAATAATTCAATAACTGCAAACATATGGAAAAAGACTCATTTCTCTAATAAAGGTTATTAACAATACAAAAGAGTTGCTAATGCAGTAATTATAAATTGGATTTCGCACATTCTTATCAGATTCATATCCCTTCCAAATAACACATAAAAGATGACAATTCATTACTCAGTTTAAAAGAGAAAATGGGAAGTTAAAGGAAATTAAAAGCATAACTGTCTGTATTCCTGCCAAAATCTATAGGAAAAAAAAAAACAGCCTCATCTAAATCCACACTTGAGATCCTCAATCTCCATATTAACTCTCAAGGGCACTAGTTAAGCTACAAATATGAAATCCTTCAGTAGCTCATGCTCAAGAGAGAGAGAAAAGATCCTAGAGAGAGAATAACTAAATGAACGAGAATATCCAGTTTACCGGGGTCTCATTGGCTAAAACACTTAATCCATAACCAAAACATGACAAAGAGAAAATTCCACAAACCACAAAAAGGAGATCAAATGACTTCTTCAGAAGCGGAGCTTAGTGAAGAACCACCTGTTCTTCCCAGTCTTGAACCTCTCCTCAAATCGAGCCTTAGCGTCTTTAGCAACAGTGACCTTCTTATCATGAGATTGCAGAGCCTCGAGTGTGATTATATCTTTGAGATCGACATCAAGAGTGTATCGAGTAGGCATGATGTGGTTGTAGTTTACCAGTTTGACGAAGACCTTAACCCTAGATTTCTTTGCAGTCTTCTTTGCTGAATCCTTCCTGATAACCTTTTTAGGATATTTCGCGATCCCTGCAACAAGGCAATGGCCATATGGGCGATCTCTCGTCCCTTCATCAAAGGCACGAATAATCACGGCTTTGCGACCAGCAAATCGACCTTGAAGGAGGATCACGGCCTTGTTAGGCTTCAAAAACTTCACCATCTTTGCTTCTTCTGATGCCTCCTCTCTCTCGCTCTCTCTCTCTCTCTCTCTCTGTAAGCGAAACGCAAGGTTTGTAGAAATAGGGTTTTTAAGGACAATGAAACCCTAGAATTGGTATTGGCGAATGTGGGAGATCGCATAAAAGCCCTTGTTTTTATTTGAAATGACAATAGAAAGCAAAAGGGGAAGATCACAGAAAGCCCTTGTCTTTGTTTGAATGACACGAATAGGACCTCACGGGTCGTGTTGGGCATAGTTTTGGAGGCCATTATGCAAAGCACACGGTTTATATAAGTCCCCGGACTCATAATTACAAATGCGCCCCGTTCTTAATAATCTATTTTGGAAAGAATTTTGGCCTTCATTTTTAAGAAACATATAATCTCTAAGATGGAGATCAGTTATATGTAAATAAATAAATTTTAAAGACTGAAAATAAATAATTTTTTAATGATATATTTATTGGTTTTTGATTTTTTTGGTTTTCGATTTTTTTTTTTTTTTTTAAAGGACAGCCTTTTACATTCATATTTAAGATGGATATTTATGCGACAGGAATGCATCCCCACGCAAATAATAATTTTCCTGCCTAATGATCATGTTTCATCTCCAATCCAAATTCATAGGCTCAAATGAGGGACTTTAGCGCAATATATTTAGAGTATATTTGGAAAAAGGTTCATATAGGGGTGAGGCCCTAAACAATATTCAAAAATTCATTATAACGAGAGGGGGGGGTCCTTTATGACCTCTCTTTCAAATGAAAACTATCAAATAAAAAATTAAATTAAAAAGAATAAAAATAAATATGAGGCAAGTCAGTCTCTGACAAAACCGGGGAACCGTCACTAACATAACCGAAGAACTGGCCGGCTCCGGCCAGTTCATAAGGGAACCAACCGATCGGTTCCCAGCATATGGTTGGAAGTCATAACAACCAAAATATTGCATAGTCCTAACAATTTTACACCATAAAAATACAGTGCTTGTTTAAAACATTGCACCAATTTACAAACTTCATAAGTTATGTCCTTTTTCAAATTTGACAAAGGATAATTATATCTAGAAATAGTAACATTTTGAAGGAGTACTTGCATTCATAATTTGTGAAATAAGAGACTTTCTCATAAGGGTGCAATTTGTATAGAGCCGAGGCTCTAAACAATCAAAATTGAGCCCACCTTCAAATAGTGTTGGGAAAAACGGTTCCGTGCGGGAAAATTTTGTGATAGCCTTAAATTATATTTTCATCTTTAGTTATAAATTTAAAGTTTCAAAAATAGTGTAGATCGATCAGATCTATGAAAACTTGAAAATCTTAAAAAATGACAGTCGAAAAATGCGTTACAAGATGCACCATTTCCAAAACTTGAAATTTATTTTTTTCTCATGTCCATGCATCTTGATGTCGAGATGATCAATTTGATGATATTCGGGTATCAAAACAACCTCTTCTAGTTAATGCTTTGAAGTAGGCTCTAATTTGATTGTTTAGCGCATGGGCTCTATATAAACTTTTCCCTTCTTAAAAATAGAAATAAGAGGGAGATTCTTGCGATAAATCCTATCCTCCATATGCTAAACTCTCTCTGCCTGTTTTTAAAAGATCACCTACCTATGTTACCTCTGGCAAATAGGGTCCCCATATATTCTAACAAAAACGTATCAAACCTGCTATTGAATATATCCACAATAGACAAACACTAGTTCAATGCGTCACTAAAATAAGAACATATGATGAAACTCTTATGGAAAGAGTTTATATAGAGCCGAGGCACTAACCAATCAAATTAGAGTACACAAAAATTTCACTATAAGAGGTTGTTTTCATGCTCAAATTGATCATCCCGACATTAAGATGCATGGACATGAGAAAAAAAAAATGGATTTTAAGTTTTGAAAATAGGGAATCTTGTAATGCAATTTTGGACTGTCAATTTTCAAGATTTTCAAGTTTTTATAGATTTGCTTGTTCTATACTATTTTTGAAGCTTTAAATTTTATAATTAAAAATGAAAATATATTTTAGAGAAAATATCTCCATAAACTCTATTTTTAAGTTTCATTTCTCCGTAAACCCAAGGTTTTAAAACCTATCTAGCTGTATAAATATTCTATTTATTATATTTTTAAACCCTCTAAACCAACTTTATCTTATTATTTAGCCCAAACAAATTTCACAAAGACATTATTTTTAAACCCCTCTCTCTATGTTTTTCTCATTCTCTCCAATCTCCCAAACCCCTCCCTTTCTCTATTCCTCCAACTCTCTCTCCCTCCCCCGGTGTCTCTCACCCTATTCCCCCAACTCTCTCTCTCTCTCTCTCTTGAAAGAAGTACATGAAGATAGAGAAAGAAGAGAGAAAGCTAGGTTTTTTTTGAGATGTCTTTTTCAAATTTGTTTTGACTTAAATATTAAGGTAAAAATGGATAAATATAGTTTAGGTGGTAGAAGATATAAAAGATGAAATCTCTATGTTGTAAGATAGGTTTGAAAAGTTTGAGTCCATCGAAAAATGAAATTTAAAAATTGGGTCTATAGAGATATTTTCCCTATATTTTAAAATTATCATAAAAAATTTCAATATTAAAACTTCATTTCTCCATACGATTTGAAGGGGCTCTAATTTGATTATTTAGAACCTTGGGTCTATACAAACTGCATCCAATTCATATTAACCCTTGTGAACAACTGAAACCGTAGGTCTCTTGTTTATGGAAAATATGGCCTCGATTTTCATCTCGCAAAAGGTCCTAATTATTAAGGCTCAGAATTTACCAGGTTAGGATCCGAAACCCAAATTTTGGATCCTATCCAAATCTAAAATTTGGATACGATGGATTGGATCCGGATAGAATTTGGGTACAAATGGATCCGATCTGGATCCAACCCAGTTATTAATATATTATATGCATATATGTTATAAACCGTTTTGTTATATATAATTTTATGGTATAAAATAATATATAAAATACATTTCTTTTAATACGATTGGATCCGGATCTGGATCGAGATCCAGATTCAAATCTAAATTGAGATCCAGATCGAGATCCGGATCCAAATTTGAATCTTCTGGATCCGATCGCATCGGAATCCAAATCCGTATCCCATGTATACTTTTCATATATGAATCCAGATCTTTCCGGACCCGATCCGACCCATCGCAGCCTATTAGTTATCCCTCATATGCGAAATTGGACGGCAAAGGTGTGCCAATTTTTGCATCCGAAACAACATTTTTGGAACTTTCTTACACCTCCAGTGTCACACCTCAAGAATTTACAATACTGTTATTCCTGAGATGTGACAGACAAAACATATATACATCTATTGATAGGACAAATTTACAGTGGCGAGGTCTTACAAAGTAAATAAAGAAAGCTAGCACAACAACATTATCTTCCAAGGTTGATCTTGACTAGCACTCAAAATGAATCCGCAGTTATCCTGATAAAATATTTACCATAGTTTGATGAGTTTGGCTACTCAGTAAGTGATCATCATAATCCTAAAAAATATTTATGATTGAAAGATATCAATATTTTCAAAAAGAAGATCTATTAACATAAATGCATCAACAGTTTCACTTTCAATAAATGCATAATTAAGTATAACCCGAATAATTGAAATGCACATAACACTTTAACGCGTCAATGCATAATTCAAAGGATTTCACAAAATACCCTACTGGCGTCCCTAGTAGGTCACCTATATACCCCATCAGTGTCCTGATAGGTCCACTTAATCCCTATCGGCGTCCCAGATAGGTCCACTTAATCCCTGCAGGTCCACTTACACCTCACCGGCGTACCGGATGAGTCCACTTAATCCCTACCGGCGTCCCGGATAAGTCCACTTATACCTCACCGGCGAACCGGATGAGTCCACTTGCATACTTAAATTATTTCAAAATCTCTTTAAACATTTGAAAGCAGCAAATATCATGTACTCAACATATCACTGAAATCACTAATATAAATTTCACTGACACCACTAATAACAGTCACTTTCAATAACATTTCAACCAATCAAATATTTTGGGCTCAAATTTAGAAAGGTAACAATTTATAAAGACATTCTAGCATAATTGCCAATCTAATATGTATAGGAAAACTCTTATAGAAATTCAAGAATACGAAATTATCACAATTTATGGGATGTTAATTTGCAAATAAACATTTCACAACAATGCTATAATCAAATGCAAAAATATCAATTTTCAGATAATAAGGCAGTCATTCGCATATGAAATTTACAATGTCTAAATATTTAAAAACAGTAGAAAGAAATCTCACAATTTTACTAAAAGCAGAAATATCACATTTATTTCTAATAATTTGATAGTATCTAAAATTTTCTAACAATAGCCAAGAAAAATAAATAAATTTATTTTTCTAAGAATTTACAGCATTTAAAATTTCTAACATAGATAAAATATCACAATTTTTATTAAAAAGATTATTTTTCAAGATAATGAGGTCATGTGCGCATAAAATTTATCGCACCTAAAATTCATGATAATAAACAGAAATCTTTATTTCATTTTATTTTTAAAAAGAATGGATTATTTTTCGAGACAATGAGGTCACTTACACACAAAACTGATAAAATAAAGATCTTAGACGAAAATATCACTATTTATTAAAAATAGACTATTTTTCAAAAAGACGATATCACTTACCTAAAATATTTGAGAGGAACTTCGATAAAATTCGGCTAGAGAGAGATAGGCGGTGAGAGCACCATGGATAAAGTCCTTCGAAGAAGTAAAGCCGAAAGGCTTTTCAGTGACACTTTTTAGACCAAAGGATAATTTCTTTTATAAAACATACATGGCTTAACACGCATGATGCAAAACGTCACGCATCATTTAAGTGTGTCAATAGAGGGTTAACTGCAACTGCCACCACACAATATTACAATTAAGCAGCATCTTATGGAGGCACGTCAACTTTACTTACGCTGGCAAGAAGAAAAGTTTTGGACGCTTGCATACAATTATGATAAAAGAGCTGATGGACCAAAAGTCCACCTTAAAGGAATGGACTAGCAGAAAAAAACTATTTGAAAAATAGTAACTTTGAATTATTAATCAAATATCCAAGAAACCTGAGTCCATATTTAAATTGAGGAGTATTCTTTTTTTTTGCATAAGAGAAAGATGGTCCCCGTTGTGCATTTTGCCACCATGAATTATCGTTCTAAATATTTCATTATATATTTTATTTTATTTGATTTATTTATTTATTTTTATTGTATTTATTCTATTAAAACTATTATTATTATTTTTTTTTTAAAAAAAAAATTTCAAGATTATTACATCCAGACACTCAATTTCACATCTTGGCCGATTCAAGCACGATTGTGTTTTAGTCAATGCTTAACAAAAGCTCTCTTAGCTTTAGTGGTAAGAGGTATATTAGGGTATAAGTGGCCAAGTAAACGTTACCAAATAACTCAAATTAAGCACTACAAGTGATCTAAGACCATTGTTAGAAAAACCGGGCGTCGAAAAACCAGGCGATCTAACCGGTAACCGCTTGGTTAGATCGGAACCGGCTCCTTGCCGGATCCAGTTTTGGTGATTGACCAGTATTTTAAAAATAATAAATAAATAAATAAATATATATCTATATATATATATATATTTATATATATCGCCTGATTTACCAATTAAGCCGGTTAAACCACTCCCAGCCCCATATCTGGTGAACAGTGTCTAAGACTGAATAAATAGAACACTTGATCCATACTTGGGCTTGACCAGTTGAGGCTACCCGAACTATGCAGAATGAAAATAGCATACTAGAAAGTCCAAAATGGTAGGCTCCTGTCAATATTTATGTCATCACTTGCACCTAACTTAAAATAAGGCCATGGAAGATGATTGGCTTCAAATAGACCACAAGTGGAGTCAATAATGAGAACTGGTCTTAGCTTTCCCTTGCCTAACTTACACTGTTGTTCTTCTAATCCTCCTCAAGAATGAAGGATTCTTCAAACCTTCTCTTCACATTGAGATGCATAGAGAAAAAAGAGTGACAAGTTCCATGTATGCACACTGATAATCTTGGCCATGGCTCATCATGTTTTGATGGTTTGCTCCCCTGCACAAGGTCACATCAACCCCGCTCTTGAACTCGCTAAGCGGCTCGTCAAGAAGGATTTGCGTGTCACCTTTGCCACCACAGCGCACGGTCTTAGCCGCATCCATCAAGCCATCGACATTGTCTCCTTTGCCTCCTACTCTGATGGTTTCGACCAAGGATTCGACAATTCTATTGCTTTTGCAGACTATGTATCCCAATTCAAGCGCTTGGGCTCCGAAACATTGGCAGCTCTAATTCGCAACTTGGCTAGCCAAGGTTGTCCTGTAACCTTTATCATATACAATTCTGTGGTCCCTTGGTCAGCTGATGTCGCCGATGAGCTCGGAATCCCCTCTGCCCTCCATTGGATACAATCCGCGACTGTATTCGTGATTTACTGGAACCACTTTCGCGGCAGCAAAAGTAGCAGTTACCTCATTTCAACTACCAATGTTAGAGTTACAGGCATGCCATTACTTAACATAGAGGACCTCCCCTCCTTCCTCCAACCATCAAATACTAATAATATTGCAGTCGAATCGCTTGTAGAGCTGTTTGAGATGCTGGATAGCAGAAGGATTGATTGGGTGATAGCTAGTACTTTTGATGCATTAGAGAAGGATTTGATATCGGCTATGGAGAAGGAAAATATGACACTCTTAAGCATAGGGCCATTGGTCCCATCAGCATTTATCGATGGAAAAAATCCTGAAGATACAACTTTTGGGGGTGACATGTGGGAGAAGTCCAAGGACTACATGGAGTGGCTTGGCTCCAAGCCTGTTGGATCTGTGGTCTACGTCTCTTTTGGTAGCTTGAGAGTTCTCTCACCAATGCAAGCTAGGAACATAGCCCGAGCATTGTCAGAAAGCAGGCATTCTTACCTGTGGGTTGTTGGATCATCAGAAAAGGCTCTACAAAACATAGAAATTGAAGATAGTGAGAGGGGTCTGGTGGTGGGTTGGTGCAACCAAGTGGAGCTGTTGGCACACCCTTCAATTGGGTGCTTCGTGATGCATGGCGGATGGAACTCGACAATCGAGAGCTTGGTGGCAGGAGTGCCAATGGTGGTTTTACCAGAATGGAGTGACCAAACCACAAATGCATGGCTGGTAGAGAGGGTGTGGAAGTGTGGTGTGAGAGCGAAGGTCAGGGAAGATGGGGTCTTGGAGGAGGCGGAGCTGAAGAGGTGCATTGAGCTTGTAATGGGTGGTGGTGAAGAGGGAGCAGAGATGAAGAAGAAGGCAAGGGAATTGAGTTGGTTGGCAAAGGACGCATGGAAAGAAGGGGGGTCATCAGAAATCAATCTTGATCGACTTTTAGAGAAGATTGTAGCATAGAGCTGATCAGCTTTTAGAGTAGATTGTAACATACAGTTGGCGTGATTTATGTCCTATATGTGTTTGTTTTTTTGAATGAATGTGTACATGTTTATGGTTTGGTTTAGTTAATGGAAGAATTATTCATGTTTTCTCAGTGTCATCAAATTTACTCGTGTAAACAATCTAAGCATGCATTTTTTGGGATATAGACGTTCAAACCACCAAAAATTTTGACAAAAATGGAGTTTTGTGTTTACCTAATTAAATTCCGCTTTCTTCTAAAAAAAATTAGTGCTAATGGCTTGTAAATATTTTTCAAATCAATGGTTAATTCAGCCATTATTATCTCTTTAAAGATGTCATTAGTGTCAGTTTTCTATCCGCTTGGGTATTCCACTACAGTTGTCTCCTTGTTCCGTCTCCCTGGTCTTGAAGTATTTTCCGAGTCCTCCATGGATCTCCTAGTGGAAGAAGGTACTCATTGTGACTAAGCGAAATCCACTTCATTTGCCATTCCTGTGGACAACGACAGTCATGGAGGAGATCATAGGCATCACCAAAAGAGACATTCCATGTTTCTAGATATGCTAATATGAAACTCACCTTTAATAGTGGGGGTTGATATGGCAGTACTCTATTATTACAGACCCTCTTTTTCTTTAACAATTTCCTCTCAGTACCCATATAATCTGTGCCTGGTATTATTGTATACTTTTCTAAATCAACGAATTGGTTAAATAAGAATATCCCTTTGAATGTTGAATTAGTCATAATTTAATCCTCTATGATTAATCACTTCACAGTTTGGGAACCCATGGTTCATAAGGAGCCCCTAACCAGCTGGTTTCTTTCTTACCTTCTTCTTCTCCCAGAAAAGTCATTTATATACTCTGTGTCTACTATCCGCATTCTCCAAGTAACATATAAAACCAAGCCCATGTGGCGCTTTTACTGAAAGCCAGTAGAGATGAATGAATGTGAGGCATCCTTGGTAGTTTGAAATGGAACTTAAAAGCCTGAGAATAACATATGGGTAAGATATTTGACCCATAAACAGCACAAGTACCTTGACACCTCAAACAAAGGACCTTCATTCCTCATATTTCCTAGTGTGCAAGATTCAAATAATGTTGGCTAGGAATTAACAAATATGAATGAGGAGAAGTGTGGACTACCAATAGTCCAGACAAGAACATTTTCCACCTTTGAAATGGTGAAAGCGGTAAGGATCCCTCAATGTGATCTCCCTCCAAGTGATTCCACTCACAAACTTGTATACCGTATGACAATCTCCACAAACACGAAGGTTTTTCATAACCATTAAACTAGATTCTTCAGGGGTGTTCATCAACCCAAAAGCTAGTGCGAGCTTTTCACTGTGGTTCCAAAGGTTATGCTCCTTCTGTTCTTCATCAGTATCATGCAAAACAAAGCTTGTATCAGCAACATAACCAGCCTCTTTGATCATCTCTATAATCTCCATCAATTTATCATAAATCTCTTCAATTTGTGGGTGAGTTCGGTCCCCCATGCCAAATGAACTCACTTTGTTCTTCACCTTAATCCAGCTACAACCAGGATGCTTCCTTACTTGAATTGAGTTCATACTCCCTCTCACCTTCTCCACATCCTTCCACTTTCCCTTTGCAGCATATATATTAGAAAGAAGAACATAAGCAGAATCATCTTGTGGATTTAAGACAAGAAGTTCCTTAGCTGCTCGCTTACCCATCTCTAAATTCCCATGGGTTCTACATGCTGCAAGCAAGCTTCTCCAAACAAGGCCATTCGGGGAAATTGGCATCTCCATGATAAACGTCTCTGCCTCAATAAGTCTTCCTGAACGACCAAGCAGATCAACCATACACACACAATGTTCTATACCAGGTGGGACCCCAAAATTTGAAGTCATCAAAGAGAAGTAAGAGAGACCCTCATCAACTAAACCCACATGGTTGCATGCAGAAAGAAGAGCAACAAAGGTTACATGATCAGGTTTCAAACCCACTTTAAGCATTCTTTGGAAAGCTTCTCTAGCTTTCTCAAAGTACCCATGCCTTGCATACCCGGATATCAAAGTGTTCCATAAAGCTCGCCCTTTATCAGAACTAGTTTCAGAGAATATCCTTTCTGCATCACCCAATTTTCCCCCTTTTCCATACATATCAGTTATTGCAGTTAACACATGTGCATTAGCTTCGAACCCCTGCTTAACAATCAATGCATGAACCTGCTGACCCTCTTCTATGACTGCTAAACTAGCACAGGCGGCGAGGCAACCAGAGAGACTGAAGTGGTCGATCTCATATCCAGCCTGTAGCATTTGCATGAACAATTTAAGAGATTCTTCGCCACGACCATGATGGGCATTTGCAGCTATCATGGCATTCCATGAGACATTGCTCTTGTTAGAGAGGTTATTGAAGATCTCAGCACTTGAATCGAGATCACCACACTTTGCGTACATCATGAGAAGGGAATTCCTCACATATTCATCGGACCCAAATCCATATACAATTACACGTGCATGTAATGGCATGCCATGAACCATTAAGTCCTCTGAAGTTGAACAAGAAGCAAGTATGTTAACCATGGTGATGTAGTTCATATCAGAGCATCCTTGTCTCATCAGATTGAAGACCTTGAAAGCCTCTTCTGTCTCTTCATTATCAGCATGCCCACCAACCATGGCATTCCAAGTCACAACATCTGGTTTGGCAATTACACCAAAAACACGTACTGCTTCTTCCATTGCATCACACTTGGCATACATGGTCACCAATGTATTCATTATCAGCACATTTTCTTGGAGCCCCCCATGAACTACATGAGTATGGAGCATTTTTCCCTTTCCCAGGGAGTCAGGACTCAAACATGCTGAAAGTGCATTTGTCAAAGTCACATGATTGATTTCATCACCATTCCAAAGCATTTGTGATAAGAGATCAAATGCATATTGGCATTGGTTATTATGTGCATAGCATCCTATCATGGAATTCCATGTTATGATATCTTTTTTGGGCATTGAATGAAATACAAGCTCTGAATGGCCTGAGCAACCAGAGTAGGTATACATGTGAATAAGTGTGTTGCAAATCGGAATAACAGAGTCGAGCCCAATTTTCATGGCATACCCATGAATTCCCTTCCCCCATTTTAGATTCTCCACAGAGCAACAAGCTGTTATTAAACTAGAGAGAGTGTTAGAATCGGGCCACATATTAGCATTTAGCATTTCCTTAAAACATTCAAAACTAAAATCAAACAACCCATCATGTACGAACACAGAAATCATCGAAGTCCAAGAGATTGTGTCTAGTTCGGGCATCCATTTAAAGACCCTCTCAGCATCTTCTATGCATCCAAAATTCCCAAACATGGTAACCAGTGCATTTCCAACTGATACATTGTCTTCGTATCCAGTCTTCACAACATGGCCAATCACCTGGGCCCCCAAAAATTCATTTCCTAAAGCCCAACAAGAGCTGATCACAGATGCGAAAGTGTTCTGATTTGCTTCGCATCCTTTTCTTCTCATTTGACAGTAGAGCTCAATTGCTTCCTCCGGTCTACCAAAGTTCATGTAACCCACTATCATTGCAGTCCAAGAAACCACATTTCTCTCAATCATCTCTTCAAATACTTTTCTTGCACATAAGATAGAGCCATGGCTTCCATATAAGTGTAAAAGAGCAGTGGAAACAAAGACATCAGCCAATAATCCACCTCTTACTATGCAACCATGAACCATTTCACCATGTTTCCCTTGAGAAGACCTTGCACAAGCTGTGAGGACACTTGCTAGAGCAAACCCATTAATGAGCTTCACACCATCTCTCTTCATCTCAGAGAACAAATCCATGGCTTCATGGTAACGACCCAATTGCACATAGCCTGAGATGATGGTGTTCCATGATGCCTCATTTCTCACAGGCATTGCTCTGAGCACATGGTAGGCTTCTTCAAATTTCCCAAATTTCGCATACATGGAGATCAAGGTGTTATTTTGAAACAGGCTGAGTTTGAAAGACTTTCTCATTGAAACACCATGGATTGCTTTTCCATGATTCAGAGTACTGATTTCCGAGAAACCACGACGGAGATCGAGACCACCCATTTGCGAAACTATGGAGAGTCGGGAGATATTCAGGGTGCCATGGCTTGTGGGTCTGGTTTGATAGGAGAAGAAGGAATTGGGTTTCTTTTGTTGTTGAAGAAGAAGAGCATTCTGGGAAGAAAAATTAATGGTGAATTTGTGCCTGAAAATTGAAGATGGCTTAGAATGCAAAGCCAGCTTTCTAAATTCAAATACCAGTGTTTTTCTCTCTCTCCATAGACGGGCAACGGCTATGACAGAAGAACATGACCGCGTCCAACTTTTTTTGAAATATTTCGCGAAATATCGCGGGATTTTCGTTCATTCAATTAGATTACCATAAAAACGATTTCTGTGGAAGGCGGGCCCAACAAAAGAATGTAATCCCGAGATCTGTAGTTTTGTTTTAAGAACTTTGCACTTCTCTCTTGTTTTTAATGATATTTAACAAACTTTGGTTGATTTTGAAAATTAATTTCATGGAAGATGGTTGATCTTTTGGTTATACTTTAAGTAGTCCAAATTTTTGCTAGAATCACGTTGAGTTGTATAATAAATATATTTTTTTTACCGTTCTAATAATAGATGGGGTTTTGGTGGGTGAGCTAGTATTCCAAAAAATCCACAATCCAGGTTGGGAGCTGTCAATCTATGTCGGGAATTGGTGGGGACCGATTCCGAACGGGGAATCGGTCCAATTCTGATAAATTCATCAACTTTCGTTAGGAAACTAAGCGAGTCTGTCACCAAACCAGGCGATCAAAATCGACTGAATTGCCTAGTCTTCCTACCCATTCCAATTTTCACTATTTTATTTTCAAAATTTTAATTTTTAAATTTACAATTATTGTTTACGTTTTTTAGACAATTCTAGCATGGGAGAATTTGTCCAATACTGATCCATCCAAAGGGTGACCGATCTGGGTTTTAAAACATTGGGTCAGCCAATGCAAGATTATTTCAGAATCCAACTTAGAGATGATTTTGGACTCGAAAAATTTTCAAGCCGATGATGTCCGCACTATGATATGGATGACAATGAAAAATAGATTTAGACCTTCAGTTTTTTTTTCCCAAAATGTTTATCACAGGTCACTTTAATTCTTTGCATATCATCATATATACAATATTTTTTATGAATCTAGAGTGAGTCAAGGGGTACAGCATGTCGGGTCTAGCAGGACCCTGACCCAGACTTAAACCCAAACTTAACTGAACCCGACTAGACCCAATCAGACCTTGGTCGGGTCTACCTGTCGGGTTGTTCCCCATATGCAACATATTTTATTTTTGCTCTTCTTTAGCACACATGTCGCACGGTGTTAGTGAGCTAATATCAGCTATCATCACCAAAAAATGAAAAAAAAAAGTATATAATGATACCATTTACTTTTAGTACAAGGTGGTCACAATTAATCTTGACCATTTGATGTAAAATAGGTTGACTGCATTTATTTTATTGCCCAAACTCAATATTAAAAAAAAAAATTTCAAACTTTGTGACACATCCAAGCTATTAGATTTCATATGGTATGAATATAAGTAATTGTGACATCCTTATACTAAAAGTAAATAATCTCACTGTATATACTTCCTTTTGGAAATGGTCACCCTGAAAATTTTAACCAAGCTAAATTTATCCGAGAATTAGAAAGTAAGTCATGTTTACAAATTTATCGGAGGGTAAATCAACAAGAATTAAATGTTCCCAACCATTTATATTACCAAATACAATAAGGTATTTTCGACATTACCTCAAGTAATATTTAGAGTTTTAGCTTTTTATTCATGTTGACATGTGTCAACAATTTGACATGTATACAATATTAGACACTTTGTTCGTATATGTCAAGCTAGTTAAGTGGCATATTTGAAGTATCGATGCTATGTAGCTATTTAAACTTTAATGATTAAATATAGGTACACTACGTAATTAAGAGAACTATGCATAACAAAATATTTTAAGCAGCATTTTATTTGTTTATTATTAATTAGACACTTTTAAATTTCATACATTTAGTTAAACTTGATAACTAAAATTTTTAAAGTTTTTATTTTTATTTTTATTAATTAAGTTAGGATTTGCAAGCCCGCCACATTATGATAAGAAAATAAATAATAACTAATAGAGAATGAAAATTCAATCATAAACATTCCAATTAGCTACAATAGTGATCATTATGTTTTTTGAAAAAATAAGGAATAAGAGATAAAAAGAGATTATTGATATATATTTATCTTATTTTGGCTGTTAGAGAATACAATGAAGTGTCTCTTAAACACGACAACCATGTTGGTATTATTGTAATACTGCAAATTTTCATGTATTAACATAGATTTGTGAAGGACACAATTGCACCATCTTCATAATTTTGTGGAGGCGGGGATAGCTCAGTTGGGAGAGCGTCAGACTGAAGATCTGAAGGTCGCGTGTTCGATCCACGCTCACCGCATTTGTTTTTTATTGGCCGATTTATTCTAAATTTTATTTTGGGAAATTAGGTAAATACTTTATTATGAAAATACCTAATAGGTTCCTTTTTTCATTGGCCGACTTATTCTAAATTTTATTTTTTAGATTTATTTTTTTAAAAAAAAGAAACTATCCATTTTCGGTTAAATTTTATTTTTTAGATTTATTTATTTTAACAATGGTATGGGTTTAAAGCCTGAACTGTCTTCTCTAAGCATATTCTTTTGTTCTCTTTGGGTGATCTAAATGGGGTTTGATTTTGATTTTAAGGACGAGGAGATTGCGATGGTTCCACCGTCATGGCTGAAACCTCTTTTAGGAACGAGCTTCTTTCACCAATGCAAGTCACATGGCGATTCAAACAAGAGTGAATGCAGCATGTTATGTTTTAACTGAATAATTGGCACTCTCTACTCCTCTGGTTTCCTTGTCCACCGCCATCATCGCATGATTCAGGTTCCCTTTCTTGTGAGAGAGGTAAGAGATGTAGATTGGGATTTCTTGTGAGAGGTAAGAGTGAGAGAGAAGAAAAAATGCAGAGGAGAGAGAGGATACCGAGTTCAAGAGCGCTGGTTATGTTTGGACTGAATCATTGGCACCCTCTACTCCTCCTGTCTCCTTGTCCACAGAAGAAAAAATGCAGAGGAGAGAGAGAGAAGACTAAAGTTCCAGAGCGCAGTGAGAGACCGAAAGGTGTTAAAAAAGACACTGCTTAATTTCCGCTTTTGAGGTTATAAAATTGACATGGCTCAATTTTGGTTTTTCAAAAATCGAAATAGGCCAATCGAAAATGGATAAAACCATATTTTTTTTATAAAAAAAAATTTATATGAAGTTGAAAAATGAACATATCTATAATAACATAAGTTATTAGGTATTTTCATAATAACATAAAATAAAATGGATACTTACGTAATTTTTCCTTTTATTTTTAATACAGATTCGATTCGGACCCGACTATGGGTCCCGTGTAATTCCCCATTGTTGTCGCATGCATAAAGCCCTGATATAAGTTATCTGAGGAATATTAAGTAAAGGGTGCGGTTTGTATAAAGTCAATGCTCTAAACAATCAAAGTAAAACACACCTTCATATAATGTCGAGAAATGTGGTTTCAATACTAGAAATCTTTGTGATTGCTTTAAAATATATTTCCATTTCTAATTTTATAATTGAAAGCTTCAAAAATAGTGTAGATGGAGCAGATTTATGAAAGCTTGAAAATCTTGAAAATTGACGGTCCAAAAATGTATTACAAGATGCACTATTTTCAAATCTTGAAATCCATTTTTTTTCTCATGTCCATGGGTCTTGATGTCGAGATGATCAATTTGAGGATTTTGGGCATCAAAACATCCTCTTCTAATGAAATTTTTGAGGTGCACCTTAATTTGATTGTTTTGAGCCTTGTACTTATATAAACCTTTTCTTTTAGTAAAATAACGCATATAACATGCTCCCTGTTGACCACCCCTTGAATTTTAGCTAGAACGATTCTCATAGGGTCCGCACTATAATAAAAAAATAAAACCCTAGGGTCCACACTAGTTCAAGTAACCATAGTACACACCAAAAGTGTAGTCCACACCCCAAATCATAGTCAAACCTTAGGAACATCCCCATAATAATCCTAAATATTCAAAATAACCAATTTTAGTATCATATCCCCTCAAAATAGGCATTCAAAACCCCCTAGGAAAGAAAATTAACAAAAATCCAGTCAAAACCTCCCAAAATTGGGAGTTGCACTACAATTTTCGAGGAGCAGGTGGCAACCATATCTTAGTTAACACGTTGTGGATTCTATTCCCCACTAACACCACCCCATTAACATCATAAAAAAACCAACTTTCAAATTATTTAAAAAAACAGATAGGGGTCTATCGTCCCACTTAATTACCAAAAAAAAATAAAAATAAATTAAATGTCCAGGACTTAATCTAGGCCATCACTTTTTAATTATAGGGGTCTTGCCTTATATATAGGACACTTCCGATCAATTCTGGAACACTTAGAGAAGAAAACAAAGAGCCTAAATTCTGGACTCTCCCATGACTTAAAAAAAGCCTAATGCTCGCTTTCTTGCCTTCCCAGGCAAAGTCTAGAGGTCTTTCTAGCCAACTCGAGATCAAAATCAGACTTGAAATAAAAACCCTGGAGAACAATCATATGCACAAATTTTCTCTCGGATCCATCAACCTTGAAAGTGAAAGGAGCAAGGACTGACCCCTTCCATCAACCTTGTAGGTGAAAGGAGCAAGGACTCACCCCTTCCCGTCATGGATCTCCACTCTTAGTGTCAGGCCATTTCCTATTTTATTCCCTTTATTCTAATGTTGTTCGATTCGTTTCGGAGTCTTTTTCGGTTTGGTGAGAAAAATGAAGTAATTCTGTGCTTCGGTTGATTCGGAAACGACTTCGGATTTTTTTTTAATTTAGTATAAATAAATTAAATATTTATATATATAATATATACAAATAATAAAAAAATAAAAACAATAAAATTTTTAAAAATATATTTATACAGCTACTTACTTCTTTGCTGACCGAAGCAAACTCCAAGCAGTCCGAATTTGACTGAAGCGACAACACCAGGCTTCTCTTCTCTTCCATTTATACCTAAAATCCGAAAGCTTCGGCCGAAGTGAAAGACAACATTGCTTTATTCCATTCGCCTACTTCAAAAGTCTTCTAAACGTCATCCTCCTGTTTTTACACGATTTATGGGTTTACACAATTGAGCCAGCCATTGGCTGACCATTACAAGTGAGGTCTATTTGGAGGTTGATCTCTCAAAGATTGAAATTTATTGAAACCCACTTTTACAGACTTAAATTAACAATTTTGCGCATAGATCAGGAGGGTGAATTTATGGAGTCTATTTCGTCCTACATTTTGCTTGTAAATACTCCTACCCGACCATAATTTACACTGACGTCCTTGGGTAAAAGAGCTACTTTCCAGGATCTTTTTCGGTTTAAAATTTTGAGATCCATCTACGAATCACCATGTGATTGCTTAACAAATAATAATTAAATTTTGAGTTCTTTTCAACGACACCTCTTCAACCTTTGGATCTTATCATTTTTAAGGATACAATGTGCAATTTAGCTTCTTTTTTTTTTTTTAAGTTGGTTGCTAGGTTCAAGATGTAACATACCCAAAATTTTAGGATCCTAAAATACTCCTAGCTTGGCTTTTACTTGAGGGACCAAATTGATAGAATGCTCTTGTGGGATCAAGATATCACATTTTCATAAAATAAAAGTAGAATTCGTACAGCACCAAGTTGTATATTTGCTCTTGAGGGGTTTTGTAGCTTTTGTTTGGTGAAACCTTTTCATGTAAACATAAATTCTACGTGACTCCTATTTCCAACTGTTCGATCTGAATGAACGACAAACATAGATAGTTTCAATACAATATTATGCCAATCATTGTTTTAATTTTTTATGTTTTTATAAATCATCTTGATGAATTTTGGGCATGTCCACCCCTCGTAGAGTTGCACCTTGTAAAAATAAAAAACATTTATATTTACATAAATAAATAATTTATGTAAATAACAAAAATAATTTGTTTACATAAATAATTTATTTATGTAAATAAATAATTTGTTTAAATAACCAAATAATTTACATACATAAATAATTCATTTATAAAAAACATAAATAACCAAAATACTTTTAAAACTTATATGCATATTTCAATCATTTATTGTCAATAATAATTTTTTTTTATTTTTATTAGGTGGATTCCTATGAAAAGTGGACACACGCTTTAAATTTCATGTCAATAAGATTTATAAGATAAAAAAACAAAGATCAAATCCTATCAAGGCTAGGCACTCGTAAGATGACTTTGTGACTTTATGATTAAAACTATGCCAACCGTCTATTTAGATTAGACAACTAGCAATCACATATATTTTACGTGTAATGATCCTATGAGACCTTTTCACACCTGTGTGTAGGACCTCAAAAGATCACCATTAAATATGACACATATCTCAAGAAAAGTTATCGTATGGGTGTGAGACTTGACTTTTCTAGAGATTTGTGCGAAATTTAATGGTGATCATTTGAAGTCCTACACACATAGGTATGGGAGGGTCTCATAGGATCATTACTCATATTTTATATATGAGTTGTGAAGGTTTCTCTTTTGTTTGACAAAAAAACCTTTACGTTCAACATTATTTATCTTCATGGTCAACCAAAAAGGAGCTATGCTCCAACCCGAGGAAAAAAAGGTTTTCAAATTTCTTTATCTGAAACCAAATATTGGATCCCTTTAGAGTCATCATAAAATTATTTCTACAAAAAAAAAAGAAAGAGAAATTAAATTATATAATTACTTGGACTTGACTATCTAAAAAATGGATGATTTATGTGCAATTACTTTACTAAAAAAGTAGATGATTTATGTGAGATTGTAAGAAGTGATTTTTTTAAAAAAACCAAAAGGGCGTATTCAAAATTTCTTTCAGGTTGTTTGCTAGGTTGAGTAAGTCACATCCCAGAATTTAATGTCCCAAAACCTTCTAATCATGATTTTACTCAAGGGAGAAAATATACATTTTTGCTATAGTCTTTTCACAAAGATAAAAAAATGAAAGGGCCCCTAAAATCATCCAATTGAACATGTTATTCAACCATAAGCTATAGGGTAAGCTTTTTATGCTTCCCATACAACATAAAACTTATATACTTCCCCTTATCCAACCGTCTATTCTGAATGGAAGGCTAAGATTATCCTAATCACAATGTCATGTCTCTACATTATTTTATTTTTAATTTTTATTATAAACTATTTTGACACCAAAATTTGGACGTCCAATCCTCTATTAAACTCGCACTGGCATTTACCTCATGATCGCTCTTGCTCTTTTTTCTTTTTTCTTTTTGGGTGTATTTAATAGCATTGTTTGTTTTCTATAACATCTTATTTCTCATAATTTCTTTTATCATTTTTATGGCATTCTCTTCCCTTTTTTTTGAGCGACATCTCAACGAAAACCTGCCCTATGTGGCAAAAGAATGAGCACTGATGCTTATAAACGGGCTAGCTACCCCATTGGTGCATACGACCAAATCAAAGGAGTTCTCGGCTTTTTTTTTTAGTTATCCTGACAACTATTTTTATTATTTTTATTTTCTAAACATTACTAAAAAATTTCTATTAAAAGAAAACAAATTACATGATGCAGACAAATTAAGTAGCCACCAACAAAGATTGGTGTACTCCTTTTGCAAGACAATCAGCTTCGTCATTAGCCTTCAGGTAGCAATAGTGGATTTCAACCGTTATAATTTTAAGAAAATCCCACATCTCTCCATATTTACTTGCCTTTCTCTACCAAATTTTGCCCAAAAAAATATTACTTTTATTATTTTTACCATCAATCTTTTCATTCTCTCCCCAATATACTTCTCTTATTTTACCAACTCGTGATAACTCAAGATGGCCGTAGAGTGAAAATAAAAATTAAGATACAAAGTAAAGTGTAATATCAAGATAATAATTTAATCTATTTTATGCCTATAATTCATTGAGATGTATTGATAATGTTTAGGGCCTAGCAAATCTTTAGTCTAGTACTCAAGTTCAGGTTCCTCGTCCAATTACTTTGTGATAACGATTATGGAGATGTTATTGAATAAGGAAAATGTTTTAGTGCTCATCAAAGGAAGAAGTTTTAGTGCTCTTGCAGGAGCAAATTGTTCACTTTTGCCCACAAGTGGAGCACCATTGTAGCAGGATTTGCTTGACCAGAATCTTTCATGCCATCTTTATTCTTCTCAGCTATTAAACTAGGAATCTACTGATTTTGTACCTTAGAATGATCTAAATGAATGCCCCCCTCATCATTCATTATGGTTGAACAATTATTTCTTCCACTTCATTGATTTACAAGAAAATGTTTATACAACCAATTTTTATTTTTTTTGTTGAGGCAGTCACCTTAGGTTAAGCTCCAACCGATATGCTACTAACTTAGATGGAGAACACAATTGATGCACACGTTATGAGGTCCAATGAAGATAAAGAAATCCTTAGGTAGAGAATAGGCTTTCTTTGTTGACTAGTCTATATAAAATCCTTGCAAAATGTATAGCTAGAAGGTTGAAATCAGTTGTGCCTATGATCATTAAAGGACCACAAATTAGTTTTTATATAGAATAAGCAAATTACTAATAGCATTTTGTGTGCTGAGGAAGTCATTTGCTCTCGGATAGCCAAAAATGAAGCTGTGATTGTATGTAAAATTGACTTGAAAAAGCTTATGATAAGGTTGAATGGAAGATTCTATTGGATACTATGAAAGCAATGGGTTTTGGAGAAAAATGAATAATGTGGATCAAAGGTTATTTAGAAGCTGTGATTGTATGTAAAATTGACTTGAAAAAAGCTTATGATAAGGTTGAATGGAAGATTCTATTGGATACTATGAAAGCAATGGGTTTTGGAGAAAAATGAATAATGTGGATCAAAGGTTATTTAGAAACAACTCAGTTTTCAGTCCTAATAAGTGGTAAACCAAAGGGATTCTTTAAAGCATTTGGGGAAATTTGTCAAGGAGACCCATTATCTCCTTTCTTGTTTACTATAATGGACGATTTTTAGTGTGATGCTTACATCGGTGGTAAATTTTGATATGTTGAAAGGTTTTCAAGTGAAAAATAATGCGACAATAGTATCACATCTACAATATGCGGATGATACTTTAATTTTTTGTGGGGTAAATGAGAATGAGATAAAAACCCTTAAAAGGTTCCTTAGAGTATTTGAGGTAAAGTATTTAAAGCGATGATTACTTGACAAAAAGTGGATCTTCAAAAAACTCATTTGATAGGTGTAGCCTATGATGAGGAAAAAGGTAACAGATTATGCGTTACAGATGAACTGTGGTATTGATTGTTTTCCTCTAAAATAAATCGGTTTGCCTCTGTTTGATAATGCTAGACCAATATCTCTTTGGGACCTTTTGATTCAACGATTGCAATACAAGTTAGATTCTTGGAAATTCAAATTGCTATCTTTGGGGGGTCGTATAACATTGATTAAAGCTGCTCTTTCCAACATACCTATCTATTTTATGTCTTTGTTCAAGATGCCTAGTAAGATTATTAAAATATTGGAATGTTTGATGAGAAGATTTCTATGGGGTGGTATTGAGTAGAAGAAGAAATATAATCTGGTTAAATGGGCAAAAGTTTGCACTCCAATAAGTGATGGAGGGATGGGGAACAAAAGTATGAAATACATGAATAGTGCATTACTTATTAAGTGGTGGTGGAGATGTGTACAGGAAAAAAATCAGCTATGGAGGAATATCCTTGGAGAAATGTATGGGGAAGATAGGAATCTTGGTTTGGTTGCGAAAGAGGCTAACACTAAGGGTATATCGTATATTTGGAAAGGTATTTTGGCACACAAAATTGTCTTTCTTAGTAATTACAGAAAGATTGTAGGGAGATACTATAAATTTTTGGCATTAGAAATGGGTGGAGGATTATGACTTAAAAACTCAGTTTCCTAATTTGTTTGCAAAAACAAATTCTAAAAGCTGTATGGCCAGTAATATGGTGATTCAAAAAGGATTTTTTGTTAGTTGGAATGTGAATTGTTCTTATAGAAGAGTTAGTGATGTGGTTATAGATGAATATATGTGGTGCTTAAGTGTATTGTAGAGTGCTTTTTATTGTCCTAAAAACAAGATAGAATTGTATGGGAACCAATTAGAAGTTCAGCATACAAATTACTGTTTGATGATAGAGTTAGATGGTCTAATAAAGATGCAGAAAAGTTATGAAAATGGCCTATTCCTTTAAAGATTCATGCTTGGCTATGGTTAGTAAAGTAACATAGAAGTTTAACTATTGATATATTAAGGAAGAAAGGGCAAATTCTAGTAAATTTGTACATCTTATTCAAAAAAGAAGTTGGATATGTTGATCACTTGTTTCTAAGTCATTCTTTTGTTAAAGCAATTTGGAGATGGGTGCTAGCATGGGTGGAGTTAAATGGTAACTGACCTGTGGGGATTGACAGTCATTTAAGAGATTGGTTAATAGCAAGGATGGGTAAAAATGACAGAATTATTTGGAGAATTGTAAGGGCTATGGTGATGTGGGAGATCTAGAAAGAGAGGAATATGATAAGTTTTGAAAATAAAAAGCTTATCTTTTAGTGAGCTGATAGAAAAAATTCATGTGACAGTAGCAGAGCTTGTTAGCATCAACGAAATATGGTGGGGTGTTTATAGAGTGGATATGATGTACAATCGTAGTGTGTTAATTAGAAAGAAATCTGATAATAAAATTAGGATAGGATTATGGAAGTATCCTAGAATTGACTAGATCAAACTAAATTTTGATGGGTGTTCTTTAGGAAACCCTAGTCAGGGAGGTATAGGAGGAATAGTTAAATATTGGGAAGGGAAAGCTCTATTGAAATTTCATGGTCCAATAGGTGTTGTAACTGCGAATGAGGCTCAGCTTCGAGCAGTACTATAGGGGATTAAAATAGTAAGGGATTTTAAAAGACCAGTGGAGATAGAAGGGGATTCCATGAATATCGTGAAATGGTTAAATAAAGAGGCGGAATATCCATGGAAGTTTCATAGCCTTATTGATGAAGTGAATCTCTGTTGTATGGAGTTTGAATGTATTGTTAGACATACCTATTGGGAAAGCAATATGGAGGCAGATGGACAATCAAAGTTGGGGGCGACTGTTAACAATTTGATTGTTGAAAAGGTTGGGTAGCTGATGTTTTAGTTTTTCCTCTGTTTGTTTTTTTTTGTTTTTCTTTATGTTTTTGTAAGTAGTCTATTTACATATTAGATTGTAATAGTTGACTGGTGGGAATATAGAAAACAAGTGCTTTTCATAAAAAAAAGAAAAAAAGGAAAAAACCTTAGATAGAGAATAATACAAAATGATTACCTAGATAAGTAAGACTAGCTTTCATTCATCATGCTGATCTTTACTAGTTAGCTTATGATAATTTAAGTATCCAACATAATGGAAAAAATTAGGTCATTATGTATTTTATCCTTGGGATACACCTTTTGACTTGTTTCATAGTTATATTTTTCGTAGATTAACTATGATTTATCGAGTCGCAAGTTTAGGGTGTTATATCACTATGTGATTGTTGCTATTCAACTAAAACGACTTCTTTTTTGGTTCATTCCGGGAAAGGGTCCCTAACTTGTGGTAGAATTTGTTGGGTTATTCAGGAGGGAAATTGCCCTCAACCTATGGTAGGAATGAGACACAAGACTTCATATTGTGACACCTATGCCTTGAGTCTATTCCCAAAACAAATGAAATCATTTGTGAGATATTGCATTCCATTTCCAATTCTACAAATTACGTCATTCAATTACCCAAAAAAAGAAAACAAACTACGTCCTTCTTTTTTGGTCATATCACAAAGAGAATATGTATGTTGCATTTATCTTAAATATATATGGACAAGAGATTTTGTGCTCCTGCTGGATTACATATTGCCCATTTACTTCTCGATTAAAACTCTAGAGTACTTTTAGGACCCCGAACTTTGGGGCTGCAACCTTTTCAACCATAGACTAACCTCAAAAAAAGATTTTCCAATATGCACTTTCTCAGTGTTTGGAAAAAATAGTGTCTGGAGATTGAATAAAGATCATCCACTTTTTGAGTAGTAAGATCTAAGTCTTAAAATTCAACTTTTTTATCTTAGAATTCAACGTTTTTATTCTTTTGTAGGCAATCATTTAGTATTTCTTGAGTGCGACAAAAAATTTCATACCGAAAAAAATTCATAGAGTATGTCTTCTGCCTAACGGAGTAAATGTATATTATATGCTCTGTGAGAACATATACACGCTCCTAATTTGTTAAAAGATTTTGTGCTTTCACTTGAAAGCATTATCCATTTACTCCTTCAAGTAAAACTCAATCTAGGAGTACTTTCAAGACCCCTAACTTTGGGGATGTAACTTTTTCAACCCAAACACTAACCTCCAAAAAAAAAAAAAAAAACAAACAAAAAAAGAAGAAGAAGAAGAAGATAAATTTTCTACTTGTTCTCTTTTTGTGCTTGAAAAAATAATCTCTCGAGATTGAATAAAGACCATCTACGTTTGGACAGTGACATCTAAGTATTCGAGAACTCAAAAACCAAATCTTGTTTTTCTTTTGAAAGCAATCATTTAGTATTTCTTAGGTGTATCCTAGAATATCAAATTCAAAATATCCATGTATTATGTCTTCTCCCTAAGGGAGTACATGTATAGTTTGCTCCCGTGGTAGCATGGCATACACGGTCATACACAGCCACATGATTCCATGCTCCCATGCAAGTATAATGACCATGTACTTCTTAGTGTAAAATTCAATCTATGAGCACTCTTAGGACCCCAGATTTTGGGGATGTAATCTTTTCAACTCATAGACTACCAGAAGTTTAGATTGAAAAATCCTTATCGTACATCATCTGCATAAGGGAGTAAATGTATTGTATACTTCCACATGAGCATAACATACAATCTCATACATAGCCAAAAGATTTCATGCTCGTGCTGGAGTATATTGTCCATGTACTCCATATCACAACCCTGCCCCTGACCCCTGACCCCTACCGTACCCTATTGGAGGACGACAGAGTGTGAGATTGCAACTAGAGGTTGCGAACGTCACTCAGGTGGGAGTGACTCAACGTATGTTAGAAATGCGGAATCAAAGCAAACCACGAAAATTAAATAAAAGTTATACATCAAGCACTAAAAACTAAATAAATTATAACCATTAAATTTTCATTCAAACTCCAAGATTATTTACAATATAGTTTGAGGCTTACGAGCTTGACTTACAATATCACACCAAAACAACACAATGGCCTCGCCACCAAACACCTGCTATGCATAAAGGGATCCTTGACAGGTCTGAAGCTTCAATGTTGCCGCCACCACTCTGCTGCTTGACTCCCACAGGCAAGTGCTATCACTTTACATAGATGAAAGTAAGCGGAGTGACCTATAAGCCCTGTAAGTAGATCACTACCCTTGTATTCCCGTCTACATGTATATACATAATAACATAGCCTACGGTTCATCAGAGATCATACTGGTATCACAGAGTGGCGTCGTGCATCAGAATATAAACATTAGCAGTATAAAGAGAGCAAGGTTCAAATGTCAGAGCATCGAATATTTCCGGATATAGCAATTACATCGTTACTTATCACAATTCCAATTAGACACTCATACAGAATATCTAATTCATACAGGCAGAAAACATAATTGTTTACTCCCAAAATAGAAGCCACATCGATTAGGCTAAGCCAATCCTATAACTTGAGACTTCTACCCTCATTCAGGATGGAGGACAATGACAAATAGAGCTCCCATTTCGTAATGTCCTCACTCATGCACACAATCCCCAGTACGCTGTGAGGTTTTCGATATGTTGTAGCCTTGCAAGACACGACCCTCTCCTTACGCCTTTAGGTAGGAGGGTGTTACACTACCATTAGAGGGCCCAATGCGTAGTGCCCATGACAAGTTAGGGGGTGCGACCCTCCCTGTTTTTCTTAGTCACTCCTCGACTCCACTCCTATCATAGGAGTCGAGGTACAGTATACCCAACTACCAATGGGGGACCTATTGTGTAGTGGTCATGTCACAAATATCAGTTTTTCGTATAGCAGAATTATAAATCCAACTACCAATAGAGGACCCATTGCGTAACGGTCAGGGCACATATAACAGTCTTAATATAACAGAATTAGAGTAGCCACTACCAATGGCGAACCCATTACGTAGCGGTCATAACACATATAATAATTTTAATATAACATAATCAGAGTAGCCACTACCAATAGAGGACCCATTACGTAGCGGTCATGACACATATAATAGTCTGAATATAACAGAATCAAAGTAGCCACCACTAATGGATGACGCATTGCCTAACGGTCATGGCACATATAACAGTCTTAATATAACAGAATCAGAGTAGCCACTACTAATGGAGGACCCATTGCATAACGGTCATGACACATATAACAGTCTTAATATAATAGGATCACATATATTAAACAGTCCCATTATATCACAGTATCATATTTTCAGTATCACAGTATCATATTTTCAGTATCATAGTGTCATATTTTTCTACAATTTTAGACAGTGACATCCAGCCATAAACAGTGTCATAATGCTCTACCCATTCAGAATTTGAAAACGGTTCCAAAACTAATTTTGCACTAAGCATGCGTATCTTTCAAAATGGGGTAGTTTGAAGGCGTTTGACCTTTCAAATCTCATTAGAAAGGAAGCATTTTATCTGAAACTTGATGTACAGTTGGGACAGTGACATGTCCTACTTAACACTATTATAACTTTCGATCCATAAAATATTTTAAACTACTTTCAGAACCAAAATTCAAGTAAAAACATGCACCTTTCAAACAAGGGCAGTTTGAGAACATTTTGACTTCATTTGGTCATTCAAAAGTTCATGACAACCCAAGTAATGGTTTTGAATTTTACGAAATTTGTCCATAATGACAGATCTCTACATCTAATTATATAACTCTCAATTCAAGAAGAAATTCGAAATGTGTTCAACATGTGATTTCAAGAATACTCATAAATCTTTCAAATGACAGTGGTTTAGAAGAAAAGGATTCCATTTGGTTAATCAAAATTCGTGACAACAGAGACATCAGTTATGTACTTTACTAAATTTGTCAACAGTAGCCTACTTGCACATTTTGAAGCATAACTCTTTATGCATAAAGAATTTAAGCAAGATTTAAACATGAACATTTTAGTAGATACGGATATATTTCAAACGATAGAGTTTTGAGATCATTTGGACCTTATTTGGTATGTCAAGAGTAAATTATAAAAACATAGAACCTTGTTGGAAATTACAGCACAGTCACATCATCACTTAACATGACAATCAATTAGCTTCTAATTATGCTAATTCTTAACATAAACCTTTCTCATTTTCCATAGATACACAAAAATACATAATCACAGACTTTCCATTAAACACAAGGAAGATTTGATACTCATTTTCGTCATGCCAAGGCAAGCTAAATTGCTGGAATTTACAGTACAACAATGTGCATATGCATCCATTAATCATGCCACTACTTATGCAAATTATCATGCTTGATTCATGTCCAATCCATGCTTAAGGATCTACAAGGTAGATGATCCACTTACCTTAAGTGTACAATGTCTCCAAATCTCCTCCCACAGTCTCCTCCTTAAGCTTTTAACAAGGCTCTTCAATGGTGAACAATAGCTAACAAAAAGGGCTCCAAGTTGAAAGGCTCTAGAGAGAGAGAGTGAAGTGAATGGCTTGAGGGAGAGGGAGAGGCTTAAGTACTCCCTTGATGGGGAGGTGGCAACCCAAGTGTTGACAGGTGGCATACACCACACATGCAACTAAACAAATGGTAATGTGTGGCTACATGCACTCAGCTGGTGGCAGTCACTGTTCATCCATGGCAATGTCACGCACGGCGCTACATGCACGGCGCTAGTCCATTTGCTCCATCTTACTGCCGTTTGTGAAATTTCTTTCTTCTTCTCCTTACACCCGCGGTGTTGCCTCTCTCTCTCTTTCTCTCTCTATTCATGCACAGTGCTGCTCCTTCTCTCTCTTCACACACGGTGCTGCTCTTTCGCTCTCTTCATGCACGGTGCTGCTCTTTCCCTCTCTTCACATGTGGTGCTCTTTTTCTCTCTCTTCACACGCGATGTTGCTCTGTCCCTCTCTTCACACATGGAGCTGCTCTTTCTCTCTCTTCATGCGTGGCACTGCTCTTTCTCTCTCTTAATGCGTGGCACTGCTCTTTCTCTCTCTTAATGCGTGGCACTGGTCTTTCTCTCTCTTCACGCGCGGCACTGCTCTTTCTCTCTCTTCACGCGTGGCGCTCCCCTTTCACTTTATAGATGGCATTGCCCCGTCTTTTACGCTCCTACTGCCGTGTGTGTTTCTATGGCCTAGAAAACCTTGGTCCTTACATTCCCTCAGATAAACTCAATCTAGGAGTATTTTTAGAACCCTAAATTTTGGGATGTAACCTTTACAACTCATAGACTAACTTAAAAAAAATAATAATAATATTTTTCCAACTTGCACTCTCTATGTGCTCGAAAAAAATAATGTTGGGAGATTAAATAAAGACCTCCATTTTTTGGACAGTGAGATCTAAGTATTAGAGAACTCAAAATTCAATTTTTTTTTGCTTTTACAAGTAATCATTTAGTTTTTCTTAGGTGCTTCCAAGAATTTCAGATCCCAAACATCCTCATCGTATGTCTTCTACTTGAGGGAGTAAATGTGTAGTATGCTCCTACGGGAGTGGAGTATACATGCTCATATACATATATCATAAATAGCTAATGCCATGCGCATTATAAAATGCTCCGTAACAGTAACTAAAGTGAAAACATATTTTACATATTTTATAAGAAATAAATTTTTTTGTCAGAAATTAAAAATAGTTCCCTCTATTTTATATTTTACTCTTAAGTCCAACTCACATATTGTACATTACTTTTATTGTTTTGTGCATTAGATTCATCTCAGATTCGGGGCACCCATAATTCTCATCATTGAGTACCTATAAAAAAAATAAAACAACAACCTGAAAGAAATACAATACTCAAATAAAGGTATTTTGCTTTTTTACTTTTTGTTTTGCATGATTAGTTTTTGATATTTTCACTGTTTTGTGATGGTGAGAGCCCGAAACTTGAGCTTAATATGATTATAAAAAAAACAAAAATTTAATACAGGCTCTCAAAAGTGGGACGAGCATAAAGTATCAAATATAGGAAACGATTTTAATTCCGGTAATAAAATAATTTTTTCATTAATTTCCCATTTTAAATGATTGAATAATATAAAAATTCATTATATTATTTCTTACCTTTGTATTTAAATTTTATGGTGTCCATATTACATAATACTTGTTTAATTTTTATATAACTTCTACTTTTATATACATATATATTTTTATATATATATATATATATGTGTGTGTGTGTGTGTGTGTGTTGTTTAAAGATAATTTTTTGTTTTGTTAGATATATATTATTATTATTTAGGAAATTTTCTTAAATATTCCTTATGATTTGTTGTAGTTATAAAGTATTTTTGAATTTTCATGTTTCATGGTCATATGACTTTTTGCTTCTTTTTTTTCCATGAAATATCTCTAGTTTTGAGATTCAAGCTTTGAATGAAGGTCGTTTATCCTCCGAGATTGACTGGGAACTTGATGGTTTTAAAAGGATTTTTTTTTTTGGGTGATCGGGGTTGTTCGGAACTTCCGAGTTTTAAACAACCTCCATTTGTATTTTAAAAACTTTTTAAAGTAGTCTTGTAGGAGCACATTATAAGCTTAGACCCTCAAATTAAATACTTATTTAAATCCGAAACATTAATTTAGTTTTTTTGGAATATAATCATATGGTAATTCTAAAGTCGATTCCCAAATTTTGGATTAAAAACTGTAGTTTATTTGAAAAACCACTGCTGCAGTTTGTGCCTCCCTGTGAAAGTAAAAAAGAAAAAGGATGCAAAGAGACCATTGTACGGGGAGGTATCTGCTAGATTTTAAATGGGATGGGGTAATTGTAAGTGTGTTATTGAGTAGACCCGAAGTTCGTAAGGAAAAAAAACTTCGAACTTTGTGACATATCTCAAACTATTTAATTTGAATCTAATGGCTAGAAATGAATGTGACCTCATTTTTAATAGTCTTATAGTATTCAATTCCAAAAGCAATTAACATATGTGCATTATGTGCATCAGATAAAATGGCATCATCTCATTAATCAACTTAATTATCATCTCATTAATCAACTTAATTACGTGAGTCAGTAAAATGAGGGAATGTACAGAAGAAGAAACATGAACAAAAAAAAGGAAAAAAATAAAGTATAAAGGAAGCCATAAATAAAGAGCGAAGAGAGGGAGCAAGGTTTTCGTATGGCTCACCCCAATTAGTTGGGAAAAGGTTTTGACGATGATGATGAGAAAAGGGAACAAGCTTACTAATGTGGCATCCCATAGGACCTTGTCTGACCAAAACTTTATAAGTTATATTTATCTTTCTAAAAATGGAACTTTTGATTTTTTTTCCCCAAAAATGAACATGTCCAATGTCCATTCTAAGAGCTGAAAATAATTTTATATATTTTATTTGAAAATTTTTATCTAGTGAATAAAAATACTTTTGCAACTCTCAAATAAAAAATCCTCCTAACTTTGTTCCCTTGGACTTGTACTTAGTTTGGGTTAACAGGCTTTTGTTCTTGAAAGGTTAAGCTTTTCTTCAGTATTGAGAAAAAAGAAAAGAATTCCGGAATGGGGTCGACTTGGTGGTGGTAGCACCACCTGAGCCTCATCTACGGATCTAGGTTTTCATTCCTGCCAACGTTTTCGAAAGCCACCAACTATTTCTAAAACGGTTATGGGCATGTATTTCCCACTTATCTTCAAAAAAAAAAAATTGAGAGAAACACTAACAGAGAGTAGTTACCACGGGGTTAATAAGCTTTGTTAGTGGAAACACACATGACAAAAATTTCCCCACCTTGACAAAACTGCAAAAGTAGTTTACAACTTTAAATTTTAATATGAAATCAATATAAAAATAGTTCATCCATGAACACATGAAAGGAAAGCATTAAGATTTATATATGAGATAAAATATTGAAACAATGTAGTTTTTTTAATAACAGCTTGAATGCTCCTATGGGACCACATTATACACTTGCTCTTTTGGGCAAAAACATAGCTGGGCCTATGCTTTGAAACTTACATTTTTGGATGTAATGATTTAATTTAGAGTAGCGGTGTTAATACTTTCAGAAAATAAATAAATTGCATTTTGAAGCGCAAAATAATTTCGTCGGTCAAAAAATCGGATAGTACCAGTAACCATGTTCAGGCATCATAGAGAGCTTACCAAACTTTTTGAAGAGGTTATGTCCCCAAAAATTGAATGCTCGATATGCTCCTGAAGGAGCATATAATCGTTTGTTGACAGTTATCCTTGAATCCAATTATTCATATCCTTGAATCCAATTATTCATATGTTGAGTTTCATCTTCCATGTTTTCGAATAATTGCTCAAAATGCTGTTAAAGATTGACAAGGAGTCCCCTTCAATAATTGTTGACACTTATCCTTGAATCCAATTATTCATATGTTGTGTTTCATCTCCCATGTTTTCGAATAATTGCTCAAAATGCTGTTAATGATTGACAAGGAGTCCCCTTCAATAACCATATAATCTTTTGTTGACACTTATCCTTGAATCCAATTATTCATATGTTGTGTTTCATCTCCCATGTTTTCGAATAATTGCTCAAAATGCTGTTAATAATTGACAACGAGTTCCCTTCAATAAACATATAATCTTTTGTTGACACTTATCCTTGAATCCAATTATTCAGATGTTGTGTTTCATCTCCCATGGTTTGGAATAATAGCTTAAAATGCTGTTATTGATTGACAGGGAGTCCCTTCAATAACCATATAATCTTTTGTTGACACTTATCCTTGAATCCAATTATTCACATGTTGTGTTTCATCTTCCATGTTTTCGAATAATTGATCAGAATGCTGTTAATGATTGACAAGAGTCCCCTTCAATGACCAAAATCGAGGTAGCCTGGATGAAAGGCTAGTCTAATGCCAATAATCAGACTCGAGGCTCCTGCTTCATGACTACGACATTGCGGGTGGCGGAAATTTTCTATGACATGATTATAAAGTAAATGTTTAGATCATCCTCAGTAGTATCCTTCAGTGGGTGATAAGTCTCCCTAAAACATCTGCATACAAACAATATGCCAAATGCATTAAAAATCGACTATTCCTCACGATGGCTATGGAGATGCATTTACCACAGTATATAGTCTTCTATATAAGTGACATAGACATCTACCATCTCCCTCAACCTTGAAAATCCAATAAAGATTGTCAATTATGAGAAGAATGTAATGTGTTCCATTTTTTATTTTTATTTTTATTGTTAATATAGATTCTCATTAAGCAGGAGCGAAAGCTCTAAAGTACAAAGGAAGTAACAAAAGAAAAAAAAATCGAGGAAAGAAAAAAAAAGAGGAGAGGAAGAAAACAAAGGAGGAAGAGGAAGACTATGGAGGAAGCCGAGCTAGAGTATCTGCGTTGGTCATTTTTCTCACGATTGATATGGCAAAATTGGTACATTAAAATGTTGGTCATTTTTCTCACGATTGATATGGCAAAATTGGTACATTAAAATGTCATCCAATGTGTCATTCATCAAATGATATATGAGTGGAAATTGAGACGAGCTCTAGAAAGGGAGGGAGATGGGTATTTGCGCAAAATGTGAACAGTTCTACCTCAATTTTGGTTATGGCAGTTCTAGTAATGAGATTTGTAGAATCAAGAGCTTATATAAATATATAAGAGGGAGGAAAGGAGCCAATGGATTAAGAAATAGTTAAAAAGGAGGCGCGCATATTAAGAAGGGTGCAGTTTGTATAGAGCCTAGGCTCTAAACAATCCAATTAGAGCTTACTTTCAAATAGTATCGAGAAATGTGGTTTCAATATTGAAATTTTTTGTGATAGCCTTAAAATACATTTTCATCTTTATTTATAAAGTTTAAAGCTTTAAAAATAGTGTAAATCGATAGATCTATGAAAACTTGAAAATTAACGGTTAAAAAAAGCATTACAAAATACATTATTTTCAAAACTTGAAATCCATTGAAATCCATTTTTTTCTCATGTCCATGCATCTTGATGTCGAGATGATCAATTTGATGATATGTGGGCATCAAAACAACCACTTCTAGTGAAATTTTCAGATAGGCTCAAATTTGATTGTTTGGAGCCTCAGCTTTATATAAACTTTTCCTTATTAAGAAATGGACAAGGTTTGATATGTAAAAATGACTTCGCCGTAAAAATTTATTTTTTAGATGGATTTAGGATCTAAATTTTATGGAATATGTAATCTCCACTATGAAAATCATGAATACATAAAAAAAATAATAATAATAAAAATACTAATAATAATCTTATGAAGAAAATATGTAAATCATTGGTTTTAACTTTTTAAAAAGGACCATACATATTTTTCGACGGTCCCCTCTAAAAAGTTTGTTAACGTTTTAGAGGGGACCATGCATAATTTTTTATGGGCCCCTCTAAAAAGTTAAAACCAATGACCATATATATGCATCCATCTATCTTTAAGATCGATGTTTTATTACTTACAAAAAAAAAAAAAAAAATGGATGTTTTGTGTTTTAGCAAATATAAAAATGCGTTCCTCCTATACAAATGTAGAAATACATCCCCCCGACACATACAACACCTTTCCTTAAGAAATTGAGAGAGATAGAGAGAGAGACCTGGAAACTTCCAAAAACAAATATAAAGGCCTGCAAAGAGATCTACATATATATTAAACCTCTCCCATAAATTAGAGGCATGATACATTATTTTTATGAAAAGGGCAATTTTCTATCCCCAACAATTCGATAGATTCCTTCACTAACTTACCCAAACAAAACAATTCGATAGATTAAAAATCCGAAAATGGTTTGATAGAGCTGTAACATTATCAAACTAAAAAAAGCCTCACCTCATAACTCATCAAAAATTGTAATTCAAGTGTTGAAAAATCTTTAAATCAATCATCTCAGCTTGAACATTATGGTTGCAAAAAAAAAAAAAAGAAATTTCAAGTTCTAAAAATAGTGTATATTGCAATAAATCATCTAGACCATCAATTTCATCTTAAAAATGAGAGTTAACATATATGTAAGATGTACATCATTTTTTAATTTTCAAATTTTATTGTCAGCGTTGGAAATTGATTTTAGAGCCATCATAAAGATTTCCGATGCCCAAACTGCTTTCCAGATGAGGATTTAAGTTGAGGCTTTATTTTGTTTTCATAAAGCCTAGGCCTTATAAAAACTTCATCCTTAAAAATCGAGAAAACATTTCCTATCATTTCCCATCAAAGTATAATTTGAAATCAAAGCATAATTTGAACCGTCCACTTGAGGGACGATAAGCCTAGGATAATAAAATCTTGATTTTTTTTTTCTCAGAATTGTTCGCATGGTGAAAATCATAGGGGAAATTAATTTTGTGATATTTAAAAGATATCTTCCCTTTTTCATAAAAGAAGCTCAAGTTCCCTTTTTATATATATTTTTTAATTTCTTTCCAAAGCAGCTCTCATTTGGAAGTCCAACTTCTAAACCATCGTATTTTATTTTTTGAGTAACATATAAATTCAGAACTTGAACTTTAGTAGTTCTGAACTTTTAATCCGAGGACGCTTATTAAGTTAAAAATGAAGGACACACTTGCGTAGTTTTTTGAGTGAGAGACTAATTAGAACTAAATTTTTTGAGTTGCTTTTATTCACTTAAATAATACACAAGGGACTTTGGTTTGGAACTTCAAGTTTTTAACCAATGAAACTTACTATTTTTTGGGTGAATAAACGGTTCTCGACTCGGTGTCACTCAGAAAAAAATAGAAAAAAGGAAAAAGAGATTCATAACTCCAAGTTATGAACCGGCAGAAAATAAAAAAAAAAAAAACAAAAAAAAGAGAGATGTGAAAATGTAAAAACTAGGGATATGGGACATTTAGACTAATTTCCCGATTAAAAGATGAAACTAAAACTTTTAGGTAAGGGCGAAGTTTGTATAAGCTGCCCACTTTTTACTATACAAGTAAGGCACACCTCTAAATTTTGCCATAATATGTAGTTATGTTGTCGAATCCTTATGATGGCTAGAAATTCCATCTTCAACCTCAATTATGAAATTTAAAAATTCCAAAGCAATGCAAATCAAGTATATCTATAAACAATTGAGTATCTTGAAAATATATAGTCTAGATAACTTATTACGAGATACATTACGTGTACGAGTTAACATTCTACTTTCTCTTTATATCCATACGTTATGAAGTCGAAATGATCGATTGGAATGTTTTCCAATTTCAAAACATACTTTTCTACCGGATCTTTGAGGTGTACCTTACTCCTACATTATAAAGTTGCAACCGTTATAACTTTTTCCTTTAGATAAATAACAATTAAATTTAAAATGTATTGAGAAAAATAAAAAAAGTATATTTAAAAATAAAAAAAAGATTGCCACTAAAAGAATTTGAGACAAGGAAAAATAAAAGAAAAACATATTTTGTGGTGGAGAATAGATAACAATGTGATGTCTTATAGGTGCAACTATATGTCACGCTCCTAGTACCTTGCTGCCTACACCATTATGAAAAGTGAAAGGAGCTCAAGGAATATTCCTTTCACCTAATGCACTAATTATTTACCCCAGTGAACATACATATAACTGAAAGGGACATTTTAATTATTCAAAAAGATAGAAAGATACAAGGGCTTACATTACCATGATTAATTCAAATCGAATGATAGTAATCTTGAGCAAAAACAATTTGATTAAAAAAGAGAGACTAATATTCATTCATTTACTTCTATTTTAAAGTAATCAGATGTTGTTCAAACATGCATAGGCCAATTAAAAGGTATTCCGATAGAAGTTGGAGTTATGGATTTTCAATTCATGGGAGGTAGTATGGGATCCGTAATAGGATGGAAAATAACCCGTTTGATCGAGTATTCTATTGATAGATCTTCTTCCAATTGTTATGGTGTGTGCTGGTGGAGGAGCACGCATGCAAGAAGAACGTTTGAGCTTGATGCAAATGGCCAAAATATCTTCCCCTTCATATAATTGAGGTCAAAGAAATCCCCGGCTAAAAGAGAAAATTCAGGATTTACTTCTGTGAGACCACCAAATCTACTCCCCATACATAAAGGGAAAAAGTAAGAAAAGAGTTTCAGTCTTCTTGGCAATATAAACATGCGAAAGTGCAGGAAGAAAGAAGAAAACCAACTAAGTTTATAATGTGTAAAATACACAATAAGCATTAAAAAAAGGAGGGGGAATGTTTTTCAAGTTCTAACTCTTGGCATGGTCGTTCGGGCTCAAAGGCATCAACGCCACATCCAAAGTGCGAACATCAAAACCTACCACAAAAAAATTGGGAGAATATCAATAAAAACATAGAAAAATCAATGTGGTAGTTGAAGCAACGAATTTACCAACAAAGGGGTTATTTTTTTGAAAATCATTGCATTTGGGTACTTCATCAACTATTTTTTCAGAAAATAGCCATACTATTTTTATTCTAGGTTTGGAACCTCGAACAAATGAGGGGACTTTGGTAATTTGCTCATTAAAATTACTCAATTTAATAATTACCCAAAAAAAAAAAAAAAGTTCCTCAAATTCATTACCTAAATACAACCCCTACTTATTCTAGATTCTAAATTCAAAATATGTTTTTCTATAAAAAAATCTTTATGATTTTGGAACTTGAAACATATTTACATCAAATTATCAAAAGGCCTTCCATTGCTCCAGATTCCAAATTGAAAACAGGAATATTTTATGAAAATACATGTTCTGGATTTGGAACTTCGGAGGTCAGTTAGCTCAAAGGACTAATTACCAAAAGCTCCCTCCCCCAAGAAGCACCAGGTATTGGCCTAGGAACATATTAAGCAAAGGGTTTGTGCTTCTAAAGGCACTTTCCTATATAGTTTCGTACCAGTCTATACTAGACCACTTCCAAAAATAAAGAGACCATCTCTATGAGGACTAGCTCCACAAATGCATCACTTCATAATTGGGAGGAGGTATGGTTTGAGATCTTCCACCCTATTCTTGAAAAGATGTTTCCCTTTTGCATCCCAATATCTTGTAAAATCACCCCACAAACTAAAATGGTTATTGTTCTCTTCACTTTGATCTATGTTTCGAATCCAAATTACAAAAGGAAAAGCCAAAAATCTCATACTTTAGAATTTCAAATTGTACTACATTTCTGACAAAAAGGCCTAACTTTTGAATAATGCTTCACCCTATATTGACCTAGAGCTTGGTCCCCTATATAGGCAAGCCTATTTCTAGGCCTATTCCTATTCTTATTCTTTAGCCATCCCTAAATCCACCTTTTGAAGAACAAAATTCGGATTGCTCAAGCTCCACAATTGTTACACGCTATCAATTCTCCTAGCATTATAAGGCCATTCTTTATTGATACGTCCTTTTTGAACCTTTTCAAAGCCCAAATGTTTATTTATTGGAAAAAATTTATATAAGATGTCAACCATATACTGTATGAGTAAGGTGCACGTAAAAAATCCACTAGAGAAGGTTGTTCCTGTGATAGAAAACTTTCAAATCGATCATCCCCACCTCGAGATTCATAGAAATGAAAGGGAATTTCTAGTCCTAAAAATAGTTCATCTTCTAACACATTATCTGGACTGTCCATTTTCTAGATTTTCAAGCGTTTTTAGATCTCCTTGATCGTCACCATTTCTGGAACTTCAAATTTCATAATTGGGGGCAACAATAGATTTTCATATCATCGCAAGGCTTTGCGGCACTGAAACTGTATTTTCAACATAGTTTTGAGGTGCACCTTACTTCAATAGTATAAGGTTGGGGCACCTTATAAAAACCTTACCCTTATTTATTTTCTAACTAGTTGAGGATAATAGTCATGTCCCGGATTATATGCTAGCATATGGCCCAAAGTTAGTCAATTGTCAATCTTGGAACATTTTGAATGCAAAGCTTGATGCCATCATTTGGTTTGAGGCCAAAATGTGTAGATAGTGACACACGCATGCTTCAAATCTCTTTTTGACAGCAATGTTGGTAAAATGGTGTATGCTATAATGGTTCTCAAGAATTTTTGGTGGCTCCCATTGAGTTTTCAGGTTCAGGGGGGGGGGGGGGGAGGTATTTGTTGTTATTCTTCAGTTTTCCCTAGTTGTAATATCTTGGATTGGCTCTCCATACATCAAGTCATTCCAGGTCACACTATATTCTTCTTCAGTCAAGGCATACTTTGTGCCCTAAATCATGTTCCAAGACCTTTTACTTAACCACATCAACCTTGTTGAATGTGTTTTTGTAGCTATTTTCCTTCAAATCTCTTCCATGTATAATGTACAAGATAAAAATTCGAGGTCTAGGGAAAAACAAAAAGGAAACATAAAAAGGAATGTGTTTTTGTAGCTATTTTCCTTCAAATCTCTTCCATGTATAATGTACAAGATAAAAATTCGAGGTCTAGGGAAAAATGAAAGAAGTATAGAGCAAAAATTTAAAAAGTAAACTGCTAATATTTATGTGTTTTGATAAATTGCCTATATTTATGGGGCATAAAATTTCTCTTCCACTAATAAAAAAAAACGTCATGCAAGTCTAAGGAAGAAAAGGGTTTTCAAGCTCTCTCACACAAATGCTAAAACATAATTCTTCTCTGTAAAATACCAGAACTCATCCATTATGTATCTTTTTTTGCACACACACACACTTTTATCTCTCTAAAGCAATATGTTTATAAAGAGAAACCCTTAAGACAAGTACATGATTCTCTTAATCCCATTTTCCTAGTTCTTGTAAGTTTCCAAAATACGTGAGATTTACTTCCCACATATTTGGAATTTTAATAGGAACAGGAAAATTTACTTAATATCCTAGAAAATATTATTTCCTATATAATAGGAAAGAAATGTGTAACTCCAAGGTAACATGGACTTCATGCTAACATTCGAAGACATGTTTCAAGGGTGACTAATTTGCTTCAAGAAATTATTGCCTACTAGTTATTAATCATCAAGTAACCATGAACCTTAAGGAAGTCCTATATCAAGTGAACTTCTCCTTCCCCATAGACGTAGTTAACGAATTTGCTAGTTTGTCATCAATATAAATTTTCTATGATAAAACTCTTACATCTTCTATCACATCACAAGAAAAATGATAATGAACATCAATATGCTAGCCCTATCATGAAAAGCGGAAATCCATGTTGAAAACAAAGCGCTCTGGGTATCGTACTGAAGCGGTATCCCCTATTGCACAATTCAAAACTCACCACGTAACAAATTGTTGCTTTAGATGTATAAATAAGTGCATGCACTCAACATCTGTGGAAGATAAAGGCACCACAAACTGTAACCTCGACAACCAACTAACTGTGCCATCTCCCAAAGAAAACACATACATGATAATAAACATTGTTTTATTCAAGTCACTTGCAAAATATATGTCAGTATTACCGACAACTTTCAAATCCATTTCGCTAGAACAAATTCCAGCATTAAAATCTCCCTTCAAATAAAGAACGATCCACTTCACAACGATCTAGTTATCTTCTTGGCCATGAATTTTCATGTATTTATCTCGACTCCTAATGCTTGTACTATATGAGTTCTGATGCTAACCATAGGAACAATAAGGCTCCCTACTATCGACGAATACAATACTTAAGACATTTGCATCTTCTCTACTTTTATGCTAGAATAATGATCTGAAGAAACTTCATATGCACAGGAAATAGTTTAGCATTCCGTATATTGAAGTATTGCATGACTTTCCTCACATAACTCTTCTATGTTTGCCAGATTTTCATGTTCATCTAGCCTCCTAGTATACTCGTCTCAAGAATTCGATTAATGGCTCCCAAGTCTTTTATCTCAAACCCCCTAACAAATTGGGCTTATGTGTATCAATTTTCTCTTTATTAGGTCATGCAACAATCACGTTGTCTACATATAACAATAAAATAATAAAGCTTCCATCACTATAACTACGAAAATAAGCACAATGGTTAGTTCCACATCTAAAAAAATTCAAGATAATTTAGTTTAGTATTCCGCTTCAAAACCACAAACTAATTGAAAAACAGGTAGGAGCCCGTCTTCCTCCTACTAAATTACACAAAAGAAAAGATTCTAACCTCGAATCAAATTGTTTGTACCAATACCTTGCTTGTTCAACCCGTACTATAAATTATTGAGCCTACCAAATTCTCTTTATTTTCCTTAATAAGGATTGTCATAAATTTTTCACTGGTTCTAATAGATAAATTCCACGTCAACGGTTTTTGTATTTGACGCATCTTTCTTTTTCTACTTGGAATTTTCATTGAAAATAACATATCAGCTAGCAATAATTTTGCAGTCAATAGGATGTAAATATCTATAACCCTTTCTCCCATCCACATATTCAAGAAAAACATACTTTTCAGATCATCACACTCAAAAACATAAAGGAAACAATTGCCAATTGGTTTACTTTATCGAATCTCTTCAGGTGTTATGTAATTAATATCAACACTAGGACACCTCTTAATTAAAAATCATGCTATACAAACTATTTCTGTCGGAAACACCGCTTTAAGTTGACAGTGCACAACATACACCTGACATGCTCCATAATGGTATAATCCATCCTTTTTTTAGCAACTCCATTTTACCGAAGTGACCTAGGAACTGTTAAATTCATAATCTCATGCTTACTACAGAAATAATTAAATTCAAAATAATAATATTTTCTCCCATTATTAGTCCTAAGACACTTGATGCTCTTGCCTTTTTTATTTTTTGCAAAGGAAACTTTTTGAAACAACTGAAGGAATCTAATTTCTTTTTAATTATATAAATCCATACTTTTCTTGAAAAAATCATAAATAAAAGTAACAAAATATGCAGCACTATTTAGAGACAACATGTGATTCCAATGTGCCCGAGTGAATCAATTCCAAAAAATTCTTACTTTTGTTGGTGGATAAGCAAAGTGCAATTTATTATGTTTTCTAAACAAGCATGACTCATAGAAATCTAAATTGAGAGAGTTTAAATTTTTTTAACAAGAAGTACCTTGAGTCTAAGCTCGCTCATGTTGCCCAAATGCACATGCCACGTTATGTAGGGCGCAGTCATTCTCTACAATATCAGGCTTTCCTAAAATTGTTTCTATAACAACTTTGTATAAATTATTTGCCAACTTTTCTTTTGCAACCCCTAGTGCTCCATTTGAAATTTTTAAATATTTAGTATGGCCTGTAAACTTGAAGACTCGTTCATTAAATCTTTCCATGTATAAGAGACTCATTACGAGACCTGGAACATGTCTGACACCTAAGATTGTACATCTTACTCTGTTGAACATCTTGATTCGCATATCTCCAACTCCTACTATTTTACATGAGTCATTGCTTCCTAAGTAAATAATACCTTTTATTGCAGGGTTGGTACTTATAGAGGCAATCCCTATAAAATCATGTGAAAGGATGTACTTGAATCAATATTATGGTTGCCTTATCTTTTTCATTAATTTTCACATCTGGTGAGATCAACTCGTTAACCAAGGTGTTAAGCTTATTTAAGAACCCTAGCAGGGAAGCATTATCTGTCATCTTGAAATTATAAAGTTGCTGTGTAAGAAAAATTTTATTAGTCAGATACTCATCTTCATAATTATTTTTTCGCATATCACTGAATTTTATAAAGACACATTGAATGAAACAGATTCATCCAAGGCCAAAAAAATGTCTGCCTTGGCCAACTCATACTTTTATCAACTTCCTCTTCATGCATATTTGCAAGTTTATTGTCTTCGCTAACTAAAAAGGTACTGCACTTTCATTACCACCACATGCGTCTTCAATTCGAACTTGAGTAAATCGAACCATCAAATTTTGAAATTCTATATTTGGTTGATCTTCCTTCAGTCATCTTCAAAGATATGTGATTTACTACAAACGTTGTGCCCAGCAAAGATCACACACCCTAAGGCACTACTATCCATAAAAACCGAGGTTTAGGCAAACATAAAAGTCAAAAAAAAAGTGCACAAAATAAAAAAAGTAAACTACCAATGCTTATGTAGTTTTGCAAATGGCCTAAGGTAGCAAACATCTTTTCCATTAGTCAAAAAAATATCATGCAAGTATTGACAATACAATGATTTTTAAGCTCTCTCACACAAGCCTTAAAACAGGGTTTTCTCTCTCTAGAATCCCCAGTCAAGTGACTACAATAGCTCAGCCATACTTTCTCTCTCTCTTTGCACACATGTAGACTTTCTCTCTCTAAATACACATGTTTATAATGAGAAACCCATGTGACTCGCTTAATCCCTTTTCCTAGTTCTAATAGGTGTATCTAAATCTATAGGATTTACGTCCCCACGTAATAGGAATTCTTATAGGAAGAGAAAAAAAGGCACCTAAGACCCTAAAAAATAGTATATCCTATATAATAGGAAAGAGATGCATGGCTCCAAGGAAAAATGGACTCCATGCTAGCAAATGGCCTGCCAAGTTGTTAACCACTATTATCATAACCAAGATTGAACCAACTGGTCCGACTTGTCAAAATCCCAGTTGGTCCCTTGGACAGTCAATAAAGGTCTTCAGACTAAATATATCACAAAACTAATTAAAATTGTCAATCTATCGAACATGCCAGATATCGAACATGCCAGATTTGTGGCTTCTATGTGTCAATTTCTTAACTATAATTTGGATCTTTTAGCTTAGTGTAGCAGGATGTTTTCTTGAAATTTTTTTCTTCTTTGCTATTTTCAATTTTCACCTTACCATGATTCCTAAGTTTTAGCAAAAAAATCTTGACAATTACTGAAACTCGACCTTGTTTTTCTCTTTTCATTGTCTTTTGTGACAATCTATTTTCATATTTTTCCCAAATTTTGACCCAAAATGTAACTCCATTGAAATCCTACCTTGTTTCCTCTTTAATCTATTTCAACACATTTTTTCTCTAGCATAATTTCATCCGATGTTTGGCCCTCTTATTGTTTTTTCTCCCTCTATTGCAGGCACATATTGTGTTAGAATGGGAGCCTTAGTCCTCTACTTTTCATACAAAAAAAAATGATATCATTTTAGACAGAAGTCAATAACCCACTAGTTTTGTGCTAAAAAACGGTAATCATTTAAGTTTCACTTTTTAGATTTGTTACTTATTTTTCAGTGTTCATGATTTTTAGGTTAAAAAAGTTTATACAATGTTGCAATCTTACTTGTAGAAGTAAAATTGCAGTAATCTACGTGATTCATTTTATTTAGAAGGTGACATTATGTTAAATTACACGTCACTTTTTTACATTATCATAAAAGATGTGTCACCCCTCTTAACTTAATTTTTTTTAGAAAATGGTCTGACTAGACTGACTTGTTTCAATTGGATTAGTCCCTTCACCTGTACAATGGCCAGTCTAATTTTGATGACATTGTGTCAAACAATTGCACTGGGGTGGGGTGTTAGGTTGTAGTTCAGTTGTAGAAATCAAACTTGGGATTCAGTAAACAATCAAAGCCTAAGCACAATTTATTTCATTTATCTAAATAGCACTTTTAATAAAAAAAATTTGAACCTATGGCCCAGAATTCTCGAAATATATTATATGCCTCTAAAATTATTTGCTCAAAATTATTTTATCTAGTGATGTTTTTTTTTTCTTCTCCCAGTTTAGTTTTCACCATTTTCCACACAATGCATGTAAAAAGTATTTGCTTAATCTTAAACCTCAACATTCTTGGTAGCATTTGTGGTGTTGTGACACATGATTTTTTCATGTTTCATTCGATTGCATGGTCAATATTCCAAGAGGAAGAAAATTCTAACTATCCATTAAAGAACCAATGTTCTTTTTGATGTAGATATGCTTTCATGCATGACCCCATCTTCCAGTTCAAAAAGTGAAAAAGAAAAAAGAAAAAAAAGTGTGAATAAAAGGAGAGTAGAGGGAGCTGTGAAATGAATCTTAGAAGTTAGGAAAGATTTGGTATCAGCAAATTAGGATATTGTTTTCTTTGAGGGAGAATGCATATAATGATGAAAATGGGACCATTTGCTTTTAAAAAAAGTGGAAATAGGAGATTGAGACTGTTGGGGGATCTCTTTGCATGGAAGTTGAGGCATGCTTGGTGAGTGGACTGCAAGTACTACATCTCTATGCTTGAATTGACCTCTGACGCGACTCGAATCGACTCGGCTCGGCTGCACTTGGGGAGGCTTGGTTTAGATTAGATTGATATTATGGGTGAGTTTGGATGTCGCTCCAAGGTGTGAGGGAATTTTGGTTATTAGGTAGTTTGTAAAAGTTTTTTTGGGTATGTTATGAATCGTTGCGACACGAGGCCGAATCTTAATGGACCGTAGTTTGTAAAAGTTGAAAACGGAAAAGTTTATTTTTCTTATGACAAGTTAGAATAAAAGTGATAAATTTGGAGGAAAAAAAAATTGCTTGTGGATATGCAAACTCGGCCATATGATGCACAATTATGGAGAGAGGGAGGGAGGAAGGGAGGGGGTGAGGGGTTGGAGGGTGTAATATATGAATATATATTTCTGGATGCTTAGATGATGAAGATTAGTATATAATTTTTATATATCTTTCTAAATACAAAAAGATAAAATATGTTTGTTTGTTTTTTTTTTTTTTAAGATCAAGTGAAACTTTATTGTATTTTTATTCAAAATCATCTATTACATTACTGTCAAAGTTAACACCTCTATTCGGAACATATCTCTTGTTGAATGTTATATGCTCCAAATAGAGGCATTTGTACCTCTAGAGTTCTCCAAACCCGTAACGAAGGAAGAAAAGAAAATACTGGTTTAGGTTTCTCCAAAAACTGGAACTGTCGCATCTGGATCTGACTCGGTGTCAAGTCATTGGGTTCGATAACATATGCATCGTTGATGTAAAAGGTAAAAGGCAAAAGTCTTTTGTCCTCAACTGTTTACACTTTACACAACAAACATGCGCATGCTTGCCTGTGTTCCCCCTTCCCCAAGCATGTGTTAGTGCCCAGGCATGCGTGTGTACCTAACAGAGAGATAGACAGAGAGGTGTGAACCGGGTTGCCCTAGAGCACTAGTTTTTAAGAAGTTTATCTTGAAGCAGTTTCGAAAGCTTATACAAGCTCATTTGTTATCCAGACAAACCTCCTAATTAGTAAAAATGAAAAAAGAAAAAAAAAAAAAAGCATGTCTAGGCTTGGGTCAGGTTATTAAAATTGGAGTCAACTAGTAGGCGGACTGGCTGAACTGCCAACTGGTGCCTTGACCAGTTTGGTCCAGAGTAAAAATTGGGTTTTGCAAAGAACATATCAAAATAAATATTTGATCTATTTGACTGACTGTTTTGGACCTATTCGACCTTCCAAACAAAGTAGGCAACTTCTCTTCTAATGTAGTATACATTGTTAAAATGCTATTTATATTTTTTATATTATTAAAATGCAGTCAAAATAGTCAGACTAGTAGTCGGTCCAGTTTTAACTAAACTAGACCCCTCATCGCAATGACATGTCCATAGCATTGGGTCTAGCTATTTGTTTGTACAACCGCATATCGCATATTCAAGTCATTTTATCAATTGAACCCCAAATACTAATTTCTATTGGTATCTCTTACAATTGTTCTTCGATACCCAGTTTGCTTTTGCATCGTACCCTGATGCCATGATCTGTCGTAAGTGCAGGTTTTCCTTTGGCTTGTCACCCAAAACAAAATTTTAACTGTTGACAATTTGATTAAGAGAGGTAAAGTGTTACTGAACATTTGTCTAATGCGTAAAATGAACAAGGAAACTGGTAATCACCTTTTCATTCACTGTCAAATTGCCTCCAAAATCTGGTATTGGTTTCTTGGTTTACTTGGGGTTCATGCACCCATCCCTTTGACAGTTTTGGATATTGTGTCTTAACTTGCCTACCCTCATTTATCGTCCGGAGGTACTACTGACTGGCAGATTGCTAGAGGGGCAGTGCTTTGGGAGATTTGGAAAGAGAAGAATAGGCGCACTTTCGAGGGGATAAGTCTTTGTGAAGTCCAGCTACTGGACAATATCAAGCACTCCCTTTGGCACTGGTTATTTGTCACCAACGTGAGACGAAGTCTTTCTCTCCTCGATGTTTTGCTAAATCTACCAAATCTCTTTCTGTTGGACAAAGTCAAGATGAGACCTTGATGTTTTTGGTCGCCACCGGGGGAGGGGTATTTCAAATTGATGGAATCTCGCTAGGCAATCCTAGTTTAGCTGGTATTGGGGGCGTCTTGCGCAATAGTCTGGGGGAGATAATCTTCTCCTATGCTAGTTCCCTTGGCACGGTCACAACCAATCATACAGGGCTAGTTTCGTTATTGCAAGGTTTAAAAATTTTCATATCTAAAAATATCGGGTCTAGCTGTATTATTGGATGTGATTCCTCAAATGTGATTGGTTGGTGCTTGAAGGAGCAGCATATCCCATGGAAGTTTCGATTTTTTTGGTTAGAAATTTTGGACCTCTCAGCCTCCCTTACGGTTTATTTCTCTCATGTGTACTGTGAGGCTAACTCTTTGGCTAATTCCCTTGCCAAAGGAGGGGCCTCTTTGCCTTCTTTGTTGATTTCTACTTATGTAATCTCCTTTGTTTAGTTGCATTAATAAAATTTTCAAACCTTTGCCCAAATAAAAAACATGATTTGGTTATTGGGAGTAGACATGCATCTTGCTTTGAAGATTGTATTAGAAATGATGAAAGCTAAAAAGTTCAAGGCAAATTTTTGGAAATTCAATCAGATAATCAAGAAAGAGAAGACCAATTAGTGGAAGATATTAAACCTTGGTAATTATGATTTCTTATTTCTTGGATTCGAAAGATTCTATCTTGCCCAAGCATTTCCTCCATTGACTCCTTTAGGTAAAACTCGATCTAGGAGATTTTTAGTGTGAAAAGAAAGTGTATATTATGTATTAGGTTAATATATAAATAATATATTGCAATATGTATACATGGGAAGGGTCCGTACTTGATGGTAAGTTTGCGTACGTTTGGATATGGTTTAGATATCTATGATTTATTTTCCATTATTGTCATTTATAATTTGTCTATAAAAGATAAATCTGTACATTTACGTAATTAATGGACACAAGATCTCTTCAAAGAAATCTGAGACTCTTCACATTTAGATCCTCAAATATTGAGGATGTAACAATCAACAAAATAAAAAATTTAAATATACTTTGTATGTGCGCACTCACCAAAACCGGAACCTTTAAATTTATTCCATTAATTCTATTAAAACCTCTGAGAGGGATGCTACTTACACGTGCACAAATTTTCAATCACAAGAGATGACAAAAAAAAGTTGCTGGAGTTATTAAAACTTGTCGTATTGAAGGGAGACTTGGGGAGAAAAAGCATATAATTTGAATTTTTTTTTTTTTCTAACGTGAAAAAGCATATAATCAATGACCAATCGAAAAAGTGTGAGGGTCCCAAGAGTTTCATTTCATTTCATTTTGAAGTGATGTTGTGGAAATTGAAGACGACTGAGTGCAAACCCCGTGATGCTTTATAACAAGCATGTGATGATGAGCCAAGATATATCCCAACTTCGAAAGGGAATTATACCAAAGGAGAAAGTTTATATAAGGTGTCAACCTTACACAGTAAATGTAAAAGTAAGGTACATCTCAAAAATCCACTCAAAAACATTGTTTATGAACCTTCCCATTGATTATCTCAACATCGAGATTTATAGATACAAACTAAAAATTGATTTCAAACTCCATAAATAGTACATACATTTCCTTATCTAGACCATCCATTCTTAAGATTTTTATGTGTGTATGGATCAAGCACCACTTGTAAAGCTTTTTCATAACTAGGGGTGAAAATAACTTTTCAGGTCATAGGTTTCTGACACTAGAACTACATTGTGTGATAGATACCTTATTTTGGTTGTTTAAGATGGACACCTTATATAAATCGCACATAAATGGAAAAAAGGTATCCATATGATGTGAGAGTAGTAGAAGACTTAAACAAATTGCGCATTTTCTCCCTAGGCAAGAGACCCACTTAGAAGGACAGGTCCGTGCTTTTGCTCTAATTGTCAAGCCCATAAGGTTAGGGACCTCCTAATCGAAAATTTTGGAATGATGTAATATGGATATGTTTATTTGAGGTTAAGTTAGGATTTGAGATTGTATATCAGGTTTTATTGGTTTTTGGTAGAGAGAGAGATCCTTTTTGTACTTTTTAGAAATGTAGTAGTGAAACTATTGATCGTCTTTACCTATGAATATAATCACATCAACGATAAATCACTTAAACCCTAGTACTTTTCTCTATTTTTGGTTTTTTATTACATTTGTTTTGTGTTCATTCATGTTTTTTTTTTTTTGACAAAAGGACTCCTAGTCATTGTTTCTCAAAACAAGAATCTCTAGATGAGTTATTTTAATGTCAAAATGAGAGAAATGAATTTTTGAGATCCTGTGCACCTAGATCCGGTAGTCCAAAATTTGGACAGTGATCAATCCAATGGGCTCATTTCTTTTTCACCTACTACCACATGCAAATTTTATTTTTCTTAAGTTAGTCACCAGGTTGAACAAACAACATCTAAAGGGTGGCAACGGGTCGGCTCGGGTCCAAGTGATTTGGACCCAAACCCGGCCAAGTCCCAAGTTTAAAATTAATAAAATAAAAATTTTATTTTATATATTATTTAGTGTATATATTTATATATTTTATATCGGATTCGATCAGATCGATCCCTGCCCATCACGAGATAGGGCCTATGTTGGACCCAATCCCAAACCCAACCCAAGTTGGATCCATTTAATTGCCAACCCAACCCAACCCAAGTTGGACGTAGTTTAAGTCAACCCAACCCAACCCAATTGCCAACCCGAACCACATCCCCAAAATTTAAGATCCTATAAGCACGTCTTGCTTGTGAACTTTATTTGTGTCACAGCATAAACTCTTTTCACACGTACTTTTCACAAATATCAAAGATTTGTTGATTTGTCGTACACAATGTTCCATTTAATGAGGGGCAGTGTGCAATTGTTGTACATTAATATAATACAACAATTTCAAAAACTATGTTAGAACCATTTGTTTGATCCAAAAAACTATGTTAGAGCAATTTGTTTGATCCAAATTTTAACATATACACTCTTTTCATTCTAATAAATAATCACAAAAAATAAAAATTTGAAAGCACAACTTAGAAAATATATTTTTAGCCTAATTAATATAGGCCTTCCATTTTGAAAAGATACTTAGATCTAGGTCTTAGAAGGATCTTTTTTTTCCAAATTTTTTAGATGACTTTATTATCATTAGATCAATAATGTTAAAAAAAAAAAAAAAAATGATGTTCAGTTTGTAAAGGCTACGATCTAGAAATTCAACAAATAAATGGTCTAGATTCGTTGTTGGAGGCAACTAACCATATCTAGGGTTCAAATTGAACTTTTGTTTTTTGTAGATTGATTATTGAAATGAAAAGACCGCGTGTGCAAAATTTTAAGTCATGCAAGTACCACAAACATAGTTATCTAGAAGTGTTGTTGCAATATACTACAATACAACCGTTGCATTAGATCATTGTCTGTTTAATGCACTTGCGGAGAGACTGAAAGTGATGGTAGGCGCATTGGGTGTGCATTACAAGAGTCAACTTATGGTCAATTTTCATTAAAGGCGTGTATGAAAAAAAAGGAAGAGCGGGCCACCGCGACACCCTATTGCTTTCTTGCCATGGTACGAAACCAGGTAGGGGTGGCAATCGGGTTGTCGGCTCCAACTAGCATTGGGTTTGGTTAGGGTTTGGGTCCAGATCGGGGTATGGGTCTGGGTCTGGGTCTAGGTTCTAGTCTATTTTGGGCTTGGCAGGTCAGGTTTGAGTCCAAATGTTTGGTTCAGGTTCAGATGGGGGTCAACCAAAATTAACCCCACCCAATATAAAATGTATATTATTAACTAATATAAAATATTTTTTATTTTTTATTTCTAGAGCCGAGTCTGGATCGGGGTCTGGGTTCAAATAACTTAGACCCGACCTTGATCCAGGTCTTGGTCCCTCAAACTCGACCCAGATCCAAATCCGGGTCTAGGTCTGGGTCTGAGTATGACCTAGGTAGGTCGGGGTTTACCCGGACCCGACCCATTTCCACCCCTAAAAGCAGTCTCTTCCATGAATAGGGCCTCTTTTTAGCAGCGTGGAAGGCTGAGCTTCCCTGTGTTTGCAAAATCAAACCATAACGGTTAACTGGACGTGGGTCCATATGGGGCTTAACCGGCCTAATCGATAAACCAACCGATTCAACCGTTATAACCGGGCAAGTCTCAGGCGGTCAAAAAAGTGTTGAAAAATAAAAAAGATGCAAAAAAAAACAATCAATTAAGATATGAAAAGCATATAAAGCATGATTAAAACAAAACATATTCAAATGAAGTTGAAAATTAATGGAAAAATAGATTTTAACGAATCGATTTTTGAATTAAAGTGAGTATTAATGAAGAAAATAAATTTTAATCTTTATCATAATATAAAGAATATTAAATATGTGTTACAAACCACATTCTTTATTTTTAGGAATTTATATATATATTTTTTGAATTTTTTTTTTTTAAAATACCGGTCGATCACCAAAACCGTCCAACTGGATGGTTAGGAGTTAGATCGCCCGGTTTTTCCAACAGTAGAGCTTCCACATGCCACATACAAATATGGAAGCATGATTTGGTGGAACTTGGAATTTCCGCTCCCAAAAAGTTCCGCCAATCAAATTTAACTACATGAGAACTCGAGCAAATGTCTTTTAAAGTAAAAGTTCTACATAAGATTTCTTAGTGCCGAAAGATTTTATGCTCCGATGGAACTCCCTTTAGTAATACTCTATCTAGGATATTTTTTAGGACCCCAAATTTTGAGTATGTAACATCTTCCCCATAGACTAACCTCAATAAAAAAGCAAAATTCATAATTGCATCTTTTATACACTCGAAATAAATAGTATCTCAAAATTGAATAGAGACCGTACAATTTTTAAAAGGTAAGATGTAAGTGTTAAAAAATTCACAATTCAAAGTGTATTCTTTTGAGAATAATCATCTATGTGGTTCCCAAAATTTCAAATTGAAAAAATCGTATAGGTCTTCTAACCCAAGTATATATGCTCGCCTAATTTTCCTACAATAAAGAATAAGTTTCTTTTGTGGCTTTAGGTATACAATGTTCCCTTGCAAGAGAAAAGAGGTGGGAGACATCAAGGTTGAGAGATTTGCATGTGTCAATTAAGGACAAGGGACATATCACACATGAGGGATAATAAGTGGACCATAAATTTTTTTTGTTTTTTTTTTGGTAGATCAATGGAGAATACAAGTTCCTACCCGTTTTTAATTGTTTTCAAATGCGTCAGCCAGAATGGAAACTTAAACCTGTAGCTAAAGCTCACGTGGTGCTACCACCACGACCTCAAGCCAATTCCCATATTACACTATTTGCCAATGAATGATTCTAGAATTTTGGAAGAGCAACTAATCCAAGTAGGGAAACTAAGACCTGTCAAAATCTTAGAGTACGCATGGATAGACACATAAGAAGGTCCACCAATGCATTCCAAAGAGCAAGTACACTATGCTCCAGCAGGGGTAAACTGTAGATTTGCTCTCTCGGAAGAAAGAACCACTTAAAAGGGATTTTTGTGATAAAAAATTTTGGGCTTAGTTTAACCAGATGAGTAATTTTAGAACAGCAATAAAATGATTTTCAGCTCTTATGCACCTAGTTATGACCATCCAAAAATTGGACAATTGTGTTCAATCTGAATGCATCGTTAAACAGGCCCTTGCGGAGCCTGTTTTTAGGTCGTCATCAATATATTGTTTTGGTCACATCCCCAATATTTGGGGTCATGAAAATACTCCTTGCTATAGTTTCACTCTAGGGAGCAAATCTACATTTTGATTCTGCAGTAGCATGAGTTGACCTTGATAATAATTTTATTCTCCACTGCAAGAGATAAGAGAATATGCGACTGAGGTACTGATGGGGATTCAAAAGAATCAAAACTTTTGGTGACAACCAGAATAGAGCTTGTATACTATATCATCAGTTCGGGCTGAAACAGTTTATTAGCATCTTCCCAACCGTCCGATGTCAACAATGGATGGGTGGGGTGAGTCATTTCTCACCGCTGCAAGTTCACCAATCCTTTGGCAGGATTTAAGCAGAAGAATAGCATGATCCAACAATCGGTTGTTGCAATGAAAAGGTAGGGAAAATAAACTAATGATAGCTCAGTGCAGTTTCAATAATAAGAACAATAGAAACCGCAAGAAAATATATATATATATATATATATATATATATATATATATATATATATATATATATATATATATATATATATATATATAAAGTGTCAACCTCATACTGCTGAGGTGCACAACAAAAACCCATTAAAAACGATTGTTATGATTAATATAAAATAAAAAAGACTCAGATTGACCATCTCAACTTTAAGATGTATAGATCATCATCGTCATCCAGGTCTTATCTCAATTAATTGAGATCGGTAATGATAAGATGTAGCAAAGTTTTTCATTGACTGTCTACCTAAGACAATCTACCTCGTTTACCAAGCTAGGGACGGGCTAAAGGAAACTTTAAGGTCCTCACCCTTCTTAAACCAATAGTAGATATTTGGCTTGCAATACAAAAACATCTCAAATTTGGATGTATCCAAAGTTTCAAACTAGTCCTTGAAGAACAAGATTAATAACAATGCTTACCAATAAACAGTATAGATATGAAGAAAAAAAAATAAGATTTCAACTCATGAATATAGTGCATCTTTTAACACATTACTAGACTATCCATTTTCCAAATTTTCAATCATTTAGAGATCTGCATCAATTTTGGAGCTTTCGATTTCATAATTTCAGATGACAACAAATTTTCATGCAATCACGAGGCCTTTAGGCACTGAAACCGCATCTGTTAGATGCTTTATACAAACCTCACCTAAAACTATTACTAATATTCTTGTGCGATACGTGCCAATGTTACCAAGATTGGATCATACCAATCAGTCTGCTCAGTCAAACTGTAAACAGGCCCCTTAACCAATCGGGTCGGTCATCAAACTACTAGTTTTTTTGCTTCAAAAAATAATGGTATTTATTTCAAAGTAATATCCTTTCAAAATCACAGGCCTTGCAAAGTGTATTGTTTTAGTTCCCCTTTAAGGAATGGAGAAGAAAGACTCATGGCTTAAAAATGCTTTGCTCTTCTATTGTGTTCTTAGAACTAAGAGAGAAGAAGGTTCCTGTGGAGCACATGAAATGTGCGAAGCAAACGTGCATGCGTGTGCGTGTGCATGTTCTTACGTGTAAAGGTGCAAGAGGCATCACACATGTACATCTTCATTACATGCTTCACCAATGATGCACATGTGTGATGATGAGGCCACGACGCAAAATTCCTAAAATGAATAGTCACAAGGTATCGATTTTTCCTCTCTATAATTAGGACTCATGTTCGCTTCCAAAAGATAATCTCTTATACATTCTTTTTTTTTTGAGCCCTTGTTGCACTCGTGCAACTTCTATTTTCAGCTATCTCGAGGATAAATTTGCCTGATCTTATGTGCACATGTTATCAATACGATGTAAATATTATCTTGAGATAACGCATTGACCTGCTTAGAAATAAGAATATCACTCTTGAATTTGTTTTCATATACCCCCAACAAATTGAAATTTTCTATGCCCCCACCATCCCCACCCAATGTGTGCAACAAGAACTCATCAAAACTAAATATTGACCAGTTGGACTAGTTTGATCACCTTATTTTGCGAATTCTATGAGTCATTTTATAGCCCGGAAGTTCAATTTCTCATCCTTAATTTTGGAAAAAATCCCAATTTTTAATTTAAACCATGGCAGCCTTACTCTATTTCTGTTTCCACTCTATTTCTTTTTACAACCTGTTTTTTAATTCTCGAACATATTTTCCTAGTCTTTTACCCTCTCTATTTTATCCATCTCTCCCTCAGGCACATATTCTGTAACTTGGAATGTTATTGTACCGATTTTGAGCTCAAAAACTAAGATGTTGTTTTAGACTGACTATAAGTCGTACTTTGGAGCTTATAAGCCATGATCACCAAAGTTGCAAAATCCAAACCCTAGCTAGTTTCATGCTTTCTATATTTTATCACTTATTCTTCTTTTTATGATCTTTAATTAGTTTTATAATTGTTTTGTATGTATTTTTTCAAAGGAAAATTGTTTCATGCTGGCTGGACCTCATTTCTACGATATGCGATCCAGAGGTATAAAGCATCCATCTTAAAGATGGATGCAAATAAGTGGTTGTCCAAATGTTTTTTAATATAATTATTATTTCTATTTGTTTATTTTTATTTTTTTCATATCCATGATCTCCATGTTAAAGATTAATATTCAGTATATATTTATTGCCAAGCCCGCATTTCTATAATATGTGGGCTGGCCACATAGGAACCATGTCCTTTTTCAAAAAAGACAAGTTTAATATGTCAGACCAATTTAGTTTAAATCAATAAAAAAGATAGTCTCATATGTATGACCAGTTTTGATTAGACCAATTTCTTTACTGTTCAATGAACCATATATTTCACTGTTCAATGAACCGCATGAACATATGACACATAGTGCTCTCTCTCTCATACATGCCACTAGTGCTTTTGTCTTTACGGTACCAATTCACATATATTATTGTTTTTGCCTAAATAATCCAAGTGGGATTCTTAAGCAACAATATAGTGGTGGACATGTGACATTGCGGGAACATACCATGAGAGAATTTAGGTACTTTGTGTATGTGACAATGTGGAGAGAGTTTATGATAGCATAATTTTTTAGTTAATTCAATGCCTATCTCTTTATATACTATCTCTAATTAAAAAATAAATTGAAAAAAAAGAACGAGGGTTCTATAAGGCCTAGACTTTATGAAAACAAAATAAACTCTCTCCTCAAATCTTTGTTTGAAAAGCACTTTCGGCCACAGAAGTCTCCATGGCTCTAAAATCAAGTTCTAATACCGACAAAGAAATTCAACACTCAAAATATAGTACAAATCTTGTGGATATGTAAACAATTATTTGTAGGACGAAATGGATGACTTAGATAAATTTATTATAATATACACTATTTTTAGAGCTTGAAATCCTATTTTTTTTCATAACCATAATAGTGAAGTCAAGATGATTGAAGTAAAGGTTCTCTAATGCTTAAATTAGAATTTTTTTATGAGTTATGAGGTGAGGCTTTATTTGTATAGAGCTGCAGCCCTATCAAACCATTTTCTAAAGAAAAAAAAAAAAACCTCGATGTTATTTTGCAAGTTAACCTCCCTAACCTTTAGATAAGAACCTTTGATGTTACATCATGTCTTTATACTCTCCTATGCTCTCCGTGATGTAGAATTTTTATATAAAAGATACTTTCTCTATGGAATTTTTTTTTTTAATTGATTTACCATAAAAAGAAGCGACATATTTTTCAACTAGTCCACCAATTACAAGCTATGTCTATATTTAATGGAAATAAATTTTGAGATAGTAAGTTAAAATATTTAAGTGATGTGGGTATTGTATTTTTATTTCTCTAACCACACCACATGTGCAAAGCAAATCTAAAGGAAACCTTTTGACTAATTTCCCATCTGTGTCCAAAATAACAAGATTTGACTATTATTAAGGGGAACTATACAAGAATACCATTTTCCTTTCATATAAAAAGAACACCATCAGCCCAAGTTGATGTTGTATAAGGCCGCCGGGGGTGTATTATTGACTAAGAAAATTTTTCTTAAAATTTTCTCTAAATAATAGTTTTATTTGATTTTACCAAATGTCCAATAAAATTAATAAAGATTATCATCATCATCATCATAAAAGTATTTTTCCAACTAATTGGAGCCAGTTACACAAATTCTAGTCTATCATTCTGCTCTCACAAGGGCCATACCCTTAATAAGGCCATAAGTCCCCAATAAAATTAGCAAGGATAATATCTAATAAACTATACAATGAGATTATTTACTTTTGTACATAAAGGTCAGAAATCTTGGATATGGTGATATCCAAAATTATTGTCATAAAGAAATCCCTTATTAAAATGGACTGATGTCGATATTGATAAAATTCATTTTGAGTCCCAAAAATAGCGCATCTCGCAACACATTATCTAGATCGGTCATTTTCAAGATTTTTATACGTTTATAGATCTACATGATTTTAACTATTTTTGATGTTTAAAATTTTATAATTAGATATGAAAATTGATTTTCAAATAATCCTAAGAACTTTTTACCCCAAATTTTTCAGATAATCCTAGGAACTTTTTTCAGATAAAATTTGGTGGTGAGCATTAATTGGATTGTATAAGGCTGAGACCCAGCCATCCGATTTTACATCACATGGGTGGGGGTGTATACGACTTTAAGAAAAGATAATGCATACAATCACGTATGATTAGGCTTTTTCTTGGGCATTATAGCGAGGGGAAAGTGGCATGAGAAGTAAAAAACCATGAATCCAACCCGAGCGTGCACACGCACAACTCATAAGAGAGAGAGAGAGAGAGAGAGAGAGGGAGAGAGAGTATGTAAATATTTTTACATGGTCCAGCTTTAGTGGTCTGCTCTCGAGCGACACATGGCACGTAAATTCTCAAGTGTGGCCCCCACCTCTGTGAAAAAGAAGACGGAAACGAAATCATTGGTTCCTCCATTGATATGAAATAAATGAGGGCGAGGGGGAGGAAGAGTAGAGAGGAAGTAAGAGAGAGTTATTTTAGTGTTAGAGAGAGAGAGAGAGAGAATTATTTTAGTGTTAGAGAGAAAGAGAGAGAGAGAAGAGTAGAGTGGTGGGGCGGTGCAGAGCGCAGAAGCATTTAGCTGTTGAAGCTGCCAGCATGATCCGGTTCAGAATCAGAATTTTGATGATTCAGATCGTGCTGCAGCTTCACCTGCTAATGCATGCAATTTTTCATCTACTTTCACTCTCTCATGCAGCTTCAGCTTTATTGGGTAGCAATGGATGCAAAAATCATTTCAAGTTATTTGGTCATGGTTCCTTCGCATAGTGCAGTTGCACGAACCATACGGTCCAGGTTTGATTCCTCTCTCTCTCTCTCTCACACACACATAAGTGGGTTCTGAAATTTTTCTTTTTTTCTGGCCTGGTTAAATCTCAGGATACACCAAAGATGTTATGAGAAAGTTTTAGGACATAAAGATGACCCAACTTTTGTTTTAGGGCTTGATCAAATGTACAATTTGTACCCGGCCGACCACCACATAGTTCTCCATTTCATCAGTATACCTTGTGACTCTCGAGCTTCAACAACTTCGGTGGTTGCTTTTATTACTTGAATCACGCTTCAACAGGTTAGGACATTGATTAGACGTTTGAGCCCATTTTCTGTTTGTTAAAGTCATCAACTTGAGGTGATGCTTTCCTTTTATCTACCATGCATGTTCTAAGATCTTTGAAGCAAGGGAAAAAGCATCTAATCTGTGTTTGACATATTTGGGAAAGGGGCGGGGGATGGTAGCACCCCCACACCACAGTTACCACGTTGTGTTTTTATTTTCACAACGTTGAGTTTTCATTCTCTTCAAAAAAATAAAATCTTTGAAGCAAGAGAAAAAGCATCTAATCTATGTTTGACATATTTGGGAAAGGGGTCGGGATGGTAGCTCCCCTACACCACGTTGTGTTTTCATTCTCTTCAAAAAAAACTAACTCTTCAAATTATTTGAAAAATATGGGCAGATGACTCTCTTCCTCACAGGAAAAAAAAAAAAAAAACAAAATTAAAACAAAAATTGGCATACTTATTCTTAATGCCAACTTAACTTAAGGTGTCTCTCTCTCTCTCCAGCCAAATTGGAGGATCCTATTTCCCTAGGGGCCCATCAAGGAGGACAATAATTCTACATGCTCTAACAAAAAAAGGCCTGTCTGTATTAATTTTGTAGTTGAAAGTTGAATATGTGTGTTTGGTAGTACAATTGCCCAAGCAAAGAAGCAGCTCAGATTGAGTGTTTGAATGAGAAGATTTGTTGGGTAAAGTTTTTTGTTTGTGTTTTCTATGTTTGGCCCTTGGGCTCTGGCCTAATGGTTAAAACATGCCATTTGTATGAAGGAGGTCCACGGTTCTCTGCATATCTATCCTTTGCGCTTTTCTTACACTGTTCTATGAAATATTATTAGAATCGGACTGACAAAATTACTGAGGGGTACAGTTAGTTCAAATACATTGAACTGATATTCAAAAATATAAAAAAATTAAGAGTAATACATAGTACAAAAGAGTTTGCCCAACATTGTTTCACCGCTCTAATCGGGCACAAATTGCCGCACAAATCAGTCAGAATCTATCAAACATTAACTTTAACTGGTTTTTGTCCAAATATAATATTTACTATGGACCAAACAAACCAATATACTGATCGGTGTCCAACCTAGCAGACCGGTCAACTCCATCTGTTCTAGTCCTGATAACCAGCCAATTTTGTCTAATGTAGTTTTGATTACAAAACTTCTATGCATATCTGTCATTTAATATCTCTAAGAAACAACAAAAGGCTTTTAACAAAAATATTAAGGGAAATGATAGATACCCCCTAAAATGAACTTCGTAGACATCGTCCCCTCCAATATTTTTAGTATCACACCCTAGATCCAAACATTGTTTCTTCTTGGATTTACTCCAAATCAAAAAGTCCAAAAATTTGAGATTAAAATGTCCTTCCCACCCTCTTTCTTTCACTCTCTCGATCGCCCTCTCTCTCTCTACCCTCCCTCTCTCTACCCCCCTCTCTTTCTACCCGCCCTCTCTCTCTTTCTCTCTCTACCTGCCCTCTCTCTTGTTGTGCATAGAAACTCTAAATCCGAAAAGTTGATTTTTGGCAAATAACGTGCAAGAAATAAAACATTAAAATATATACACAAGAACACGAAGAATTTATGTGGTTCACCCTAAGAGGGTTACATCCATCGGCACGGCAAACTAAAATCCATTATACTAATGAAAATTACATCATAGATTTTGAGACATAGAGTTACATCTCTAACCCTCGATAAAACCCAATCGAGCAAATCCTTTAAACCTTCTCTCCCAAACGGTACTACTGTCGATCTCTCACATAACTAGGAAGAGATCATAACTAGACCAAACTAGCATCTCATTATTTAGGAGTCTACAAGAGGCACTATCACAATATTTCCTTCCATAGGAACCTCTCTTATCTCTAAGGGCGTGTTTGTTTTTTTTTAAGTATTCTTTTAGATTTTGAAAAAGTTCCGCGTTTGTTTCACACTTTTCATGAAAAGTTCAAAAACTAATCTTTCAACAAAAGTTCACATTCCTTTGTTAAAAAAATTTTAATAAAAAGTGAAAGATCAAGTTCTTAAGGGGATAGGAACTTAATCTTTCATAACTTTTTTGTTGATCACTATTCACTGTACATAATATAAATATATAATATTAATATTATATAATATAATATTATATTATATAGTGATATTTATTTTATTAATATAATTTATATTATATAATATACATTCATTATATATTATATGTAATATCTAATATTACTATATATTTATATTGTATTATATATTATATATAATATACAAATATCTTATATAATACTACATATTAACATATAAATATATTATATTATATTATATTATATGTTATATATAATACAAATATACAGTAATAAATATATTATATTATATTATATTATATTATAAAATTTATATATTTATATTTATATGGTTAATATGTATATGTTATCAAACACAGTATCCAGAACTTTCTTAATATTCCAACAGGTTATCAAACACAGTACCCATAATTTATTTAAACATTCCAAAACAAAACATTCAACTTTCCAAAAGATTTAAAAACATTAAACTTTCTGGAAGATATATTTCAGAGGGCCCTAAGGGAGACCTTACATCTCATGCACAGGAGGCCCCGCCCATCTCTCTCTAGAGGAAACCATTTTTCTCATATGGTGACCCAAATAGGACGCACAAATTCTCTGTTCTTTCATCCCATATATATATAAGGTTAGGAAACCACGCTAAACTTTTTAGATGTTACATATATCTCGAAAACTAAGAGATATATCCAAGAGTCCTAATATTTTTTTATTGATATTTCTGTTAGGAAACTTATCAATATCAATCTCAATCCCACATAATATGCGATTTCCTTATGTAGGTGATTTTGGATATCACCAAATATAATATCTCCACCCTTCTGTCTACCTGTCCTCTCTCTCTACTCGCTCTCTCTGTATCTCTCTCTCTACCCACCCTCTCTTGCTCTTTCTCTCCACTAGCCTACTTTTTTTTTCTCTCTTTCGTCTCTCTATAAAAGAGATTTCGGGAGAGAGAGAGCTTTTAAAAAAAGGTAAAATTACAAAAAACTCTCAAGATTACACTTTCTATACAACTTACCCCCAACTTAACTTTTTTTCTCACTTTTTTTCCGAAAACAAACTTTCTATGCAAATACCCCCCAAGGGAAAAAGATCATTGTTTTAGACGAAAATACCCTTCATGTATATTAAAAAAAAATTTGGCCAGATTTGACATTGACTTTTGGACCCCAGTAGCACATTGCCGGAGGGCACAAGTGCCAGACCACCCTAAGACAACTACCAGATCGAAACTTAGTATTGTCGGAACTCTTACATAGTGCCGAAGTCCTCCAGTAACATCTACTATCGAACCACCCATTGTACTATGCCGAAGCCCTACTGCTGGACCACACTTTACACGGTGTTGGAGCCCTACTGCCGAACCAAACTTTACACAGTGCCGGAGCCCTACTGCCAGACCACACTTACACAGTGCTAGAGCCCCTATTTTGGTGGGATAGAGGAGAGAGAGGCACCGGTAAGGTAAAAGTAAGAAGGGTAGTTTAGGCATTTTTAATTTTTTATTTAGTTGGGGGGTATTTGCATAGAAAGTGTATTTTGAGGAAAAAAATGAGAGAAAAAGTTAAATTAGGGATAAGTTGCATAAAAAGTATAATCTTGGGAGTTTTTTTGTAATTTTTCTTTAAAAAATGGATAGAAACAGCACGAGCATAGAATTTGACTTCTAAACACTAATAATAATATTAATGGCCATATTGAATAAACTTCCTATATATCTATAACAAACCTCACCCTTTAACTCTAGATATCATATTATCTCTTTTTTCAGACTAAGTCCTCGAAGCGTTTGAGGCGGGAACTATACCAGTTGTACCTATGTGTTGAAAAATGTACAAAAGAAACATACGACTGAAATGTAAAGTGCTCTCTATGAACAAGTGATCATGGCTCTCTCGCTTTTAGTTTTGCGTAAGTGGCATGCCTCTTCCATCTGGAGTCCACATATTTGGATTCTATCATTTGTGAGTAGCCTCTGGTGGCATGCTGACCGAGAGAATCAGGAGGTTATACGGTTAACAAGCTTTTGCATAAAGCTTTTAAGATCTCATGTCTTTTTCATGCGTTACATTGCTACAATTTGCGCATGAATAGCGTGCATTGAGTGATTTGTGTTGTGCATGGTGTGCAGTGTGCAGTACACAAGACTGAGTACTAAGTTCATTTTTGTAGTACTTTATACACATGTGTATGAAAGAACGTAGTGCGCATCGTACAGTGCATAAGTGCACAACGCTCGTCATAAATACGAGCAACATTGCTACACTTTACATATGAATAGTGCGCATTGAGTGACTTGTATTCTAATCACCACTCGATTGGACACTCTTGATAGAAAAATATCCTTAAAGAGTAACCCAGGTGATTTTTTCAATCATTGTCAGATTACTCTATGGAAATGCTCTTCAATGTGGATAACATCATATGAATGCCTTTCCAAGCCCATGAATCTGTCCTTGTGATCCCATGATCCCATAAATGCTCTCTGCAAATATACTTCTTTCTAATCAAAGGTAATTTGTGAACTTCCATCTGAACAATGGCAAATCAAGGTAAGTAGAGGGTAAGAACTAAGATTGGTTTTAATGGTGTTGGGAGAGTGGAGGAATAATGTGTTGGTTTTAGTGTTTTTTTTTTTTTTTTTTAAAAAAAAAACAAAAAATTTATTTTAAGTCCTAATAAATTTAGGAAGTCCTCAAGGGATGTTTTAAGGAATTGGTGAGTTTTTGGGTGACCTTTTCCAAATACTAGAAGGTCATGTTCATGTAAATGGGATATGGTGGGGGTGACTCTCAGATCTTTGGTGGAATTAGTTTTCCTTCTGTAGTTTCCTTATCAATGATATGGTTGCATTTTTAAGGCACGAGTTATAATAATATCTCACCCCTTATGAACGACCAATTCTTTAAAGCTGATCCTAAACCAAAGGCCTCTCACCATTCATAAGTGGTCAATTTTTGCGCAACAATTACGGGTGCGACGTAGGTAATAATTGATACAAAAAATGACTCGCATACAGGTGAAAACATTTTCATGTGAATGAATTCCCTCATGTGGTTAGATGTGGGGTTATTTTCACACCAATTGATCTCAGTACATCTTTTCACCCTAATTGGCATCTAATTCGTATAAAAATATTCTCACATCTAACGCCATGAGAGAATTTTTTCACATGAAAATATTTTCATGCGAAAGAAACTTGTATGTCCCTTAGGTAAAGGGAAAAGTATTTAGTATTACCAACTAAAGTAGTTTCCGTATCAGAAAACCGTGAAATCCAATTATGTGCACTTTGACAATCATCATCATCGTCAAAGCTTTTTCCAACTAATTGGAATCGGCTACACAATTTCTTATCCGTCATTCTGCTTTATTAAAGGCCGTATCATTGATGATATGAAAGAATAGCTATGAAAGAATAATAGATTTGAAGTCCAAAAGAAGTTTATCTTTATCTTAGTAATATATTTACCGGAAGGCCCATTTAAAATATTCACATAAATTTAAGTTCCACACTCCTGGGAAGAAATAGATTTCCAGACTATTATAAGGATTTCTGATGTTAAAAGGGTATATTCTATAGGAAAATTAGATGGGACTTTACCAAATGTTATAAAGCCCCATGCCCTATAGAAACCGCAGCCTAAGCAAAATAGCTACTGTTATCAACGCGTTGCTTCCACCCGTTGACCCACTTTATGCATGCCTCCCACATGGTTACAGTCATAACAATTACATAACAAACAAGACTTTGTTTTTTTTTTTATGAAATGTTAACATTAAGATTATTTAATCCTCCAAAGTTCAATTAAAATAAAATAAATAAAAAAAGAGGTAGAGACAGCCCAAACACTTTTTAAAAAAGACAGCAAAAACACTCACAAAGCATGAACTTGATGACCCTATCTACAACCAACAATCTTAGAATCCCCATGCCCACTCGAAGCACCTCAAACTGTTTATATCTCACCAACTCCTCAACCCGAGCCCCGACTGGTCACAACCACTGCTGAGCACCCGTCCTTCCACAATAAGCACACAAGCCGGAGTACAACTGACGTTATCCAAAATATGGCTATGCCTCGGCATAACCAACAGTCGAGAAGTAGGATTTAAAAGATACGGCAAAATAGAAGTGAGTGAGAGGAGAAACCAACATGGCAGAAAGTGAACCGACTTAAGGTGATATAGAAATCAGTCGCAGACACCGCTTCTAAGACACTGTATCAGGCCATAATTAAGCAGATTTTGCTCTCAAAAGAAGTAGAACCTCAACGACAGGGCACTAGCAAGCCTGCAACTAGGCTTAACCTATCTTAGGTGTTAACCTCAAATGGCTCAATATAGAGGAGTTTTAAGCCCATGAGAAAAACTCCAAAGCCTAGAAAAACCTCACAATAGGGTTCCAAACCCTATAGGAAAGGAAAACCATTTTAGGTGTTAACCTTATACGAAAGATGTGGAGGAAAAAAAATGATAGTCGGAAGAAAATGTAGATTTCAAACAAAGGGTGAAGGAGAGAGAGGGATGGAGAGAGGAGACGAGAGGAGAAAAAAGATAAGGACCAAGGGGTGAGAGAGGAGTTAGGTTTGAGCCACAACCCCCCAAACCCCCATTAAAAAAAAAAAAAAAAAAGAGAAAATATCTTCGTACTCCTTATTTTTTATTTTTATATCTCAATAGACCCAAAGATTCAAAATATATCTCCTAACCCCCTGACTAACTTTACCCACTTCTAACTTATTTTTTTAATCCTAACAAATATTAAAAAAACATGCTCATTTTAAACCCTTCCTCTCTTTACGTTATATATTCCTTCCAAATTTCTCTCTCTAACATTCACCCTCTTTATCTCTCCAACGGGGGAGAGAGAGTGAGACACAAGGGAAGAGAAAGTAAAAAATAGGTAGAGAGAGATTTAGGGGAAAATCAAGTGAAGAGAGAGAAATGATGGTGCTTAAAAAAGATGTCTTTTTTATATTTGTTTGGGGCAAAAAAATAAGTTGAAAGGGGATAAAGTTAGCTTATGAGGTTAAAAGATATAAAACTTAGAATTTTTATGACCCAAGATATGTTTTTAAACCTTAGGCCCATTGAGATATAAAAATTAAAATTGGGGGGTATGGAGATATTTTTCCCAAAAAAAAAACCCTAGGCCTCTCTCCCCCTAAAAAATGAGTGTTACTGAGAAGTGTAGTTAGCAAGTCTTCGTTTAAAACACAATTTTTTTTTTTCAAAAATCTTTGATTTTTTAAAGTCCGTTAAGAACTTCGAGTTTTTCAAAAGATTTTAAAAAAAAATCACTTTTTTTTAATGGAAACCAATATAAATCTGTATTTATCCTTTTTTAAAAAAAAAAAAAATCAAAACAACTTCTTCCCTATAATTTTATCTCTTCATTTATTTAATATCTTCGATTTTTAGTTTGGAGGTAAGCACATTAAAAGTGAAAGTAAATGGATAATCTTGATTTAACTAAATTTCCATCAAAAATTTCCTCGAATGTGTTTAATTAACAAAATTGCAATATACTCAAAAACATAATCCATCAAAATGACTATATGTCTTAAAATAATGGTTAAAGTTAGATGAAGACTACGACAATGGAAAATCTTTTTATCCTCTAAATACAAAGCATTGCTATAAAGAGTAAGAAAAGGACTTAGTGAAATATTTGGATTTGTTTAAGAATTTTGTTGCTTTCTTTGTGGATAAAGAAGTTTTATTGATTTCAATATTTTTTTCTTTTTTATTAGCATATACAACATAACAATTTGGAGGGACCACTATTTTACAATTTTAAGTTTTTTTTGTTTTAGTTAACTACAATCCTATAATAAATTTTTTTTATTTTTTTTCTAACGATAATCCCTTATCTTAGGTTTCGTTCTTATTGTTTCCTATTATAGTTCTTATGTTCAGTTTTGTTTTTATTGTTGTTGACTTTATGCTCCCAATAAATCTATCATATGTTTTGTATTGTAACAACAAAATAAGCATTGTTGTTGTATTTATTGAAAGTTTAGACAACAATTTGTCAAGTATGACTCTTATGACACTAGATGAGGACATAAAAACTTCAATAGTTTTTAATGTATCCATACAATAATCATAACTCGTAATTCTATATTTTGTTATCGTTATATACCCAATTTTTTCACTCTATTTTTTTACCCAAATCAAAAATATTTTCAATTATCTAAATTGACTAATTTTTGACGATCCATATTTTTTTATCCCAATTTTTGCTTCCAACTTTTTAGAGGAAAGCCGACATGTTACCAATATTTTGGTTGGTTGATATATTATTATTCTCCAACTTGCTAATTATGCTAAGAAGTGACTTAGCTTCTCAAGACAGAGAGAGAGAAAGTAAAAGGTTAAAAGAGAAGGAAGAGAAAGAGAGTACAAGAGAAAGGGAGTAAAAAGGTCAAAAGAGCAGGAAGAAAAAGAGAGTACAAGAGAATGAGAAGGTAAAAGGGACGACAGAAGGAGAAACAGGGGAATAGGTTTTTTTAGGTAATTTAGTGGGGAACAGTTTCTACCCGTTTTTTAAATAGTTAAGTTTTCATAAGTGATCAGAGGGATTGAAGAGCCCGACTAAAATAGCAGGCGTACTACCACTACCACCCATCCCGTTTCTTGCAGGGTACCACTACTACCCTTCCCGTTTCTTGCAGGGTTAGAGTTAAGAGAGAGAGATCAGAAAGAAAAGGAAAAAAAAGCTAGAGAAAAGAAGAGAGAGGGTTAGAGTTGAGTGAGAGAAAAATAAGAAAAAAAAAGGGAAAAAAACGCAAAAGAAAAGGAGGGAGGGAAAAAAAAAGAGAAGCAATTAGGTCGATAGACACGCAAGGGAATATAGCATCCCCAGGATTCTCTTGGTATTGGCCCATGGTGTGATTTAGAAATAATGGAAGGTTTAGATGTGCCTGTGGACCCTCTTATTTTAGTGTGTCCACCCTTCCAAAATATATTTCCAAGTCGGATTTTGAATATGGATATGAAATTTTACAGTCTATAATCTAAGCTCCACGAATCATGATTTAAAAGGAAAAGAACTTTGAGCAATAAAAATTGGTTTATTTTATACTTTTCTTTTTTTTGGGATCATTCATTTCAATTCTTCAAAGATTATTAATTTTAGAGCTCTAAATCCATGGATACGATACAAAAATAGATTTGAAGTGATTTGAGATGTGCTTTAGGTTCTCAAACCCTTCAAAACTAACGCTCGTGTTTTTTTTTTTTTGGCTGGAAGGGGAACGTTATTTTTTTAGAATGTTAGGAAAGTTCTTGCTACCCGTGTTTGATAACTTGTTGGAATGTTATTATATATATATATATATATATATATATATATATATATTAGAAAAAATCAAATTAGGGCGTACTTAAAAAACTTCATTAGAGAAGGTTATTTGGATGCTCTAATATCCTCAAATTGATCATCTCGACCTCAACATGCATGGACATGAGAAGAAAAAAAATGAATTTCAAGTTTTGTATATTTATATTATATGCAATACATAATATAAAATTTATTATATTATAATATATAATTAATATATGATATTTATATATTAATATAAATATATATTAATAGTATATTTTATGCATTATATAATATAATATATATAATAAATAAATATTATATTTTTATATATTATATATTATAATATATAATATATGATATGTAATATACAATAATATGATGTAATATACAAACTAATATATAGTATAATATATAATATTATATTATATATTATTTATATTAATAAAAAAAAATTATAAAAAACCCCAAGACTACACTTTCTATGCAACTTATCCCCGAGCTAACTTTTTCTCTCACTTTTTTTATCCAAAATACACTTTCTATGCAAATATCCCCCCAACCAAATAAAAAATTAAAAAAATATACCTAAATTATCATCCCTTACTTTTACCTTACCTACGCCTCTCTCTCTATCCCACCAAAATAGGGGTTCCACTAAGCTCGGTCTGGCAGTAGGGCTTCGGCATTGTGTAAAGTGCGGTTCGGCAATAGGGCTCTGGCACCGTGTAAAGTGCAGTCCAGCAGTAGGGCTCCGGCTGTATAAAGTGCGGTCCGGCGATAGGGCTCTGGCACCGTGTAAAGTGTGGTCCGACAGTAGGGCTCCGGCAGTTGCAAAGGGCGGTCTGACAGTTGCGAAGGGCGTCCGGCAATTACAAAGGGCGGTCCGGCAGTTGCAAAGGTTGGTCTGACAGTTGCAAAGGGCGGTCCAGCAGTACTCAGTTTCGGTCCGGGAGTTGTCTTAGGACGGTCCGGTACTTGTGCACTTTGGCAATGTGATGGTGCACTCCCGTAATGTGCTACTAGGGTCCAAAAGTCAACGTCAAATTGGCCAAAATGATTTTTGTGTATGGGAAGGGCATTTCCATCTAAATAAATGAACTTGTTCCCTTGGGAGGTATTTGCATAAAAAGTTTGTTTGGGAAAAAAGTTAGAGAAAAAACTAACTTGGGGGTAAGTTGCATAGAAAGTGTGGCTTTGGGGGTATTTTATAATTTTTTCTTAATAATATTAATATTATGTATGGGTGTGTTGTGTAAATTTGCAACCTTAAACAATCCAATTAAGACGCACCTCCAAATTTTATTATAACATGTAATTTTGGTGTAAAAAATTACTAGGATTATCTAGAAAATTTACTTTCATCTTTAATTATAAAATTTTAAACTCCAAAGATGGTTACTATCAAGTAGTATTATAAACATATGAAAATCTTGAAAATGGATGGTCTAGATATTATAAGGTGCTATTTCTAAGACTCAAAATCTTTTTCTTCTTTTTTTTCATATTCGTACATCTCGATGTCAAGATAATCAATTAGTGGGTTTTTCAACATTAAAACAATTTTTTCGATGGATTTTTGACGTGCATCTTTAATTCTATATTTTAAAGTTGCAACCTTATATAAACTTTTTCCATTATGTATTATATTGTACTAATATACATTATCTAATATTATATAACATACTATAATATGAAATAATATATTATTTCTATAAAATATTATTTAAAATATATTAAATATTATTAAAATATATTTTATATATTAAATAAATAAATAAAATATTATATAATACATATTATAGTGTAAATAGTGAATAGTAATCACCAGAAGCAACAATTGACAAAAATGTTCGGAGAATTTGAGTTCCTAGGGGGCGGATAGAATTTTAACTTTACCATTTAAAAAGAGAAAGGGAACTTTGTTATAAAACTTAAATTTTCAATACTGTAGCAATTCCTAATGTGGAAGTGCTATAGTATTCCCATAATGTTATCTTTCTAGACCCGAACGTTCTTGCAAACAAAAGGGAAAATAGAAAATTACATGCCCTGAATATGTGTAGATGATGATTCGTGAGAATTCTACTTAGCAAAATTCCTTTTTTTTTTTTTTTTTGCTTATAAGCAAATTAACTCTGAAGTTCAAAAAAAAAAAATTTAATACCCTTATTGTTGAGATTTAAGAACCCTCTCAAATACGAAAACAATAGCATATATTGACCAGTTAGAAACAAAATCAGCGAGATTATAAACCAAGAAATAAAGCATAAACACCCACCCCATAGTAATACAAATTTTAAATAGTTCACTCAAATGGGATACATCCACAGGCATGACAAATATAAATCCACTATCCCAAGTTATATCATAGATCCTGTGATACCGATTTACCTCTCTAGCCCACAAAAAAAAACTAGTTGAGCAACCCCTTTAGATCAGCTCTCTCAATTAAATATTATCCAGGAAGAGAACATTGAGAGCGCAATTAAATATTATCCAAGAAGAGAACATTGAAAGCACCCGAAAGTTTTGCTCACTAAAACAACTCAACATTTATGGGTATTGCTTCTTTACACGAAGCCAATCTCTCACTCTACACATGCATCATCACGACGTTTTTTTTCTATAGGAAGCCCACTTCTTTAATACAAAGGACTCCGGCCTTTCTCTTTAGAGGAAGACACATTTCTCTGGTGGTGGCCCGAATAGGGCCACATATTCATTCCTCTGTCGTATATCTCAAAGCCAAAAGATATATAATTATGAGTTATAATCTTATCAAATTTATATTTTCTTTATAAAACTTCTCAATATCAATTTCAATAACAATCATAAGGTTTCCTTAGGGGGTTGATTTCAAATATCACTATATCCAACACTCGTATAACCCATTTCAAGTTGATTTTAGCAAACAGGGAACCGTTCAGGAAAATTTTCAAAAACATTCTATTTTATTATCAAAATTAAAAAATAGTCCTCCATATTTTATATTTTACATTCAAGCCCAAATTTTTAAGAGTGTGTATTAGACTTTGATTTTATTTTCTTTTCTATACGTTAGATTGAGATTATATTTACGGAGTTGATACTTATCACTATCTCATATTTGTAAAAAAAATACCAAAAATATTAAATGACTAAAATACCTTGGAATTTTGAGATTTATTGGGGTATTTTGATCTTTTTATTTAACTTAATTATAGTTTTTAAATATTTTTAACAAGTTATAGTGAGAAGTATGGATGCTCAAAATTTGAGATCGAACAGATGCCTAGAAGAACGAATAAAAACTAGAATATAACGTTCACTATAGGAAATGAGATTTAAGTGTAAAAGATAAAATAGGTGAAATTATTTTTAATTTCAAAAATAAAAGGGGATTTTCTGATAATTTCACGAACCTTAATAAACACAGCATCATGCAAGAGATCATGGAAAATCTTTGAAAGCTATTATCATCCTTTATATTTCTATAGTTAATTTCTCTAGGAAAAAGTTTATATACATGCGAGGCTCTAAACAATCAAATTAGGGTGCACCTCAAAAATTTCACTAGAAGAGGTCGTTTTGATGCCCAAATATCATCAAATTGATCATCAAGATGCATAGACATGAGAAAAAAATGGATTTCAACTTTTGGAAATAATGCATCTTGTATTACATTTTTTGACAGTCAATCTCAAGATTTTTCAAGTTTTCATAAATATGCTCAATCTACACTATTTTTGAAGCATTAAGTTTTATAATTAGAGATGAAAAAATATTTTAAGGCTTTCACAAACATTATTGAAACTATATTTCTCGATACTATTTGAAGGTACGCTTTATTTTGATTGTTTAGAGCCTCGGCTCTATACAAATCGCACCCATTTTCCTATGTTATTGTCATATACTTTTCTTATGAACTGATTCATAGTCAGGCAGTATTTTTTTCAGAAAAATACATGAAAATTTTTAACAAGAGAGAAAAGTATTGAGGAAAAATCTCTTGCCTTGAAAATTCCCATTTTCCTATGTTATTATCATATACTTTTCTTATGAACTGATTCATATTCAGGCAGTATTTTTTTCAGAAAAGTACATGAAAAATTTAAACAACAAGAGAGAAAATTATTAAGGAAAAATCTCTTGCCTTGAAAAATAAAGAGCATAGCCACTACCTGGATTTTCCAAACATCCCTGTCTTGTTTGAGTTAGCTCTCTAGTTTTCTCAATTTTCTTATGAACTGATTCATATTCAGGCAGTATATTTTTCAGAAAAATACATGAAAAATTTAAACAACAAGAGGGAAAATTATTGAGGAAAAATCTCTTGCCTTGAAAAATAACGAGCATAGCCACTACTTGGATTTTCCAAACATCCCTGTCTTGTTTGAGTTAGCTCTCTAATTTTCTCAATCCCCTTAACTTTGCCAGGTTAGCTATGAAAATAAGCTTCTTCTTTTTTTGTGAGTCCGTGGGGAGAGGGGCCCTACCCTTGCTAGGAATTGACCCTGGGACATGTAGTGTTGCAAATTGTCAAGCGCAAATCAATTAAACATGGGCTCTTTTTCTACGAAAATAAGCTTTATCATCACTGAATCAACTTTATTAGAAATCACTTAATCAACTTTATCAGAAAGCCACTTTCAACCAAACCACTCGAGAAGTGATTCTATTCCGAGATCATGTACCCACCTTTCATTTGTAGACAAGTTCATTCAAGAAAACTTTCGAAAAGCAACAAGATTTAAGAGAAGAATTTAAGAACTGAATCATAATCATTCGATCTCTTTCCCCTAAAAGTGGATGCAACAAAGATATGGCATTTTCAATGTGTCACCTTTCCACTAACTAAAACATTCTACCCATTAGATTAATCTTTGAAAGATAGTAGGGATTATTTATTTTTAACTTTAATCATGACTTGTAATCCCTTTAAGCGCATTTAAAGGCCCCTAAACTTACCCTAGCTTCCAATCACACTTTGCACGTTTACAAACTTTACAACTCTCTGATGCTGATGTAACCCAGTGTTACTGGTATCACACCGACCTATGAAGCACTCTAGATTCTCTTCCACTAAAACCGGTCCAACCACTGGTTATATTGGTACGACCATATTATAACATAGTGAAAAAATAAGAATAGATTAAAATATTAAATATATATTAAAAATAAAACATATTAAAACATTGCCCTTGTTTGACGTATTCAACACATCAAAGCCACCTGATAAGATCAGTCAAAATGGATCTAGTATTAGTTTTCGTTGGTTCTCAACTAAACAAAATTTTTGATTTAAACTAAACTGGCCAAGACACAGGCCAGTAATTTGATTATTTGGACTGGCTGCTCCGACCCCGCCGTTGCAAATATGGAGTTAACCACCTCCAATCTCTTTCAAACCCCCAATAAACGAATGTTACAGTACTGTTAGAGAAGGTCCAAACCAGCATACTGGCTTGTTATTGAACTTAATTCTTCCAGGTTTTTCAAACATTTTGCAGCGAAGTCACGGATGATTTGCTTATGGTTTCTCTTAGATTGACTATAATTGCTTACAACATATAATTAAGCTCAAGTTCGAATGTTCAAAAGATAAGAAAGAAATAAGACTAAGTTTCTCTCAATTTTGCAATAACAACAATAACAAGCACTTCAAAGTTCTCATAAATACAACTCACTACATAAAGCAAGCAATGCAACAGCCCCCACCAAAGAGGCAGGAATGATACAAAAACAAATTCCTGACCCCCCAAAACAAGACCTCAACCATACAATACAAGCCAACCCAAGGTGGTACAAAAATAGAATAAATAATAAAAATGAATACTATATTACACAAAACTGCATAGCCTTTTAAGTTCGACCTTTTAATACTAGCTAGTACCGCTTACCAAGAATGATACCCACAATAATAGAAACAAATGCCACTCCCAGTATGAACTTGAAGTTCATGCCCGATGGTTCGATGGTCTTTGTAGATGCTGCTTCAGCACGTCTCTTACTCTTCTTCTTTGAAGGAGATGAAACAGTTGATCCAATATCTCTAGATTTCACCTCAACAGTATCCTTCAATTCTAATCCAATCTCTCTATATTTGACCTCAAGAGAATTCTTCACGTCTGCCTTCTGGATGTCTACAGTCCCCTGCAATAGTTCACAACCATAGGAAATAAATCAGTTTACTCTCTCTCTATCTCTCTCTCTCTCACACACACACTCACACACAATACCTGCATACACACTTTAAGGCAGGGTGGAGATACTTACACACCATTGAGGCTCATATCAAAACAATAGATTTATAATAGCTCGGCCACAAAAAGAACTCACATTTGCCACTAGAAAATCACATGAACTACCCTTACCCGAAACCAAAAGTAATTGCATTAAAGTGAAGCATTCTAGGACCATAGATTTTTTTAAATATGACACATTATGTACGTAACCAAATCCCAGAATCGACATACTTGTGCACCATTGAGGCTCATGTCCAACAATGAATTGGTGATAGCTCAACTACAAAAAGAACTCACATTTGCCACTAAAAAATCACATAAATGACCCTTTCCCAAAACCAAGTAATTGCATTAAAGTGAAGCATTCTAGACCCATAGATTTTGAAATATGTCACCCTATGTATATAACCAAATTCCAGTACCATATTAACCAGATGAAGAAGGCAGTACTGACTAGGTCCATTTAAACAATTATCTTTTGATTAAGAAGGAATAGAAATTGTAATCTCAAGAAAATTAGAAAGAACTCTTGCCTTGTCCTCTAACTTTGCGTTAGCCAGTTGGAGTTTGCTCTCAAGCACTGATATCTTATTTTCTAAACCTGCAGCCTCACTCAATTTTTTCTTCAAATCTTCCACCTCCGCATTCACAACTGCCAGATTTTCCCCTGATTTGGCACCCTGGCATATTAACAATACTCAAGTTCAGGTGCATTCCACATGAATTCTTTGTTCCCAAAAAGAAAACACCAGCTCCTTGGAAATAGCTATCCATAGTAAAAAGAATGTGAATAGTTCAGTTCTATTTTGCCTTCAAAGTGTTCTCAGGAAAATTGAGGGGTTTTTAAGTTGCTACCACAAAAATTAACAGTGTTTTATGGATTTTATGGAATAAAAAATTTACCTGTTCATTTAATGATGCTTCTGCCTGTTGTAGCTTCTGCTGAAGTTCTTCAACTTGTTTCAAAGCACCTACTCTTTCAACTTCTTTAGTTGATTCAATCTCTTTCTGTAACATGATACATATATATTTCATAAGAAACTCCAGTAAAAAGTTACAGAAAGATAAGTTGACATACAAATGAGAACTTTTATTTTTCATATAAGCAAACTGTGAAATGCTTTTTTACTGGGACCAATATAATATGGTAATAATATAATATATATATATATATATATATATATATATATATATATATAATTTATATATATATATATATATATATATATATATATATGGAAAAGTCTTCCCTACGCCTATAGGCAAAAATGAACAATGATTTCGACTATGTTCATCACCGTCCAAAGTTCATCACACGGTCACGATTGTCAGGTAATGTTTCAATTTTAATATTTTTTTCTATAAATCAGAATGATCTGAAATTTGGCATGTTTACATCTTAGTGTGGTGCATCTAATAAAAATAAGAAAAAAATATTTCGCAAAATATAAATTGACCAAAATACCCCCATAAATTTTTAGGGGTATTTTGATCAGTTTATATTTTTCGAAATTATTTTTTATATATTTTTATTAGGTGCGCCTCACTACGATGTACACAACCAGACAACGGTGACCGTGAGATGAAGTTTGGATGGTGATGAGGGTAGACGAAATCGCTGTTCATTTTCGCCTACAGGTGTTTGTAGTATCTTCCATATATATATATAGGGAAATACAGGTGTAGGCTCACTAGCCTACAGCTATATATAGGCCCAACGACCTAGATTGAATCTAGGCCAATCCAACGATCACGATTGCAGTTCGCATCTGAATTTTATTTTATTTTTATATAAATCCAAATCACTTGAAAATTTGGGCGTGTGTTCTTTAAAAATATTAGAATCCAATAAAAATAAAAATAAAAAATTTATTTTGTGAAAAATAAATTAACCAAAATACCTCCCAAAATATTTTAATATTTTTATTTGGTGCATGTTGATGAGAAGAATAGACGTGTAAAATTTTACATGATTGGATTTGTAAAAAAAAAATTCAAATTCAAATACGAAATAAGGTCATATCCGTCAGATCGGCCTAGATTCAATCTGGGCCGTTGGACCTATATGTAGTTGTAGGCTAGTAGGCCTACGCCAGCATTTCCTCTATATATATATATATATATATATATTAGGGCAGTGATCTAATGCAACAGTTGAATCATAGTATAATGCAACCACACTTCTAGAAAACCATGTTTGTGGTATTTGTATAGCCCAAAATTTTGCACACACACTCTTCATCTCAATAATCAATCCCAAAAAAAAAGCTCGATTTGAACCCTATATATATAGTCAAAATGAGTCCCCACCAACAACTAATTTTAGACCATTCATTTGGTGAATTTCAAGATCTTAGCCATTACACACTCAAAATCATTTTTTTCTTTATTAACATTGTTCATCTAATGATAATAAAGCAATCTAAAAAAATTGGAAAAGAAAAAAATCCTTCTAAGGCCTAGATCTAAGCTTCTCACCAAGATGGACAGTCGATGTTAATTGGGCTAAAAACATACTTTCGAAGTTGCATTTTCAAATTTTTATTTTTTGTGATGGTTCATTAGAATGAAAAGAGTGTATATTTTAAAATTTGGATCAAACAAATAGCCCTAACATGGTTTATGAAGGTTGATGGATTATATTACTATACAACCGTTGCATGAAATCACTGCCCATATATATATATATGATGAAGTAAATACAATAACACAAACTGGGCTTGGAAAATTCACCTGCTCTTCTAAACTAAGATTTGTGGTCTTTAGTTTCTCCTCAAGTTCAGAGACGAGGACTTTCAAGGAACGTATTTCTGTTATATGTGCATTTCTAGTCTCCATGTCCTCGTTCATCTTGGCCTCCCTTTCAGTATCTTTTTTAAGCAGGGTCTCATGCTGCTCAAGTTTAAAGGCAAAATGAATAATAAATATGTAATTCTACACTTTGAAGGGGATCACTTGTCAAAGGAAGACACAGAATCCTCAATGGATAGGCCGACTTAAATCAAATTTGCTCATTTAAAAAGAAAAAAAGCAACAGGCAGACTAGCAAAAACTAAGGCCGATAAAAAAGTACAAGTATATGAAAAAATTCATACTTTAAATGTTGAGAACAGCAAATCCAGTATGCAAATTATCCATGAATTTTCTAATTGTTGCAAAAGGAGAGTGAATGTTATTGGAAACACTATGTTTTCTTGGTACTCTGATGAAATGGGCCAATGGGTTCTCAGCCAGATCTTTGGAGAATGCAATTGTAATTTGGCATGCTAAGAAATCATGTGTGTCTATGTCATTTCTTCTAGAAGGAACATTGTAAAAAGCATGAAGAGAATCTAGTTGAAGTTGGAACCTGCTCATTCAAGGTCGTGTGAGCAATATGGAGATCAGCCACTTGTACAGCCAATATATCTCTATCCTGCAGCTTAGCTGCATGCTCCTCCAACTTAGAAATAAGATCTGATTCCTTTTCAGCTGCCTCTGCCCTAAGTTTTACAACCTACGAGAGTAGGAAAAAAATTTGTGAGAGAGAGAGAGGGTAGCAGAGATCACTCCAAATGCAATTTCAGACAAAATTTTGATTTCCACATCATTATATATTTCCTAATCAATTAAATGAATTGTACTAGACTTAATACTAAGGGCATCAGATAAATTATAAAGCTTGACTCATTTCATCTACCTGCTCTTGGAACTGGGCTTCTGCCAGCAATAGCTTCTCTTCAAGCTCTTCTAACTTCGTCTGCAATGTGGATTTCTCAGCAAGTTCAGCTTTGAGACTTTCTAAGTTGGCAATGAGAGTCTTTTCTCTAGTATTCCCCTCACTTAAATGCTCTTCCATCTCAGACATTAATATATCTCTATCTTGCAGCTTAGTTGAATGCTCCTCCAACTTAGAAATAAGATCTGATTCCTTTTCAGCTGCCTCTGCCTTGAGTTTTACAACCTACGAGAGTAGGAAAACAAATTTGTGAGAGAGAGAGAGAGTAGCTGCTATCACTCCAAATGCAATTTCAGACATAATTTTTTCCTTATCAATTGAATGAATTGTACTAGACCTAGGAATGGATAATACTAGGGGTATCAGATAAATTATTTAGCTTGACACATGTCATCTACCTGCTCTTGGAACTGGGCTTCTGCCAGCAATAGCTTCTCTTCAAGCTCTTCTAACTTTCTCTGCAATGCGGATTTCTCAGCAAGTTCAGCTTTGAAACTTTCTAAGTTGGCAATAAGTGTCCTTTCTCTAGTGTTCCCCTCACTTAAATGCCCTTCCATCTCGGATACTAATATATCTCTATCTTGCAGCTTAGTTGAATGCTCCTCCAACTTAGAAATAAGATCTGATTCCTTTTCAGCTGCCTCTGCCTTGAGTTTTACAACCTATGAGAGTAGGAAAAACATTTTGTGAGATAGAGAGAGAGAGAGAGGGTAGCTACAATCACTCCAAATGCAATTTCAGAATGAATTGTACTAGACCTAGGAATGGATAATATTAAGGGTATCAGATAAATTATTTAGCTTGACGCATGTCATCTACCTGCTCTTGGAACTGGGCTTCTGCCAGCAATAGCTTCTCTCCAAGCTCTTCTAAGTTTGTCTGCAATGCGGATTTCTCAGCAAGTTCAGCTTTGAAACTTTCTAAGTTGGCAATAAGAGTCTTTTCTCTAGTGTTCCCCTCACTTAAATGCCCTTCCATCTCGGATACTAATATATCTCTATCTTGCAGCTTAGTTGCATGCTCTTCCAACTTAGAAATAAGATCTGATTCCTTTTCAGCTGCCTCTGCCTTATGTTTTACAACCTACGAGAGTAGGAAAAAAATTTGTGAGAGAGAGAGAGAGTAGCAGAGATCACTGAAAATGCAATTTCAGACAAAATTTTGATTTCCACATCATTATATATTTCCTTATCAATTGAATGAATTGTACTAGACTTAGGAGTGGATAATACTAAGGGTATTAGATAAATTATGTCGCACGACGCATTTCATCTACCTGTTCTTGGAACTGTGCTTCTGCCAGCAATAGCTCCTCTTCAAGTTCTTCTAACTTTCTCTGCAATGTGGATTTCTCAGCAAGTTCAGCTTTGAAACTTTCTAAGTTGGCAATGAGAGTCTTTTCTCTACTGTTCCCCTCACTTAAATGCCCTTCCATCTCAGATATTAATATATCTCTATCTTGCAGCTTAGTTGAGTGCTTCTCCAACTTAGAAATAAGATCTGATTCCTTTTCAGCTGCCTCTGCCTTGAGTTTTACAACCTACGAGAGTAGGAAAAAAAATTTGTGAGAGAGAGAGAGAGTAGCTGCTATCACTCCAAATGCAATTTCAGACATAATTTTTTCCTTATCAATTGAATGAATTGTACTAGACCTAGGAATGGATAATACTAAGGGTATCAGATAAATTATTTAGCTTGACACATGTCATCTACCTGCTCTTGGAACTGGGCTTCTGCCAGCAATAGCTTCTCTTCAAGCTCTTCTAACTTTCTCTGCAATACGGATTTCTCAGCAAGTTCAGCTTTGAAACTTTCTAAGTTGGCAATAAGAGTCCTTTCTCTAGTGTTCCCCTCACTTAAATGCCCTTCCATCTCGGATACTAATATATCTCTATCTTGCAGCTTAGTTGAATGCTCCTCCAACTTAGAAATAAGATCTGATTCCTTTTCAGCTGCCTCTGCCTTGAGTTTTACAACCTATGAGAGTAGGAAAAACATTTTGTGAGATAGAGAGAGAGAGAGAGGGTAGCTACAATCACTCCAAATGCAATTTCAGAATGAATTGTACTAGACCTAGGAATGGATAATATTAAGGGTATCAGATAAATTATTTAGCTTGACGCATGTCATCTACCTGCTCTTGGAACTGGGCTTCTGCCAGCAATAGCTTCTCTCCAAGCTCTTCTAAGTTTGTCTGCAATGCGGATTTCTCAGCAAGTTCAGCTTTGAAACTTTCTAAGTTGGCAATAAGAGTCTTTTCTCTAGTGTTCCCCTCACTTAAATGCCCTTCCATCTCGGATACTAATATATCTCTATCTTGCAGCTTAGTTGCATGCTCTTCCAACTTAGAAATAAGATCTGATTCCTTTTCAGCTGCCTCTGCCTTATGTTTTACAACCTACGAGAGTAGGAAAAAAATTTGTGAGAGAGAGAGAGAGTAGCAGAGATCACTCCAAATGCAATTTCAGACAAAATTTTGATTTCCACATCATTATATATTTCCTTATCAATTAAATGAATTGTACTAGACTTAATACTAAGGGCATCAGATAAATTATAAAGCTCGACGCATTTCATCTACCTGCTCTTGGAACTGGGCTTCTGCCAGCAATAGCTTCTCTTCAAGCTCTTCTAACTTCGTCTGCAATGTGGATTTCTCAGCAAGTTCAGCTTTGAGACTTGCTAAGTTGGCAATGAGAGTCTTTTCTCTAGTATTCCCCTCACTTAAATGCCCTTCCATCTCGGATATTATGGTTTGAAGTTCATTCTTTTTGCTTTGGTATGTCTCTTTCAATGCATTTTTCTCCTCAACAACTGAAGATATCTGTATAAGCAGTTGCATTCTCATCAGCAGCAATGTATTTGACGTATTGGACTACTGGTACCAAGTCTAATCTTTTCTTTTTTCTTTTCCTTCTTTTTATAAGTAATTATCCAATAAAGAAAATAGAATTTGAAGTTTCATGAAAGTCTCCTGGTAGTTTCCACAGAGGGGAAAGGCCCACATCTTAATGAAAATTCCTTCTTATTCAAATTAAAATCTTATAATGATATTTTGAAAATATTTGCAGCACTTTCATGATTGAACTTCGAATACTCATTACTGACACATCATGTGGCAAGTTAAATGGCACTTTGAAAAAGGGTCAATGGTATTTCTTCTTTCATTTACTCAATCTGAATGATTTATGCAAAAAAACTATACCTCAAATATAGAGGACTCCATAAAAGCTATAGCATTCAAAAATGTTAAACATTGGAAAAATGATAAAAATAACTGAGGCCCATAAACAATTTATCCTCTCTTGTTTCCTAAAAATTGAGATATTTTAAGCACTCAGTTATGTCTTTAATGCATGCCAGAAAATCAATTACCACATTGATGAATAAACAAGGCATTTTGGTTAATTAGGACCCAGCCTCTTTCTCATCCTCTAATCTTTGGGATATTTTTAAAACTTCAGAAAATTCAGAAAGAAAATCGGTAAAATTTTGAAAATTCAGAAACCCAGGTGCCGAGAACCAAAGAGCTTATTGATCAATACATAGCTTTGGTAAATATTTATGCAACTAAAAGAAAAAGCCTTTATAAATGGCCAAGTATCCAGAAATTGAAACAAAATTACACCAAATGCAAAAAAATGTCATTACCTGAGCCTGGAATCTCTCTCCTTCAACAGCAAGCTGCTCTGTCAAGTCATTTATAGTCTTCATGCAAGAAGCAAGCTTTTCTGCTATTTCTTCCTTTTCAACTTTAACTGAATTAGAAGTTCCCTGTAAATCCATCAACTTACCCTGATAATCAGCCAGCTCCTGGTTCAGCTTCATGTTGGCCTCAGCCAACACTTCATTCTCTAATTCCAACTTATCTCCCTTACGCTTAAGCTCTCCAATTTCTCTCTCTAGATTACCCAACTTAGATAGGCTCTCTTCCAGTTCTACTTTCCTCTCCAAATCCCTTCGTTCATAAAGTTTTATTTGTTCTTCAAGTGTAGTTAACTTCTCACTCAAATCTTTGGCCTCAACATCTCTCACTGAAAACTTCTCGATCGACTCCTGAAGTTGAATCTCTCTATCCTTGATGCAAGACTCTTTTTCAGAATGGAGAGTTACATGCCTTACGTTTTCCTCATTTAAATCATTAACAACCTTTTTGAGAGAGTCCACTTCTGAGATGGCTGCTTCTTTCTCAGACTTAACAGAATTAAGAAGTCCCTGTAGGTCTTCTACCTTGCTTTTATAGTCGTCCAATTCATGGCCCAGCTTCAATTTGGCCTCTACAGATGCCTCATTCTCTGAATAAAACTGTGCTGCTTTAGCTTCTGATTCCAAAACCTTGCTTTCCAGTTCTTTTATGAGGCTTTCAAATGATACCAACTTCGCAGAGGCCTCTTCCAATTCATCCCGAAGTGAAGCAGCCAATGTAGCCCCTTCATCTGCACTCTCTTGGTATGTTCTAGCTTGTTCTTTTGATACCTTATGTTCTTCTGAAATGAGATTCAGCCTTTCTTCCAATTCCCTCTCCTTTTCACTAGCAACTTGTAAAGCAACCTCTAGGCTGGCTGCTTTGGCTTTCGACTGCTCCAGTTCACCCAGAAGCTCAGAAACCTTGCTCAAATGGTGCTTGGATTCTTCTTCTGAATCTCTGCATTTAACTTCTGCCTGGCTTATTTTTTCTTGGAGCTCTTTTTTATGTTGGTCAGCTTGTTCTAGCAAAATTTCCAATTCTGCAACCCTTTTACCGGCATCCTCTGATTTGGAATGAGATAATTGAATCAAGTCTTCAAGTTCAAGGCTCCTTTGATGAGTGGTATTGGCACGACCCTCATGTTCTGCACATCTCTCTAAGACACCCTTCATCTCTAGCTCAAGCTCGGAATTCTTCAGAGAGGACTGATCCAAGGTAGATTTCAACTCAGCTATCTGGTTTTCATATTCTCTCATTTGTGTTTTTAACTTCGCGCTTTCTTCTTCCCCCTCACATAGTTTCACACTAAGTTCAGATATCTTCTCATAGAACCCTTTTGCTTCCTTATCAGCATCCAAGCCTCTTGTTTCAGCTATCTTTAGCAGCTCTTCGAGCTCAGTATTTTTTTTCTCTAAGTTTATCAGCCTTAGTTCAGCCTCTTTGAGTAGTGACTTTGCTTCATCTTCGGTAGAATTTGAAGCATGAAGCAATTCTTGGAGTTCAAGACTCAGTTTTTTTGAACTGGCAGCCTCTGCTTCAGCTTCACGATACAATTCATCGAGGGACTTCACAGTCTGCTCCATCTCAGTATTTTTCGAGAGAGCTTCTCTAAGAAGTGAATTAGCTTTCAAGGACTCCTCTTCCAATGTATTCAACTTCTCTTGGAGAGACATGTTTAACTCCGCACTTTGGGATAAGCTACCATTCACTTCAGACAAGGCAGCTTCCAGACTTTCTTTCCCCTTAGCTGCCATTGCCAATCCATCACCTAATTTCGTGATTTGTGATTCATGGTCTTTCACAATAGTTTCCAGTCTTTCATTGGCCTTCAGTGCCTCTTGTAGTTTGAACTCTAACTCTTCAAATTGTTGATTTTGAGCTTCGAGGTTTGCTTTAGATTCAGAGTAAAGACCTTCCAAAGCTAGACTGTCTTGCTTCATTTGTTCTTCAGAAGCCTTGTGCAGATTCAACTCATCCGTTAACTCTTCAACACGAGCTTCTCTAGATGCAAGCACTTCTTCCAAATCATGGGTGCGCTTTTTTGAAAGCTCCAACTCTTCTCGAGCTGTAGAGAGAGAAGCTTCAGTGACAAGCAGGGTTTCTTCTACTTTTTGATATGAAGCAATCTTCTCATAGAGCACCTTCAACTCTTCTTGAAGAGAACCCATTTGTGCCTCCATCTCTGCTGCACTGGACTTGGCCAGCTCCAACACTTTCTCAAATTCTTGAGCCCTTTCAGTTGCAATTGTGGCATGAGACTCCCTTTCCTTCATCTGGGACTCATATCTCTGTGCGTCATCTGTTGAAGACTGCAACTTCTCTTCTAAATCCTGCATCTTAAACCTCATATTTTCTATGTCAGCAGTAAGTTTATCCAATGCATCCTTTGATTCAATCAGCTCATTGTGTTTAGTCTCATTCGATCTCAATGCTTCTTCGAGAGACTCAAGCTGTAACTTGTGTTTCTCTTCAGATTCTCTGATCATTGACTCAGCAGAAGCAAGTCGTTCCTTCATTTCTTTTTCTACCAGTTCAAGCTCAGAAGAATGCTTGGTCTTTCCCTCCAATTTCTCAGTTGCTACAAGAAGTTCGTCCTTTAGTTTCAATTTCTGAGATTCTGAGATCTTCAGTTCATTAACCATTCTCTGCAATTCTAGTTCAAGACCACTGAGTTTCTCTTCCAGTTCAAGCACATCTCTGGTCTTTTCTGGAGTACCCACATCTCTTTCTAAAATTGAACTACTCTCTTCCACTCCTTGAACAATGGGTGCATGTTTCACTTCCAAAGATTCCTTGTCGATTTTCACAAATTCGCCACCCAAAGCAATGTCCTCTTCTTCATGGCCCTGACTGGTTTTCATTGCTGAAGGAAGTTGCTTTTCCACTGGTCCCTCCAGGTCTTCTATAGTGACATCACTTGCGTGCAACACCCCATTAGCAAGTTCTTCTGGTTCTGCACCTTTTTTCTGCATTCACAAACCCATCAATATTATCAGACGCTAACAAGAAGCATTAAAATTACAATCACCATAATGTACAGGAGGGGGGGGGGGGAGAGAGAGTTACGTCTTGTGCTCCTGTATAAGAAAGTCATAACAAGTAAACATACACATGATAAAGGATCAAACTTTACCAGAGGTGCACTTGGAGAAGTGTCATCAACTAAGTCAGTAGCATGGCCCACATTTTTTTGAGCCACCACAGTGTGGTCTTCTCCTGAAGTTACTTTGTTTTCTTCTTCCATGCTATATTCCCCTGTTAAAAGTAGTCAATGCACGTCAGATCTGGGGAATTCTGTGCTGATTTTTCTTTTATAAATTAATTTTAGGGGGTATCAAAGTTGATTTGGAATTCTGTGCTGATTTTTCTTTTATAAATTGATTTTAGGGGGTATCAAAGTTGATTTGGGGAAAATTTATGTCACAAAGCAGTGATCCAAATGCACAATTTCAACGCATCAGACCACTATATATACACCGAATATCAATTGTATCATCATCATCATCCGAACCTTATCTTAACTATTTGGAGTCGGGCTACATAAATCTTATTCTGTTCAGGTTCATTAAAATATGTGGCAAAGTTTTATGCTGCCTGCGATACCTGAAACAACCCTCCTCATTTATCCAGGCTTGGGATCAGCATGGCTGGCTCGAGACCGGCCAAATGCCAATTGTATGATTTGTATAATTAATTGACGTTCATATCTCTATTGAACGGGTCAAAACCAAATGTTATTCGTGGAGATGAGTAGATCATGGAATAAAAAAACAGTGACAATGGGGAACGAGATACATGAAGAAAAAAGAGAGAAACATTTAGAATAAACACAAACGACTTATAGACCGAGTATTAAATTCATGTTTCTCATGGTGATTTTCATGACAACTGACTCTAAGAAAACCAAAAATAGAAGATGCAATTATGGGCTGCGAATACACAACTGATGAGTGCACTACAAAAATCAGAGAACCCAAAACTGGAATCATACCGAATGATTCAATATATGATACACAAATAAGAAAATCATCCACTCTGTCAAGAATAGAACTCAAACAGTCACTTCTTCCATTGCTAGATCATCATAATGCAATTGAGTTCGGCTCAACTGAATAAAATTCAAGTAATCAAGATTCAAGACAGTTACAAAAATTAAGAAAAAGATAGATCAAAATTTGGGTGAGTGGTAGACAAAAAGCCAGGTTTCGCCACAGGCAAACTTTAAAAAAAAAAAAAAAACAATGAGTTATTAGTCACAAGATTCGAAAGAGCTGGCTGGGGCTCGGGACTCAGACCCTGCACAAGACAATTCACTCAGACAGTCCAGGTGGACTCACTTAAGCAGTGCAAAGCTCAAAACCGCGTTAAAAATTAAAAAATGGTGTTAAAAATCAAGTAAATAAAAAAAAGAAAAATTGTGTCATGCGGGCTGGACCACATTTCTACATATCCAGTCCAGAAAGTGTAAAGCATCCATCTTAAAGATGGATGCAAGTAGGCGTTCCATCTAAAAGCAATGGAAACTAACGGTCCAAATGCTTTCATACTAGAAATGTTATTTCTAGTTTTTAAAATTTATTTATTTATTCATATTCATGACATCGATGTTAGAGATTACATGATCTTAAAAATTAAGCCCTCTAAAATCCATCTCAAAAATAGATTTAAGTAAGAGGCCGCATTTCTACATATGCGGGCTTAGCCGCATAGAAACCGGGTCCATTAAAAAAACCAACTACACAAAAGTCCAAAGATAAAAAAATATAAAATGTTCAGAAAAAACCGATTTATAGTTAGTAATAATTCAGAAATATCTTAAAAAGGGGGAAAAAATATAGCAAATAATAAGAAAAACTCATCATGGTGAAAAAACATCAAAATTATACATAAAACATTTATATAATGATTAGTGAAAAATATAATTGTTATAAATTTAAAAAAAAAATTTATAGAGCCCAAATTTGTACCTTGGTACTCTGCTTGACCAATGCTGAATTTGAGTAACTCGGCCAAGATTTTGAATGCGATTGTTTAGGACTGGGAAGGGCTAATTTGTGTTGGTAGTTTAAGGAAACCATGACTTAGATTTATAATCTAAATAAAAAAATTTGAAATTATATATAACTAAAAGTTGAGATTTTTATAAGGTGCCCACCTTATAATATACGAGGCATACATCTATATTTTTCCGAATGATGGAGTTCTGGTGCCGAAACCTTATAATGTCTTGAAAATCCATGTTCAACCTAATTAAAATTCCAAAAATTGTGCCAATTGAGGAAATCTATGAACACTTCATATTTTTGAAAATAGGCAGTCCAAATAATTTTTTACAATATACACTATTTTTGGACTTGAAATTATTTTTCCTTTTTTTTCTTTATATCCATACTAATAGAAACAAAATGTTTGAATTTTGTTTCTATTGCATACATCTCAAGATCGAAATGATCACTTGGAATCTAACTTCAAAGACACTTAACCCAGTCCCCTCGAGAAAGTGAAAAAAAAGTAACCTCCACCATTTCACCATACTTAACCATAAAATCATCTTTCTCAATATGGAATCAGTTCTAATTTTGACCTAAAACAAAGTATGTGGCAACAGTAACCAAGGCAAATAATTAAAGGTGTGGTTTGTTGGGTGTGTGTGACCATTAAATACCTTATGAGTGCTTTTAATAAATATTTTCATATAAGAGAACATGAACTCAGTGGGAGTGTGAACCCTCATGCACCATACTAAGCAAACAATATTTGCTAATACCAGACTGAACTTGATAAACTAGGGCAGTCGGTTGGGAAAAACCTCATGTTACCTAGGTATAGAAAACTATCCGATAAAAGTTCTAATAGATCATCCCTTGATAAGGTCGGAATATGCCCGGGTGAGTGAGCCAACCGACTATGTGACCCTTTTGTGTGATGGTGGCCTTCAGAAACAGTGGCCAAAGCCTCATCCATATGTCATCATACGGCATGCATAATGATAATCATTTCGAGAAAGCAAACCAGCTCATCCACAAACTGGGATTACGACCATTTGACTCATTGGTCAAACTTTGGTGACACTAATGAGCCCTACATGGAGTATGGGTCATGGGAAATACTGGATCGGTTTGATAAAGCAAGTGTGGACTGTAATCCACAGTTGAAGGTGGAGTGCCCCAGTGTTTATTTATTTAATTCTAGACCATATGGATCATTTTCCCATGTAATGAATTTAATTATGTTTGTTTTAATGATATATGATTTTTAAAATTATTATTTGAATTTTTCTTAGATATCTGGACATTTTATTTATCAAATTTGAATTTATAAAAATATAGATATTGATTTTAGATTGATTTAGATATTCAAATTAATTCTAAAATCTTTTATTAATTTTTAGAAAATATTTAAATTAAAAAAAAAAAAACATTGGGGCCCATTGTGCACATGGGCCCACCATGCCCTAAGTTGGTGGTGCTCGTGTAGCCATCTTTTGGGTGGCGCGCCCCACTTTTAGGAGTCTTTCCTATTTAATAGGGGTTGGAGTTGATAAGAGAAATAACTTTGGCTTGGAGGCCAAGTTATTATATGATTTGGGAAGGTGATTTATCTTGAGAAATATTTGAATGAATCTTTTAGAAAGCATGATAACGTTTGTTCATATTTTTGGATAAAGCACAATATTATGATTAGTATTATTTTATTTTATTTATATTGATGGGATAATAGTCAAAGGAAATAAGAGGATAAAAGTTCTAGCACCTTCCATAATGATGATGGCTCATCTATGAAATGGAAGACTTAAATCTCTCACCCCACAAGTCACCCAAGATCAATGGTTCATATTCAATCTCACAAGTCTCACTAAAAGAGGCAAACCAAGAAAAACCCTGAGAAATCCTAATTTTGTTTAAGTATTATAAAAAACGGATTGATCCCTACCCAAATCTCTGCACCGTATCTCTTAAACCTAATTCCCATCTCTATCTCTCACATCCCACAAAGGGGGCATGCCACACTTAGAATATCTCTCTCTCTCTCTCTCTCTCTCTCTCTCTCTCTCAAAAGACCCAAAGGGGAATGCCCCACTCTCTCATCTTTGATCTCTCTCATGGTGGTTCTCTCAATTCTCTCATGATCTTTCATCTCTCATTGGGGTTTTACCCTATAGAGCTGTGATAGAAAAGAGAAGCAGCTCTCAAACTAGGTTGCTAAGGGGATTCACCTAAACGTTTGAGATTTGTAATAAAAGAGTTCATTGTTCCATTAGAGGGTTTGCCCTAAACTTGCTTTCCCAGTTGAGATTGGAGGTTAATCGTGGATTCCGCGTCATCGGATAGTAGTGACTTGGTGTGGGTTGTAATAAGTCCGATTGAAGTAATCTCCGGTACTCTCTTGTTGTTTCTTGCCATATTTAATTATATTGTCTTTATATTCCTAAGCATAAGAAATGTGGATATTTTCTTTGTTTAAAGAAAAGTGATTTAGTGGCATCAAGGTTTTTAAGATCTTGGATTTGTTAGTTTTATTTTCTTTGAAGCAAGAGTTGTTGTAATAAGACTACTTGTAAATAATCTTTGCCAAAAGAAAAGAAAAGCGTTGAAAGAAGAAAAATAAAAAATATATATTCCCCGGCAAGATCACATTAGTGTTTCTTTCATTGGTATATATTGATACTTGATGTCATTAGTTGTCTTTTCTCTTTATTGAGTTTAGATCAAGCTTGTGAATGAGATATAAAAAGCTAATGACCTTTGTAGTCAAGTAATACACCCATGGTTAAGAATTATTGGAATATTCGAACATTGAAAACGACACTCTGTATAATAGGTATTTTGTGTTATTTTGGAGCAGTGATATGAAGAAGATAATGAGTTATTTTTCTATTGCATACTTCAGTAATATTATGAGTTTTTGAGAGTAGGATCTACCTGCAAAATTTCAGTGGGAGATCCTAATGGAATTGAGAGTTATAGACTCGTCAATGACAGGTGTCAGTTCTGACCCTGCAAAATTCAGGAACTGTCCGTGGAGTTCCGTGATTTTTCCTACCAACCATATGATTTAATTTCTAACTGAAATTTGAATATAACTCATCAAATTGAGTGTAATTTCAAACAAAAATAGTTTCATCAAGAAATACCTTATGGTTTGAAAGATATGGTCAATTTATTGAAGGTTGCACAAGTGTTGTTTTCTGTAACGAAAATTATTTCAATGACTTGGAAGTCATGATTTTATATCCATTCTAAACATAATGTTTTATAGCCCATACTAAGTTTTTAGACTTTCATTCTTCGTCTAGTTTCTAATAAAATTTATTTGAGAAAGAAATATCTGTGGGAAGAGAGGAATTAAAAACTTTGATTAAAGAGAAGTCATCCTGAATTTTCTGCAATTTGGTGTGCTCTTCATTGAGATATGAATAACTATATTTATCAAAGCCTACTTAACAGAGTGAAACCAACGCGTATTGAATTACTTATTGCATAAGAATGCTAAGAATGTATATGTTGTGTGCAATAATTGAGTGGGAGCTGCTACAATCCCATTTTTTTTTTTAGTTGCTTAGATATTACGATATACAGATGCAAGTTATCTCACGGATCCAGATGATGCGAAGTCCACATGTGGATATATGCTTATGCTTGGAGAGGGTACAGTTTTTTGAAAATCAAAGAAACAAGATATGGTGGCATTATCTACCATGGAGGCAGAGTACGTGTCGTACTGTTTGGCAGTCAAAGAGGTCATATGGATTAAGAATTTATTAATCGCATTGACTTTTACCTCGGGCATTGTGAAGCAGTAACGATTTTCTGTGACAACACGGCAACGATATGCATGTCAAAAAAGCGCCACAATTCTATAAGAACTTCAAGCATATAAAATCATGTTTCTATTACTTGAAGAATAAGGTGAGATTGAGAGAGATCGAGATTAATTATACATGAGGTGAGATTGAGAGAGATTGAGATTAGTTATATATCCATAGATCTGATGATTGCAGATCATCTGACAAAGGGGGTTGCCCCTAATGTTCCAGTAAAAGTGATGGGGATGAAAGAAAGTGAGAAGAGAGAATGTAAGGCCTTCAAAGGTCAAGTGGGAGACGTTGAGTGAGTGTGTACACTAAAGGGCTCATGAGTGCTTATAAAAAACATTTTGATATAATAGAACATGATCTCAATGGGAGTATGGTTCTTACTGGACCATACTAAGAAAACGATATTTGCTGATATCGAATTGAGCTTGACGAGCTAGGTCAGTCGGTTGGAAAAAAATTTATGGTACCTAAACATAAAAAACTATTCGATAAGGGTTCTAATAGGTCATCCCTTGATGAGATCAAAGTATGCCCAGATAAGTAAGTCGAGGGATTGTGTGACTGGGATTATAACCCCTTGGCTCATTGGCCAGACTTTGATGACCCACTAATGATGCCCTACATGAACTGTGGGTCATGGGAAATACTGGTTCGGTTTGATAAACCAAGAGTGGACCGGAGTATACAGTTGAAAGAAGAGTACCCCAGTGTTTATTTATTTAATTCCTAAACCACATCGATCCCTTTTCCATCTAATGAATTTAATTATGTTTGTTTTAATGATATATGATTTATAGAATTATTATTTGAATTCTTTTTAGATCTCTGAACATTTTATTTATCAAATTTGGATTTATAAAAACATAGATATTGATTTTAAATTGATTTCACTATTCAAATTAATTCTAAATTTTTTTATTATTTTAAAAAAATATTTAAAAATAAATAAAATAAAATAAAAACATTGGAGGCCCATTGTGCTGGGCCCACCTTGCCCTAAATTGATAGAGCTCACGTACCCACTTTTAAGAGTCATTCTTATAAGAGTAATAACTTTGGCTTGGAGGCCAAGTTATTATGAGATTTGAAAATGTGATTTATCTTGAGAAAGATTTGAATGAATCTTTTAGAAAGCATGATAAGGCTTGTGAATATTTTTGGATAAAGCACACATTATGATTAATATTATTTTATTTTATTTATACTGACGAGATAATGATCAAAGGAAAGAAGGGAATAAAGGTTCTAGCACCTTCCATAATGTTGGTGGCCTATCTATGAAATGGATGGCTCAAATCTTTCACCCCACAAGTCACCCAAAATCAATGGATCATATTCAATCTCATATTCAATTTCACAAGAAGAGGCAAACTAAGGAAAACCTTGAGAAATCCTAATCTTGTTCAAACACTATAAAAAAAGAATTGATCCCTACCCAATTTTCTACACCTTATCTCCTACACCTAATTCCCATCTGTACCTCTCACATCCCACAAAAGGGGCAAGTCCCACTTAAAATATCTCTCTCTTTGTTAAGAAAGTTTTTCTCTCTCAAGAGACCCAAAGGGGCATGCCCCACTCTCTCATCTGTGATATCTCTCTTATGGTGGTTCTCTCAACTCTCTCATGATCTCTCATCTATCATTTGGGTTTTAGACTATAGGTTGTGGTAGAAAAGAAAGCAAATCTCTCAAACTAGGTTGTTAAAGGGATTCACCTAAGGTTTGAGATTTGTGATAAAGGAATTCATTATTCCATTAGAGGGTTTAGCCTAAACTTACTTTTTCGATTGAGATTAAAGATTGATCGTTGATCTCGTGCCATCGGATTATGGTGACTCAGTATGGAGTATAATAAGCTCAGTTGAGGTAATATCCGGCACTCTGTTTTTGTTTCTTGCCATATTTAATTATATTGTCCTTATATTCCCAAGTATAAGAATTGTGGATATTTTTTTTGTTTAAAGAAAAATGGTTTAGTGGCATCAAGGTTTTTAAGATACTAGATTTGTTAGTTTTATTTTCTTTGAAGCAAGAGTTATTGTAATAAGGCTACTTGTAGGTGATCTTTGCCAAAAGAAAAGACAAAAAATAAAAAAGGTGAAAATAAGATAGATAAAAATATATATTTCCTGACAATATCACATTAGGCTTTCTTTCATGGTTTGTATAAAGCTGAGGCCCTAAACAATCAAAGTAAGGTGCACCTTCAAATAGTGTCGAAACATGATGTTTTAATATTTGAAATCTTTGCAACGGCATGAAAATTTATTTTCATCTCTAATTATAAAATTTAAAGACTAAAAAATAATGTAGATTAAGCAGATCTATGAACACTTGAAAATTGAAGGTCTAGATAATACTACAAGATGCACTATTTCTAAGACATGAAATCTAGTTTTTCTCATGTCCATGTATCTTGAAGTTGAGATGATTAAATTAAGAGTTTTTCAGCACTGAAGCAACCTCTTCTAGTGAATTTTGAGGTGCACCATAACTTGATTGTTTAGGGCCTCACCTTATAAAAATCTTTTCCAATAATTAATGATACATTCACAAGGAGGCGTAAAAGTCACTAACACCAAAAGGTACTCTAAATTGAATGAGAAAGCAGGGTGTATTGGTCATTCAATAAAGGGTGGGGCTTGTATATAGCAGAGGTTCTAAACAATAAAAGTAAAGCGCACCTTCAAATAGTATCGAGAAATGTGGTTTCAATATTGGAAATCTTTGTCATAGTCTTAAAATATATTTCATTTTTAATTTTGAAATTTAAAGCTTCAAAAATAGTGTAGACCAAGCATATTTATGATAACTTGAAAATTGATGGTCCAAAAATACATTATAAAATATACTATTTTCAAAACTTGAAATCCATTTTTTTTTTTGTGATGTCCATATATCTTGAGATCGAGATAATCAATTTAAGAATATTTGACCATCCAAACAACCTCTTTTAATGAAATTTTTGAGATAAGCCCTAATTTGATTATTTAGAACCTCGGCTCTATATAAACTTTTTCCTTCAATAGAACTTCAGGGAACTTCTGTGTTTTCTTCCCATTACACTTAAGACTTACCTCTTTTTTTTTTCCACTACTCTTTAGATTTTCCTATGGCGAGAACCCCAGCTTTTAATTATTATTGTAAATATCCATGCCTGCATTTCGCTCCACATATGCTAACACTATCTTCTGTGTTTCTCGTTTTCATGGTGTAATTAATGTTCAGCACTTCATTCCAATTTATTGAGAAATTTTTTTGATAATGATAACATTTTTTGTCTGTTAGTCAACGCCAACTTATATAAAAGATTTGATAATGATAACAAACAAGTACGACAGAATCCAGCTTTACAAAATTTTGAGTTTCAAAAAATAAAAATCGGCCATTTCAATTTCCTCCCGGTAAGTTCGCTGATCCTGCCTTTTAAGAAAGTTTGCCTCGTGTATTTGTATCGAAAAAGTTTATATTAGGATGTTATCTTATAATGTACTACGGATGCCCCTCAAAAATCCAATAGTTTTAATGTTGAAAAACCTTTTGATTGATCATCAAAAATCCAATAGTTTTAATGTTGAAAAACCTTTGTTTGACCATCGAGATGTATGACTATAAGAAATAAAAGGATTTTTAAGTCTCGAAAATAGTGTATTTTACAACATATTATCTACACCGTCTATTTTCAAGATTTTCTTATGTTTATAGATCTATTTGATTTTAACTATTTTAAAATTTTAAAATTTTATAATTAAATATAAAAATAAATTTTAAAATAATCCTAATAACATTTTACATCAAAATTATATACCATCATAATAAAATTGGAAGCGCACCATACCTCTACACCTGCGAGAGGTCCGTAACCGCACCCATTTATATTTGCTTCTAGTATCTGACATAAAAATTACCATTTTTCACCCAAACATTTTAAAGATGTTTCTATTGGTGCGCACTGTACATTTGCTTCCCCATACAAAAACATATTTTAATCTCAAATTTTGGGGTAAAAATATATATTTCATCTTGAAAAGATATTTTATTCGAGAAACGAAGAGTGCAATGTACTCTCGTAAGAACATAGTATATGTATTTTTCATCTAAAGGTATAAGAGGGCCGATCATTCACTTGTCTTTTACCTTGAGTATGATCAAATTCAAATTCCTAATTGACTTTAGTGACAAAAAAAATCATTACATTTTTAAAATCGAACACAGAATTTCAAGCTTGATACCGATCTCTTAGCCATATAAATTGTCTCATTCTATACCTTTCCAAATGGGGGTTCAAAACCTTGGTTCCAAATCTAAAGTTTCCAACTTGGGGTATATTGGGAAAATTAAAAAAGAATAAAAAAGATATATGAGCACAAAGAATAATAATTGAAAATATCTTTAATTCCACAACTTATCGAGGATATTATAGTAAATCTCCCAAAAGAAAATAAGTTATTTAATTTAGTTATATTTTGACATATTAGTACAGAAATTATTGCGCAATGTATTTGTGGATGTATTGCCCACTAAACCCCATATATTAAAATTTAAAAAATATCACAAATAAAGCCAAGTAAAAGATTATTGTCAAAAAAAAAAAAAAATCCAAGTAAAGAGAGTAATTTTAAGACCTCAAATTTTGAGGAAATAACCCCTTAAACCCATAGATTAACCTCATAATGTCCTAATTGTACCCTTTATAAGATTCAAAAAAATAATATCTCGAGATTAAATAGAGACCATTCAATTTGGGAGCAGTGAGATCAAAGTGTTAGAAAATTCAATTTTTATTTTTAGTCTTTAAAAAATAAATCTGATAATTTTTCAGCGATTTCCCAAAAAATTCAGATAGAAAAACCTCCTTCCAAATAAGTCCTCTGACCAAAAAAATAGAAGTGCTCTTCCACTTATTTCAAAGAAATAAAGTTTTACTTTAGTCGAGTTTAATGCTAATGGTAATAAAACTCCAATCGGAAATAGGAATAATTTTTATTAACTTCAAAATAGAGAGGGGCACTATGGTCAATTTGTCATCGAACAACAAGGTAGATACAGTAACCTGCGAGAGCAGTTATTTCCTTTTTGTTTTTTGACACCGAAAGTGAAACCAAAAGAGATTGCTTTGGGGGACCTCGAAACAAGTAAAGACAATCAATTGGTTGGCCGTTTTTTTTCTGTGGGCTGTTTTTTCGATTTCCTCTCTCTACAGGCTGTATTTCATATTTCCTATTTCCCCTCTCTACAGGCTGTATTTCATATTTCCTGTTTCCCCTCTCTTTTCTTTCTCTCTCTATGGGCTGTTTTTCCCTCTTTCCCCTCTCTCATCAATTAGTGGACTGCGTTTGCTATTCTCTCTCTCTCCAATCAATTAGTTGGCTGCGTTTGCTAATCTCTCTCTAGAATCCGCGGGTTGGGTTGGCTTTGCTTGCTATGCTCACTTTCTGTCTCTCGCTCTAGATGTATTGGCTGTTGCGCCTCTATATTTTTTTTTTCGTAAATAACCAACCAAAGAAATAAAAGCGAAGGTTTTTATGTTTACCCCACATAAAATTTCTACCCTCTCCTCAATTCAATTTTGATCAAGAGAATCATTCTTCGTTTGATATTAGATCCGACATCTTAAAGTATTTTAATTTTAGTCCGACATCTTAAAGTATTTTAATTTTAGTTTTTTTATATAAATTGTATGATTATGAAGTTTAGTACGTATCATTTTTTCATGGGGATGTATCTATAAAAAAATATTAAAAATAAATTTTTGATAAAATATAATAACGAAAATACCTCTTGAAATTTTTAAAGATATTTTGGTTATTTTATTTTATTAAAAATATTTTTTTTATATTTTTCATTGATGCGAGATTAATAGAGTACAAGTTTAATAGAGGAATGGACGTCCAAATTTTGGTGTTAAAACAGTTTATAAAAAAATTAAAAATAAAATACTGTAAAAACTTGACGTTGTTATTGGGGCAATCTTAACCCCCTATTCAGAATGGAGGGTTGGATAAAGAGAAGTATAAAGGTTTATGCGGTAAGAAAAGCACACAGAGCTTGCCCAAAAATGAAAATATGCTAATTTTTTTAGTTTTTGAAACCTATAGCTACTTCTGTGACTATTTTTCCAAAATACATGCTGAATAGCAAAAAGCAGGAGGAAATAGAATCCTTAAAGAATAAACTTTCCTTTTGCCACTTCAACAACTAAAAAATATTATTTTTTAATACTTTTATTTTTTCTTATTGTTCTTCTTTTCTTGTTTGTGTGTATTTTAATGATCTTCATTATTTTAGGAATAGATCAGTGGACAAAAAATATACATAAAAGGGTTTAATGGCCGATCATTTGCAGAAAAAAATACAGCCTTTCTCGATTTATTCCAAAAATTGCATTCAAAATATTTAAAATGTTAAGCTAATCGATCAGAGATCCAGATCAAACCCAACCTCCATTAATGATCAGAAGCAGACTGGTAAGAAGATCCAGAAGAAACTATAAGTATAAGAAGAACAGAAAAATTACTCTTTCTTAAATAGGAATTGCATAGAATCCTGTTTTAGTCCATTAACAATTCGAATAAAACAGGCTTGAAAATTTGTTTTCGTAAAGATCCATCATCTGTAAATTTCAACCAAAACGTATTGAAGCACAAACCATATGAACTGGATTACTCGATCGTGAACTAATCCGTCGATGATTATTCGTTTATTGCCTATAACATATGAGAATCCGATCAAAAAAAGGATAGAGACAACAAATAGGAAAGGGAAGTAAAGGAATTTCTTTGATCCTTGAAAAACTGTAAATTTCTAAGAAGATGGCAATCAATTGATCAAGATCTACTGATACAAACTTCCCTATGCAAAAATCAATGCATAAACGACCGTAAAATGATAATAGAAAACAAAAAAGTAGTAATCAGTAATCCACTTCTGCGTACTGCAAATTTCTTATTACTATTTGAAGAGCGAGAAACTCTTCGTGAAAGCTATAAAAGGAAAGAAAAACCAGAAAAGTCATAAAAGAGAGAAAGGAGGATTCAGAGATGCTTACTTGCTTGGATGCCCTCTGTTGACGATTTCGCTGCTTATGGATTGCTTTCAGAACAAGGAAACCAGACCAATGTTTAGAGAGAGAAAGATATTTCCACTCGACCAATGTCTAGCACTTTCAGAACGCAAAAAGCAATGTATTTTTAGAGAGAGAGAGAGAGATGAGAAACTCAGTTTTTAGAGAGAGAGATGAGATCAGATGAGAAAACAGAGGGGGAGAGAGAGAGATTCTTGTAGCAAGGGTGGCGTGCGTGGGGTCCAGTAGAAGCGTGTAGTGGACCTGCAACATCAGAATGAGTTAGGTCATAAAATGCATAGACGCCATAAAAAGGCCTACTCTTTGTCTAATATGACGATAAACAATTATCATTTCTAAAGAGTTGCAATTTTCTAGAAGGCCTGGGCTTTATGAAGACAAAGTGAACCCTCACCACAAATTATTTATTTTTATTTTTTTTTATTATTTTTTTTTTTTTTTTTTAAGAAAGCACTCTAGGTATTGAAAATCATTATAATGGCTTTAAAATCAATTTTTAATATTGATTATGAAATTTGAAACTTAAAAAATGAACGGATCTCACATATCCGTAAGTATTTTTTTTCTATGGTGAAATGAACAATTACAACATACACTATTTTGTAGCTTCAAATCTTAGTTTTTTTCACACGCATATTGGTCAAGATAGAGATTATTGATTTGAAGGTTTTCCAACGCCAAAACCACAACTTTTGGTAAGTTTTGAGGTGAGGCTTTATTCATGCTGCAGCCCTATCAAAACATTTTCCTTTTTAAAGTGACCATTGGCTCTCTTTCTTAAGGGGAGTTATGGCTAATGTTCAAATAACGGAATTATAACGTTATAATGGCACTGCGTTGTCACAGTTCTAAATGGGATTGGTGTTGTTATAAAGCGGAATAACCTCACTGTACAACAGCAGTTATAATGGCATTATGATTGTTGTTTTGGAATATCAAACGTGATTTGGTGATAGGCGATATAGCTGCCAAAGCTAATTACGACTATAAAACGGTCAGAAGCAGAATTATTGAAAACCTTGAATGGGATTAAAATGGTTGTATTGTAACACCCATTATTTATGTCTTAGGCTCAATTCCTACAAAAAAGTAAGTGTCACAGTTCTAATCACTGTAGCACTTCTCATGTTTTTTAACAAGAAATGCCACACTGCGGCTTTGGCAATAGCCTCTTTCACGAAGAAATGCCACTCTGCGGCTTTGGCAATAGCCCCTTTCACCAATTAAACATGCAGATAGGGTTTAGCACCGACGCTTAAAACAATCAAATTAAATTTCACTAAAAGAGGATATTTTGATGCACAAATTAAAAATTGATCATCTCAGCATAAGGATGCATGGACATCTGAAAAAAATGGATTTCAAGTTTTGTAAATAGTGCAACTTGTAATGCATTTTGGACCATCAATTTTCAAGATTTCCATTTTTTTATACATCTACTTAATCTGCACTATTTTTGGAGCTTTAAATTTTATAATTAGATATGAAAATATTTTTTAAGGCTATCATAAAAATTTTAAATATTGAAACCACATGTCTTGATACTATTTGAATGTGGGCTTTACTTTAATGGTTTAGAGCCTCGGCTCTATAAAAACCGCACCCTTCAAGTAATGCCTCGTGTTGTTTCTTTTTGTTTTGTGTTTTTTTTTTATAAAGGAGTGTTTGACAAATGGAAGCCCAGTTATCGAGCTGCAACTTCTAATTCGTACAGCACTTCCTAAGTTAGTATTAAGAAGGGTGTCCGAACAATCAAATCAGAAGCCACTTTCAAATAGTGTAAGAGAATGGGGTTTCAATATTAAAAATATTTGTAATAGCCTTAAAATATATTTTTATTTTTATTTATAAAGTTTAAAGCTTTAAAAATAGTTTAGATCGATTGATCTATGAAAATTTGAAAATCTTGAAAACTGGCGATTCAAAAGAGTGTTACAAAATACACTATTTTCAAAACTTTAAATCTATTTTTTTCTCATGTCTATACATCTTGATGTCGAGATGACCAATTTGAAGATATTTGAACGTCAAAACAACCTCTTCTAGTAAAAAAAATTATGTTGGCTCTAATTTGATGCTTTAGAGCCTCGACTCTATATAGACTTTTCCCTAATAAGAAACGCCAAACAGTTGTGAAAGATAGAGCTTAAAAAATTGGTAAAAGAGAACCTCATCTTTCACCAATCAAACCAATGTTGTTAGATTCATTTCGGAGTCTTTTTCGGTTTGGTGAAAAAAATGAAACAATTCGGTGCTTCGGCTAATTCGGAAGAAGACTTTCGGATTTTTTTTTTAAAAAAAAATAGTATAAATATCTAATATATTTATATATAAAATATACGCCAATAATGCAAAAAAAGTACTTTTATATAGCTATTTTTTTGCTGGCTGAAGCAGACCAAAATAAGACCTGAATCATATCCGAAGTGGCCCAAATCTGACAGAAGCAACCCGAAATGGCCGCACCCGGCTTCGCTTCTCTTCGGTTTATATCCAAAATCCGAAGGGCTGAAGCAAAGGGAATTTGATAACATTGAATCAAACGCACCCTAAAAAATACACATTTCTTTTATCGATATTATAGAATCTGAACCATATGTATAGTACAACTAGCGTCATCGCCATCCAATCCAAATAATTGATGCTTGAGATTAACTGTACTTTCCTTAAAATAAAAGACTCTATGACACCATACACCACTAGTCTATGGTATGACTAAATCAAAGACTATAATACACACAACCAGTCTATGTGTGACTTCTGCATGATTCTTGACAGGGCAGCGGCCTAGGACGGTCATTTGACTCGGGCGAGGACTTTTTGAATTTCCCCCCTTAAAATATATGGGGTAATCGGACATTTTAAAAAAGGAAGGGGTATAATAGTCATTTTGCGATGAAAAGGTTCTTTCCGAAGAGGCCAAGCGTAGCCGACCAAAACCGACCCCGTCAAATAAGGGAAACGTGACGACGGAGCCGGCTTTAAGTAGCTATTGACCGGTAGTTAATCCTCCTATTAATAACTGACTAATTTGCCCCTAATCTTTTTAAAAAGACTAAAGCGATCATGTCTTCCTCCTTCCTAGTGTACGATATTAAACCAGGATTGTATACTCTATGAATCACAATTACTCCTCCATTAATAAGATGGTTTGAGTTGTATAACCATGCTCAAAAAAATTTTTTTTCGACTTGGAGTCTAGTGAAAAGACACATTCATAACCATCGGATTTGGGATTTGAAGTAGTATAGATAAAAATGATTGTGATCTCTTTATACTAAAACTAAATGATCAAGTAAATGGATTAAAGCTTGGTCTGCACTTCTGATTCTTGAATAATCAGGTGCTTGATCCCATTCACTCGGTCTGAGTAAGACTAGGCTATAGTTAACAAAGAAAATAAAATAAAAAATTTTGCACTTTCAAGCAATTAGCGTGTTCTACTTAAAATTGCCTATCTCTTGATCTCGATCACACTAGGGTAACTTCGAGTAGAACCTTGTAACCATGCTTAAGATTATAAAACATACCATATCGTAACCAATGTAAAAAATAATCATTATGGATCACAGTAAAGTTTTTTTTTTCTGGAGTTATGGTAGAGTAAAAGCATACTTCTTTTATAGATGGACGGCCTAGATAAGATAGGCACATCCACCGACGATAGAGATTGGATCTCATGGATTGTAGATGCGAGGATTGGTAGTTGGGGCATGTATGCAGATGCATTGAATTTGATTTAATTGAAGATGTCTGAAACAATTTAACTGGAGCTTACGCAGTGTTCACTAGGGAACATGCTGCATATACTCCGCATGAGCATAGTATAATCTAGTTACCTGACAAAATAATAATAATAAATACATAGTATACAAAAAAAAATGCATAGTATAATCTTCCTTACAAATTAGAGGCAAATATCTATTTCTAGTAAACATTATTCAAGAGTATTACAGAGCTCCATAGACACTCCATATAGTAACAGCCAATTGTGGACAGACTTTCAGATTATAGGTGGACCATTTATGACATCTATTGTGAAGTAAATACACTCGTCAAAAAGTGAATGTATGTGGTACTACTATTTAGCATTCTAGACTACCATATTTTATTTTTTTGTTTTTATTTTATGATTTAACACAATTACCCTTCAATGAAGTTGCTAAAAATGTGGTATGTATTTTCTCAATTTTTAGTGAATAAAAAATGGGCAGGGTGCGTCCTCCCCCATTGACTTGCCAAAAAATATTAGAGGCTCTCTTTAAGATGAAGTTTCTAAATACTAGAGGCATTTAAATCTCTTTAGAATGATGTTTCTATAGCGCTGCAGCCCTATTTATATTGACTTTGGACTACAACCATCTGCACCGTCTATGTATTTGGACGGTGCAGATCTTGCAAACTCCCTAATATGCGAAACCGGGTCTTCCGGTTGGCATCTCTCTTAGTTATTCCTTCTCCAGCTCCTGGCTCAACCAGAGATAAAACCCACAAGCCCCATCCTCTCTCGCCTCCACCTCTCTGCCCATGACAAAACCAGCACTCACCTCTCTCTTTACTCACAACAAAACCATTTTTGGGTTTGAACTGCAGAAACAAATTCAGGTTTATTTGTTTCCTTCACCAAGGTTAAGTTTTTTTATTGCACATTGAATGATTTTGGGTGCCATTCGAAGTTCAAGCTCAAGGGATTCAGGTAAGTAAAATCTTTGATTGAGGTTTCTTTCTCTAAGTCTCATGTGTACTTTTAGATTTCTGAGAACTTTAAATTAGAATCTGGATTCATTAGAGGACTCTGTAGTTCTGTGCATCTCGCATTCTATCTGTAAATGGGATTGCTTTCTTTTTTCCTTTTTCATTTTCTTTGCATACTTCTGGTTTTTTAAATCTGAGGCTTTACAGCGGTCTATCTGATGAATAAAATTCTCTCTCTCAACTTACAGAGGTCTCTCTAAAATAGGTCCTTCAAGAGAAATATGTTTGTGTTTGTTCAATAATGGTTCTCTTTCGACTTTAGATCTTTGCATTCTTAGGTTTTTTTGGCTTGGTCACTAGTCACATGCCATGGGTTTCAAGAAAGAGGAGTCCATGTTGTTTCACGAGCTTGTTCTCTCCAAAAAAACAAAATTGAAATAAATAAAAACCCCCCAAACATGCATATATGTGATTTGGATTTTTGATTTTTTTTTTATTTTAATCTTAAAAAACTCCTACGGACTATTTAGCTTGTTTGATTTTTTAACTAAAAAAAGACCCTGACTTTGCAAAATTCTAATTTTGGTGGGGGTTTTTGTGCTAAAAAAAACTTACTCCTGTAATGGTTGACTAACGAGTGACTTATTTGTGGATCATTTTCTTTTAGCTCATAAAATCTAAGTTTAGTTGTGTAAACCTCATTTGGATGAATCTGTTACTCAGTACTTTTCTAGTCGCATGATTTTTTTATTTCTATATTTTCAATCAGCTGGAATTATGAGAATTCACTTACAGTGACTCTGCTTTTCTGGTATAAATCTACCTCTATGGATTCAACATCTACCTCTATGAATTCTTTGAAAACCCCCAAATCCAATTGATTATAGTTAGAACGAAGATAAAAAGTTTGTTCTTAATATTTAATTTCATTCTCCTCCTTTTGTCTCTATCATTAACAAATGATTCTCTTTTTGATGATGCAAATAATAAAGGCTTCATAATTATATAAAGGTGGTGCCTTAGTTGTATGCATATTGAATGTTGGTTTCTTATTAATCTTAATAATTTCTCATACACAGATGAGTGAAACTTTATTCTTCCGTTTTTTCTTTTTAATTTGAGATTATAAAGCATCCCCAAAGAAAATGCATAAATTATGTATCGTTTGCTGTGTATGGGTCTCTGTCTCAAACTTTTAGGATTTTATTGTTCCTTTTTGTGATTTGCAGCTTGACTCACAATGTCAGCTACTCACAGTTCAGATCAAATGGAACCACATTCTCAACTCAAGTACAGGACGTTTGTATCCCTCTATTTTTGCATGTGTGGGAAGGCAACCAGCTTGATCCACACCATGTCAATATAAAATGCTATCATGTTGGAGGTCTAATAGCTAGCTGGTTTTCCAGCTTTGTGTTTCCAATAGCTCAGAACTAGTTGCCTAGTGGCTGAATGAAATGTACAACTTCTATTTTATGTAGGGACCTTGTAAATTGAGCAAATGCACTATTTTTTAAAGAAGTATTTGTTGGGTTTAGTGATAGCCAAATCACTATATTTATATTTTTTTATAAAAATTAAGGGTATTATTGTAAATAAAAAATGGATTTTTTTGGATAGCAAGAAAGCGATATGTTTATCAGAGAGTAAAGGAGAACAAAATATCCATCTTTTAAGGGAATGGATCTCCAATATAGAAATAGCTCTTTAAGATATATGGCCTCCAAGATATAGGCGGTATTCTCATGCGTTTTGGGTTGGTAAACTTTCACTTCTAAAGAGAGAAAGTCTCTCGGTTGCTCTCAAGGCTATTTTTCTGATAGCGGTATTACAGTAGAAAACGGTCGGGAGAGTGAGTTTAAAAAGGAAGATCAGTGATGATTTTTACCAATGTTTAGAGATAGGTATTATCTCTTGTAACCCAAACTATAAACTTCATTGTGATAATGGATTTCTGCTTGCCGAGGTTGTGGATGCAGCCCTACGTATGAACCACGTAAATCATGTATTGTGGTGGTATACTTTTTCATGTTTTCTTTCTTTCTTGCACTCGATTTTATTTAGCCAATTATGTACACGATCTTGGGTGGGATCTCGGTATTTGAGATTCTCGATCATAGAAAAAGTAAGCATCATCCTGTCGTGGTACTCTTCCTTGATCTTAGAGATCAACAAGGTACCCCTTCCAAAGCCAGTTCCTCCACACAAAGAGTGGCAAACTTGGCAACCTGTGACATGTTTGCACCACCATATCAGTATAGGATGTCCATTAACAAAATTTGCTAGAAGCATTACAAAAGTAGAGAGCTGTGAGGTACTCCTTGAGAGAAAGGAAGTACAGAGAAACATAAATCGCTTATTAGAATTAGCATTCAGTGTCAAAAAAAAAAAAACAAAATTTGAAACTTACATGTCAAGGTTAGTACGCAATAATCATTGAACACCAAGAAGGGTTTGACATCTGAGTTTAAGAAATACAGAGTCATAAAGGACATTGAACACAAAGAACAGGTAAGTTCTCAACCTGGGCAAGATTGGGAATCATAACAATAAACAAATTGCTTAATATATATTGGGAAGAAAGTTATGGAAGAAAAAATTTCATTAGAATGCGAATCAAACTAGAATAATAAAAATTTAGAGATTAGAAGTTTTGGAAGGCGCTTGGAGTAGCAGAGAAAATTGGTTAAAGAAATAAAAAAGAAGATTATCAACTACCAAAAAAACTACAAAACGGTACAGGAGCTTGTTAAATAATCCATAATAATCCAAGAAAAATAAGGTATACAAGACACATTTAATACCAAATAAAAATAACTCACTTGCATTGAGCAAGCAAATTTTGGCATAACAAAAAGAAATTTATGCTTAATGATGACCATTTACTACGAAAATACAAATGTTCAACAATAAAACAACTAGATCAACCAGCAAAAGCAATAGAACATAAATGTACTGCAAGAATACTAAACTCAACCACTAAAAGAATGGAGGAAAAAAAAAAAACTCCAAAAAAAATCAACCATGTATATGAGCAAAAACAACTCAAGAAAAAGCCCTCGATCAGTAGAAAATGCAAATGTGTTATATTGGTTGGATACTAAAATCTTCTGCAATTGGATAAAAAGATCTCCTTGCATAAAACATAGTATACAAAATGCTCCTGATTATTTATTACTTAAGCAACACATTCAATTCATTGCATAAGTACCTAACAAGATTAGGATTCTAAGCAATAAAAGCCCCATAACAAAAATCCACCTCAAGTATACTTAAAACAATTACAAGAAGTTTATAGCCAATGCTTACCCAAATTTCAGGAATAAATCATACATGACCCCATGTATAAGAACATGAAAAGCACAAAGAAAGGCACTAAATCAGCAGATGATAGAATAAGATAAAATATTAGCTTGATAACCCAATGAAAAAAAATCTCCACAGGAAAATAAACATGTGTCTGAACAAAAATAGCTCAAGAGAAGCCCTAATAAGTAGAAAATCAAAAAATAAAATAAAAATATCATATTGGTTAATACCACAATCTTCTAGAATTGGAGAAAAAAATACCTCTATATATAAAACCCCATGTATGAGCCCCTCACTCTTAATCTCAAGAGTGCAGTTGGCATACTGATGCATCTGTAGCTGTAAGGTGCACCTTCAAATTTTATAATGGTATATAATTTTGACGTAAAATGTTTTTAGGATTATCTCAAAATCTATTTTTATATCTAATTATAAAATTTTAAAAATAGTTGGAATCAAATAGATGAAAATCTTGAAAATGAACGGTGTAGATAATATGTTGTAAAATGCAATATTTTTGGGACTTAAAATCTTTTTATTTTCATGATCAATCAAGGGGTTTTTCAACATTAAAACTACCTTTTCCAATGGATTTTTGAGGTGTATCGATAGCTGTAGAGGTAAGGTTGCAACCTTATATAAACTTTTTCCTTATCTCAATTATCAAGTCGAATGTTATCACCATAATAGTTACCCTTTCCCACATTATCCCCCACAATTTTTGACAATGTCTTAGATTTCATAGCAAAGATGAGATAATGCTAGAAATCAAACTGGTACAGGGCCCAACAAGCTTCTTTACACAAAGATTGAGCTGCTCGTTACGTATAATGTAAAATTTATATTACTCAAAATTTGGAGGAAAAAAAAGTATCATCATTAAAATTCAACAGTTGCCTCAACCACAATATGTTCCAACTTCCAACAACACCACATAAACCTTCAAAATCCGTAAAATCTTTGAAAAAAACTTATTAAAATAAATCTTAAAATGGCCATTATTGACTCTCACATTGAAACCCAAATTCATAAAAAGAAAATGCTTCAAATGGGGAAACAAACAGGTCGAGGTTACCGGGGCTTTAGGTGACCCGGTTTGCTGTTCACTTATATTAACAAATCTACACCGTCCAAAATAATGGACGGTAAGAAGAGCCGCATTTGGTTGTTTCCAGCCCTATCAAATCATTTCCTATCTCTTTATTGTTCACCAAAGGGCATAACAGTCATTTCGGTAAAGTCATAGAAAGCGGTGACGGGGGGTGAAGATAACGGAGTTGACGAAGACTCAAGTGTCTTAATTTTGTTTCACTCTTTATGCTTTCACCTTTTTTAAATAACATCTTTCCAATATTTTATTTGGCCAAAAGATTAAATGCTCCCCGCTCCAGCATTCATTATTTTAAATATTTCAAAGGAATTTATGCACGGACGCCTCGATAGGTGCAGAGGTACGGTACCTTTTCAAATTTATTATGTAAAAAGTTATTAGGATTATCACAAAATCTATTTTTATACTTAATTATAAAATTTTAAATTTTAAAAATAGTTAAAATCAAATAGATTTATAAACATACGAAAATCTAAAAAATGTATGGTGTAGATAATATGTTGTAAAACGCATTATTTATGAGACTTAAATTTTTTTTATTTTTCATAATCATACATCTCAATGTCGAGATAATCAATCAAAAGGATTTTGTAACATTAAAACTACTTTTTTCGATAGATTTTTTAAGGGCATCCGTTGTTCTACTGTAGCATTCTTATATAAACGTTTTCCTTTATCAAAATACATATGAGAAATAAGTTATTTAATATAGGTAAAGATGGATGTGGAGTTTTGATCTCCCCCAAGAAAAAAAAAGTTAAAATTAATGGTTTATATTCTCTTTCAAAAAATTATCATTTTTGTTTTAAAAATTTAATTTTTTTTGCAGATTCATGATTTCCATGTTAGAGATATATATATCTATAAAACTAGATACAGAATCCATCTAAAAATATAGATCATTAGGATGGGACACATATCTACATGTGAGCCCTGGGACTCATGAAAACTGTGTCCTTAACATATAGTATGTATTTTAATTTCTTAAAAAATGCCATATTTCAATTACTCTGTTTTGCGGAAATTCTTGTATGGTAATTCTAAAGTGGATTTCAAATTGAAAAAATACCATTTGCTTGAGGGAGAAAGTTTACATTTTACTCTCCGAGAGTACACCATAAAAGTCTTTTTATATCTAAAAGAAATTCAATTGAAATTTGACTCTTGTACGATAGGAAAAGTGAAACTACACATTAAAATATAACGATGGAAATAGTTTTATAGGGCTGCAGCCCTATCAAAATAAATAATGCCTCACCTTGTAACTCATAAAAAATTGCAATTCAAGTATTAAAATTTTTTTACATCGATCATCTTGGCTTGAACATTATAGTTATGAAAAAAAAAAATTTCAAGCTCTAAAAATAATATATATTGTAACTAGCTATCTAGACCATCCATTTCACCTTAAAAATACATATTCACATATCTGTATCATTTTTTAAATTTTGAATTTCATTATCAGTGTTGAAAATTGATTTTAGAACATGAAAAAATTTCGATTACTGAGATTTCAATTACCGATAGTGCTTTATGGACAAGGATTTAAAGTAAAGCTTTATTTTATTTTTATAATGCCCAGGCCTTATAGAAACCCCATCTATTCATTGTACGTGGTAACCACTCGTCGATGTCTATCCTACATGGCAAGACAAGAAAACAATTTCACATATAAAAAAGAAAAAGAGGAAAATGATTTACTATGATTAAAATATAATAGATATACGATGGACTGACATTGAACTAGGGATCCACGCTTCATAGGAAACCATATGCTAATAATTCATTGATGCTTTTCTCAAAAATGCCAAATGTTTTGGGGTTAAAAAATTATTGAGATCTTACACATATTTCTGAAATAGCCTTGTCATTGGTCATCTATGTTTGATTTTCTTATTTCAATGCACATAGGCACACTTCAAGATATTTAGAATAATTTGACTATGAATATAACTTTATCATTAAATAATTTAAAATAGTATTTTTAAGAGTAAACATCCAAGAGCGAGTCGTCCTTTGAACCTGCCCCTTGCTGTTGTTTTGATTTTTTCCAAAGCCGATCGTAGGGCAGAGCTAACATGGTCATTGATTTGTGCTCTCTCTCTCTCTCTCTTCCAACCTGATTTGAGGAGCATCTATGAAAAAAAGAAAGGAAGAGTGTTCGGTTTGGTGATATTCAGAATCACCATACTTATGTTGTCTTTAATTGATTAAAGGTATTGTGGTAAAAATAAAAGAGCTTTTATGGAGAATCAGAAAAAAGCTTGGTGATTTTTAATTTTTTATGAGGTTGCAGCCCTCGTAAAGTCGGCTGAGCGGTTTCTACTCAGCCGACTTATCTGGGCTTAGGCCATTGCCGAGCCTGAGTGGCTCAGGCCCTTGCCGAACATGAGTTGTCCCGAGTTGGGTGTCTAACTTGGAGATATTAAAAAAAAATCGTAAAAGATTATTAAAAATAAGGAATTTATTTGAGATATGTTTTTTTAAAATTTTTTTGTTATTTTGGAAAATATTAAGAAGTGTTTGGCTATAAATACTTATTTTTATATTTTCCAATCTTTTTTAGATTATTTTGAAAATACCCCCAATCACAATTTAATTTTTTTAAATCTATTTGTTAATAATTTTTTAACTGCATTTTGATGTGTTTTGCTTAATCTTACTTTAAATATACATTTCTTAGTTTTTAGGTTTTTTTTTAATAACTATTTTAACTATTTTTTATTGCTATAGAATTCAGCACTACTTGGGCCGAGTACTTGGACTCGGTCCAAATACATGGATCGGGGATGGGCCGAGGACTCAGCCCGAGTGTTTTAAAATTTGAAATGTGACCTCTTAACCTAGCAACTAAGTTTCAAAAAAAAAAAAAAAAATGAAATTGCAGTATTTATGTGCCTGAGAAAAATATCTCAATTTCAAAAAAAGTTTTTTAGATTGCAATCTCTAAATGCCTGAGAAAAATATCTCTATCTCAAGATTAAACTAAGGACAATCTAATTTTTGGATAGAAAGATCCAAGTATTAAAGAACGTAAAATCTAATTTTTTTTGTTGTTGTGCACGAAAATACTGCTTTTAAAGTGAATTAGAACTCAAGTTTAGTGACAATTGTCTCTTGATTGAATTTATCTTTATTTGAACACGTTTAGTTTTATCGTATATGATAACTCTGATAATATCCCAATGAAATGATTTTTTGCTTCCCATTAATTTCACGATAAAAAAAATTCTCATTGTTAGCATGTATTTACAAAATTACTAATTTAAACGAAAACATGTCATTATCACAAAATAGCTCTAAAATCTCAATAAATTAAAAATAAGGAGCAATTAGGAAGGAATATAAGTTAAAGCTATTATGATATACATTACAAATTATTATCAAATTCCTCACTTGTAATTAAACTTGTGTTAGAGGATAAATTTTATTGAGAGTAAGATAATTAATGTAATAAATGATTGGGATCATATTAATTAAACTTGAAAATCAATCCAATCTAAATCTGGCAATTTTTTCAACTTTTTATGACCCCTTAAAAGACAAAATGAGAAAGGTTGTTTCAACTTTTCGAAGCTTTAGTTCACTCGTACCTAAAAGGGTTGCAGTGGATCTTTCTTTCAATCATCTTCATAAGCTCTCATCCATGGTTGGTGTTATGAAAGTTTGTCCCACTCCTAAGGCTATTCATAATTGCATAACAAGCATTAATCTTAGGAATATTTATCTCCAAAATGAGGTAATGAATTTCATAGCTCTGTGAGGCTGCCCTATCCCTTTTTTTTTATATAAGAAATATTGTTAATATATCAGACTGCCACACGGCCGTCCCATCAGCCGTTGTTTTGATGAGAGCGATCCTCTACGGTTGATAGAGCACTGTGGATCCCACATCCTGTATTCGCACTTTGGCCGTGTGGCGCTGTACCATCTTCCACATTGTTGTGTGTGCCTTTGTTGTGTCAACAGTAACATGTACAACCTATAGAACGGATCCTATTCAAGTAAGGCCGCGGATGCCCTATCACATCATACTTATAAGAATGGATGATAGGACCAGCGCTCCTTTTTTATTGAAGGGCCCTATCAAAAAAAAATATTCTCTTCATTATAGCACTCATGAACCGCACAAAGATTTCATGCCGATAGCTACATAGTGCCGAACCAAGTACGTTATAAAATTGATTGACAACTGATGAGTTCCTCTTATATAAAAAATAGAAAACTATATAAAAAGATTATTTACTTTTAGTATAAGTAGGTCGCAATCACTCTTTCTTCATATTTCAATCGGGTAATAAGATTATCATTGACGAGATTTAGTTCAAAATTTTTTTTTCCAACCTCGTACGTATATCAAGCTATTCAATTTGACATCTAATGATTAGAAGTAATTGCGACATCTTTGTAACAAAGGTAAATGAGCTCATAATATACAACCTACCTAAATATTTAATGTGCCTTTGTCTATTTATGTAGACACCCAAATTTTGAGTAGCTCACTAGTGAACTACCTAAACCTCTTTTTAGCACAAAAACTAGGAAAAATGAATACTATAATGAACTGAAATAATAGTAATTCATCATCGTTTTCGTTTTAGCCTTTTCCCTATGAAATCATAGTAATTGTTGACATTTAATGGCTATGAGTGCTTATGACCTCCTTGTAAGAAAGATAAATAGTCTCATAGTATATAATTCCGTCAAATAAATACCACCAAAAATACTCATTAACGTAACCTTATGAGAAACAAAATGAAAATCTTCTTTTGTTCATGAATAACTCCGCTTTAATCGACTTGACGTCCAAACGTAACCTTATTCTACTTATATAGAACACAGCGCATGAGTATTTACTTTTACTTTGTTTTTACATATCTTGGGTGGTCCAAACTGTGCCTTAGGCTACTCGTAAAGAACACAGCTAGTGAGTGTGTTGGTTAAGGCCTCATTTGGAACCTCAAGTTGGCTTTTTCGAAGAGCCATCTTAGACCCTTTCCAGGGAAGTTTGGTCTCCTCATTTTTTGTCCAAAATAAGGATATGCGTATTTCGGGGAGATGTATATGCGCCATGTTTTTTTTGGAGAATAATGTGTTTTCCAGAGAGGTATCTCTTTGTATCGAAATGGGACCTTATTTTTTATTTTTTCTTTTCCATTTCTTAGGTAGTTACTGGTAGGATTCACCTAGGGCATCACCCTATTTCCATATCTTCTGCAGTTCGGAGGTAGGATTCAATCTTAGTGTTATATGTGTGAAAATAAATTACACATGTGGGACTTTTATTTAACTTTTCTCTATTTTATTTTGGGCCATTGAATTGCATCTAATCCAATGGTTGTGGTGTTGTAGGAACTTTACTTTTTTACAGAGATTAAACCCTTTTATTTAGAGAGAGAAATAATGAGAAAAGGATAGAGAGATTGGGTTTTCTCTTGATAGCACAATATGCTTTATTTTAGAGAGAGAAAGTGAGCAAAAAGCTTGAAATCCATTGTGGGTTTGCTGTGTGCCTTGTTTTAATGAGAAAAAGTGTTAAAAAAAACTCATTTTTGGGTGTTTTTTGTTCTTTGAGTTTGGGTTTAGTTTAGACTGAGAAATGGCTGCTAGAAATAGATATTTTGATCTCAATTTCACATTGTAATCTTCCCAAATCAGTAAGTAAAGTCTCGCGCCATTCTCTCGTGGATGTAGGTCACGATTTGTGACCGAACCACGTTAAATCTTTGTGCTCTATGGATTAAATGTTGCGGAATTTTTCATTCCATATTCTTGCTTTGATATTGTGTAGTTTCAATTGTTTGTTTATATTGATATGAATGCACAATAGTTGTGAATGTTATAAACCCTTGTTGATTTTTTACCAATCAACCATAACAACGGATATCAGAGCCTAGGGTTTGTTCTTCATTGTGTCTGTGAAGAAATGAGTTTTTTGCTATTGTGGTTATTTGTTGTATTTTTCCTTGAAAATGGAAAGGGTAATGGAATTTGAAAAATTAAATCAAAGTAATTAGCCAATATGGAAAATGATGATAAAGGATTATCTTGTTGGAAAAGAATTAGATCGGTCACTTCGAGGTAAGCAGGCTATGCCTATTGGAATGGAAGATTGGGAATGTGATGTTCTTGATTGAAAATGTTTGACAACTATTAGACCATGTATTTCACCATCAATTTTATTTGATGTTTGTCAGTGTAAAACATATGCAGATCTTTGGCAATCTTTAGAGCAATCTTTTGAGCAACCCTCTGGTGTAAATAAAATGCATGCGATAAAAAAAAAAAAATTTAAAAAATGAAATAATGTGCTATAATTAAGTCGCATGTGAGTGAATTTAATTCAATTTCTACACAATTGAGGTATTTGAAAGTGAATTTGGAAGAATAAGTGTTATGTTTGCTTTTACTGAGTTCTTTGCCTGCTAGTTGAGATACCTTGGTTACCACTGTGATTAATGAGTAACAAGTTTAATTTAAAAGATGTTGTAGCTTCATTATTAAATGAATAGATGAATAGACTAGAAAGGCATCCACACAAATACTTGTTGAATCAAATCAAGCATTGGTAACAGGAGATAGAGAAAGAACATATATAGAGACCAACCCTATGGGTTTAATAAGCGAAAATCTCATAGCAAAGGCATGTCCAAGTCACAAGGCAGGAAGGTTACTTGTTGGTATTGCAAGAAACCTGGTCACACAAGGAAAGGTTGTTGTGCTTTGAAGAATAAGCAGAAGGCCAAGGGCAAGAATAGCCATTCCGAAGCAAGTACAGTTTCAAATGGTGAAGATGAGCTCACTTTTAGTGTTGCATGCACAACATTATCTATTGCAGATACTTGGGTTTTAGACTCTAGTGCTTCATTTCATGTTTGCTAAAAAAGGTTATATTTTTCATTCTACACAGATGTGGATGGTGGCTTGGTTTATCCTAGTGATGATCGAGCTTACAAAATATTGGGTATTGGAAATGTTGTTATCAAGCAATCAGATAGAAAGTAGAAGCATACATTGATAAATGTGAGGCATGTCCTTGAGTTAAAGAAAAATATCATTTCAGGCGGGCAGTTAGATGACTCTGGTTTCATAGTGACTTTTGGAAATGGGTCATAGAAGATTTCAAGAGGTCGTATGATAATATTAAAAGGGGAAAAAGATAGGAGTGTCTACACTCTTCATAGCACAACTCAAAGGAATGATGCTACAGAGAAGATTGTTGCTGCAGCTAGCAAGCATGAGGATATGTAGATTTGGCATAGTCGTTTGGGTCATCTCAGTGAGCATGGTATGAAGGTATTGCAAACTCAAAATCTTATTCCTATTTCTAAACATTCATTTATTGATTTTTGTAATCATTGTGCCATGGGTAAGCAGCGTAGAATTAGTTTTAAAAGAAATGAATCTCATAGAAAAAGTAAAGAATTAGAATTGATTTATTCTGATGTTTGTGGCCTTGTTAATGTTTAATCTCTTGGTGGAGCTTCTTATTTTGTCACTTTTGTAGATAATTATTCTAGAAAGTGTCGGTTGTATCCATTGGTATCTAATAATTAAGTTTTTGAAGTTTTAAAGGTTTTCAAAGCCAAGGTTGAAAAAGAAATAGAGAGATTTATAAAATGCTTGCAAATTAATAATGGTGGTGAATATTGCTCGAATGCTTTTGATACTTTTTGTAAAGAGAATGGCATTCGCAGAGTAAAGATTGTTTCTAGGACACCACAACAAATGGTGTCATTGAGATGATGAATATGATTATCATTGAAATAGTAAGAAGTATGTTATTACAATCTGGTCTTAGTAAGCAATTTTGGGCTGAAGCTGCTAATACAGATGGATATTTGATCAATAGATCTCCTAGTACACAATTGAATGGTGAGATACCTAAAATTCTATTTAGCGATAAAAGTGAGTTATACGAACATTTAAGAACATTTGGGTGTGAAGCTTATGTTCAAGTGCCTAGTGAAAATAGAGCCAAGCTGGATGCCAAGTCAAGAAGATGTGTTTTTCTTGGGTATGGTGGTGATGATAGAGGTTGTAGGATTTGAGATCCTATTGCAAAAAAGACTATCAAAAGTAGGGATGTTCTCTTTAATAAAAATGTAATGTTTCCTGAAAAGAAGCAGGAAGAGCCAAAATAAGAAAGGTTTGTTGTGGATATACAATAACCGAATCTCATTGTTTCACCTTGACAAGTGCAAGAGAGTCAAGCTCAAGCTCAAGACAATTTTGATACAGGTGATGCTAGTTATGAGGATGACACTGGATTAGTTCAAGATGAAGCAGGACTACCAGTTACACCTCAGCCATAATTGAGAAGATCCACACGTCCACACAAAAGTTTTTTCATTCCTTATATTATGCTTTGTATACTGATAGTGGTGAAACTGAGTTTTTTCAGGAGTATATTTATTGCTATAATGCTGAAAAGTGGCATAAGGCAATGAATGAGGAGATTGATGCTTTGCATAAGAATGATATGTGGGAGTTGATAGAACTTCCATATGGGAAGAAAGCATTGAATAATAATAGGTGGGTATATGCTATTAAGTGGGGGGCAAATGGTTTTATGCGATATAAGGCCAGACTTATGGTGAAAGATTATGGGAAAAAACCAGGTGTTGATTTTAATAAAATGTTTGCTCTTGTTGTTAAACATAGCTCTATTAAAGTTGTTTTATCTTTGGTTGCTAACTTGAATTTGGACTTCGAACAACTTGATATTAAAACTGCCTTCTTGTATGGTGATATTGATGAAGAAATTTATATATGTCAACCTGAAGGTTTTGAGAGCAAAACTAATCTTAACTTGGTTTGCAAGTTGAAAAATGGATTGTATGGTTTGAAACAAGCATCTAGGCAATGGTATAAGAAATTTGACAGTTTTATACTGAGTGCAGGTTATTCTAGATGCGATTTTAATCATTGTGTGTACTTCAAGGGTTCATCATATGATTCTTTTAATCTTTTGTTGTTTTATGTTGATGATATGCTTTGTTGCTAGCAATAATCTGAGTGAAATCAAACGTTTCAAGCTTGATATGTCCAAGCATTTTGCCACCAAGGATCTTAGACCAGCCAAGAAGATTTTGGGCATGCACATCCATAGAGACAAAAAGCAATGTACGCTTTGGTTAAGTCAATCTAACTATACTTCTAATGTTCTTGAGCGCTTCAATATGATTGACTGTAAACATGTTTCGACGCCATTAGCTGCACATTTCAAGTTGTCTAAAAGGGATTCTCGAATGAATGAGGTATATAGTAGTAAGATGAAGAATATTCCATATACTTCTGTAATGGCAGTTTGATGTATGCAATGGTTTGTACTAGACCTGACATTGCCTATGTAGTGGGAGTTGTTTTCAGATTTATGTCTAATCCAGGTTGGGAACATTGGCAAGCAGTTAAGTGGATTCTTCGGTATTTGAAGGGGACACGAAATGTATGCTTGTGTTTTGGAAATTCATTAGTAGAAGTTGTTGGTTATGCAGATGCAGATTATGTAGGATGCTGTGATATTAGAAGGTCTACCACTAGATACATTTTCAATGTTGGTGGTGGTGCAGTCGGCTGGATATCCAGGTTACAGGATATTGTTGCCTTGTCATCAACTGAAGCTGAGTATGTGGCATTGACTGAGGCAACGAATGAAATGATTTGGTTGAGAAGGTTACTTGGCCAGTTTGGGGTGAAACATGATAACTATGTTGTGCATTGTGATAATCAGAATGTGATTCATCTAGCTACGAATGCGGCTTATCACTTCAAGATAAAACATATAGATGTTAGATATCATTTTATTCGGTTGACCCTCGAGCGTAGAGATTTGCAGGTGGACAAGATTCACACTAAGAATAGCCTTACTAATATGTTAACAAAGGTTGTCTCAATTGGAAAGAATATGATGTGTAGAAGACTTTTGGGATTGGAGGAGACGTACCCTAAGGTGGATGGAGAGTGGTGCATTTGTGATTATTTCAAAGACTTTGTGATTTATCTTCAAGTGGGAGATTGTTACATGTGTGAAAACAAATCCCACATGTGGGAGTTTTATTTAACTTTTCTCTATTTTATTTTGGCCCACTGGATTGCATCTAATCCAATGGTTGTGGTATTGTAGGAACTTTACTCTTTTAGATGGATTTTTGTTTAGAGAGATAAATAGTGAGAAAATGATAGAGAGATTGGGGTTTTCTCTTGAGAGCTTAGTATGCTCTGTTTTAGAGAGAGAAATTGACCAAGGCTTGAAATCCATTGTGGGTTTGCTGTATGCCTTGTTTTAGTAAGAAAGTGTTAAAGAAAATCTATTTTTAGGTGTTCTTTGTTCTTTGAGTTTGGGCTCAGTTTAGAGTGAGAAAGGGCTAATGGAAATAGATACTTTGAGATCGATTTCACATTGTAATCTTCTCAAATCAGTAAGTAAAGTCTCGTGCTATTTTCTCGTAGATGTTGGTCACGATTTGTGACCGAACCACGTTAAATCTTTGTGCTCTGTAGATTGAATGTTGCTGGATTTTTCATTTCATGTTCTTGCTTTGATATTGTGTAATTTCCATTGCTTGTTTGTATTGGTATGAATGCACAATAGTTGTGAATGTTATAAACCCTTGTTGATTTTTCACCAATCGATCCCAACACTTGGGGCATGGTATATTTGTAAGTGCCGGTGTTTTTGGCTCGCTGGGTGGTGGAAATTTGGATATGGTGGTGTGATTCGTCGCTGGGTGGATTGATCTGGATGGCTGATCCATGGAGAATCCCATCGCATTGATTATCCACCGAGGGAATCAACATAAAAAAAAAAAAAAAAAAATATTATTTTTTATATAATGTTGTAACCTAGTACTATAGTGCACTTAAAAAATCTAGTAGAAAGAGTGTTAGGAAGTTGGAAATTCTTCTAATTGATATAAAGAAAAAAAAAGAATTACACGTCCTAAAAATATTGCATTTTGTAATAAATTATCTAGACGGTCTATTTTTAATATTTCTAAGTATTTATAATTTTGCTAAATCTGCACGGTTTTTAAAATTTTCAATTTCGTAAGAATATGAATTTTTGAAGCCATCACAAAGTTTTCGACGTCGGAATTACATCTCCCGATAAAATCTAGAGTTGCACTCGAGTTGTATAGTATGAGGTCAGCACCTTATACAAACCTCACCAAGAATAAGATGGATACCAACCAAGCCCATAGGAAAAACCTTCCCTTACTCCTCGCAATGGGTCCAACTTCGTAGCCCTAAAAGACTAGGGCTTGGGCTACAAACTATGCCCCAAAAGCCAATCTAGGGCCAATACCAACCAGGGTCCGCCCGACCTGACTTTCTTGTTTTTGTTGTTTTTAATTTTTTTCATTCATTTTTTGCTAGGCACCAAGCCAGGCTTGTGTCGACCCAAAGGGGACAAGCGCAAGGCCTGGCCCGGTGAGCCAAGGTACCCCGGATTCTTTCCAAAGTTTCGGATTGACAGTTTCCTACACAGATTTTTAAATTCTATTTTTCAGCACTAGGGAGGGATGCGACAGTGTGAGAGAATGTGATATTTGTGTGTACTCTAGAGCATTGTTTGCAAAATCATCCGATCTAACCGCTAACCGCCATGTTAGATCGGAATTGGTCAGTGGCCGGTTTCGGTTTTGGACGGTTAGGGTGATCAACCATTATTTAAAGTAAAAAAATATACAAATTCTCAAAAATAAAGAATTTCATTTGTCATGCATTTTTAAATATTCTTTACATTGTTGTAACATTGAAAATTGTTTTGGTCATTAATACTCACTTTTTTTTCTCATTTTTTAAATTTTTTTTAAAAATAGCACTTGTAAAATATAAAATGGGTTAAAATCTACTTTTTTTTATTTATTAATTTTTTATTTTATTTGAATGTGTTATGTTTTAATCATTATTTATATGCTTTTTATTTTGTAATAGATTTTTTTTATGTTTTTTTCGACACTTTTATCGTCCCCACGGCTTGTACGGTTAGATCGGTTGAATCCGCCGGTTTTCCGGTTAGGCTGGATGAACCGCATCGAGGTCCATGTCCGGTTAACCGCCCTGGTTCTATGTTGCGATCGTTGCTCTAGAGAGAGAGAGAGAGGGTGATAAATATCGTTGGTCGTCCCCACACCATTTGTCCGCTTCAGTGAGACTCCATAAAATCCCGTGGCTCCTTTTTCCATTGCAGCGGTTGCATGCACACACCTCTCTCTCTCTCTCCAATGTGAGTCTTCTCAACCCTTATCCATCTCTCTCTCTCTCTCCGGACTCAATGGAATAATTTTACTTGAAAGAATTCTTTTTGCTGAAAGCTGAAGACGTAGTATTGGCTAGAATACTGTGAGAGCTATGTTTGTAGATCATTGTTCAATGTTTCCGTGATAATTTTGGCAGAAATCTGCACGAAATCTGTTATTTCCATTGAAATTCTGTTAGCAAACTGTATAAATAGCGGCCAAAATTTGGAATTTCAATACAATACTGAATGCATTTTCTTTTTCACAATTTCCTGAAATTTTGGACAAGTTTTGGCAGGTTTTGGTTTCTTGGAATAATTTCTATTGATATTCAGGTTGAGTTTTCGGAGTTGGGGGCTTTTAGCGTATTTTGTAATTTTTGAATGAGGAGTTGTTTAGTCATTTGAATTCAGGCCGTTAGGACTTAGGAGTGTGCTATTGAGCATTCATAAAGCACAAGATATTTTTCAAACTCAGTGTCAAATCTTTGGTTATCTAATTTCTTATTTGATAGTTAAGAGTGATTGTGACCTTATTGTATAAAAGGGAAATGAGCTTATAATATAGAATTCCTTAATGCATGGGAATCAAGATTTGTTTTTATGTTTCACCTAGGTGCCACTAGCCTAGAGCTTACTATACAAGTCCATTGGAATCTGGATCAATTTTTGTTAGTTGAGGGCTCAAAAAATTTCAAATGTGATTTTCATGATGAGGGCTGATGAAATCTCAAATGTGAATTTTATGTACTTCTGCCATTTTTTATTGCCAGAGAGGATATACTAGTAGCTTGTAATTGTACTATAGTAAATCTTAATGGATGCCTACTAGCAAACGGTCCATTTCATGGAAAAATTGTATTTTTTTATTGTTTACAATCTTGAATTTTATCTTTCTTGGTATGTATACATTGATCTTTTGACCTTTCAGATACTTGTATGCTCATGAATATGTCTTTGTTCTCTTTTACGGATATTTCAGATGTAGGATTTGAACTTGGGATGTAAACTTGGGCTGCAGTGTTGCAATTGTCAACAACTTGATCAAGCCCAAGCTGGAATCCTATGAGTTCATCTTTGTTGTTTTGATTCAAGTAGCATTATTGAGGCTCATCCTCAAAATCTTAATGTTATTTATTTGTTTCTTGCATGAACTTTTGTATTGCATCATAATTTATGTGTTCCTGAAAATATCGATAGGAATTACTAAGTAAGAATGTCGTCGCTGTAGGTTGCAGGTTGATTATCGCATTCTATGTTCTTTGACCGATTCCAAATGCAGAGTAGTGACTTGTAGACAAAGAAATAAAAAAGCCCCAGACGTTGAAGACATGTCAGATGCGGAAACCATCATGCTTGACAAACGTGGGTCATGGAGGAGCATGAATAGCAAAAAGCTCTCAAGAAAGAGGGGTACTCTAATCATTTTCAATGCTTTCAATGAAACAGCATATCATTTATAATGTTGGTGTTGCATTTTCTCAATGTAGAAGAAAGGAAACTAAACAACTATCGAGCCCTACCGCAACCACCCCACCCCAACACAGCCAAAAACAAAAAAAACAAAAAAAAAATAAAAAAATGGAAGATAAAATGAAAAGAAAAGAAATAACTGGTGTCTCCATTACGTTGTGAGTGGTTTGTATTTCCTTACCTCATTGCTACAGGATATGTCAAATCTCATTCGATGTTTGTAGGATGAGGGTTCAAATCCCATGCTTACAAATCAAAAGGACAAGAAAGGCAATCCACATGCATTCAATCTCAAATATTAACCCCATGCTTACAAATCAAAAGGAAAAGAAAGGCCATTCACATGCACTCAATCTCAAATATTTTCTATCCTTACTTCCAACTTAGTTCTTAGTTACTTCTTTGTTTATTTATTTCTAACGATACTACTTTTTAAATGTACAATAAGTTGTTTACACATGCTATATTTCTATAGGTCTCTGTTTTATTACCAATAGATATGACTCTGTTCTAGTACAATCTTTTGTTTGTTAAGTACTCTTGTTCAAAGCCAGTCTCCAATTCTATTTCAACATGTGTTTTTGCCTCAGTGTTTACTGTGATTCATGATGCAGGTGGTTCATTAAGGGGACGAGGTTGGAAGTATGGTTCTGGATTTGTTGATGGAATTTTCCCTGTACTAAGTCCCAATGCTCATCACCTTTTGCAATTTGTCCAAAAGAACCCCGAAAATAGTAAATTGTGGGCTTTACTGGGCAATGTTTCAACTACTCATGACTTGTGGGATGACCTCATAAATGTTGCTGTTCAATTTCGTATCAAGAAACAATGGGATCATATTATCTCGGTGAGATGAGCAACCATTCATGTCCCTGGATATTCATGTCTAAAAATTACATCTGATTCATATATCAAAATTTTCAACAAGTAGCACAAATCTTGTGTTGAATTATGATCTTGGTCTAGTACGACGTTTTCTGAGCTAATGAAAAATTTGCAGCATTCTCAAAAGAAAGCACTTCTTTTTGGACTAATATATTCACATGCACATTTGTTTCAAATAGGAGGACATTCTTGTTGTAACATCACATGGTCTTCTTACTAATTACCCTGAAATTATTAGTTTGTATGGCTAACTCATCCTGAAAAACAATTTCAGGTTTGTGAGTGGATACTTCAGAAGAGTTCCTTCCGGCCCGATGTCATCTGCTATAATTTGCTTATAGATGCTTATTGCCATAATTCCCAGTATAAGAAAGCAGAATCAGTTTACTTGAGACTTCTTGAGGATCGATGCATTCCGACAGAGGACACTTATGCTCTTCTTATACGAGCATATTGCAATTCTGGATTGCTAGAGAAGGCTGAGGCTGTCTTTGTGGAAATGAGAAAGCATGGGTTGGCGTCAAGTATGATTCTTCTAATTTTCTTTAAACCCCGTATCTGGATATTTAAAAGTTATTGCTGGTAAATAATCACAATAGGATTTAGCCTTGATGTTTTAGAGTTTCATAGTGCTATCAAATAAGTTTGTTTCCTGTTCTTGTCTTTTTTTTCTCACTTACATATGCGTGTATCAATTCTCTTGTTAAGAAATGATTTTTTATCACAGAATGAGTTGCCCATCTACCCAGGTGTGGTTGTGTACAATGCCTATATTGATGGCTTGGTGAAGAGAAGAAACACACTTAAAGCAGAAGAGGTCTTTCAGAGGATGAAGAAGAATAGGTGCCAGCCATCAACTGATACCTATACATTGATGATCAATCTCTACGGAAGGGTGAATATTCTTCCTCCATCTTACATTTATTGCATTTCAACTAGCATTAGATTTTGTGGAGATTAACTATGAGCGCTTGGCGTGGTGGTGGAACACAAGGCTTCTTTATAAGATGACCTGACTTCAAACTCCTTCCTGAGCCTTTAAACTCTCACCCCCCCCTCCCCCCCCCCCTCTGCAAAAAACAACAAAAAAACAATAAAAAAAAAAGAAAAAAAAAGAAAGAAAAAAACCCTAAAAAGAAAAAAAAAAGGAACTTTGTGGAGATTGAGAAACTTGTAGATATGACTTAATATTTCACTGTCTCGACAGGGGAAGCGCTCCCACATGGCATTGAAGATGTTTAATGAGATGAAAAATGTAAAATGCAAGCCCAATATTTGCACTTACACTGCATTAATCAATGCATATGCAAGGGAAGCATTGTGTGAGAAAGCAGAAGAGATATTTGAAGCTTTGCAAGATGCTGGGCATGAGCCTGATGTATATGTATACAATGCCCTCATGGAAGCTTATAGGTCTCTCTCTCTCTCTCTCTCTCTCTCTTTCTCCCTACACCCTCTTTTGGATGAATGATGAATGCCGGCCTCCTTTTAACAGTCGTGCAGGTTTTCCATATGGAGCTGCTGAAATATTTTCACTCATGCAACACATGGGATGTGAACCAGATCAAGCTTCATACAATATAATGGTCGATGCATATGGGAGAGCCGGTCTCCATGAGGGTATGACAGTTTACAGAAATGGTTCTTTTATTGAAGAATTTTTTGAACTTGCATTTAATCTTCAAATCTTTCTTATTGTTCAGTGAGTTTATAGATCTAGCCATAGATATTCATGTATTACCAATGCTGTGTCAGTCTCTAGGCTTCACTTTCTGTCCTTTTTTTCCTTATTTAATTTTAAGAAAAGGAAACAACTTGCAAACATGCATTTCTGGGCCAGTAACAACATAGGCTCCATTATATGTTGGTCCACAAATAATAATATATATAAGAGTAACAGCACATTTGCCGCTTAACCAGATGCTCTTGAATTTGAGCTATAGCTAATATGGTCCATGAAAAAGTTTCAGTAATTGGGTACTAAGTGTGAATTTTTCTGATTATTACTTCAACAAGAGTTTTTCATTAACTCTGAATTTGCCACACCAGAGGTGCTTAAATGTCTCTATCATGAGCCATTAACTGTATTGGAATACTTAATATTAGTTTGGTAATCTATGATTGGGATTGTTTCACAAGGCATGTATGGATAGACGTGAGCATTATATGCTTTTGATGAGCATTTTCATGCATAGATGCAAGAGCTGTATTTGAAGAACTAAAGAGACAGGGAATGAAACCGACCATGAAGTCTCACATGCTACTCTTAACTGCATACTCTAGAATGGGAAAAGTTGCAGAATGTGAAGAGATTGTAAATCAGATGCATAAATCAGGGCTTGAACCTGACACATTTGTCCTTAACAGTATGCTAAACACATATGGTCAGATGGGTTACTTTAATAAGATGGATGAAGTTTTACATGCAATGAAGAAAGGACCATATGAAGCTGATATTAGCACATATAACATACTGATAAACGTGCACAGTAGAGCGGGCTTTGTTGATAGAGTGGAGGAAGTCTTCCAATCCATTCTTCAGAAGAATCTAAAACCAGATGTGATAACTTGGACTTCAAGGCTTGGTGCCTACTCTAGGAAGAAGCAATACAAGAAATGCATCGAAATTTTTGAAGAAATGATTGATTCTGGCTGCTATCCAGATGGGGGAACAGCCAAAGTTCTTCTCTCCTCATGCACAAACCAGGATCAGATTGAACAGGTGACAACAGTCATTAGAATGATGCATAAAGAGACGACGACATTACGTCCTATCTGACTTCTAAGGGCATGTACTATGACCTTTATTTTGATTTTTATTCTTACCAGGTAACTGAGTTCTAAGGATCTTTTGTGAATGCTACATGTGCTAGGAATGTTTTTGCATTGAAAATATTGAGATGTAGTGTGGCTAGTGGTATTTTATTTCATTATCTGATGTGTTTGTGCATCTGCTTAACATGAATTTGTGAAAAGTTATAGAGGAAAAAACCCCCAGGGAGATTGAGACATTTAGACATCTAAGGTGGTCATATAGGCATAGGGTCATGTACTATGTCCTTATGTACTTTAGTAATTGCATGTAGATGCAGGAAAATTAAGACTAGAGCATAGTTATGGTTAAAAGAAGGGCCTAGAAAAGGGTGACTAGTGTCCCAAAGGGATGGGGCTTGGACTGATATGTAAACGTATCAGCCAATATACTGGGGTCTTAATCGGCAAAACAAAGTAGTATCTATTCTTGTGAAATATATCAGCTTAACATGCTGGTACCTGTAGACTGTGTAACTGATATAAATGATTATGAGACATTTGTTTACTAAAACTTTCAGTAAAAACTTCTTTGTTAAGACTATAATGAGAGTTTTTCTTTTTATGAAAATTGAAAAGCAAGGATTAATTGTCAGCTTGTTTCAAACATCAAGAAGGTAATACAACTTCTGTCATGCCAATATATATTATAACTGCTGCAATAAATGTCAAACTATCCTATGTAGGCCATCTCGAGAAATTTCGACTTTATGGGCGACACTGTCACATATTTCTCCAGGTAGGACCCAGACCATTCGGATATAATGATACTTCTACATTGTTTTGTAATGAGACACTAAACTATACCGCAAGTGATAGTCATAGTTCCCTTAGGCAAAGGAACAGAAATGTGTTGACAGCTACATATCAAACAACACCTTCACCAAAAGCCCATTATTACTAGGCCCGAAGATCACCTCCATTTCCATGGATGTGAAGGTGACATTGATTACCAAATCACGATACGATTTCAATAACCCAAGTACCATAAAATTCATGAGGAAGTAAAGCATACTATGTTATGAGCACATGCATTATATGGTATAAGGGCCAGCATAAATGTTTAAGAACAGTGCTATCCCTTGTGGTTTACCGCTATATTAGAGTTTGGAAGCAAAGGCTGTTATATTCAAATATAGCCTATTATTAGATTACAATATGTTGTTAAGGCTGTTACCTCTACAATGGCCATTATAATAGTGCAAATCGCTTTTCTTGAAACCTTGATCATCACTTCTGATCAATGGCTTGGACAGAGATGGGGAGAGGGTGGAACTGAATAGATGCTATGTTCAACAGGTTCCACTCTCTCAGCGTCGCCATCAACCAATTGATTGGACGATGATGACCATCATGACCATGAAATCCCTATGGTTTTGTTTAATTTTTTGAAAAAAGGAGAGGTGGCATCTTCGTGTATCAGCAACAATTTCATTTGTTTCGACAGAGAACAAGAGATCCACCTTCTTAATATTTCTACATCTAGGATCTGACTTGTATCATTGGAAATTATAGGAACTTCATATGGTAAGGAAAAATCTGATTCAAAGAGGGAAGAAGAGGCAGAAATTGGAATAGAAATATCATTTGATTCGTCGATCCTTCAAAAACACGGAAATAATCAAAACTCCGTCGTTGAGAGGATTACGTATTCCTTTCCATAAGCCAAACTTTGTTGATGGTTTCAAGTTTCAACTCATTTACTTGAAATTGTAGGTTTATGTACAATGAGCGTAATGAATTGACTGTAGGAAAAATCTATTATCCCAAGTCATCAACCTTAATAGTGGACGGCTAGTTTGTGTTAGTCCTCCAATCAAACTTATGATGCGAACTGTGGACGGCTGGGTGATACGCTTTTTCCTACATATTTAAATTGTTGCTCCGGAAGTACTTTCCCATAGTTGTCCTTGTGACACAAGATGGTTTAGGAACTTAAACTGCAATGTTATGATCCTTGCACCCGAACAGAGCATATATTGCCATTGCTAAGAGACCCCTACCTTGGCTAATTGGTATGCTACTGGATTTTTCTCCGTATAAGCATTTTTATATTGTGATTGGAATATTAGACCCTTGTAGTCTAGACAAAATTTCAAAAATAAAAATAAAAGACTCAGCTCGAGACTCGCCTCAGTAAACTCGGTTTAGTGTTGTGAGTCCTGAGGCTTTGCCTGGATCAGGGACTCTCCCTAAGTCTCCATTTTTTTCTAAGAAAATACTAGTTTCTTTATTAAAAAGTTACCAGTTGCATTTGAAACTCCCCTAATCTAGGCAATTCATGCTCGGGATGAAAGTTCGACTTATGTGATCTAACATAGATTATATATATATATATATAATTCTTTTTCTCCGTTTTAACTCTTTTTTTTGGCTTGGTCACTTACAAATAGTCCATTACAATAAATTGATTTGAAAAAAATAAAAGAAGAACAAGACTAGATCTTAAACTTGATGGCAATAAAACCACTATTTTATTAATTAATCAAAACCACGATACTAAGTTTGGGAATAACAACAAATAAACACAATAATTATGATAAGAAAACCAAAAATAAGATGTCAGATATTACTTGAATTAGGCTTAATACACCCCACACCGAGTCACCACCTCTAATGGCGCAGGATCAATAGTCAACCTCAATCTCCAAAATGGATAGCATATGCACCAAACCTCCAATAGAACAAGAACTCTTATCACAAGGCCTAGAGCTCAAACTAAGGTTTACCCCTAAATAACTTAGATGAGAGAGATAACTTCTCAACACTAAACCCTTAATCCAAATACCATGAAAGATGGGAGATAATAACCAAAGCTAGGTGGGGTGTGCCCCTTTGTATGAGAGAGAGAGAGAGAGAGAGAGAGAGAGCTTTGCTAGGTGGGGTGCCCCTCTAAAGGATGAGAGAGAGTGAATTCCTACTATGTGGGGTGTGCCCCTCTAAGAGAGATATGGGAGAGAGACGAGAGAGATGTGTGTTTGAATGGGTAGAAAACACCATTTTATATAGTGCTTCAATGAGGCTAGGGTTTCCATATGGTTGGTCATTTTAGTGAGATTGAATTATAATATTGTACATTCTAATTTCATGCATAAACCTTTTCATACCTTCCATGTCTGATTTCAAATTCTCCATAAAATCAAACATTTTTTAAAACACAAACCTTAACCCTCACGCCAACTTGCTTGAGCTCACAAAATAGAAAGTAGAAGGAGGTGGGGTGTGCCACCCTAGGCGGACTCCCATGGGCCCATCAACTTGTTATGGTGGCCCCAAGCGTCCAAATGGCCCCGTCCATGCAATAATAAATATTTTAAAAATTAATTCATGATTTTTAGAAGAAGTTAATTCTATTTGAATATTTAAAACAATGAAAAATCAATATCTCCATTTTTAAAAATCTAAATTTGATAAAATATCCAAATATTTAGAAAAATTTAAATAACAATTCTAAAAATTATATATTATTAAAATGAACAAAATTAAATACTTTGATGAGAAAATGATCCACATGATCTAGGAATAAATGTGCACTGGGGCACTCCACTTTCAACTGTGGACTACGGACCATACATGCTTTCTCGATGGGCAATGGGCCACCAAAGTCTAGCCAATGAGCAACGAGTCGTAGTCCCAGTTTGTGGATTTCAGGTTCTCCCCTAGAGACGATCCAAGGTCACTCAGACCTTGATACAATCTATAGCTCAACGATTCATAGGGGTATCTCTTGCACATACACACACTTCATCTTGAAATGTGGTTCGCTTTCTTGTAAGTGGCTATCAATGTGCATGTCGTGTGATGGCACATAGATGAGGCTTTTGCGCTGTCTCTAAGGGACTCTATTACACACAAGGGTCACACAGTCCCTTGACTCACTTATCCCGGCATGCTCCAAACTCATCAAGGGATGACCCATCATAACCTTCATTGGTTTAGTTTTCTATGCCCATGTAATAATGGGTTTTTCCCAATTAGACTTGCCTAACATGTTGAACACAGTCTGGTATCAACAAATATCATTTACTTTGTATAGTCTACAAGCGACCACACTCCCACTGAGTTCATGTTCCACTTTATATTTTTTATTTTACAAACACTCATAAAGCCTTTAATGACTACATATATCTCAAAAGCCCCGATCCAAGCCCATGTTTTCAAACAATGATCTTTTACCTTGTCATTTGAGCCTAGCCCCATTTTATTCCAATTTGAATCAGCTAAATTGACTTATCATGTCTTCTTTTGGCTGTTCTTGTGAAATCTTTGATGATTTCTTGTCTTTTCTATGTTGTTCATTCTTCTCTTGGATTGATTATTTTGTGATACTTGAAGTATCCTTTTACGTCCTCTTTCTCCTTCAATACCCAAAGAAGCAAAACTATAATCTATATAATGGTGAAATAAGTGATTTAATGTGTTTCTAATTGTTTTCTCTTTTACCACTCATATGAGAGAGAGCGAGAGAGAGAGAGAGAGAGAGATATGGAATTATTGCAACTTAGAAAAGCACATCAACTTTTTCTTCTACCTTATTAGTGCATATCATCTTTTTCATGTGATTTGACTCTTTCGCCTGAGCACTTTAGCTGATTCAAGCATTTGTGAAGTTTATATGACACCCTCTCGTTCTCATTGTGTCTCTCATTGGATAAGTCTTGGATTAAATGATTCAATCTTTAACATGAAATTGCATATGAGTGGAGCAAATTCATGCTTATGTGACTTAAAGTTTACTTAATATCTTAAGTCAAGATCTATCATTATCATATGATTATTTAGGCCAAGGACTCGTGGTTGTGAATATTTTTTTACTGGAGATAGTTTATCATCTCCCTTTAACCAATGGTTTAAAATTAGCCGATCTGAATTGGCTCAATTCGGATCGGAAATCGTTGATACCTATCCTGATTCTCTAAATATATCCGGAACCCGGCAATTCTAGAAAAAATCATCCGACTCCCATAGGTAGGAGGATAATTCGGCGCACAATAATCGGTCCCAGTCAAATTGGAGCCCCAATAATTGAATGCCATAGTTTCAGCTGTTTTTTTTTTTTGTTTTGGTTTTCTCATGATTTTCCAATTTTTTATTCAAATTTTTAGCATTATTCAATCAAATAATTGATCAAAATCTTATAAAACCATCAAAGAGGTATTGTTTTGTTTTGAAGAATTGTAAATAAAAGCAAGAGAAGTAACGTTAAACCAGCACCCCCTTTTTTTTGAAGAGTTGTAAAATCTATTGAAATATCGATTTTACAATGTTTATCTAAAGATTAACTTGGGATTTTTGAGATAGAAGGAGTCTTCTATCGCTTGTATCAAGAATTTTTATTTTTCAATGCGCACCGTTTTTTTTTTTTATAAAAAAAATTGGGCTCGCTTCGCCAATCTTCGAAGTTCATCCTCTATTTTGAACCATTTTTGTTAAAATTAGGTTCGAAACGTTCTTGGCTCATTACTCTACAGAATTATTGAATCAATTTTATAAAAATGAACCTATTACTAGGTAGATCTAGATAGAAAATATGCCGGGTCAGCTTTTTTTCCTCCACCGAATGTGAAAAATCTTTAGATATCTTGTGTTTGTTGTGAAATCCCGTTAAGGTTTTTGATAAAAAAAGGATTTTCTATCGTCTAAACTTTAGACTGAAATTTGATGGTCGTATTTTTTTTTCATTTTTTTTTTGGTTGAGTTTGCTTGCTCTTATCGTTATTATTGTTGTTATTATCATTGTTATTATCATTATTATTATTATTATTATTATTATTATTATTATTATTATTATTATTATTATTATTATTATTATTATTATTATTATTATTATTTCTTGGCACAAACTACTAGTTTGTGGATTTTGTAATCGAGTTTGGATCAGATTTATGAATTGGCTCAAAATGATGTTCATTCATCGGTCCTTCTAAATCTATTTTTGCGCAAATCGAGGTAAAAAAATAACGATATTTGTGGCCCATTTTGGGGGTTTTTTTTTATTAAGTTCTTTATTTTTGATATTAAAGGTTTTTTTAAGTTGGTATTATATTTTTTTACTATTTAAAAAAGAGTTATGTTAGGGTGCTCACATTATGAAGTACTTTATCATTTGTATTCAATAAAATTTGGATACTTATATACCATTATTTAGTATATTGACATTTTTTTAGTAAGGGTATTTTTAGGTGTGGCATCGCCTATATGGAGCATACTAGTAGCATTTAATACTCCATGTGAATGATGTCACACCCATATCGATGACATCACACATCTCCTAATGACCGAGTACTTTTACTAAAAAAAATGATCAATATACGAAATAATGGTATAGAAATGTCTAAAATTTATTGAGTATAATGATAAATTATTCCATAGTGTGAGCACCCTAACATAACCTTTTTAAAAAACTATTTCAATTAGATCCCATTTATTTTAAATTATTATTTTCATATACTTGTATTGAAATTGTTATCATTATAAATATATTTATGAATATAGTACCATTGAAATATTATTTAATATATTAAATTAGTATATTATTTAATAAATTGTTACTATTATATAAAAATTGTTGTTGTCGTAATTAATATAAATTGTAATTTATGTATTTCATATAAATATATTTATTTTTTATTGTAGTAGTAAATTTGTTATTATTGGAATTCATAACAATAACAATGTTCATATATTTATAACTTATACATACATCAAAATTATAATTGTCATAAATTATATTAAATTGTTATTGTTATAAAATAGGTTATAGTTGTATGCATTTTTTAATATAATGTAATTGTTTTATTTTATATGCACTAATTAGAGTTTTAGCAAACGAGTTTCTAGAACATTACAGAAAAGTACAAAATTATTGTTTGTTTAACCATTTTTTCAGTTTGTTCTTTGTCCATCTACAATCTTCAATAGTTTCCACACTTTCACCATGGCAGCATGAGGAGCAAACAGGATCCGACCAAAAATGCAAAAACTGTTTATAAACTAGTACCACATGGTCATTAGTAGTAGAATAAAGGTGTTAGGGGGAGGTTTCTCCATACCACAGTATTCCTAGTATTGTGAGGAAACATATGTAAACTCTTCTTGAATCTAATAAAGGTAAAAAGATAGTCAAACAAAAGATAGATGAAGAGATCGTCTATGTGTCATCAGCCGGAATCGGTCCACACAAGCAATTCAACCTCGATATGGAGCTCACAATGAGAGCGACCTTGAAAGAAGTGCACTATCATGAGAGCGGGATAAGTATGCATGGTAGTTATAGCATGGACATGTGTGTAGGGGCCGCTCAAGCATGTATGGAGGGACCGGCCTAAGTATGTATGCAGGGCCATTATTGGTATATTCAGAGGCCCCATCATGGGCATGTATGGAGGCGTAGGGCAACATATGCAAGTTCTAGTGCAGCCAAAGAGTCGTTTAATGTAACTTCGTCCCATACTTATAGATGTCGAGGAAACTACTCCTAGCTTTTATATGAGCATTAGTGCCATGTAGGCTAGGAGAGGTGCAAACATTAGACTTGCGCGACCCATGGCATAGGGTTCATCACGAATGCTAGGTCATAATAGACGAACCTTGAAGTCGCGATCAAAGGTGCAAGAGACCTTGTGAGGGCTATTAGGAAATTGTTTTATGATGAAGGTATCCCTTATAACATAGCCAAACCCATATTATGAGCTTATGATTGTGTTAGAATGCAGGTCATGGGGTGAAGCCCCCTACGACATATGAGCTTGGTGGGTCAGTTTCGGATGAAGATGTAAAATATATCAAGAAATTTATTGCAGAGTATAAGGATGGTTGGTTGAGAGTAGGCATCACTTGTTGGGTGAGTGTGGCCATTAAAGGCTTTAGAGTGCTTGTAAAATGAAAATATATAATGGAACATGAATTCAGTGGGAGTGCGGTCCCTTGTGGACCGTACTAAGTAAACGATGTTTGTTGATATCAGACTGTGTTCAATGTGCTAGGTCAGTCTGGTTGAGAAAAACCCATGATTACTTGGGCATAGAAAACTAAACCGTTGAGAGCTATGATGTGTTATCCCTTGATGCAGTCGTAGTATGCTCAGATGAGTAAGCCTTAGGGACTGTGTGATTCTTCTGTATGATGTAGGCTTTTAGAGATGGGGCCAAAGCTTCATCCATGTGCCATCACATAGCATGCACATTGATAATCGTTTACGGGAAAGCGAACCACCTTTCAAGGTGAAATGTGTGTATGAGCGAGAGATACTCACATGCACAATTGAGCTATAGATTGTATCAAGGTCTGGGTGACCTTGGTTCATCTCTAAGGGAGAACCTGAAATCTATAGACTAAGACTACGACTCATTGCCCATTGGCTAGAGCTTTAGTGACCCACTAATGAACCCTTGTATGGACTGTGGGTCATAGCCAATGCTGGGTCAGTGTGAGAAAGCATACGTGGTCTGTACTTCATAGTTGAAAGTGGAGTGCCCCAGTGTGCATTTATTCTTAGATCATATGGATCATTTTCCCATCAAAGTATTTCATTTTGTTTATTTTAATAATATATGATTTTTAGAATTGTTATTTAAGTTTTTCTAAATCTTTGGATATTTTTATCAAATTTGGATTTATAAAAATGGAGGTATTGATTTAAATATTCAAATAGTGATTTTATGATTTTCTAAAAATAATATAATTGCATAGGAGGCCCATTAGGACCTTTAGGCCCACCATAGAAAATTAAGTGGAGCCCATTATGTGTCACAAAGGGTGTCACGCCCCACTTAGGTAACTTGCCATTTTTTTTAAGAGCACAAGCTCTTGTATTGTGGGATAAGAAATAAGTGTTCGGAAAGCTTGAGCCTTGTAGAGATTCTGAATCGAATTTTTAGTATGTGTGGGAAGACTTGAGCAACAAATAAGAAAGAATGAATCTATATTAATTTCTTATTTAAATTAATTGATGGGAAAATGGTTTAGAAAGTGGGAGATAATAGTTCTAACACCTTCCATATGTTGTTGATGGCCCATCTATGAAAGTGATAGCTCATATCTCTCACCTTACAAGTCACCTAAGATCAATGTTGCATATTCAATCTCACATGAGAAGCAAGCTAAAAAAAACTCTAAAAAACCCTAATCTTGTTCAAGCACTATAAAAATGGACTAATCCTTACCCAAATCTCTACGTCTTATCTTTTACCATAACTTTTCATCTCTCTCTCATCCATCTAAGAGGGGCACACCCCACTCTAGGGAAAACTCTCTCGCTCTCTCTCAAGACAATTTCTCTCTCTCCCTCAAGAGACTAAAAGGGGCAAGCCCCACTCTCTAATCTTTGCTCTCTCATCTCATGGTGCTTCTCATCTTCTCTCATGATCTCTCATCTTTCTTTGGGGTTTTAAACTATATGGTTGTGGTAAAAAAGAGAAACATCTCTCTCAAATAAGGTTGCTGAGGGAATTTACTTAAAATTTGAGTTTGTGATCAAAATGGTTCATGTTCTATTAATGTGGTTTCTCCAAACTTATTTTCTTGGTTGAGATTGAAGGTTGACCATTAGATTCTTCATCTTCGGAAGGTAGTGACTCGGTGTGGGGTGTAAGTAGCCTGGTTGAGGTAATCTCTGGCACCCTCTTTTGTTTCTTCCATATTTATTTTTTATATTTTTTATTTCCAAGCATAGGTTGTGTCTTTTCTTTGTTAATAAAAAATGTGGTTTTGAATGGCTTCAAGTCCTTGAGATCTTATTGTATTCTTTTCTTTATTTTATTTGAAGTTGTTATATTGTAAAAGACTTCTTGTGAGTGATCTAGACTGTAAAGAACATAAAAAGAATTGAAAAAGAAAGAAAAAAAATTATTGTATAGTCTGGCTAAATCACACGGGTCCTTCTTTTATCGCCATCATGAGTGATGATTGGTGGGACAAAGTCAATGAGAAAAGTTATCTAAACTTTCTAGTTTATTACCATGTGGGAGCGTCTTCTTGTCCAACAGAGAGGTTAGGGGTAAGGAAACAGCTTTCCTGGCATGATAAATGAACCAGATAGTCGAGGAGGTGGGAAAAAAACATGTGGTCCAAATTATTACAAATAATACTAAGTCATGTGTTTATGTAGGGTTGAAGTTGATGGGCAATACGAAACATCTAGTATAGACACTATGTGGTGCCCACTACATTAATCTCATGTTGGAGGAGATTTGCGAGATCATGATTGTGAAGAAGAATATAAGTTGGCAAGGTCAGTACAAAATTCATATATAATCGCTCGAAAATCCTTCAATTGATGAGTTAACACTTTGAAAATAAGGAGCTAATTAGATCCACTATCTCTTGCATTGCGAAGCTCTATTATACAATCCCAAGTTGCATTGATGAAGTTGTTCACCTATAAAGAGTGGGCAAAACTGTCTCTCAAAGTCTCGTGAGGGACCAAAACTGGAGGGTATAATCACTAACAAGAAGTTCTAGTCCAGATGTGCCTGCATTGTGGAGGTTACTACTCCTTCAGTCACACTGTTAAAAATGGTAGCTAATGGCAAGAAAGCCACTGTAGGGCTCTTCTATGAAAGGATGGAAAGGGCGAAGGCAACAATTAAGGAGATGTACAATTTTGCCCCTAAAGTGGTGGAGATCATAGAGAGAAGGTAGAAATATCAATTGGACCGTCCAATTTACTATATAGGTAAATATTTATTTATATGCTTAGGAGGTTAAATATTAAAATATTTTATTAATATGAATTTTAATAATCTTTCTGTCTTTATAGTCTAGGTTTCTACTTCAACCCCAATTATTCCTATTTGTTGCTTATTATTTTCAATAAAGTAATAGAGGGGGTGAGATATATTATTAGAAGACTAGAGAGAGAGCATAAAAGCCAATTAGTAGCACTGAGGGAGGTGGGAGTTAACCTTTGGTACAAAATTTTTATTGACTTGGTGCATTTGTGATGCCTGATAAAGAGTACTATAATACAATGTCTTTCCTTGGATTTCTATATATAGGGATGAGAAAAACTCATTCACAACTAAACTTGTTAGGATTTCTCGCGGTTTTATGGATCTAAGTTATATTATTTAATTACATGTTCTTTCACATCATCATCTTATGAAATATTTTGGCTCGTTCTTACAACACCTTTTGTATTTCATTTCGGTTGAATGGTGAAAGTGTCATGTTTGTGACACGCCTCACTTAAAAAGGATATTAAGTAAGTTGTTCTCTCAAACATATTCAGTTATTCCGTATAAGTGCAATTGGAGTACCTTTTAGCATATGTATACTCCTAAGAGGGATCAACTGACCTCTGAGAAACTTTAGAAGCTTGTTTATATTTATTACACTTTCAAAGTCTCAAAGCAACAAATAAGGAAAAAGTTTAAGGACAATAACCTAATCGATCTAGATGCAATATTTGTTGTAAATACAGTTGAACAATGAGTGGTGGAGGAAGATGATACATTGTTACACAATAGATGATTCCTTTAGGCAATTTGTGAGGAAGATGAAGAAGAAGGTGTTGAGGAACTGTTATGAGGATGTGACCTGCTAATATATAAGCAATTCGTTAGAGATGTAAGTGGTGTTGGGGTGATAAAAGAAACGATGAAGATTTTAAGTGAGGATTAGGAGTGCAACAATTCACCAATCCTAAGGGGATTCAAATATAATCAGCAAGCTACTAATGAAGTTGACTCGTACATTAACCGGCTCAATAATTTGTTTCACCAATTCAACGAGTGGAAACAACATGATTAACAGGAATAACATCGGTTTTTGTTTTGATATTAAGCTATATTGTTATCATTGTATGCTTCATTTTGGACCATGTATTCATATCCACAATAATTGTAAACTTCTTTTTATGTGATGTGAATGCAATTGTCAATTGACATTAAAACAAGAAAATACATCTTAATATTTGCATAGTTTTTCAAATAATGACAATTCATAATACACTATCCCCCTGTTTTTTTCTTTGGGAAAAACCCAAAAACACTATTTATACCATTCTTCATAATGTTTTAATCTTTGAAGGCTGGATCTGGTTGATCAGGCCAATCCATTAATGCGGATCGTTGATTTGCCGATTCAAACCAAATTTGTGGACGACCAATCCACCCTGCCTATCTGGGTTGCCAAATATTGCCGTAATGAATTGAACAAGTGAAAGGATAATGTGGTCCCTTGGACTGTCATCGCCATGCAATCTATAGATGGACGGTCATTGTAAGAGGATCTTACCCACCCCGTCATGCTCTCGCAGCCTCTCTCCATCACCTTTCCTTACATTTTGTGGATGGTGATGCCTAACATAAATGGTATTTTCATGGGCGTGGTTTATATAAAGCGTCAACCATGACAATTCAAAGGAAGGGGCACCTCTAAACCATACTAGAAGATTTTGTTGCAGTGCTAGAAACCCTTACGATGAGTTGAAAACCAAATTTCACTCCCATTTATGAAATTTGAATTCCAAAAAGAATGCATATCGAATAGATCTATAAAAACTTGAAAACCTTAAAAATAAACAGTTTAGATAAAATGTTACAGAATACACTGTTTTTAGAACTAAAAATCCTTTTTTTTTTCCTATTCATATGTCTCGAGGTCAAATGGAGAGTTTTTCAGCATCAAAACAACAATTTCTGCTTCATTTTGAGGTGTGTGATGCCTATATAACATTTTCCTCTCTTCACACTTTGCAATAATATAATATACTACGGTGTATTATAGTACAATACAATATAATTCTCCCTCATGTAAACCAAAATTAGAGAAAGGAAGGCCTCTCTTATATGGTTTTTTACTAATTTCACTTAGGGTACATTTGTTTGGCATGAAAATATTTCTCAATAAATATTTTAATGTGAAAGAATTGCTTTATATGGTTGGGTGTAAGAATATTTTCATACAAATTGATCTCAATACATCTTTTCAGATCAATTGGAAGCTAATTGGTGTAAAAATATTTTACACCTAACCATATGAAGGAGTTTTTTCACGTAAAAGTATTATATTTTATACAAACCAAAAGTACCGTTAAATATAAAGAGTGACGGAAGCCATATATAGATAGACAAATAGATGGATATATTAATATATCAAAGAATTTAATGAGAAAATCGACCCATCATTGTATAAGGTGAGAATGGCAAGAACGGTTACAGCTATGAAGCAAGGAGCCCCTCCTCAATTTGAGTACTCATGGAGAGACATAGAGAGAGGGGGGTCCTCAACTGGGTTAATTATTGAGATGGATTAATTATTGAGAGAGAGAAAGTGAGAGAACCATAAGGGCTAACGATGGCACGCTCAGCGACAAGGGAAATGAAAAGTGAATTAATTGGTGAGCACAATAGTATGCTCCCTTGGGAGCATACTGCAAAACAACTCCCTCAGGCAAATAGCTATTTGGGAGTATTTTTTGATTCCAACTTCTAGAATTCATCCGAATATTACTAGATAATTATTTTAAAAAATGGATTTTGAGTTTTTGAGTATCTAGTTCTTTCTGCCCAAATATTCTTAATTTTTTTATTTTTTATTATGTATAGTGAAATTTTCTTTTTTTCCTTTGAGGCTAGTCGCTAGGCTCTAGAGACTACATTTCTAAAATTTGAGATCTAAAAAATATTCCTAACGTAAATTTTATAGGAGTATATAGGATAGTACATTCTTGCAGGGGTGTAACATCTTTTGGCATATTTGGTTATCCAAGATTTTTCTGCAACTTTAGGGGAACAAATCACAGGAGGCCACCATTTAGTGATTAAAGAAGGGACCCATAGGCAATCGTCTCATGTTTGATGATTGAAACCTGAAAGGTAAATAAACATGAAAAAAAACATAAAAAAAGGGAAAATATTATTTAAGGGTCTAAAATCCTTTATAGGATCATAAGATTACGTTTGGTTCACGTGAAAATATTTTCTTCATGCATTTAGGTATATGAATATTTTCACATCAATTAGCGATCGGTTGGTATGAAAAGATGCATTGGGATCAATTGGTGTGAAAATATTCATACATCTATTATGAAATTTCAAGCACAAAAATATGATATCGATCTTGTAGATCTATGAATATTGCAAAATGAACGGTCGAGGTAATATGTTACAATATATATTATTTTTAGGGCTTGAAATCATATTTTTTTTCATAACTAGAATGATTAAGGTGAAGATGATCTATTTGAACATTTTCGATACCATAACTATAATTTTTAATAACAAGAAGTTAGGGGAGGAAGAAGGAACTTCTCCTACAAGTTTCGTGTTTGATACACGGAACTTATACAGCAAAGAAGTTCTACCTAGAACTTCCTTATGCCCTAATGCTTATGAAAAAAAGTTCCAGCTAAAATGATGGAACTTAAAATAAGAACTTGATTCCTCAAGCCCCATTATGCGTCCCTCTTTATATTTATATTTATATTTATATTGTTAATTTATATTTACATTTGTATTATATTATATTATTTTATATGCATTATATAATACAAATAAATATTAATACGATAATTTATTATATTATATATAATGCAAATATATATTAATAAAATAAATATAAAATATACTATATTATATTATGTTATATATGATATATGTTTTGTATGATATATAATATATTTATTATGTAATAATAGATATTTATAATATTATATAAAACAAAATTATATATTAATAGAATAAATATAAATTACTATAGATAATATAATATATTATGTTATACATATATTACATTTATATTTAAATTATTGATATATTTATATTATGAGTAATGACACTATGAGACCCTCCCACACCCATGTGAGTAAGAACCTAAATGATCACTATTAAATTTTGACACATATCTCTAGAAAAGATATCAATAAACCCATTCACCCAAGTCACACACTTTTAAAGAGATCAATGTCAAAATTTAATGATGATCCTTAGGGACCTACTCACATGAGTGAGGGAGGGTCTCATAGTGTCATTACTCATACATTATATAGTGTATATATTTATGTAATATGATATATTTTATTATATATTTATATAATAAAATAAATATAAATACACTTTGTTATATATTATATTATGTTATATATATTATAATATATATATATATATATATATTTATGTATATGGTATACATTTATGTAATATATTATATATTATATATTATATATTTTATTATATATTATATATAATCGGTATTTAATATAACATATTATATTATAAAATATATATATTTTGTTGTATAATATATTTTATGTATGTAACAAATATTTACAATACAATATGTATTATATAATGTTTTATGTCAAATATAAAAATAGTATTTAACATGTAATATTTAAATAAACACGACGTTATATTTCAACAGGTTGTCAAACATAGCTATTTAGAACTTTTAACACTCCAGCAAGTTATCAAAACATATACACTCAGAACTTCTTTAAATAACATCTTTCTTCCAGCAAAGAAGAACTTTTAATTTTCAAAAAATATTTACCTTCCAGTTATCAAACATCCCTTAAGCTAAGTTTTATTTTTTTCATAATGCCTCAACCTTATTTTAACATTTTCCTTTAGGGGTCTACTTTGAAAACAAACGGTTTTAGCATTTTAACTCTCCCTAGTATTGCTTTTCATACCCATTTTTATTTTAAAAAGTTTACATGTGTATCTCCCAATTTACTATTATTCAATAGTTATGCTAAAGTTTTATGTTATTACCTTCATGTTTTTTTTGTAATTTTTAAAATGACTAGATTACCCATATTTTGGATCTTCAATATCCAAATTTTAGTTAGGTGGAAGTTTATAAAATTTTTGATCAAAATTTCGGATCTTTCTGAAACTTAAAAGTTTGAAATTTCCAAAATTTATTTTACCCAGAAGAAGTTCCAGGTTTTCAAAATCCAAATTTTCCATAGTTATAGAATTTGAGAATCCTAAATTTGATGTTTCAGATTTTTAAAATGTCAAATTTTCACCTGCTAATTTTCAAAATCTAGAATTTCTATAATTGCATATTTTGAAAACATGAAAATTTCAGGTTTTGAAAGTCTGAAATTCCCTTGTTCCCATAGCACACGTGTAATGGGTGCCCTAGGAGCTAGAAGAAATTTTTTATTTTCAAAATCTAAAATTTTTATAAAATTTTTGGATCTTGAAGATCCAGTATAGAGGCATTTTGGGCAAAAACAAAAATATATGAATAAAAAAAAAAGCATGAACACAAATTTAAAAATTCTAAAATTTCTTTTTAATAGGAAATGCATGTATAAATTCATTCTCTATTTTTCATGAAAAACTAAGTATAATAAGGAAGAGGGGTAGATTTTCATTTATGTGGTTAATCAAGCCCATGAGTTCCCCTTAAACTTGAAAAGGAAAAGTAGTTTATGGGTAAGGTTATTCATTTCCACATCTGCGTTCCCCCGAAGCATAAACCATCCATCTAAATATTATAATGTAAATGATGTCCCTTCAAGAAAAAGTCAAAATCGATGGCTCAATATTTCCTTTTAAAACATATTAATTGTAGCGGAAAAGTTTATATGGAGTCCAGGCTGAGCTCACCTCAAAATTTTCACTAGAAAATGTTAGTTCGATGTCTAAATATCTTCAAATTGATCATCTTGACATCAAGATGCATGGACATGAGAAAAAAAATGGGTTTCAAGTTTTGAAAATAGTGCATCTTGTAACACATTTTTTGACCATTAATTTTCAAGAATTTTTAAGTTTTTATAGATCTGCTCAATATATATTATTTTTTTAAGTTTTAAATTTTATAATTAAAAATAAAATTATATTTTAAGGCTATCACAAAGATTTTCAGTATTGAAACCATATTTATCGATACTATTTGGATGTAGGGTCTAATTTAATTGTTTAGAGCCTTGGCTCTATACAAATCGCACTCTTAACTTTAGTTTTAACTTTTTATTACAGCCTCGGAGGCCCTAACAATGAAATTAAAGCGCACATTGAAATAATGTTAAAAGAGATTTCAATAATGTAAATCTTTGCGATGGCTTAAATTTTTTTTATCTGTAATTATAAAATTTAAAGTTTTAAAAAAATATCGATTGAACAAATCTATAAACACTTGATAATCTTGAAAATTGACCGTCCAAAAAAATACATTGCAAGATGCACTATTTTTAATTTCATGTTCATACATGTTGAGATTGATTTGTGGATTTTTTAACATCAACACAACCTCTTCGAGTGTATTTTTGAGATATGCGTTAATTTGATTGTTTAGAGCCCCACGCTTATATAAATTCTTTTCGCATTGATAATCTCCGATTTATTTAGGGCAAAATTTGTTTTAAAAATAGATTACTAAGGGGGGCCTGCATTTGTACTGAGTCCGAAGACTCATAGAAACCATGTCCATTTGAAAATTCGTAGGTATAATTCTGAGAACGCCTCTCTCTCTCTCCCTCTCCCTCTTAACATGTTTCTCTCTCCGCAACATCGTTCCTGGTGTTAGCGTTAAAATACTCTTCTTTCTCTCTCCACTGAGGTGCTGGCGCTCCAGTGAATATACTGTACTGGTTTTGCCTTTTACTGGTGCGGCCTCTCCTCACTCTTTGTCTTGCTTCTATTGACTAGATTCTTCCTTTACTCACCACATGGAGCCATTCTTCAGTACCCACCTCCAAATCTTTGGTTCCTATCACTGCCACCACCCACTCCCTCTCTCTACACACCAAGTTTTTTGTGGTTGCTTTTGAGAGTATAGTAGAAAGATATTAACTATAGAAAGAGAAAGCCTCTCTCTCTCATAGGTGGTTTATCATTTTTGAGAATGCATTGAGGGAGGCAATACTACTAAGTTCTAACAGTAAGACAGAGAAAAATCCTCATTTCAAAGTTTTCATTGAGGCTTGTGTGTGTTGTGGGTTGCATTGTTTTTAAGTATTAACTGTGATGTAATCCAAGGAGCTTTTGATTTGGAAGGAAGGGAGTAAATATCGTTGCTTTTATTTTTGTGGGGCTTTGTAGAGAAGTTGCAGGTTTGTGTTACTGTGTTCCTTGTTTCTTTTGTAGAGTTTTATGAGACTTTATTTGTTAGGGGGACCGCTTTGTTTTGTTCAGTTTATTGTATTTTATTTGGATCGTTTTGAATATAATTCTTATTTTCTGGTGTCTTTCTAATAAATAACTTATAGCCATGAAAACTATGCCAGTGTTTTGTTTTAGGTCTTGTCTTTTCCCTTTCCCCCTTCCTTTTTTTTTTAATATTGGAGAAGCTCATATTGTGATGTTTTTTAGTATTTCCTGTAACTGCAGAGTTTTTTATTGGCTCTTTGCTGTGGAACCTTCACCAAGTCCTACTATTAGATTTCACCGAGTCTTATTTTATATTTCTTTAATTTCAATTGGAGAATATGTAACTAGCTTTATTTATTTATTTCCTTTTTTTTCACTAAAATGTGAGTTTTTCTTATTTGGGAAGATTTTCTGGATTTCAGGTTGGTTGTTTTCGACTTTAGAGAATTGCAATTATGGATCATATATTTTGGGTCTTGCACCAATTCCTTGATGTTGGTTAATCTGTATTTCTTATAAATTGGGCAGTCTTAACATTGCAACCCCATGCTTTCATGGTCTAAATTCTGTTAAAAGACTCACCTCTTTGAGAGTCTGTGTTTGGGTTTTCCCTGCGAAATTATTATATGGTTTTCCCTCTTCTCCAGGCCTATCCCTCTGAATTCCTGATTCATTATTGTCAATTCTATTAAGGAGTCTGCAAATAAACGGAGTTTATAATTATTATTATTTTATTGCAGTGAAGAAAGTATTCATAAATATTGGGGAAGCTCAAAAATATTATTCCCATAAACTAGATGAAAACAAGACAATCTCATGCTTTATCGTTCTAAATTCTATCAAAATGTACCTGTTTCATGCTGAGACTGTGAATTGTTTCGTTGTGAATATCAAAATCATGATATGAAATTTATTTGTTTCTGATGTTGGTTTGTAGATCTTAGATTATTGTTCAGATAATGTCCCAAATTTATAATGTAAGCTTGTTACTTATCTGATTTTGGATTGTAGTTTCTTTTAGATATTCTTCAGATACAATTTTAGATATTATGATGTGAAACTCATCTTTTGTAATAATGTGTTATTGCGTCTTTTCAGATATTGTATCAAGTTCATATTACGAAATTTGCATCTTTTCTGATCTCAAGTTTTTGTAGGCTCTTTTCAAAAAGATTAGGGATCATTTTTTTCTAAGTTTCGGAAAAGATTTGGATACCTATAGGTCAATGGAATTGGGGAGGCACCATTCGGGGTCAATGCAATCTGAAGAATCAGCACTCGATTTAGAACGCAACCTTTGCCATCATAATTCGAGGAGCCCAACACACCTCGAGGCCTTTGCTTCAGGGGGGCCTCACTCTGAGAGCAATGCAGCCTACTTCTTATGGCCTGCATCAACTCGGTTGAATGACTCAGCTGAGGATCGAGCAAATTATTTCATAAACCTTCGAAAGGATGCCTTCCATGAAACTGTTGACCACCTTCCAAGTGGACAACGAGCTACCACATTGCTTGAGTTGATGACAATTAGAGCTTTTCATAGCAAGATTTTGAGGCGTTACAGCCTTGGAACAGCAGTTGGGTTTCGCATCAGGAGGGGGTTATTGACTGATATACCAGCTATCATTGTCTTTGTTGCTCGAAAGGTGCATCACCAGTGGCTAAGCCATGTTCAATGCTTGCCTTTGGCTCTCGAGGTTACAAACAGAAGCGCCTTCCTTTTATTAAATTAGTTTCACTTCTTTTATTTGTTTTCTTTTTGCTCATTAACAAACTCAACCATTATGCAACACATGCAATGCATGTCGCCAATGCTACATACCAAGAGAGGTGCTGCAATATCGGAAAGACATATAGAGAAAGCGATTTGAATTTGTATGTCTTCCATGTTGCATCATTTCTATCTGTTTTCTCTTTTTTTGACTGTCTTTGTTATTGAGTAGAATCTCTAGATGTTCTGTTGATATCTTTTCTTCTTTAGTGTAGAGGCTTCATTGGAGAAGTTGTGATATTTTCTTGGCTTTCCATAAATAGGGACCAGGAGGTGTATGGTGTGATGTGGATGTTGTGGAGTTCTCCTATTACGGTGCACCCGCTGCACTACCCAAAGAGCAAATATACTCTGAGCTTGTGGATGGTTTGAGAGGAAGTGACCCTTGCATTGGTTCTGGTTCCCAGGTACAACCTATTTCCACTTCGCAACTCTCTTTCATGAAGTGGAAGTCCCTAGCTGGTAACTGATGAATTTCAAATGGTGAAATCCCAAGTTATGTCAAGGCTTGATCTAAAAAGCATAAATATAGCCTTAATATGATATGCAACTAGTTGACCTTTCTAATTAAAAGCCAAATGAACTCAGTTCAGTTTAGTCGCAAGGGAAACTGAGTTGACTTGTCCTTCTCTCTTTTTTTTTGCTTCAAAAGAATCTAAAAATGTCAAAAATATGGGGAAAAAGAGCTATATACATGTGTTTGCATGTGTTCATGTAAAATGTTGGTATCACATGTAATGCATGTGACATAGATAACTATATTACACACATGAATGGTGCACGGAGGATAATATAGAAAATTCATGGCTGTAGCCCGTGTTTGGCTGCTGGGAAGAATTCTGACAACCAAGCCAAGTTGTTGTTGTGAAAAGTGTAAGTGTTCGATCTGATGTGGCTGGTGATGGATTAAAAGGATGGCAGCTCTTAATATAGAAAGATTGTTTACTGTATGATTCTTTAAGACAGTCATTGTCCAAGGGATAACAGACACATTTGGCTGGCCACTGTCATAAAGTTAAAGGAAAAATAGCCAGATTTTTCTGACAAAGCTCATAAAGTCTGAGTGCAAGCTATATATATGTCATTTAGTCTGAAACATGTACCAAGTGTGTGGCTAGGGTTGTTCTTGGACGATAGACAAGGGGAATTGCTAGAGTTGTTCTTGGACACTAGACAAGGAGGAATGGCTGGAGTTGTTCTTGGACATTAGACAAGGGAGAATTGCTATAGTTGTTCTTGGACACTAGACAAGGGGGAAATGAAGGGATCCTCAGCTGATGATTTGTTTTTTGGAAAGAAGAAAACCAGCTATTATTGTCTCTTGCATGTAATTGATATTGCTCAGTTGAATGACATGTAAGACCGTGTGCTAGAATTTCTGGTTCACTGGCCTCTACTCAAAATTTTCATTTTGTTCATGCATTAATGATGGTAAATTCTATTTCAGTTAATGTTTAACACTGGCATTCATTGATTGTGGCCTCTAGAAGGTACTCTCTTTGCATGGGAACTTATAAATCAACCTTGAGGACTATAATATTGGAGAGATATAGAAATGCGCTTGTTGAGTTCAACAGTTCAAATAACAAATGGAAATCGAACAATTCAAATATTAATCAGTAGAATAATGTTGAAGTCCACAACTCCATATTGTATTTACTGGTGACTTCCATCTAGTTTGGCTTTCTGATATTTTGGTTTCTTATGATGTTGAAGCTCATAACAACTAATTTTGAAACTTGTTAAAAAAAAAATTATTTTGGAAACATCCTTTTTCATAGACTGACTTTTGGCTGCTTTCTCGAATGGTTCCCACTGATCCAGAGGTTTAGCAGGTCCTTGTCTGACCAGAATAACAAGAAAGAAAACGGTTTGAACACTAAAAAGACTAACCATTGACAAAGACATTCCAAACGAGGGGCACTGGTTATACATTTCTGTTTGCTTGTCAAATTCTCTTGCCCAATGTCATTCTTCTTCTGAAATGTTAATTATGACCATACTGATGTTGTCAGTTTCTCATGTAAAGACCATATACCCTTAACTTTGTAGGTCGCAAGTCAAGAGACATATGGTACTTTGGGTGCCATCGTCAAAAGCCGAACAGGAAGTCAACAAGTTGGTTTCCTCACAAATCGACACGTCGCAGTGGACTTAGACTATCCTAACCAGAAGATGTTTCACCCTTTACCACCCAACCTTGGGCCAGGGATTTATTTAGGTGCAGTGGAGAGGGCAACTTCATTCATCACAGATGATGTTTGGTATGATATCTTTGCAGGAACCAACCCAGGTAACCCAATTTCAACACCTTTTGAGATAAGCCTATACTTAAAATGGGGAAAGTATACTCTAATCCAATTGGTCTTGAATAAACCATATTCTGTTGGGTCATCACCATCCATTGAATCTATTGAGTGTGATGGAGAGTGGGATCCAACGGGGTTATCTACCCATATTTCCTCTGAATTTTAAGATTAATTTCTATTTCTACCCTTATTTCCTAAGAATTTAAAATTTAAATCTTTTGTTCTGGATGATCCTGGCCTCTTTGCATTACCACCCATTAATACAGTAGACAGTAATGACCAAATTGACTAGTATCTCGTCATTGTCCATTGGGTTATGCTATATTTTCCCTCGAAAAGTTCAGAGTACAAGAAGTTCAGTCAGGCGATACAATACTTGAAAATAGAGGCCTGATTCTTTTGTGGAATTTCACTAGTTTCTGCTCTCTCTTTTGTATCTCAATTATGTCTAAAACCATATCGACAATGCAGAATCCATTGAAATAGATTGTATGATTTTATTATTGTTTCCTATCTTGGATTCCCTTTTTCTTTTTATTACAAAAATGCTGACTTGATTTGCCAACTGCCTTCATATTTTTCACAAAGTCAGACCTCTGACTACAGTTTGATTTTTTAACATTTTTACTCTAAATGAACACACTACTTATTGCTCAATGCACTTGCAGAGACATTCGTTAGGGCCGACGGGGCATTCATTCCTTTTGCTGATAGTTTTGATATAACCAACGTGACCACTTCAGTGAAAGGCGTAGGAACCATTGGGGATGTAATGGTGGTGGACTTACAGGCTCATGTTGACACCCTTGTGGGGAAGCATGTGGTGAAGGTGGGGAGGAGCTCTGGTTTGACAACTGGTACAATAATGGCCTATGCCCTTGAATACAATGATGAGAGAGGAATTTGCTTCTTTACTGATTTTCTTGTTGTTGGAGAGAATAAACAAGCTTTTGATTTGGAAGGGGATAGTGGAAGTCTAATTCTCATGACCATGGATAACGACGAGAAGCCAAGACCCATAGGAATCATATGGGGTGGGACTGCTAATCGAGGGAGGTTAAAGCTGAAACATGGCTCGGATCCCGAGAATTGGACAAGTGGGGTTGACCTTGGGCGCCTTCTTGATCAACTAGAACTCGATCTAATAACAACCAGTGAAGGACTCCAAGGTTAGTTCTTTAAACTCCTTAGGCACATGTAGTCAGTAACATAATGGGTATTAAATGGAGTTCATTATTTTGAGACTTTGATCCCCGGATCCCTGGCCGGTGCATATCGAAATGGGTCTAATAAAAAACGTGTTGAGAGTTTCTTCATTTTATGGAGGGAGGCTTGGATTATATTCTCAAAGTTAAAGCCAAAGATTGAGTCCTTGCAGTCCATGTACCTCGCAAGATTATATACCAGCTCTGTTGCCTGGACATTCCTAAAAGGCAAAAACAGTACTTTAGCCCAATATTGAGGCTTACTAAATGACCTAACATATTTTCACGATCAGACTACCTTGGGTATTTGAGGAACCACCAAAATCTTAGCCCCTGCGCTCCCCCTCCAACATCCCACCCCCCTCCAACATCCCACCCCCCTTCTTTTTTCCTCTCTCTCTCTCTCTCTCTCTCTTCGACCATCATCATTCCTCATCATATTCTACTTCTAATTGGTTATGCACTTATATAACTCAATTAGTTAAAGCGCAATACCCTACCCTACAGAAACATCCTCATTATATGTTGACACTTAAGTTTCCTTTGTGTCTAAGCAGTTTCCATCTAAACATCCTCATGATACATGTGTACTTCAGTTTTCTTGTCTCTGCTATTTTCTTCATAGTTTAACAGTTATATTCTTGTATTTCTAAAGCTTTCCAATATCTCCATGTTTTTCTATGAAGTCATTGATCCTTTTAAGGTCCTTAGCATCCACTATTGGTTCTGAAGTCTTACCATGTTGTGAATAACAGAAGCCATCCATGAGCATCGACGAAGTGCATCAGCTGTGGCCGGTGGCTCCACTGTAGGGGAGTCCTCACCACGAGCACACACCACAGAAGGCATATTGCCAAAGGAAAAAACAGAAGGCCAATATGAACCCTTGGGCATAACTATTCAAAATTTCCCTTATGGAGGTGGGTCAACACCTGAACCAGACTCCTTGTTCAAGAATCCAGACCATGTAGGGCCACATAACCCTGTGACCAGTGTGGAGCATCAGTTCATCCCAAGCTTCCAGAGCCTGTCACCAAAGCTTCTAAATGATGAGAGAAACAAGGAAATAGAGAATCTTTCTGCATTGAAGGATTTGTCGAGTGAAGACATAAGCATTGGGCTACACTTGGGAGAGAGAGGGCTCAAGAGTAAAGACAAAAGAATAGGGTTGCACACGGGAGAGAGAGAACTCCAGTGTGAAGACATGGGCATTGGGTTACAGCTAGGAGAGAGAGAAACAAAGAGAGTGCGTTCTGATTTAGCTGTTCATTCTGAAGAATCCAAGTGAGCTGCACAGTTGGATGAAAAGCATACAAAGTAACTGATTCTCTGGGTTTTCAACAGATCTAAGGTAGAGGGAATCATTGGAGTGGAAGTCCATGTGTGCGTGTGTGTGTGAGAGAGAGCGAGAGAGAGAGAAGGCAGCAGGCCATTGTGAACCCCACTCCTATTTGAAGTTTTGAGCTATGCCGAGAGTTTGAAAAGTGAAATTCACTGTGCATTGAGGCTATGTCTTGAAACCTTCAATCAGTTCAGAATTGCATATCAGGTTTAGATGATTTTAGGCGCATATATTGCGTCATTTGATAATGTCTGTTGGCCGTTGTATGAAAGGGAAGGTACGTTTGTGGGAGGGCCTTTTTGGGAGGGCACAAAGGCCTTTGTGGAGGGCCCTTTATGTACTCTCCAGTGCAGAAGAATGTGTTCATTTGTTTTAAATTCTATGAAGGATACAGCCTTCTTAAAAGTTGAAAGGTTCTATTATATATGAGCAAGTGCCAATAAATACCACAGGTCGTCCAGTGTCTTTTCTAACCTTCACTTCTTTTCTTTTATTTATTTATTTATTTTTTAATTTATTTATTTTTTTAATATTTTTTTTTTAATTTTTTTTTTTTTTTTTAATTGTGGGATGTCCAGCATCTTCATTGTGTGAAATTTTCAGAAACCATGAAGAAGCATGTAATGAAATGCTTATTCGTCTGGCCCCTTTGGTTATTCCAAACATCATAGCATTCTAACCCTAACCCTAGAAGAAGCACACACATGCATGCTCTGTGTGTGTGTGTGAAAAGTCACATGGTAATCCAGAGACAAAATTGCAAGAATAAAACTCACCTACTGTGTCTGTATTCATCATGATGACTCCCCCACATGTTATTCAAAACAATATCATTCCATGGTTTCTGGTAAGTACAAGCCCGCAAGAAGTTCATGAAGCAAATCTTCAATCAGGTGAGATGGCTCATGACAATACAACTTTCTTGGAATCCATGGATAAAATGAAGAAGATGAATTAGAGAATCAGATGATTCAGATGAATGAGATCAAAGTTGTAAAGAATAAAAGAAGGTAAAAGAAAAAACGGGGAAAAAGAATGCCTCTTTACAATGAATTCGCACTCCAAAAAGCAGACCTGAGCTAATTACGCCTCCTTAGCATTGCCATTAGTAGAACTGTTTCCTGCCAAAAGCCTCTCTTTTACCAGCTAAGGTCTCTCTGCAAAAAATCAAGTCTGAACCTTGATAAGAATTGCAACATGTGTGCAGCCAATGCCATCCAATTTGGACGATACTGAAGTGAAGGGGGAGAAAACAGAGAGAAAAAATTCTCGAATGATTCTTCTCAAGTGCTGCAACTGCCACATTGATGTTCAGGAGCTGCTTCCTGCACCCTCAATCGAGATGCCTGTGCGCACGTCCTCTGTTTCATTTTCCAAGAGAGAGAAGAGTGAAGGCCATTCATTATTGACAAAACCCCTTATTGAGACTGCCCTGGTTGACTGGTTGGGAAGCCTATCAACCAGTTCATGATCCACAAATACAACTACAACACTGATGTCATCGTGGAAATGACGCCTGGAGCCAGGTTGAATTGTTTTCAGGTTGGAGTAGTCTGTCGCCCTCTTCCTAGCTGCCACCTCGATAGCTTGCATGACAAGCCTCTTTGCTATTCCCTGCACAAATAGGAAAATTAGAAGTTAATTCTGCACAAAAATCAGAGTTGGGTCTTCTTTTTTTGAAGTTCAGATTTGGGATGGTTTAGATTGAACCAAAGTCCATTGCTCACAGATGGGTCAAAATGATAGGCCAATTTCAAGATTTTTTTTTCTTCAAATTTTTTATTATTAATGGACCTGGTTATTATTTCTCAAGAATGTAAATAACACAATTCCAAATAATTGTGCATGTCAGTTGTGAAAAAATAGTTGGGAAATACACACCTGCCTTGGATTGTTGAACACAAGTTCAGCAGCTTCTTCATTGGAGAGTTGCTCCCATAGACCATCAGATGCAAAAATAAAGAACCTGTCTTCAGGCTTTAAGGGCCTTGTTAGAATTGTAGGCTCAGCTGATAATGCAGCCTTGCTGAGGGGTTCAGCAAGGTGGAATCGTGGGTAAGAAGGGCCCATGGCAAATTCGTGACTCTTCAGATATAGATCACCAATGGATCTTGTGACCTACCAAAAATCAGCAAATCCTATCAGTACTAGATCCAACCAATATGCTTGTATTGCGCTAACTTAAAGACTGTGAAACCAAGAGAGGAACTTGATCGCATATTAATATATGAGATTATATGAGGATAAAAACACTGATATCACTATTCTAAAAACACATTTTGTATTTTGCTCTCACAGGTCCAAACAAGAGGATGGCTTAGGCACATTTACCATGTTAAGAAGAAACATAGCTTACTTAACCAAAAAAAAAAGAAGAAACACAGCTTCAGTATGCGGGGAGAGAGAGAGAGAAAGAGAGAGAGAGAGAGAGAGAGAGAGAGAGAGAGAGAGAGAGAGAGAGAGTTGTTCTTAAAACTGCTCATATCCATAACAAGAACAGAAAAAACAAAATTTCAGAAATTAAGCACTTGTATCCAATCATCCTGGAGTCAACTGTGAGAAGACAATCTAGTTATATTTCCATGGTAGACAAGTATATTAACTACCTTGTTGTCAAGGCCTGGTTCTAGAGGTTGAAGGATGGGGCAAGTTATAATGCCAATGGTGTGTTTATGGAACTCCATCAAGATGAGAACCCCAAGAAGGAAAAACTGGAATTATCAGCCCCTGGAAAGTAGTACATTGCCTCATAACCTTCTAGGATTGGGCAGTTTCTAATACTACAAAAGTACAAGAGATGAATAAATTTGATACCATAAAAATCAGTAAACTACCACAAGGAGTGCAAAAATGGCCCCTATCAATTAGCCCAAAGAATCAAAGTGATAAGCCATAGCAAGAATTGAGCACCACTGTTTAACATTAAGTCAGATCATCCCAAGATTGTCACCAACCAATGCAATGCAGGGCCTGCAATGGGTTTTGTATCAAACTTTAAAAAATTATTGAGTTTCTCATCGCTAATAAGTATAACTCAAGAGGAACTGATAACAGCTCCAATACTTTCTTAACATAAAGCTCTTTCTATTAAGTAATAGTCTACATGAAGTTACTTGGATGCTGTTATAGGCTATTAACAACATAGTACAAGCACTCTGAAGGTAACTTTGATTTCACACATAATGAAGGATCATTAGTTCGGTACTGGAAAAATAAACAAAAGCAATTACATTGGATTTATATAAAACAAAGTAAGAACGATGTAACTATATGAATGAGTAAACTATTACCATAAGCATAACGTTAAAACTTACCTGAGCAATTCCTTTGACTCGCCATGCCCCATTCTTATAAATAACAATTTGGCTATCATCAGGATGGAGTTGGAACATCTCTCTCCTTATGTCCTCATATTTTGCATTATGCTCCTGAGTCAATTGCTCCGTGATGAATTTGTTTGGTCCGCTTGAAAACGCAACAATTGCTCTTGAATCCCCGGCATTAGCAACATATAACATCCCATCCCAGAATATTCCAACCAGACAACATGATCCATTTGCTGAAATCGTTGGATTTGCATCCCGTGTATTTCGCGCATGTGTAAAATAACCGTCATCAGTGGCCATAAAGGCTCTCGTTATTATATCTTCGCATATTGTTCCTCCTCTTTCCTTTACAAACCCTGAGAATAAGAATATTCTCACCTATTAAATCCTCTGATACAAATAAACCTTAACATTCCTTATGTAATAGGCATGAATGCAAGAAACAGGGAAAACAGAACCCAATTGTTGAAACATGCAGATAAATGAATGCAAGAAACAGCGACTGCTAAGTAGCAATAGAAATCTAGCTCGATAGCATCTAGAAAAATCATTTAGTACAACCTTACAAAATGGTAATATGGATCACACAAGTGACTGACGACTGTGCATGACTCAGAGAATGTGTTGCAGGTGTTTTTATGCTAGTTAGCCAAGCCATTACAGATGCTGACCTAACTCTCTATCAAGTTAAAGGATTATCCAATAAGGATCATATCCAGTTATGACTACAGAAAAAATCACATTTCTAAATTAAAAAATAGACTAACCGTGCAATCGAATATAATGAAAAGTTTCCTTTTAAACTAGCAAAAGCGTAAAATGGAAACCAAAACAAAAAAGACTAGCAACAAAGTGGTCCAGAAAATTGCTTGGCATGCCTTGCATTTTGAAAACTAGTAAAAAAATCAAATATTTCAAACTGTAAATCTAAACATTTCAGAGACTTATAAGACTCCATTCATGAGAAATGTCTTTTAAAATACATCTTGTCTTCTTTTAGAGAAGGTGCACCCACCTTTTTCTAATATAAATTTCCTCCTGTAAAGGAACGCCCTACTATAAAAGCCATCTTAAGAAAAAGAAAATATTCAAACAGAAACCACCAAAAGACAGACTGTATAAAGATAATAATCACTTGGTATAATCTCTCACTGCAAGTACTGAAGAAAAAGAAATAACAGTACAAATAAATATAAAAATGACAAATACAAAAAGTATCAAAAGACAGCTAGAACAATAATCACCACCCACAAGTTCTAAAAAAGGCCACCATAACTGCGAGGGAAATATGCGATAGTTAATAGCCAACATCAGGATCCTAATCTAGATTTTGACCATTCAAAAGATATTATTAGAAACTGATAAGAAGATAAAGAACAGGAAGTTGTAAAGACCAATAGTTATCGTGATTATGCAACCGGTCATCAACATCAAGAAACTAATGAGCTTCAAGAAACAAGTGAAACGATAAATACATATTAATAGTAACCAAATTCATAAAAGAGCTGTAAAAGAATGAGCTCGTTTAAAAAAATGGAACAGAAAAACCAGACAAGTGAGTAACGCATGCCCCATAATCTCACAGCGTCATCACCAGAAAGGCAATGCCACCATCAAAGAATGACTGGACAAAAAGGAACATATGCACCATCATCACCAAGAGAGAGAGTATTAAAAACTGCCACAAAGTGAAGAAAAGATAATGCAGAGAACTAAATAAAGCACTGTGAGTCCAAAGGACCACAAGAACCATCACTAAGAGATGGAAAGCAGAGCCATCACAAAATCAATCAATAAAATATGGAAATAAAAAGCATAAAATCATATAATTAAAAGATGGGTAACAATTATCAAAATGAAAACAAAAGCACTAAAAATTAAATGACATGCAAGTAGTCCAAAATATAAGACACTAATTTCAACAAATAAGGAAAATTCCAAAAGAAAATGATCAGGTACAGAAGTGAAGATGCCTACAACAACCGCAGTTGCAAATGATGATTTTCCATGATTCGCTATACCTCTCAAAATCCAGGAAAAAAAAATGATCCATATCAAGGTAAGCAATGATGCCAAAAGTCAAGAACATAAAAAATACACACACGAGAGAGAGAGAGAGAGAGAGAGAGAGAGAGAGAGAGAGAGAGAGAGAGAGAGAGAGAGAGAGAGAGAGAGAGAGAGAGAGAGAGAGAGAGAGAGTTTTCATAATTCAAAGAGTCACAAAGGAGACAAAATAATCAAAGAATTACAAGTTCCCCCCATTAAAGCAAGATAATTCCCAGCAACAAGGCCATTTCATAAAGAGATTATCAGAAAAGAACTGCAGTGGGTGCATTAGCAGTATCATAACAGAAGAGCATACAAAATGACTAAACACATAGATTAGCTATCAATCTAGAACAAAGTTACCAATACTGTATCAGCCGAGAAGCGAAATTGAGAAAACTCAGAGAACGAGAGAGAGAGAGAGAGAGAGAGAGAGAGAGAGAATAAAGACTTCCCTCCAATCAAGCAAAGCCACTTTCAACAGCAAGAAAACATGTCAAAGTCCACAGAAGTCAAAGTCCAAAGAAAAGATCAGAATTACTGCATTCACAATGTCACATTACATGACAGTGATTGTAAATAAAAATTCACAAAGTCCAAGATAATTAATTAAACAAGAGAGAGGAAGACACGCAATCTCACAAACAGAAACACAAACAACTGTGAAAAAAAGAGAAAAAAAGAAAAAAAGCAATATACCAAAAATCAAGAACATACAATTCTCCACCAATTAAGAAAAAACATATTAAACTATAAAACCCAATTGGAATTCCATCAAGAAACACCAGCAACAAATGTTAGAAAGAAAAACAGAGATAGAAAGAGAAAGAGAGAGAGAAATGTCATACTAATGAGGTGGAGCAAAAGATTATCAGCAACGAAATGAGCCGCTACATCACCACCGTGACCATCGAAAACACCGACAAAGAGAGCATTCTTCCAGGTATCAACCAGTACCTGGTCTTCTAAGTACTGGTTCGCTTGAACAATACCAATGGAGAACTCCCCAATTGAATGGGAACAGAGCTCTTTCTGCCATAGAAGAGGGTCTGGAATCTCTGGTTGGCTACTCTCCCCTCTATTGGAGGTGCCCTGTTTCCTGAACTTGAAGCAGGAAAACATCTCTCAGCCCCTCAATTGACAGTTTTACAGAGAGAGAAACCACTTCACAAGAGAGAAGCGGTTTTGTGGGGGCGAACCAGGACTACCCAAATGCAGAAAAGCGGTTTCTAGAGAGAGAAGGGGTGCTCTGATGAGAGAGAAAGCGGGGAAAATGGAAGGTGGGTTTGAGAGAGAGACAGAGAAGAGGGTTATATAGAGAGAGAAAGAGAGGGGAGGGGGAGAGGAGTGACAGTTTTTTGAACTTGGAGTTTGACAAAAGCCGTCCTGACATTTTGTTGTTATGACGAATATGGCCTGTGTCTTGAAAATGCGAACCATAAGGAGCGGGTGGGGGAGGGCAATATCGTCAAATGTGGGATTTTGGAGAGGGAAGGGAAGGGAAGGGTGGTTTAGGCATCTAATCGAAGTGATTAGGGTCACAGTCCCTTGTTCGAATACTGCACTGCACTGCACTGCACTGCACTGCACTGTTTAACGATCTGTGTCTTTGCTTAGGTTACGAATTTATTACTTAATTAATTGAAGGAATTAAGGTCGCTTAACAAATTGTTTAGAATCACGTACGCTCATTCTCTCTCTACAATCTTGGTTGTGGGGCCACCTCTCTCTCTCTCTTGATCAATCGTGACTTCGAGTTATGCTCTCTCTCTCTAGAGTTAACAACCCCTCTTTCTCTCTCTCTTAATCCATTTTAAGTTGTCTTTCTCTCTCTCTTAATCCATTTTAAGTTCTCTCGCTCTCTCTTAATCCATTTTAAGTTGTATTTCTCTATCTTAATCCATTTTAAGTTGCTTTCTCTCTCTCTCTCCTTAAGCTCTCTAAAGTCAACAACCTGGCTCTCTCTTTTGGCTTCTCGTAATCAATAATCTTCAATGACTCTCTCTCTCTTTTTGATTCATTTTAAGTTATTCTCTCTCCTCTTAATCAATCTTTAGTTTTATACTCTCTCTCTCTCTCTGAAAAACTAACACCTGTTGCGTCTTGTGAGAGAAGAAAAACAATCGTAACCTTATGCACTCAAGCCTACTTAGAGAGAGAGAGAGAGAGAGAAGCATTTGGCAACCGCTTGAATGGTGAATAGTGATGGACTCCAACTTGCTTTACCAAACATTTATTAAGGTAGTGTTTGGCTTGAAACTTAATCACGAGTTTGGACTCTTATATGAGCTCTATCGTGATTGGTGTTACTACTGTTAAATTAATCTCAAGCCAAGCCAAGCCAAGCCACTGCAAGTTTTTCTCGAGGTTAAATAGATTTAGCCCCGCGAGGTAAAAAAAACAGGGATTGGGCGCACATTTTTCAAATGTTATAGAATGAATGGACAAAGGGTTGTGTTCGTTCTAAACACAAATCAAGGTTAATTAGAGACTTGTCCTTCCTTGATGGGACCTAGCATGATCAATGCCAACTTAATATAATCGACTTAACCCTTTTTCCAAGTTGAAATGTCAGGTACGGGCCGAACGCCCCACTCAGCCTCGCCCTCAAAAACTAGGCTCTGCGCCACAAAATGTGGCCATGGGACCGAGCCCAAGCTGAGGTGGGTTGGTCACGGGCTTCGGGCATGAGACGGCCGGCTCAAACGGGCCGGCTAGGCCCTTTTTTTTTAGGACCCAAAAAATTGTACCGGACCCGGACCCAAATATTGTTCGGATTAAGATTTGGACTTGGACCCGATCCGCCATGTCTAATTTTTGAACCCATACCCGGACTCTGATTGGGTCTACCTCTTGGGTTTGGTTGGATCAGGATCCATTGCCAACTTTACCATTTATATTAGAAAGGGAAATTATCGTTAATATACTCATATTTTTAAGAAATTGGAAAAAAGAACCCCAACTTCTCAAAACCTCACCCACACCTTTTTTCCCCATTTTTGTGAAATTTTGGCCGAAACTACCATTTACGATAGTCTTTGTACCATAATAAGAATTACGATATTAAAAACATCGTAATTTTAATTTACATTACTATGAATACTATATTGTTCTTGCAATATATTAAGGTACTACTAGTACCGTAATTCTTCAAAAGGCCTTTACAATACTGCGGGTACCGTAATATACCTTATAGAAACTTTTAAAATGTATTACGGTACTCATAGTACCGTAAAACTTCCCCTTTTCAGCCGTATAAACCCTAACACAAAAGAACCCAAGATTACAGTCTTCATCCATAACAACACAAGATTACGGTCTTCATTCTACCGTTAGAAAGTTGTTGCGGTGTTCGCCATCTTATCTTTCCCTCATTATTTCAAGTAAGAATTGTTGGATTTATAAACCCTAATCGTACAATATTAATTTCAGAGCACGTAGAAATGCAACATTTTTGTTCTCTCTTTTCAATTCAACAGATCTGTGATTTGTTCCAATATCTATGATTTGCTCCATTATTCCAATATCTATGATTTGCTCCATTATCTGTGATCTGTGATTAATTTTTTGGATTGAAATGGTGTAGTATTTAGGTTTTTGATAATTTCTGCCATTCTTTCAATAATTTTTCACCCCCTAATGTTTCTTAAAGAAATTTGGTGAATTTGATAGATAATCGAAGTAGTTATCAAATTCATGTTTCAATTTGTTCAAAAAACGAAATATTTTGAGTTGATATTCACCCAAAAAGCTGTTGCTCAAACAACCTGTGCTCGATCCAAAAACAAAGATTTTGAAATTAAATATTGTTCCAGCTTGTTCAAGCTTATATGATGGTATCTTCTGATATTTGATTTGAAAGTAAATATTGTTCAAGCTTGTGTGATGATATCCTGTATTTTGGATGAAAAAAGAGTTCATTACCTTATTTGATAATCCATCCTTGCATTTTGTGCAACCTAAGTTTGCATATGTCAATGACAATAAGAGAAAATAAAAATAAAATTGGATCATATGAATCTTTCTCGAAATATTCAGAAATCTTTGCCGACTTATATTTGTAAGGAGTGAAAAACATCAATGTCTAAATCTCAATGTAGTAGGGTTTCTAATATTAATTATATTTGGAGAATCAGCTCTCAACACGAACCTGGGCTTTATTATCAAGAAAAGTGTAACATTTGATTTGAAACTAAATATTGTTCAAGCTTGTTTAAGCTAGTGTGATGGCATATTCTGATATTTATTTTGAAACTAAATATTGTTCAAGCTTGTGTGATGGTATCATAGGCGTTGGATGAAAAAACTTATTAGCTAATCTTTCCCGGCATTTTGTGCAACTTAAGCTAGCATATCTCAATGACACCAAGTTAGGCATTTTTTAAGTAGAATTGGTATAAATATACACCAAATTTCAAGACAATTTGGTTAAGAGATCAGGATTGTATCTTGACCGCGGCACATTATCTACAATCATTGAGAGGTGGCGCGTTAAGACGACCACAGGGCACTTCAATGTAGACATCAGAGAGATGATGCCTACACTTGAAGATACATGAAAAATTCTTCGGTTAAAGGTGACTGGTGTAGCTGTAACCGTGAAGAGAGTGGAGAACTACAAGGAACATATAGTCTGCATGATAGGACAACTGCCACCTGGTCATAACCATTCCTTTATCCGACTGACATGGTTGAGGAACATGTTTAGGTAGATACCATAGAACCATAACCGTACTACCCTTCTACGTTACACTCATGCCTACCTCTTATATCTAGTCGGGTATACAATATTTACGGATTCCACAGATGGTATTGTTCCTACAATCTACTTACAACTTTTTTAGGATATCGACGAAGCTGACAAATCAGGCCTCTCGCAAAACTGCTCATTTAGAAGCTCTAGAAACCAAGTCCAACTTAGTGTATTTTTACTCTCAACCATTGTATATGCTATAACAAAAATATTTTCCTTCGCATCTACCCTAACTACAGCCAATAATATCCTTTTGTATCTTCCCTTAGAAAATGGTCCCATCTAGTCTTATTAACAGCCTACAACCAAACAAAAATCCATACAAACATGGACGATTGCCTATAAATACACCCTCAAACCTATCATAATCATTTGTTTGAATGATGGTTAAGGTTACAAGGTTAGTGACTCGGATTTTATGAATATATTTAGCAAGATCCTCGTATGACTTCACATGGGAACCCTCATTTATCTGTTGTACAACCTCTTTGCCCCGCCATGCTTGTTGGTACGATAACATGACATCGTGATCATGTTGTATATCATTAACCACATCCCTAGGTATAAGATTGGGCATATCACTCAATCAGTCTTTGATCTTGCTTGCCACCCAGTCGCTCCGAGCAAATGGCAGATGAACTCTACCTATTCCCCCAACACATGAGTGCACGTTTATCAATTTCTTCACCCTGATGAAGTTTGTTGTATTAACCATCCAACAACACACTTGCTATGAACAACCATTTGCAGCATACTTTGCCCCTATACGTCTCCTCTAGCTTTTTATGAACTTCATATTGAAGTTTTGTGATATGACAATCAATAAGATGATTACGACATGCATGTACGTCATCAAAATTCTGACCATCTTGAAGTACAACTTCGTAACCGTTAATCCTCTGGGGGCTTTCTATAGGATCAATGTCATCCATATACCGCTTGATTTCTGATTCATGCTCATCTTGTACACCTATGCCAACAACGCATTCACTGTGACCTACTTGCTCTGGTCGGGATGTGCTGTAGAAAAAAAAAAAAGACAAGTCCGAATTATCTCGACTCATAACAAAAAATTGACAAATAAGAAAATTTATGATTTCCATTGCAAACTTCTTACATGACCAATCTTGATGGATCATTATCGGGCATTGTTGGTGGTCGATATTCAGTGCAATTAGATGGACCAATATCGGGCATTATTGGTGGTTGATATTCAACATAATCAAACTCAATAGGTCTGTTTGACACGTACATAGCATTGGGAGAAGCCCCTTCCATCATATTGGCAATGTTGTCATCATCATCAATACATATCATATTACTTGATAACCCTGGGTCAATATACCTAATAGTCATAGGACTTGGGGCATAATTTGATACTCTTTACAAGTGATCTTTGACTTGTTCAATAACGGGATCCCCTTAAAAAATTTAACATTTATGTCCCCACCGTCATAAAAATTACTTCCATTAGGTTTCCTTCTAAAAAATCCACCAAAGTGTAAAAAGATTTTCACTTTGTTCTCACCTATTATTGATGCATACAAGTTGAATCACTGCATAGAAATTTTAAATGGAAACATAAAAAAAAATACTTATAAGAAGTTTAAAATACTACACAAAGTGAGGAGGTTGCATGAAGAACATTAGATTGCAATACAATTGTCATAATATAAAAAAAAAATTACAATGGCCATCTAAACTACATCAAGTATTTTTTTTATGGCTAAACTACAATTGTCATAATATAAAATACAAATTGGAAAACATTATTGTGATGACCAACCATTAAATAAAGCTAAAATTTATTTATGCAACAATATAAATAAATTTCAAACTTATTTATGCAACGTAATATATTTTTTTATGCTAAAAACAACATAATATTTTGATGACATACTTAAAAATCAGTTGGTTTGTAAAATTGATCTTCTGTTGGACCTCCTTCAAAGATTGATAAATATTGATGATATGATACAAAATAGATGAGAGAATGGATGAGAGAGATAAAAAAGTCTAGAAGTGTTTAACAATTCGTCAAAATAGGGTTTTATGAAAAATTTGAAAAAACAAAAAAAGCGGAAAACAAATTACGGTACTAAGAGTACCGTAATTTCTTTAGTAAAATACCCTACCTTTATTACGGTACCCATAGTACCATAAAAAACTTTTGAAGAATTACGGTACTAGTAGTACTGTAATATATTGTAAGAACAATACGGTACTCATAGTACCGTAAATTAAACATTGCGGTGTTTTTAATATTGTAATTCTTATTATGGTACAAAGACTACTTTAAATGGTAGTTTTGTTCAAAATTTCGCGAAAATAGAAAAAAAGAGTGTGGGCGAGGTTTTAGGAAGTTTGAGTTTTTTTTTTCTAATTTCCTAAAAATATAGGTATATTAGCGATAATTTTCCTATTAGAAATGAGACAATATTGCACCTCAAATATAAAAAGAAAATATATGTCGGCTTTGATAATTATAGATAAAATTGTTTTATCTGGTTAGATTGTCTTTTGGACGGACAAATCTACTACATCTGCTCCACTTTTGAGTTTCAAATCTTATAGTCAGGGACCTTAACAGAACTGTGGGCCATCACTAGGGTTTCTGATACCTGCATATTTAAGTTATTTAAGTGGAGCTTTCAAATGAAACTATCATAAAACCTTAGTCCTTCAAACCATGACCTTAAAAATTGCAAAAATAAAAATAAAAATTTAGGGAACCTACTTAATGTTTAGGAAATACCTATTTTTCATGGGGTGCAGTTTGTATAGAGCTGAGGCTCTAAACAATCAAATTAGAGCCGACTTTTAAATAGTATCGAGAAAAGTCGTTTCAATATTGAAAAAATCGTTGTGATAGCCTTAAAATATATTATTAATTTTAATTATAAAATTCAAAGCTTCAAAATTGTGTAGATTGAGCATATCTATGAAAACTTGAAAAACTTGAAAATTGACGGTCCAAAAATGCATTACAAGATGTAGTATTTCTAAAATTTGAAATCCATTTTTTTTCTCATGTCCATGTATCTTGATGTCAAGATGATCCTCTCATACTGAAAGTTTTGCGCTGGGCTGTAATTTGATTGTTTAGAGCCTCAGCTCTATATAGACTTTTCCTTTTTTTCATATTATTGTTTATTTTCTTGTTGGATTTTCGGAAAAGGGGATGCTTAACAAGGAAACGAAAAAATGAAGTCCTCAAATTGGAAATTCAAGTTAGGAAAGGTTACATCCAAAATTTTCATATTGTTTGTGCACCTAATGAGAAATTTTAGAGGTTAGGAATTGGTTCATGAAGCCACCACGGCCTTAATATTGTTGCACGTTGTGTAAACCCTATATCTGTGTGTGTGTGAGAGAGAGCAATTGATCTTGCGGGAATAAATTCCGGTGCTCGTGAGCATATTGTGCTGTTATTCGAGCGAAAGAACTACCGAGGAAGTTTCTTTCAATTTTAAAATTTGAGATCCACCAAAGAATTGATTACTTTTAAAGGAAAAGAATGGAGCTTTTGAACTCCAAAGTTGGATGGTCTCTATTCAATCTTATGACATAATTTCTTTTAGGTATATAAATTAAAATTTTATATTTTCTCACGCTGGTTGCTAAGTTGGATAGTATCCCCAAAATTGGTCATCCTAAAATTACACCAAGATTAGATTTTTTTTTTCCCCTTGAGGAAACGAATGGAAGAAATGCTCCTGCAGGAGCATAAAATCTTTTGCACTTCAAAATGCTCCGGCCAAACTCAAGGAGTTTTGATCTTTGAAAAGGCCACCGTACTCTTTCCCTGAAGTGGAAAAGATTCAGTGGACCCACATTCCAATTTCTTGACTTTGGAGAGTTTGATAGACCCCAAAACTCCCAAAACATATTAATCAACTTACATCAAATTTACAAAGAAATGCGATTTAAAGCTCAAAAGAAAGCACAAAATCAAAAGCTCCTCTAGGTCTCTTTGAAGGTCAAAATCTTTATCTATCAAAAGGCAAGGTAGCCCAAATGGCATATAATTTAGAAAGAGAGGAGAAAAGTTTATACAAGTTGTAGGCCTTGGGGAAGAAGTTTGTATCAAGCATAAATCTTACTATAAAAGTAAAAATTCACCTTAAGAAGCTACTGAAAGTTATGGTTTCAACGTTAAAAAAACCTTTCAATCGGTCATTTTGATCTTGAGATGTATATGAAAAATATATTTCAAGGCCTAAGAATGATGCATCATGTGACACATTATCTGAATCATCTATTTTCAAATACTAATATATCTGCTCAATTTACATTATTTTTGAAGTTTTAAATTTCGTAATTAGGAATGGTAATTGTTTTTCAGGTTACCATAAGGGTTTATAACCAGAACTACATTGTCCAATGGGGTTTGGAGGTGTGCCTTACTTTGATGTTTAAGGTTGGCTCCTTATAGGAACCACATGCTTCCTTTAATTAATGGGTGTGGTTTGTATAGAGCCTAGGCTTTAAACAATCAAATTAGAGCGTACTTTCTAATAGTGTCGAGAAATGTCGTTTCAATAGTGGAAATCTTTGTGATGGCTTTAAAATAAATTTTCGTCTTTATTTATAAAGTTTAAAGCTTCAGAAATAGTATAAATCGACAGATCTATGAAAACTTGAAAATCTTGAAAATTGACAGTCAAAAAATGTCTTACAAAATACATTATTTTCAAAACTTGAAATCTATTTTTTTTTTTTTTTTCTCATGGCCAGGCTTCTTGATGTCGAGATGATCAATTTTAGGATATTTGAGCATCAAAACGACCTCTTCTAGTGAAATTTTTGAGGTAGGCTCTAATTTGATTGTTTCGAGCCTCGGCTCTAGATATACTTTTCTTTTAATTAATATATTCAATTACTTGTGTTGTTTTGCTATGTGGATGGAAATCTTGCAATCTTCGGTTATATTTTTTTATTTTTTTGGGTAATTCATTAGAGAAGACAGGCCCTATTTCAAGTAGATAATCCCACCTTATCTTGCCTTTGCGAAAATTGATTAAGGATCACAAGATATCTGGAAAGAACCTCAATAGTGATTTGAATGTAATTAGTGCATGTTTCACATTCTGTTGACACTTCATCATTCATTTCATAAAAGTCATGATAGGTTTAAAGTGTTTTCTAGAGTAGATAATACAAGTTTGATTTGAGAAAAGGCTTTCAATCCTCAGCAACCTTTTGTAACAATCATGATCACAAAGATTATCTTCAAAAAGGAGGTTGGTTTTAAAACCTAGATTCTTACGTGTTTCAGTGAATTGGTGATTTCAAAAGCATACCTTTAACATTATGAATTAGAGGTCAAAATTTGTTATCTAGTTGAGGAGGTCATTTGACATTTAAATGTTAAGGAGGTCTCTTGCACTTTCATGGCATTCATTTTTGTGTAAACATGTTGGCAAGCATGGTGGTAGCACACCGACCTATATCAATTTACATTTTATGCAAGGATGTAAATTTTATAAGGTCGTGGCTTTATGGAAACAAAGTAAAACCTCATCTGGAAAGCACTTTGGGCATCGGAAATGTCCATAATACTCTAAAACCAAAGTTTTAACACCAACTATAAAAATTTTAAGTTAAAAAATGGTACAGATCTTGCGGATCCATGAACACCTATTTTTTAAGGAGAAATGGATGGTTTAGATAATAATTTACAATATACACTATTTAGGGCTTGAAATCTTAATTTTTTTCACAACTCATATGGTTAAGGCCAAGATGATTAATTTGAAGGTTTTCTAATGCCAGGATAACATTTTTTAATAAATTTTAAGGTGAGGCTTTACTTATTTTGACAAGGGTGCAACCCTATCAAAACATTTTGTTTTATGTAAAGTGGTAAAAACACCGTAGCATGTAAATTTTTTAGTAAATTACGCACGTCACCTATAATTTCTATTATTATAGAAGTCCTCCCTTCTAAGGTTGAAATTTACGGGCACACCCAATCTCTTGTTTTTTTTCTTTTTTGCTCCGCAATTGCCATTTTTATTAAATCTTCAAAGTCCAATAGTTATATGGAATTTTTGGATCTTCAAAATCCGAAAATTCTTCAAAGTCCTAAAATTCATATGCCTCATTTGTTTGCAATTTTTCCCTGCCAACAGCATTTTCAAAATTTTTGAAATATATATATTTTTTATTCAGTTTTTAGATTTGAAAATCCACAAACTCTCGTGGAAAAACATTTTCCCCAAGAATTTTTGGATTTTTAAAATGGCCACGAGCATTTTAAGATTTTTGAAATCTGATTTTTTTCAATCTCAAAGCCTATGAAGGTACTTTTTACATTCTATGGTATTTGAGATTAAAAAATATCAGATTTTGATCTATCAGAATTCATGCAATTTTACACTCTAGGGTATCTCCATCTTAGCTCATAAATGTTAGGGTTAAGCCACAAGATCAAGGAACTTTTTTAATTACTTACAAAAGATTTTTGGAGGATGGAAATCTTCTAGAAATATTAAAGAATTACATGGTTCTTTTCACTTGAATGCCATATGAATCATATGCAGTTTGCATCTCAAAAGCATTACTGCATTTTGAATAAATTCAGTATGATTCGTGGGAGTAGCAAATTTCTGGAACAGGCCTGTTTTTTGGACAGTAATGATAACCAATTAAGCTGAAATTTGGGTAATGTCTGAAAATAGTATTAATAGTAATTGTTCAAATTTTATGGCGTTTGGTTAAGGTCTGCAACCTTATATATAGTATGCATTAAATTTTGCGTTGCACTTTCGAATTAGGCTTTAGAGCTGTCCAATTGAGCTAAAATTCTATGGATTACTGTAAAAGGTTTATTTGATACTACTGTTAAAATTTTATTGCATTTGGATATAATTTGGTATGGTTTCTAAACTTCGCCATGAACTTACATGGTGTGCATGAAATGTCAGGGCAAACTTTCGAATATGGCTACAATGGCCATGGATTAGATTGAGATTTCATGGCTACGTTTGTTAACACCTAAAAAGACTATGGTATAATTTTCCGACGATTCGATTGGGTATTCTTATGCTTTCCAAATATTCCCGCAAGCTTTAAACTTAGACCCCATGCCTAGAACCTTCATATTGGATGATTTGAGAGTTGAGTTTGTGAGTGTTGGTTACAAAATGTTTCAGTAGCTGTGACGAATAATTTTGAAAACTTGTTTGACAGGATTCAGCGAGATTTAAGTATTGATGGAATTAGAGTCATATGAGAAATTTTCTAGCTTTACTTTCTAAATTAAAGATTAGTGTTAAGGACATTTAAGAAAGAACACAACTAGTCACCCTTCGATTCTAAACAAGGTATAAAGAATTTTTGTAAAGTAGCGTCAAATGTCTATAATTTTTTTTCTTTGAATCAATCTATGACAGTATAATTCATGGATCAATCTATGACCGTGTAATTTTTTTACTTTGGAAAGCACTACGCAACGTCTATAAGCGAATATGAACTGTGATTTCGCCTACCCCATCACCGTCTAAAGTTCATCGCGCGATCACAATTGTCCAGTAGTATTTCCTTTTTCATTTTTTTTTTACAAATCGGAATGACCTGAAATTTATAATGTGTATTCATAAAAAATAGATGAATTTTTAAAAAATATAATAAAAGTATTTTACATGGAAAAAATTGACCAAAATACCTCCGAAAAATTTCGGAGGTATTTTGGTCAATTTTTTTTCAGATAATATTGTTTATATTTTTATTAGATGCGCCCTAGTAAGATATACATACTTTCTAAATTTCAAGTTATTATGATTTGTAGAAAAAAAATGAAAAAATAAAACACTAGCGGACAATCATGACGGCGTGATGAAATTTGGATTGTGATAAGGATAAGTGAAATCACTATTTATTTTCACCTATAAGTGTTGGGAAGACTTTTTCATGTTGGGAAGACTTCCCCGTGTGTGTATATATATATATATATATATATATATATATATATATATATATATATATATATTGATTAGATGTAAATGAAACATGTTGTTCGTAAGCACTCGAAATTTTTCCTTTCCCAGTTAATGAAATAAAATCTTTAGATCTTAATATGATCTTAGGTGAATTTGAGTTCCCGTTTTACGATTTGCTCCGGTTTTGGAATCTATTTTCTATTTTTCTTCTTTGGAACACCTTTGGGTGAATCATCCCTTTGGTCGGTCAGCTCTGGAATGACGCGAAGACGCCTGAAAAGCATTCATAGCCTCAAGAAAGAAAAACATTTGATTAACAAATAGGCCCCTTTAATTTAGTCCTTAATACACTTAACTTTTTTGGTTATCCAAATGGGCTGTAATGTATAGTGTTTTCTAATAGGATAGTTCAAGACTAATTGGCATATGAAAACTTCCGGAAGACAATCCCTTTAAAATCAGGAAATTTGATAGTTTTAGCATGTGATTGGTAAGTCCATGAGCATTATGGACAAAAGTGAGAGTTTTTTTTTTTTGTTTTGGCCCAATTCTACTTCTTTTGAATCCGTGAATTTCCTTTCTCCTCTGTAATGTTACTCTGACTTTGGAGATGGTTCGTTTTGAGTAAGCTCATGTCCTAGTTGAAACAAACAATAGTAGAGATGGTCACTCCCATTATCATCCTTGAGTTAAGGGTGTGGAATGGTGGTTGGTGTATGTGTCAACCTGGGACTGATCTAACTGGTCCTAGTTCGAACTAAATCCGACCTAGACCCAAGTCCAATTGTTGAACCCGGGCCCATCCTACTAAGTCGAGTTTTATTGTAAATAAAAAAAAGGATTTATATCATAAATATTTTAACATATACAAAACTAATAGTTATCTATATTTTTTTTATATATAAATATTGGGTTGGATAGGGGCAGGTTGACCATCTAATCCTCACCCGACGTGATAAGGTCTTGTATGGACCCGAAGCGGGACCTCGACATGATCTAGAGTGGGTCAAGGTGAAATAGACCCAGATCCAACCTGCCACATCCAATGTTCAGGTCCAAACCCAAACCCGGGTCAGTGGGTCGGCAGGTCGATCCCACCTGATCACCATCCGTAGAGAAAGTACCCAAATGAGAGAAGCAAGGGTGGAATGGGCTGGTTGGCTTGGACTGGCCTGGTCATACCAGCCCCAAAATATTGGGGCTTGGGCCACAAAATGTGGCCTAAAGGCTGGGCTAGTCCTATAGGGAATGGGGCCGTGCTAGGGCCCAGCCTGGCCTATTGCCAACGCAAGAAACCATAAATCAGAAATGCAGACTTAAACTTCAAAAGATATGCAAAACTTCAAAAGAAATGCACTTATATTTGGAAAAAGTTCTCTAAACAATCAAACTAGAGTGCACCTCAAATATTTCACTAGCATATGTTGTTTTGATGCCCAAATATATTCAAATTGATCATCTCAACCTTAAGATGCATGGACATGAGAAAACAATGTATTTCAAGTTTTGGAAATAATTTATCTTGTAATGCATTTTTGGAACATCAATTTTTAATATTTTCAAGTTTTTATAGATCTGTTTGATATACACTATTTTTGAAGCTTTAAATTTTATAATTAGAGATGAAAACTATTTTTGAAGCTTTAAATTTTATAATTAGAGATGAAAATATATTTTCAGACTATCACAAATATTTTCAGTAATAAAATCACATTTTTCGATACTATTTGAAGGTGCGCTCTACTTTGATTGTTTAGAGCCTCGGCTCTATACAAACCGCACCCCTTATATTTTGTTGTGGTGTCTAAACTCCGAGTTATTGCGAGGTATTTGTTATTGAGAGTCATTTTGTCCACGAGAGGGCAGTTAGATACGTAAAGCAAACTTGAAAAAAGAAAAAAGAAAAGAACGAAAGAATGCATAATTGTCTTTCTTTTTATGTATGCCAAGCAAGATTGCCTCAAATCAATTTAAAATGGAAACTAACATGAGCGGGTAGAAAAAATTGAATTGGAACGGTTAACTAGACAATTGGGTTGGAAGCGGGGTTGGAAGCGGGGTTGGAAGTATTAATCGATAAACCAAGCGATTCAACCACCCTAATCAAGTAAGTTTTGGGCAGTCAAAAAAATATTAAAAATATAAAATACAAGAAGTTAATAAAATATAAAAATATATTTAAAGATGACAAAATGTAATATTTTTTAAAAAATAAAAAAATAAATATTAACAAAAATAATAATTTCTAATATTTATGAAAAATATTCGAAATACATTACAAACAAAATTTAATATTTTTTAAAATCTTATATAATATTTTCTTTAAATAGTAATGATCCTCTGAAACCTCCCACATGCACGTCCCGTTCACCAAAACCGCTAAACTTTTCCTATAGCTGCCAGAAGTCCAGAACTATTTATTTGGTAACAAAATAGACACGTGAAAGTCTCTGTGTCAACCGACGTGTTTAATTCAATTCTAGAGAGAGAAACCTCTCTCTTTCTCTCCTGGAATCTAATTAAGTTTCTCTGTACGACACTCGACAGTTTAGAGGGAATCCAATTCTTCCCTCTGTTTGCCTCTAACCTTGAGAGAGAACCCGCCATCTTTCTCTCTCCGCACTGTACTGAGTTAATATCTCTCTCTCTCGCTTCTGAAGTCACAATGGGGTCTTCTTCTTCGTGCCAGAAGATGGAGGAGGCTTTTAGGGAGTGCAGGCGGCGGTTGCATGCGGGTGCCTGCGATCACATTGGACGCGCCCTCGCCATATGCCTGCTCTCTGAGGCGTGCCCCTCCGAGTCTGAGGCTGTCCGAGCCTTGTGCTCCAGCGCAGGAACTTCCCTCAAACGATCACAATGCCAACAGGCCCAAATCTCCCTCTCCCTCTGTATCTCCAATCACCAAAACCCCACTCCTTAACATTCCTCTCTCTCTCTCTCTCTCTCTCGAGAGAGAGAGAATCTCTCACCAAATAAGTATCCCTCCTCTATTACCAAAGAAACCCATCTCCCCATTTGTTCTCTCTTTCTAAAATCGCTCACCAAAATACGTATCCCTCCTCTATAACCAAGGAAACCCATCTCCCCTTTTGCTCTCTCTCTCTCTCTCTCTGTAAATTCTCACCCAATAGATATCCCTCCTGTATTAACAAAGAAACCCATATCCCCTTTTACTCTCTTTGAACTCACAAGCCTATTACTCTCTCTATTTCTCCGAGGAACCCCATTTTGGGATCCAGAAACTGGTAAAGCTCTTTCCATGTGCGAGATTATTCGCCTTTGACGTGAATTTCATCATTTAATTGACGTCCAAAACCAACCACCTTCTGGTGAACCATCTGTTTTATGGCCAGAATTCACTAATTATAGCTGAGTCTGGCTCATTGATCTCTTTGATTGCTTGTAATTGCTAACAACCAGCTGAATTTTAGGCTGCATTTGGTATTCAGATAAAGGGTTTATCAGCCAGATATCATGAAATTCAATCCCGTAATCTTCGTAAACATTGAGCCCAGTTATGACCTTCTTGTTTTAACAAAATCTTTCATTATATACTTAATTTGGGCTGAAATTTCAATTGAAATGCAAGAGAACGTTGGGTCTCTGATTAGGTCGTTAGTCCTGTTTTTAGTATTTTAATTGTTGAGCTATTCATCTTTCTCCTCTTTTGATCTCTCTCATAACGACAGTAGTATAAATCTCAAGAAGTGTCTAGTCTGTGATTCGATAGACATTCTGCATTGGACTGTGAAGTTTTGAATTTTTTTGTTGTTTTGTACTTTTTTCTTTTCAGGTATCATGTTTTGGCTCTGATGTGTTTGATTCCTTCGATACATTGGTTTACTATCTAGAGAGAGAACCAAACAAGTTAACAACTAAGAGGAACTGACCACGGACCGAAAAGTCGTCACATTTGTAGACAAAGGGGACAACCAAAAAGGTTTCTCTTAATCAATTTGTATGTATTGGATAACTTTTTGCCTCTTGATGCTTGCTTTAGTGAATTGTAAATTATTCCGGCAACCAGGTATATATTGATTTTCAGTTGCAGAATGATGAGCTCCCATTTGCTTGCTTCTTGTTATAGGCATGGTTTTCTGTATTAACATCTAGTTATTGGTTTGTGTATTGGAACTAATGCCTACACCATTTTTAATGGATCGTGCACTCTGTTTTTTTTTTTTTGAGAAATGGATCATGCACTCTGTTAATCTATTCAGTTCAATGTCAATTTCCTTTTTCTGTTGCAAAGTTTATTTTGTCCTCATGCTATTGGTTTGGCATGCACTAATTCTTATTTAGTCCACTTTATTCACCCAAACTAATTTAAAAGATTGACTTTTTAGAGATCTGCATAAAAACATTTGTTCTTAGTGAGACAACTGAATATTATTGGCAAAAAGTAAAATAAAAATGAAGGATCCCATATTGAAATTGATAGCGTTTCTCCTTAGTGACTGTCATACTGTACTCTGTGAGACTAGGCCAAGACATCCAATATTCCATGGTGTGAGTTTCAACTCGAAGTAATCCATTAATTAAAGTATTGGCTGCTGCTTCAAACTCTTCATCTTAAAAAGTAATCATCCTTCTTGTTACTATACCGTACTTCGACTATTGTTACATTTTCTCGTGTATACTAAATTTTGGTAGCCTTGTTTCTTATCTGTTGCGTAGATTTCAGAACTTATTGAAGTTCAATAACTCAATCGCTCCAACAATGTCCCTTCATTGCATCTCTTGCATTTTTTCTCTTTTGGTGCGGCGGGTGTTAGATTAGCGATGTGGTTCAAATCCGGGATATCATGCTGCAATGTCAACACTGTAATCATCACGCTAGTACTCAATTTCCAGAAAGTTTTAGTCAGCTTGGTTTTTTGGGGGACAAACTTCAAGGGTTACACCCAACCATTCTAGGGTGTAGGTAGCTAACCTGAATTGTCACTGAGGCAGCAAGGGGAGTTTGGGATTTACTGGTTTTGAGGGTGAAGTTTTTTTTGTTTTTTGGGCAAATTAGTGAGGGAGAAGGCCCTCTACCTAATTTTCATTAGTACAAAATAGGAAAATAATTGCATCATACTATTTTACAACCCTACAATTGGGTAATTACACCACATCATGAAGTAAAGGAAGGTTAAGAAAATCTGGAAGCCTGGAGTAGTGGCCTCCGCAAAACTGTAGCTTTTTTGGCAAGAACATCGGCCACCATATTAGCCTCACGATAAACATGACAAATAGACCATGAATGATTCTCAAGTCTAAACTTGCAGTTAGCATATATGGTATGAAGAGCCCATGGAGCTTTACACTTGCCCTGTATGACTTGGACAAGTAGGGTAGAATCGCTCTCAATTTATAGGGGAATGTAATCCAATTGCATAGCTAAATCGACACCCTTTTGTACACCTCGAAATTCTGCATAATTATTGGAAGCAATCCCAAGCGGAACTAAAAAAGCAGCAACAAAGGATCCATCATCCCGTCTTAAGACGCCCCCACAACCAGCTCGACTTGGGTTCTAAATAGAAGACCCATCAACCTTTAGCTTACAATGATGTGAATGTGGAAAAGCCAATGCCACTGTTATGGGTAACTTGATCCTTTGATGCCACCACGTAAGTCGCAAGTTTTCAGTAATTGCCTTTTCTGACATGTGGTAAGTCCATGCCTTAGCATCTGCCAACTCATGAACGTGACAAGCGATCCTTCGAATCAACTTCTCACGAGTGGTTTCTTTTGGTGATTTATTTGTTGTTGGAATAACTAATAATATTTTTGGGGATTGTATACTATGAGACCATTTACTCTAAGTACAAGAAGGTCAAAATCATTATTAGCCATTGGATATGATATTTAATGGATTGAAATGTGTCCCAATATTCGAGAAATTTTGTTCTGGACATTGTGCCTAGCCAATGTCACATTCCCAACCACCTGATGTTGCATCTAACGATCAATAGTAGTTGTGACCTCCTTGTACTAAAAGTAAATGGTCTCATTGTACACATTTCCATATTTTTAACATGTGTTTGTTCGATAGATATATAAGTGATACTATATGAAAGTAAGAGAAGAAGATAAGAATTCAACAAGCCACAAGATCAACTAATCCCATGATATAATTTGTCCATTCTTCTGCAAGTTCCTATGAGCTTTAGAGAATCATGCATAGTTGTTGGGATCGGGAGAGGGAGCAGAATCGAGAGATTGGGATTGTGATAGGTTAGAAGCTCCTGATGGTCGGGATCATTGTTGGTGCACTCTAAATTTGAGGGATCCCGATCCTAACATGATGGGAAGCTGGATCTCAACTTTTTGGAATTGCACGATAAATCCTTAAGTCCTAGACCCATCTTGTTAAAGCAACTCTTTTTTCTTTAAAAAATATACATAACATGATTTTGCAACATAAATTACTTTCTTTTTTTAATGGATGCACGTAAGACTTGTTTCCTTATAAAAAATCAATCTAACATGAGTGTGATTTATATCGACCAATCCCTAAGGAATGGAGACCATGTGCCTCCATACGGGAGTGAGATCCACCCAAGGTCCAGCTTCGGGAGCGTGGGATCACGACCAAGTTGGGAGATCCCGGAGACTATGAAATCATGTCACTGATTTTTTATCTGAATATTCTGTAGTAGTTACTTGTAAATAAAAAGCATAAAGCCTATAGGTCAAACTAGAAGGCTCTCAGTTTTGAAATGTAAAGGCTGGGAGTTCAAACATAGCACATGTTTCTTTTTTCTTTTCTTTTTTTTTAAAAGCAGTGGATAAACATGATAGAGAGAATTCTAGTGGTAGGAGCTATAAACATTGCATTTGTTAGCAGTTTTGAAATGTAAAGGCTGGGAGTTCAAACATAGCACATGTTTCTTTTTTCTTTTCTTTTTTTTTTTAAAGCAGTGGATAAACATGATAGAGAGAATTCTAGTGGTAGGAGCTATAAACATTGCATTTGTTAGCAGGTGCTGAAATTTGATTTCTTTATGGCTTTTGGCCAAGTCCCAATCAAGTATAATTTTATAATATACAAACACCTTGGAAGTGTGTCTTGGATCCTAGCTTGAAATGAATCATAATAGCTTGTTATTGTTCTTTCTTTCTGTCACTAATTGAAGTGCACTCAGTCGATGGTTGTTATCATTTAGGAACACTGATGAGCCCTGCACTTTGACCTTTTTATGTATCTCATGCGGATTCATTTTCTTTATAATTATTTGGGCTTGAATCTATTTAATTTTGAGGCATACGACCTCACAAAATTGAGCCAATTGCATTGGTAACTTCTAAAAGCATTGGTAGTTACTGTTAGGTGGAATAGCATTCTTTTGATTATTTTCTAACATTTGTCCTGATAACACTAAAGGGAAGTTAAATTACACACATAAGCACCTTCATGATGCTGCTTCATCAAAGGAAAAACAGCTTTTTAAAGCTCTGTCCCCGGGCTCCTGTAAGTCCCTTTCACATACAAGCAGCCCGTTTGTTAGCAATTAACGGTGCCCCAAATGCCGATTGGAGGAGCTTAGCATCTGTTAATTAGCCACTGTTTAAGATGAGCCAGGTACTACAGATTTCATTTACTGTATAATCAGCTAATAACCTGAGTTAAGAAAATCTCTTTTCCGTCCTGTCTTCTTCAATTCTCCAAGGTTACATACCTGTCTCTGTCAATTTAAAAGTCCGTAAACGAGGGGCCACAGTCTTCAAATAAAATGTTTGTGAATTTTTACAGTGGATTGTTTACTGCAGCAACTGAGATCATCTCATTTAATTGCAATCAGGACTCTCATTCTAATCGCACTACTGATGCTTTACATTCTGTAACTCCAATTTGCTGTCATTGTTTCTATAATCACCAAGTAGTATTATGTTCCCATATAATTAGTTCTTAGGGTTTTTGGCTGATACATGGGAAGCTTAGAAAAGTGTCATATTGTCTCCAGAACATGCACAATAGCTCAAATTAGTTATTCGGGTCTCGCATGAGCTCGAGTTTCACAAATGCACTGTAAATAGCCAGTCAAGGTCATGATAACTGGAGTATTTAATGCAGTAATTGGTGTGCTCTAAGAAGAACCATAGAGCAAAAGTTTGCCAGCTTTTAGTGCCCTCTGTTGGTGAACCTAGGATATTTCCCTTGCATTCAGTTGGGGAAGAAATACTGTATTGCGCCGCGCCCATCTAGCAAACAGACCCTAAAATTTTAGTTATTCAGCTTCCAAACATTGTGACCCGGTTTGGACAGACCATTTAATAGGGACTAGGACCATTTCTTTAGGAATGAAGGATTGCCTAGCTTGGTTTTCTCAACTATTCATGGCTTATGGGGGTAAAAAGCAGAGAGGGGAGTATATGTCCTGTTTTCCTGTTTGGAGGGTCTACGGGCTTTCCACAGAACCGAGGGTTTATTTAGGAGCACATGGGCTAGGAGGGGGGTTTAGATTTTCACTAGAGGATTGGAGGGTGAGGATGATTATCAGCAATAAACCCAAAAAACCCTAAACCCTACCCTTCTTGAAGTTTCCTATCCTTCTAAGTTCTTTCTTAACTTCCCTCGCCATGCGTAAATATTGGAATGAGATATAATTTTAGCCCGAGTTTGTTTGGTCAATATGTTTATTGCTTGGATCCCTGATATATTTATTTGAACTAAGAGAAGATAACAGTAGGTTCATGTAGTAGAGAAATGGCATGAGATCCCATGAGGTTAAGGAGTTAGTCATGTAACTGAATTTTTGTCTTATTATCATATAATACCTGCATGTATGGTGGACAGATTTTTTGTGGGCAAATACTATGATGGACAGATTTGATGGAGAGATTCAAGTTCTGTTGCTCCAAATAGGAAGGCAAATTAATAATGCAACCCAAAAGATGGGGCTTCTATTTACAAAGAAAAGAGTGTGTTTACATAGGTTTACATAAGGCGTCAACTTTAAACAATCAAAGCAAGGTAGACCTCTAAGCCTAAGCGTCAACTTTAAACAATCAAAGTAAGGTAGACCTCTAAGCCTAACTTTAAACAATCGAAGTAAGGTAGACCTCTAAGCCTTGAAGACATAGTTCTATTGGCGGAAATTCCTAGAGAAATCTATTTCCACTTTTAATTATGAAATTTAAGCTTCATTTGAGGAGGAGAAATTATCAAGCTTAAATATATTCAAAATCTATCTGTTTATATGGATTTGAATTTCAAAGATTCCTATCTAGAATTTCTCAAACACTTGTTTGGATAGCACTTGTATGTTGGGAACCGAGGTTATCTTGATTACCCCTTATTTACGTGAAACTCCCACTAGAATAAATCTAACACGTTGAAACCAACTTGCTTTTCACCAACAAATCGATTCCAAGAAATCCATATGCCCAAGAATCAAATATGGTGTAGTAAATTTGATAAATGATGAAATCAAGAGAAAGTAAAATAAGAACTCTAATAACAACCATACACTACAAACCATATTCAAACCACCACCAACACACAATATATGTGGTTCACCCAAAATCGGGCAACATCTACAGGCAACCGGTTAGGAAATGATTTACTATTGATGGCAGAATTACAAGTTTTGGGGTATAGTAGAGATTACCTCATACAATGGTAAATAAAGCTCAAATTGATATTTCCAATCACAATAACATCATCGATCTACTCATTGCTTTGCTTTTATTGTCTAATACCGTCTACGAAAGTAAATCCTGATGAAATTTGCTTCAATACAAAGCCACAAAGAAGCTAGTGTTTGCCAAAACCCCCAATCTCTATTCTTCCCCTAATCTCGTCCTTTTTCTCTTCACAAAGAGTTCCCTCACAAAAAACTTACATTTATCTCTCTACACAATGATTTTATGGGCCTCCATAAAAGTCGTATCTTTTGTGACGAAAATAGCCTTTAGCATTGAGGGAAATGCCATGAGACAAATGAGATGTGACTTTGAATCATCATCCCAACAATCTATACTTTGATGCAAAATCACATCCTTGCCTTGGCATTCATATCCGGTTGTTCTTTTCTTGAAGAACCTAGAGAACTAAGCGAATGCCTTAAACTCTCTAGCCCAATAACCTTCATGAGCACACCTTGTTCATCTTCCTTTGTGCTTGTTTTTCTTATGGAGATGCCACCTTCTTCAACAGTCTCATCCTTGAATTCTTGAGGCCATGGCACCACTTCACATGTTTTGGGTGTAATCCCTTCTTGCACTACCTACAAGTACAAGCGGTGCATGATCTCATATTTTCGAGACCCTTTGCACAAGTCTCTTTTGCATATGCTCAGATCCTTGGCAGTACGTGCCCATACTTCTTAAAGTTCGAACTGAAATGACTTCTGTACTAATCATGGCAATTATCAAAATTAACACTAGAGTAGTATGCAATAATCCAATCACATCGGCCTTTCCTATTTGGGATGGTGATGTAAAATCACCTTTGTGATGGAGTTCTTTGTGAAGAAAAAAATGAGAAGAGAATAGAGATTGGGGGTTTTAGCAAATCCTAGCTTCTTAGTGGCTTTGTATTAGGCTGGATTTCATCGGGATTTCATTGCGGCGATTGTGTTAGTTGACAGAGGCAAAGTAAGGAGTCAATCAATGGTGCTATTGTAGTAGAAAATATCAATTTGAGCTTTCTTTACCATTGTATGAGGTAATCTCTAGAACTTGTAATTCTTCCATTGATAATGAATCATTTTCTTACCGGTTGACCGTGGATGTGGCCCGCTTTTGGGTGAACGATGTATATTGTGTGTTGCTTATGGTTTGTAGTGTATGGTTGTGCCATTAAAGTTCCTATTTAACTTTCTCTTAATTTCATCATATTTTGACCAAATTTACTACATCATATTTGATTATGGAGTGTATAGATTTATTGGAACCATTTAACCTGTGAAAGCAAGTTGGTATCCAGGTGTTAAATTTGTTGTAATGGGGAGTTCACCGCAACAAGGAGCAATCGAGATAGCTTGGGTTCCCAGTGGTATCAGAGAGTTTACTTGCAATTATTTGCATTTCTAGTCGTATGGTTCTACTTAATCTCTTTTGGGTATTTCGTTTAACATTTTATTTATATGACTAATGTTTGCTTTTCCACTTCGGTTGTAATCTCTTACAAACACTTTCTTGTTGGTTTTGGTGACATCAAAAAATCACCTCCTTAAGAAAATTTTATATTATTGGTAGTGGTATTAATATTGATGAGTTTCCATATTTATTAGGTTTTCTAATTAGGAAGTTATTTTCTGAGCAAGTTCTATATGGTTTAGGATAAACTTGAGAACCTAAAAAAGATAAAGTTAAAGCTTCCGATAAAGATGGGAGGAACCTCTCACATACCACTTTATAGGCTTGTGTTTGTCTTTATAAGTGGGTTATTGAAGAGAGAGAAAAAGTGTATTATATTTGGGTCACCTTATGGGAAAGTTAGACTTTTATTTAAAGAGAGGTTATGGCCTCTTGCACAAAGAAAGAGGAGCCTCTGAATAATCCTCTACAGAGAGAAATGAGTTTTTAGTGAACTAAACGATGTACTCATGCCTCGTGTGGAGCGAGAGGTATATTTATTGTAGAGAAGAGGTTCCTATAAAAAATTTTGGTGGTATCTTTTTTGCAGTGAGAAAGTCGGTTTTTCCTATCTCTATCTAGTATTGTCGATAATGGTTGTTGGATGTTAAGAGAAGGAAGAACAATATGTTGTGTCAATTGGGAGAGTGGTTCAAAGGGTTGTTCGATTGAGTTTTGTCGATGGTTATTATGATACATTTCGTATTCCAAAATATGTGATGTAACTCTTATCGGTGTCGTGGATTTCAGTTTTTCATGCTCGTTGATGTAGTCAAATCTTTGACGAACTACATCAATTCTTGTGTTCTTTTGCATTGTTTATTTCCTTTTTTATTTTTGCGTGTTTGTTGCCGATTTTATTTTTCTCACACTTTATTTGCCAAAAATCAACCTACAGGTTTTAGAGTTTCCGCACACAACAAATGGTATTAGAGCCCTAATTTGGGATGTAAGTGTGGCAGTAAAGGTTTCGAATGCAAAATTTGAAGTGGAGAAATTTAATGACAAATAATATTTATTCAGCAAGAATTATGAAGGAATTTATTTGGCAAAAAATGAAGATTTTTTTAAGTTGTTTGATGCATGTTAGAATGACGAGCAAGTGATTTTTTATATCAAGGTGGAGATTGTGGGATTGAGTAATATCCAAAATCACCTCCTTAATGAAATCCTATATTATTGAGATTGATATTAATAATGACGAGTTTCTATATTTATTTGGTTTTTTATTTAATTTGATAATTCTAATCATGTAGAAAGTTATATTTTGGTTGAGTCTATATGGTTTAAGATAGATTACAATAATAATAAAAAAACAAAAAGTTTTCCATAAAGTTGAATAAAAGATGAGAGGAATCTCTCGCATACCACTTTATGGGTTTGTGCTTTTCTTTATAAATGAGTTATTATAGAAAGAAAAAAGGTGCCCGTGCCCCTATTTGGGTCACTTTAAAGGAAAGTTGGACTTTCATCTTGAGAGGTTGTTGCCTCTTGTGTAGATATGGAGCCTCTAGAGAGAAGTGAGCTTTTAGTGAGAAAAACGGTGAGTCACTTTATGGGAAAGTTGGACTTTCATCTTGAAAGAGATTGTGGCCTCCTGTGCAGGTAAGGAGGAGCCTCTTAAGGAGCTCTTAGAAAGAGAAGTTAGCTTCTAGTAAGAGAAACGGTTTGCCCATGTCTTGTGTCGAGAGGTATGTTTGTTTCTTGTAGAGAAGCAGTTCCCATAAAGTCTTTGAGTGGTATCCCTTTGTAGAGAAAAGTTGGTTTCTCATTGCTCTCCCATCTTTATATGTTGTTGTCGATAATGGTTGCCAAAAGTAAATAGTAAATAGTAATGGTTGCCAAAAGTAAATAGTGGATTTCAGTTTACCATGTCCATCGATATAGTCACATTTGTGACGAACCATGTTAATTTTGACGTTTTTTTTATATTATTTATCTTTTACTTTGTTTTTTGTGTTTATTGTTTGCTTGTTACTAGTTTCATTTTTCTTGCACTTTGTTTGTGAAAAATCAACCAAACGGTTCTAGAGCTTACTTGTATAACATTCTTATCTATTGAGTTTAGAAAGAGAAAAATATAAGTGAATATCTATTCCTTTAAATTAAAATAAACCATGCCTAGAAAAACAAACTGCCTCCTCAGTAATTGTCAATACTAAGTAGAACCCATCACGGAAGTAGGGAAAGATGAAATGGACAGAGATAAAGGAATGAGAAGAGATGAAGTGGGGAAATCAAGAGAGAAGGGATAGGGAAATAGGGATAGGAAGAGATAGAAATGGGGAAATGGGGGAGAACAAAGAGGAGAGATAGCCAGAGAGAGACGTGAAACAGGTACTGATTGAGAGAGATGAAATGGGGAAATGAGACGGGAAGATAAAATGGGCAAGTGTGCAGTCTCTATATGGCCTGGGCTCTAAGGGAAAAAGTAAAACCTTATCTTGAAACTTCGTCTTTGGGTATCATAATTTTTTATGATGGCTTTAAAATCAATTTCTACCGTTGACTAAAAAAATGGTACAAATCTTGCAAATAAATTCTTGAAAATAGATGGTCTAGATGATGTGCCTTTTTCTTTTTTTCACAACTATAATGGTTAAGGTCGAGATAATTGATTTGAAGGTTTTTTGATGTTAGAACTACAATTTTCGATAAGTTTTAAGATAAGGCTTTATTTTTCGCATAAGGCATAGGCCTTTTTTTTAACCTTTTTTCAACAGGTAAAGGAAAGAGAGACTAAACAAGGAAATGAGAGAGAGGGGCAGAAATGGGGTAGAGGGAGAGAAAATGAAATGAGGAACATGAATGGGAAAATGGGCTAGAGAGAAAAGAATTGGAGAAGAGAGAGAGAGAGGGGAAAATGAGAGATAGGGAGAGATGAAAATGGAAATAGAGGGGGCAGAGAGCGAAAAGACAGGAAAAATTTGAGACAGAGGAGTGGAGGAGAGAGAAATAGATGAAATCGAAAACAAGGGGGGTGGGTAGAGAGAAGATGGAGGAGAGAGGGGATGGGCTTATAGCTTATGGGTTTTAGATGACTTGGCAATATCCAAAACCCTCTCTCTAAAGATTAAGAAATTGCGCGTGTTTCTTAAAGTGTAGTTAAGATAAATTAGCAACTGTTGACAATTTGAGAAAGAGGAGATTTATTATTACTAATGTACGTATCATGTGCAAAGCCAGTGATGAAATTTCGCAGCATCTTTTTCTATCGTACCCTTTTGTTACTTTTCTTTGGGATTGGGCTGGCCAGTACTTTAATATGTCATTACCTTTGTTCCAAAATGTCAAAGTGCTTCTTGACTTATGGATCATACCCGATATTTCAAAGATGGGAATTATCTTTTGGAGATCTATTTGGGTTAGCCTTAAGTGCAGATCTGTCTACATTAAAATCAAATGTTTTGGCAGTTGCAGCTGATTGGTTCCTTGCACACAAGGATAATGGCTTCATTCTTAAAAGTCTTAATCATCAGCAATCCTTCGGCAATGACAATTATGGGTGTTACCATCAACATTTGTAGTGAGGTTGTTTGGATACCACCGCCAGTGAATTCCTTCAAACTTAATTTTGATTGAAGTTCACTTGGCAATATAGGGCCAGGCGGCTATGTTGGACTCATCCGAAATAATTGGGGTCACATTATTTTTCCTTACTTGGGTCCTTGTGGCATCACAATAGCAAATGAGGTGGAAGCACGAGGTTTATTAGAAGGTTTGAAATTACTATGCATTTTGGAAGGAGACAAGATTATCGAAAGAGACTCGGCAAATGCTATTGCCTGGAGTAAGAGAACGAGAAAGGCCAAAATCCTTTGGAGATTAAGGATTATTTTTCATCAAATTTGGAATATTTTGTCAACTTCTATGGCAACGGTCCAACATTGTTATAGAGAGGCGAATGAAGATGCCGATGTTCTTGCTAAAGGAGGAGTCCATACTCCCACTCTGTTGATTACTTCTTTTATGTGATATTGTGACATTGCTCGAGCATCTTGTATTTTTACATAATAAGACGTACGTTACTGTTCAAAAAAAAAAAAAAACCCTCTCTAAAGTCTCTCTATGTGATCTTCTGGAGCTCGACCTTTGATGGCACACTAAAAATGGTTGTGATTTCTTCTGTTGCAAAATTTTAAACTACAAAAGTGGTTCAAATTTATAAACGCATAAAAATCTTGAAAATAGACGGTCTAGATAATGTGTTGCAAGATGAGTTTTTAAGACTTGAAATCTCATTAAAATAGTCTTTTTGGGACAATTTCATAGGTACACCTTAATTCTACATTTTAAAGTTTCAATCTTATATAAACTTTTTCCTACTTAAAAATCTTGTGATGAACATTTGGAAATATGTTACGAGATGAATATTGTGATGAACATTTGGATAATATGTTACGAGATGAATTTTTTTAAAGATTTGAAGTCTTTTTGTAATATCCATAAACTCGAGATGACCAATTAGAGGGTTTCGAAACAATATTTTCTAGTGGATTTTTGAGGTGTCCCTACTACCTAATCATGATTTCCTATTTTTTTCATCTCCCAGCAAGTAAAATTTCATTTTGAGATATTACCTTCACGTGCACCTTGGATCCTAACCGGAAATGATTCATAATTGATTGTTATTGGCCATTCTTCTTATTAATTAAAGTCTACTTGGTCAATGGTCCTCATTTTAGGAACACTAATGAGCTCTGCACTTTGGCTGTTTGTAGATTCTATATATCTACTTACCCTTTTTTTTTAAGATTCTATATCTCTCTTAAGCTTCCTAAGTTGTGTTTTTTTTTTTTAATGATTTGATAGGACTGCTGCCCTATCAAAATAAGTAAACCCTCACCGGATAACTCATCAAAAATTGTAATTCATGTGTTGAAAATCATCTCAGCTTCAACATTATGGTCGTACAAGAAAATTAGGATTTTTTAGTTGTAAAAATAGTGTATGATGCAACAAATCATCTAGACCATCTATTTCTTTTTAAAAATAAATGTTCACAGATCCACAAGATCTGTGCCAGTTTTTGAGTTTCATATTTTATTGTAGGTGTTGGAAATTAATTATTGTAGGTGTTGGAAATTAATTGTGAACCCATCATGAAGATTTTCGATGCCGAATGTGCTTTCGGGATGAAGATTTACTATAAGGCTTCATTTTGCTTTCAAGGCCCTATAGAAACTTCATCCTTTATTAAAGTTTACTTGGTCAATAGTCGTCATTGAGGAACACTAATGAGCTCTGCACTGTCTTTTCATAGATTCTATACACCTCTTAAGCTTCCTGTGATTTTTGTTTTTGTTTTTCCTTTCATGATAATTATGTGGACTTTGAATTTATAAGAAGTCAAGCATAAAATTTGGCCGATTCCATCAATATCTCATATAGGTAAGTCTATTGTTATAGATCCTTGAAGCAATAATAGAATTCATTTGGTTATCTTATAATGCTTGCTTGCAATGAGAACTGTAATTATAGCATCTTAAATTTATTGGCGTGTGGATCCTCTATAAGATATGTCGCATAGAACTTGAAGGTTCGAAATTATCTGAAACCTCAACTGCATATCTCATTCGAAGTATTGTTAACATAGTTTAGACCTTGAAGGTATGATGTTGGCAATGTCAAACTGAAACTTGAAACTCAAAGATCCGAAGTACAAAGCATTGGTAATTTGAAGGGCAAAAAAGAAAAGAAAAAGTGGGTATGGACGCAAAATTCAGAGGAGGATTTTTTAAAACATCCTTTTTGGGTAGATCAAGGAGAATTGAGTCCTTTCCCATGTGGTAGTAATGGAACTCAAACTGTCATGTTGTGGATTATGTCTTATCTCAAGAATGGACTTAGGGCATAAGTGATAAGAGGATTTTCTAAAAGGTGCAGTTTGTATAGAGCCTAGGCTCTATCAAATTAGAGCCTACCTTCAAATAGTATCGAGAAATGTGGTTTCAACGCTGGAAATTTTTGTGATAGCTTTAAAATATATTTTTATCTTTATTTATAAAGTTTAAAGCTTAAAAAATGGTGTAGATCGACATATCTATGAAAACTTGAAAATCTTGAAAATTGACGGTTAAAAAATGCATTACAAAATACACTATTTCAAAAACTTGAAATCAACTTTTTCTCATGTCCATGCATCTTGATGTCGAGATGATTAATTTGAGGATATTTGGGCATTAAGGATATTTGGGCATCAAAACAATCTTGTCTAGTGAAATTTTTGAGGTAGGCTCGAATGTGATTGTTTAGAGCCTCAGCTCTATATAAACTTTTCCCTTTTCTAAAACATCTTTATATCTTACCAAATGAGAGTTTTTACTTAAAATTATAAATCGAGCATTTTCTTCTTATTTGTGTGGATTATCTACTGCAGGGGTTGAAAACACACCAACGAAGTACAATCATATCTCATGTCTATAATCATACTGTTTACATTTTCTATATTTAGCTTTTTGTTGTCACTCTATTGTGGTGTGTATCCTATGCCCTAGAAAATATCTCCTTTAATCATGGCCAATAGGCTCATTCCTTGCAAAAATATTTGATTTTTGTATATTTTGAGCTTTTGAAATGGGTCCTTAGTATGTGTATACAAAAACAGATTGGATACTTATCATCATCATCAAAGTTTTTTTCCAACTATTTGGGGCGGGTTGTACGAATCTTAATCCAGTATTATGCCTTATCAAGAGTCATACTTTTAGTTCTTCAATGAGGTTATAAGTCCCCGTATTTTTGTTCAATACTTCCAACCTTGTCATTTTGGACGCATGTTATGCTTTTTTTTAGCCTTCCAATTGAAAAAAAAATTTTGGATATTATTTTTCAAAATTTTATGAAGTTTTCGTGCTCCTAAATAAAGTGAAATAGTTTTTTTTTTTTCATCTTCTGAAATATTTTGAAGTAAAATAAAAACCACTTACAAAAACAATTTAGTTAGTTAGTAAAAGAGAGCAAGAGAAATTGATCACTCCAATCCGATTTACCAATGTGAACTACCTTAATTTGTTTTGACTTTCAATGAAGAAGTCGTAAGGATCGTAAATAGGATTGTATACGGCAGGAGGTTGGACAGGCATGTCCTTTTAATGTTGGATGTCCCATTAGTAAATTGGATTGTATATGGCACGAGCTTGAGAGCTTTATCCTCCCATTATACTCGCATAGGGATTTTCTTATATGGATTCATTCCGGGAGTGGATTGTTCTCAACTAAAGAGGTTTGGGAGTTTCTCCAAGACAAGGATACCTTGCAGCCAATTTTCAGAACTTTGTAGTCATCAAAATGTCATCCTTGAGAAAACTGGTTCTCTTTGTTGGCTCTCCAAAAGCGGCTACCCACTCTCTCTCTCCTATAACAGCATGAGATAGCTATAGCTCCTTCTGTATGTCCCTTTTGCAAAAATAGTGATGATAGTCCTTGTCATCTACTATTCCTTTATGATTTTTCATTGACTATATGGAGATCTCTTGCATGACGGTACGGTAAGCGATTCATACCAGGCCCTTTTGCCCTGATTATGTTGAGAAGTTGGTTTTTTCAGATTCCAATCCAATGAATTATGTAATATTTGGATTTCTTTACTCTTCACAACTATCTGGTTTTTAAGGGCTGAGCGCAATCGAAGAGTTTCTCAATCAAGATCAATCATGAGGGAACAATTGCGTCGATAGATTGTTTCTCATGTTCAGGAGTTGTTGATGTTAAATCCTGAGTATATCATGTGTCAGAAAAAACGATCATTGATAATCTAGTATTCACTTGGCGTCAACAGAAAGACCAGTTTGCTATCCCAATGGCGTGATCACTTCAAGCTAAACATTGATGGGGCTTTCTTGCATAACCTAGGTCCAGCAGGTGGGAGTGGTGTTATCAGGAACTGTGATGGTGACTTTATTGCAGCGTTCTCCAAACCTTTTGGAATTGCTTCCAATTATTATTTGGAATTCTCTACTAGTGAAGAAGGCTTGATCCTAGCCGTTCAGTTAAAATGTTTTTCTCGTCAGATTGAAAGTGACTCAGCCTTGCTCGTTAATGTTATTCATGAACATTCTCAATCTCCTTGGAAGTTATATACGATTGCAATAAATTGCAGACAATGTCTTTCTAATCATTGGTGGTCTATTACCTATGTTTTTAATGAGGCCAATATGGTGGCTAATATTCTCGCAAAGAGGGCCACATCTCATTCACAAGCCATTGTTCGGCGTTCTCGTCCGCCGGACTTTATTTCTCTTGCTTTACTTCATGATTTGTCACAAGTGCCCTATTCCAGGGTTGTTAAGAAATGAGTTGTAATCTTTTATATTTTTAAGTATTAATGAAAAACGGGTAGAGAGCCTTCTCCCCCAATGACTTACCCAAAAAAAAGAAAAAAAAAGATTGTATGCTATGGGATCATTTACCTTTGTTATAAAGGGGTCACAAGTACTCCTAGCCATTAGATGTCAAATTACATGACAGGGGGTATGTTATGAAGTTTGAAAAAAAAAAAAAAATTGACTTGTCTAGTCAATAACAATCCTACAGTCATTCGATTTGAAATCTGATGGACAATAGTGTTTATGATGTCCTTGACAAAAAGTAAAAATTCTCTTTTGTATATATTTCCTTAATAGATATAAGGAATGATCATATAGGACCCTCTCCCACCTATGTGTGTAGGACCCTCAAAAGATCACTATTAAAGTTGGTACGGATCTCTAGAAAAGTCAAGTATCACACCCATGTGATAACTTTTTTAAAGATATGTGTCAACTTTAATGGTGATCCTTGAGGGTCCTACACACATGGGTGGGGGAAGGTCCTATAGGATCATTACTTAATAGATATATACATATCTAAAGAATAAATTTATGAGAAGTTTTTTCAATATACTTAAAATTTGAATTACATGTATTTTGATAAATCTCTAAACCCATTTACATCTCATTTGATGGGCAATTTGAAGTTTGATTAAAAGAACGATTGGCTATTTGGAATAGGTTAAAAGAATATGGAATAAGTTTCTCTAAAATTATCATAAATTTGAAAGCATGGACTCATATTTTTAACCATCATGAGTGCAGTGGGGAGTATAAAATTTTAGTTATAAGGGACACATTTGATTCTCTTTAAGAGCATAGATTGATATAAGTGTGATGTTCTTATGAGGCCGCGGCTTTACAAATCTTAGTAAAGCTGCACTTCAAAACATCCCAGAAAATGTAGCATTGGCACTGAAAATCTTTGAGACAACCTGCTATTTTCCATCTAAATGCATAATTTAAAAGCTTCAAAAATAGTGCGAATCTCGTATAATTGTAGAGACTTAAAATTAACCATCCAAAAAACATGGTACATAATGGATCTTATAAGAGATAAAATCCATTTTTCTGTATCCATGATGGTTTAAGGGGAGACAATTGACTGGTAAATTTTCCGGCACTTGAACTATATTTTCCCGACTTGAGGTGCCTGATAATTTTTTTCCTTTAATATATCTCGGAAAGTTGTGTCTTTTGACATTGGAGAGTATAAAATGGTTGTTTTACGACTGAGAAAGTAGGCTAAAAGTCCATATCAATCAATGGACAAATCAAAAGCAAAAGGAAAATGAAATGAATCACAAGGGAACCAAAAGATTAGCAATAATGCTAATTGACCATTGTCATGGTCCCAAGTCTTCCTGATTATAGAAAGGTTAGTGATGTGTATTGGGCAGACATATCATCACATGCACCTCTCCTCAACGACTGGTTCCACCAAACCATAGGACCATAGAAGAAGATATTTATAGAGAGAGAGGGGTCTCCAAATTTTGTTGGGCGTTAGAGAGAGAGAGAGAGAGAGATGTCTCCAAATTCATTTGCTTGGGGTTTGTGCCTTGGCCAAGTTCATTTAGAACCATGTGCACCGAAAGCACATGCAAGTTCAACCATGTATGGGCAAAATCAAACACTAGGGGACCTAAACAATGTCAATTCAAAATCAGACAAAAATTAAACCTTGAATAATCAAATGTAAACATATCACATCAATGAAAAGAAAGAAACTTAGTTCATCCCCAAAACTCCATTAATATTCACTACAAATAGAAGGAAAATGGTTTGATAGGGCTGCAGCCCCTATCAAAATAAGTAAAGCCTCACCTGATAACCCATCGAAAATTAAAATTCAAGCATTGGAAAACCTTTACATTGATCATCTTGGTTTGAACATTATGGTTGTGAAAAAAAATTAGGATTTCAGGCTCTAAAAATAGTGTCATTGTAACAAATTATCTAGACCGTCCAAAATAAGTGGTCAAAGATCTGCAAGATCTGTTCCATTTTTTTAAGTTTCAAATTTTGTTGTCGGTACTTAAAATTGATTTTAGAGCCATCATTGAGATTTCCGTTACCGGAAGTGTTTTTCGAACTAAAATTTGACGCGACGCTTTATTTTGTTTTTATAAAGCCTCAGCCTTATAGAAACTTCATCCCAAATAGAATCCCTATACCCAACACTTACTTAAATAAAAGTTTAAATAAAAAATTAGAAATGGGGCCACCCACCCCCCTATCTAAACGGGATTGAAGCCAACACACCTAAGGTTATATCATCAACTCCATTAAAATATCTAAGAGATATTAGCCCCCATCAAAATAGAGAAATACTAGCTGAAATAACCATATTATATGACCTGATTTCAAAAGCCTCTTTTTGGGAAGCCAATCAAAAATTTCAAGTGCTTCCATGTGAAGACCAATTCCTATTAATATTAAAATTTCAACCAAGCACCCCCCACTCTCCCAAGCCTCTGCCATTAAAAGGTCCCCTCCCTCTCCCTTTCCCTCCAACCCTTCTTGACTACCACCACCCCAAACACTAATACTAATTGTTTAGCCTCACAACCACCATATGTGCCATCACCAGCACCAAGACTCCGGTGTGTAGCCACACCATCACTAGCACCAGCAATGCTAGGTGCCTGGTGCCACTCTCTTTTCCTTCTTCTTCTTTTCTTCTTCTCTTTCAATTTCAAGCAAGAGGCTGATGCCCAGCGGCATTCGGAAAGTCACCACTTTGGTGACGCAAAGGCCCTCGAGCAACCATCGGAGCTTTTGAACCTGGAGTACCACATGGGACCGGTACTAAGCTCCCCGATCAAACTCTATATCATATGGTATGGCTTTTGGAACCCCTCTCACCAGTCAATCATTCGCGACTTCCTCCTCTCCCTCTCATTCTCTGGCGCCCCCTCCCCCTCAGTGTCGGAGTGGTGGAGAACCATCTCCCTCTATACCGACCAAACCGGAGCCAGCGTAACTCGAGACATAACCCTAGCAGGTGAGATCTCAGGCTCCTCGTACTCCCATGGGACCTCCTTAACTCGCCTAATGATACAATCGGTGATCGAGGCCGCTACTTCAAGGTCGACAATCGACACTAAAGGCGGCCTCTATCTAGTCCTAACGTCTGCCGACGTTGAAGTCCAAGATTTTTGCCGTGCGGTATGTGGGTTCCACTACTTCACCTTCCCGGCCATAGTGGGCAGCACCGTGCCTTATGCATGGGTTGGCTATAGTGGGGCTCAGTGTCCCACAATGTGTGCCTACCCCTTTGCATTGCCTAGCTATATGGATCCTCCTAGTCCTAGAAAAGGGAATGTCATGGGGCCTCCTAATGGGGATGTAGGGGTGGATGGGATGGTTAGTGTTATAGGGCATGAATTAGCTGAAATGGCCTCAAATCCATTGATCAATGCTTGGTATGCTGGGGATGACCCTACAGCCCCAACTGAGATAGCTGATGTGTGTGTAGGGGTTTTTGGATCTGGGGGAGGGGGTGGGTATGTGGGAGTGGTGTCATTTGATTCACTTGGAAGGGCTTATAATGTCAATGGTGTGAAGGGGAGGAGGTTCCTAGTGCAATGGATATGGAACCGTGAGAAGAGCTCTTGCTATGGTCCCAATGCCATTAACTAGAGCTCCACCATTTTCCCTTCAAATTAGTGAGAATGGATGGTGAGGATTCATCCATTTAGATGGACCATCTGAACCCTCCATTTGCCACTAGTATGGTTTTGTGTAGTAGAATAGACAGATATTGGAGGAGTTTGTATGGTACCCCCATTTCCTTGAGATGCACTATGAAGATCCCAAGCTTGGATATATTTTGTTCATTTGTATGTGTAATCTATTATAAGTTGGTTCTTTCTAATTTATGGATTTCTCAACCATGAATTTTAATCTCTCTTTCAAATGCTCATGTGAGAAGGTTCTCCTTCTGGTATTAATTTATCTGGAGTGACATGTGTTCCTCCTCCGGGAAGGTATCCTCCCAACCAAACCATTTCTAAACTTTGCTGATTTGTTTATTCTTGTTCCCAAAATGGTTCCACTTCTATTTGTCCTGGCTACTAAAATGAATGGTGGAACCAACTGTTCCGGCCGAGTCCGAGTACTCGGGTCAAGTCAGAGTAACTCGGCTCGAGTAGTGGAATAAAAAAATCTAAAAAAATTCAAGAAATAGGAAATATATATTTAAAGTAACATGAAGCAAAACACATCAAAATGAGATTAAAAGATGTAGCTTAGAAAAAAAGATCTTAAACATCAACTTCTGGGTGGGGTATTTTTGAAATAATCTAAAAAAGATGGGAAAATATAAAAGTAATTATTTATGGCCAAAACACTAACAAATCTTTGCCAAAATGATAGGAAACACTAAAAAAAAAAATCTCAAATAAATTCTTTTTTTTTTAGGATTTTTTTATGGTTTTTCTATTTTTTTAAATATCCCTGAGTTGGACCCCTAACCCGGGATAATTTGAGCTCGGCAGGGACCCCAACCAGAGTAACTCAGCTGAGTAGACACTACTTGGCTGAGTTTGCGAACATTGCTTCGAGTCCTAGCCTTTGTGTGGACTGGTAAGTTGGGATTGGAGCCATAACATACTATTTTGTGGGCTTTGAGGATTAATAGAAGGATGAGGTTTTAGCGACCACAGCAGCATGCGACACATCTTAGAGATTAAATGAAAATAAAGAATTCTCCACAATCATGGATTGGACTTCTTTTTAGAGCAAAATGGATGGTATAGATAACTTGTTACAATATACACTATTTTGAAAGCTTAAAATCCTAATTTGTTTTTTTACCAACCATAGCATTCAAGCCGAGATGATCGATGCAAAGGTTTTTCAATGTTTGAATTGTAATATTTGATGAGTTATGAGGTGAGTCTTTACTTATTTTAATAGAACTGCAGCTGTATCAAACCATTTTCCTTCTTAGATTATTTCAAGGTAGTGTTTCTGACATTTGATCAATTAGGCCAACCAGCCATCTAGGAATTCAAGCCAGATCGGAAAATTGGACCTTTTCTCGAGTGTGAGAATCTCTTGAATAATTTAAATAATAATTTGAATTTTCAAAAAAATTAAAAACAAAAAGGAAACCAAACAATCCAGATTGCACAATTCTCTAGTAAGCCAAAGATAGACCGATCCCTAGTTCCAACTACAAATCGGGTTAATCCACACCGATTCCCAATCCTGATAGGCGATTTTTTATCAAGCTAATTTTGAAACGATCCAAGCAGATGAGCCCACTTTAAGTTTTTCTTCAGAAGGGGGAGCATAACTGCTTGCTGGTACCATAAAATCTCAACCTTGGAATCTAGTTCCAGAGAAAGAGAGAGAGGTCAAAGAGAGTTGCATGAAAAAATAAAATAATGGATGAGTCAAAGTTTGAGAGAGAGGTAAAAGCTGTTTGAGTCTGAAAATTGGTTTGGTCATGTTCCTCTGAGTCATTGAGTCCATATATATTTATATTATAATGGGAACCAATAAAGAGCATGCCATTAAGGCAACGAAAAAGTTTGTACGAGGTTGCAACTTTTGTTCGACAGATGCATCTCAAAACTCTATTGGAAGAGGCTGTTTTAATATTGGGACTATGAAAATAAGAATACTTTGAGTCTAAAAAATAGTATTTTTTACATGATATTATCTAGATCGTCCATTTTCAAGATTTTCATATATTTATAGATCTACTTGATTTTAACTATTTTTAAAATTTAAAATTTTATAATTAAATATAAAAATAGATTTTGAAAGAATCCTAATAATATTTTACGTCAAAATTATATCTTACCATAAAATTTGAAAGTGCGCCCTTAATTGGATTGTTTTTAGATTGCAACCTTATGGAAACCACGCCTTAAAAGCAAACATGCGCCCCACATGACCTAAAATTCATGGTATTCTTACAAGTAAGATTTCATGCTCGTAAGAGTATGCTGTTCATGTGCTCCTCAAAACTCAATCCAAATATAATTTTTTGGACTCCTAAAATTTTGGGAATATAATCTTTAGAAGCCAGTCATCAATCTCAAGAGGAAAATAAGAAAAATAATTAATTTGCACTCTTTATATGGTTAAAAGAAGTGATGTCCCAAGATTGAACAATAACCATTAAATTTTTTGAGGGAAAGATTAACTCAAAATTCAATTTGTTTTAGGATGAGGTTTCTATAAGGACTAGGGTATATAAAAATTCAATTTGTTTTAGGATGAGGTTTCTATAAGGACTAGGGTATATAAAAATAAATTACAGCTTCACCTCAAATCCACGATCGGAAAGCACTTTTGGCAACAAAAATCTCCACGATGGCGCAAAAATCAATTTTTAATATTGACAATGAAATTCGAAACTCAAAAAGTGGTATAGATCTTACGCATCTATGAATAATTATTTTTAGGGTAAAATAAATGGTCTAGATAATTTACCGCAATATACACTATTTTTAGAACTTGAAATCCTATATTTTTTTACGAACATAATGTTCAAGCTACAATGATCGATGTAAAGGTTTGCCCTTCCCATGTGTCGAAGAACCTTGTGTAGAAATCCATGCTCCGTATTTCAAAATCCATGTTCGTTCTGCAAAAATATAGGCATTTACTTCGCCCCTAGCTATTAATGTGAAATCGAATTGTTGTTATAGGAAGGTCACCTCTAGCCCTAAGATGCTAGCAAATGTGAACTCGCTCAAATTATGAAAGAACTTCTATTGAACTTCGTGAAGAAAAATGATACACTTCTATCTCCCAGATATAAGTTAGTGGCCAAGAGCAGTGATAGCACTGGCCACCAAATCACAAGGGATTCAATCCAATCAAAACTACCCCAACCATTGGTCGAGCAGATAGGACAAGATTCTTGAAAAAGACAAATAAAGATATAAATATATAGTTTAAAATATAAAATGTATTAAAAATTTAACCCAATTTCTTTAGCTAGTTGATTAAAACCAACTGGTATGATTGGCCAATACTATCAAATATTGATTTATTTTCAACCAAACCCAAACACTAAACCTGACAAAACCCCAATCAATAGTCCAACCGGTCAGATCACAAATTCAATCTAAATCTTAATAAATAATTATAGCCAAGAATGATTATAACTTGACTTTTCGATGCTCGTCACGGTTTCTCCTGCAAGTAATTACTAGGTAGGATCATTCAACGTACCATCTAAGTAGAAAACTTTCTTGTGGGACCACTATGGTAGAGAACTTCATTGTAAATACACATTATTATTACATTCTTGTGGAGCACATACAGCTTGCTCCAGTACAAAACTCCCTCAAACAATAGGGCCATTGGGGAAGATTTTATATCTGAAATTTTGATATCCATCTTATGATTATTTTCAAGAAAGAGATTTGGATTTTTCAATATTGAGTATCTTGATCTTGCCCTCCTATAGCCCAGCTGACTTGTATCCTAACTTTGGTAATGACTCGTTAAGCTCAGATTTGCAACTTATGAGCTGAGATTTCTCACTTTCCCTAAACGATAACACCAAACTCACTGCAAAATTCACAATATATCAAGACAATGTAGACAATGGTAATTGATAAGCCTCTCAACAAGGCTTCCGGGTTCTGGCACCAGACTTGAAGTAAAACTGTTCCAAAAATGAAAGGCAATTGATTCATCGATGATCCTCTGAAACAATGATTCTTGCTCACCTTTCTCAGCCTCATCAGATGCTGCTCGGAAATATCTGTGACAGAAAATAAAAGAATGAATCTTGGTTTCCAGTTTTTCAAAAGGTTATACAAATATTTGATGAATACAATTATAAAAACACCTATTATACATGTCATAACCCTTTCTATTATGTTTTGAGTGTTCCTTATACAGTTATTTCAAAACTTAATTTTTGTTAAAGTTCTCCCATTTTGCATCCAATTTAACGCCAATTGAACCATATGATCCTGCATAACAGATTTTTGAAAGTTGACACCCAGCACAAATACAGAACTAAGGGAAATCATCAAAGGAGCAAATCTCAGAAATATGGGTGGTACTAGTACCATTTGATACTTTTTGTTCTCCATCAGAAATCAAACTAACAAAATCATCAGAAGAATGGCAGTATACCTAGTGATATTCGCAGGACTAAGAGGAAAGAATCTAACAGGTGATACTGTCTTTAGCTCGTTATTGTTCCTTTCGCCGATAAATCGACCTGCAACCCTTGTAATGAGTTCTGCTCCATTCCACCTCACGGAGGTATCATCGTATGTTGAATAGAATTCCTTGAGGCACTTCATAATGAAAGGACTGTAACAATTTCAATAAAGGCGTCTTCATTGCTCTATTTGATGGATTTAACCAAATATTAACGTCATTATAATTTATAAGAAGATACATGAAATGATGCAAGGAGGGTTTGTGCACAAACCATAGTTTGCTAAAGTAACAAAAGTGTAGAATTTGCTTAGCAAGTTATAATTTGACCATGCCAACACTTGATTTTCATTTTTAAGGAGGGAAATCCAACACTGGTTAGTCAGTCAATGCCAAGAAGATAGTGATCAATTCCATGCTTGAATAGTTCTTACAAACAACCAAGAGAAGAAAGACCGCTAACCACAAAAGAAAGTACATTTTACCTACAAACTAAAAAACTGACAAGTTCCCTCTATATGGATCAAATTCCCTTAAATCGTGGGGTGCCACTCAGATTTCATATCCATGAAAAAGAAAGTCACAATAAATAAGTACTGCATCCTTATTACCAAACACTAAGATTGTTAAACCCCTTAAACACTGAGATTGTTAAACTCCATCTGGATGTACAAATATGTAACAACCCCAGCAATAAATGTTCCTTTTTTAAGATAATGGCATATATAAGTGATATTTTGGAATGTTGACTAAAAACATTGCATAACCACAATGACAATAGATCCATAAGACAATAATTATAGACATGTATTATTGCTCCATAGATTGAACTTCTACTAAGCATACCTTATCCAAGCAATAGGCCTGAACAACTTTCTTAATACACAAAAGAAGATGACCGACAAAAACAACATAGATCCATACAACGATAATGTGACTGATCACTAAAACCCGAAGGAGATAAATTTATAATAAAGTCAAATGCAAAAGCCCAAGATCTGATTAAGCGACCAAGTATGGATAATATTTTATATACTCTAGTTTCAACCTAAAAACATAATTTCAAAATGAGAAGACATTCTTGGTCATGGCATTCCAACCATACCTATGTCGTTTAAAAGCCATTACAGCACCATTGAGAGAAACACCACCATTAGGTTGATCCTCCACACCAACGGAATTGTTAAGTGAATGTAGAGGCTTCAACACTACAACATCTGAGTCAAGATAAATTCCCCCATACCTGCATTAAAAGAAGGGTCATGAAGTTTCAAGTGCAAAAATTAGCCTAAAGTATTGAATGCAGACAACTAATTCCCAACAATTTCTTCTGTTATGCATGAAACTAATGGTGAGATTAGTAACCCAAGCACTCATGATCCAAAAAAGGGTTAAAACAAATAAAATAAACGTCATATTTTCACTTGGAACAATGACAGCAACAAAACTAGGCACAAAATTATGTACAATTTAACTACACGACAATGATGAAAACCTTTCGGGATCACGTGAATCTGATAGAGTTCTAAGGGAGGAGTAACAAATACTTCAGGATACCATAGCAAAAAGAGACAAAACCTAGATAGTTGCAAAAATGTTCCCGGTTTCCATCTGTCTGCCAAGTGGATTGAGAATCAATCAAATGAGAACACTCCCTTGTGAAATGCATATGATGACAAATGCTGAAGTATAACAAGAGACTAAAGGAATGAGCCAAAAAAATTGTCATCATACGAGAAGAACTGCCATCATACTACAAGAACCAAAACAATACCAACCAATGAACCTTAAGCTAATTAGCCCAGGATTCACAATCTAAGATCAAGACCAGGGAAGATCCATCCTAGTTCTCCAAACTTCCATGAATCACCAAAGGGCCACGAGAAAAGGAGGTTGGCAGAGAAAAAGCATTGACAAGCAACCCCCAATTATCTGTTTAATTCAGAGTATCGGAAGCAACCCCAAATGCACCTCTTTCCCATTGTAGACATCAGGGTTATCTCATAGTAGTAAGTAAGAATTTTGAAGTTAAACTTCAAAGAAACTTGGAAGAGAAAAGGTACAGTCACACAATTGCTGCAACTACTACTAGATAACTGAAACTGATCAGCTAAAAATGCCGCTCAAAACACTTCATAATTTTACTACATGTAGGTTTAAAGACAAAACTACTTTTTAAATATACAGGCATGATTTCATTAACATTAATCGCGAAGAGAAGACAAATAACAGTAACTATTATAACTACATCATTGTTTAAATCTTCAAGTACCAATTCAAGATGCACAAGGCGTTACGAATTGCAAGCAAAACCAAGTCGGACAACATAAGCTTTTTTTTTTTTTTTTTTGGAAATTTTTTTTATAAGATTGCAACCTTAAAATGTAGAATTAAAGTGCACATCAAATATCCATCATAAAAGGTTGTTTTGATGTTGGAAAACCCTCTAATTGATCATCTCGACATCGAGATGTATGAATATGAAAAGAAAAAAATATTTCGAGTTCTAGAAATAGTATACCTTGTAACACATTATTTGGACCATCCATTTTCAAGATTTTCAAGTGTTTATAGATCTACTTGACTTGAACCATTTTTGGAGTTTAAGATTTTATAATTAGAGATGAAAATTGATTCTTAAGTCATCCTAAGAATTTTTTGACACCAAAATTATATTTATGGTAAATTTTGGAGGTGCAGCTTAATTTGATTGTTTAAGGTTGCAACCTTATACAAACCACACCCTTTTTTTTCCCTAAACCAGAATGAAAGAGATACTCTTAAATAAGGAATAATAATCAGCATTCTTTGATGATCATCAAACTACTGAGTGCAAAGTGATCCAGGAAAGTCAAAGAACCCAGTTCAGATTTCGAGCCTAATATTATTCAATGGAAAAAAAACACTTAAAGAAGCAAAAACTCACTTGTAGAGTGCAGCAAGGCGTAGAAGCTCGCTATAATGAATGTGATAAAGAGGAACCTTTTTCCATTCATGCCAAACATATGCAAACACACGGGTTGGAGTATCTTTCAAAAGTTCATCAAGGTTTGGCATGACCACAGCAATTTTATAGCTGAGAAAACAAGCAAGAATCAAACTATTAATCAATGTGGATATGATTCACCACAAAACAAATCTTTGGATGGATTCATAACTAAAGACAAGGAGACAAAAACAAAGATCAAGACAAAACAACATAAATAGCAGCAGATATCTGCATAAAAACACTCAGCTCTTGAATTCAGGGTACAAATGAACAATTGATGCAAAAGTATCCCGGATATTAAATCCGACCTTCTTTCGATTTTGAAGCAAGCAAAATTCAACAAGTATGGTGAAAGTAATATGGTTGTAAATCAAGCCCAAAGAGAAGAGGTAAACTCTCTCTTTTTTTCATAAAAAAAACTCTAAAAAAAATTACCAAGTCTCCCCCTCTAAGAGGCACGTATCACCTTTTCACATACCAACTAAAACCCACCAAAAAAAATCTCCCCCTCTTTCTATCTCTCTAACAAACATTAGTCCATCTCTCTCTCTCTAAGTCACATAGACCCCACAAATCTCTCTCTCTTAAGTCACATGGACCCCACAAATCTCTCTCTCTACTTATCTTATGTCATCAACTTTATCTACTTTCCTCCTTTGACCCCCTTTAACATATCCATCTTCCCATAAGAGAATCACGTCAACCCCCTTACATAGCAACTTACTCACTACCCTAAATTCTAAACTAAATATCCCTTCTACTCCTCATGCCTTCGGTCACAATTCAACCAACAAAATAAAAAAAATTATATCCGTGCCCCTAAAAGAACAAAAAGCTAAAATAAAGTTTCAAATAAACTCTTTTTTTTGTCTTTTCTAAATTCAATTTGCATATCCTTCCCAGTTTGGAGAAGACTCGACTGCATCGTGTCAGCATCACCACGGAATACAAATAGATCTCGAACATTGAAGACTAGAGAGATTTTCCATCCGCTGAGCAGCCCCACTTCAGAAGCATTGTCATTAATCTTCTTTTTGATCTGGCAAGGTCCAATCTTCCTGGCTTTGAGTTTTCCATAGGTGCCAACATGAAACCTTTCAAGTCTCAAATATGCCATCACAAGATCTCCAACATCGAATAATTGCGCACGAGAATGACGATTCACAGCATCATGGTGCCTGTCATAGCTCTCTTCTAGCTTCTTCAAACATTCTTGTGTAACTCCATATATTCAGGCATGCTCACAGGATCTATATCGACAGTCTCATGTGCAGATAAATGAATCAAATCATGAAAATGTAAAGGAGACATACCATAAACCACTGTAAAAGGAATCTTCCCAGTTGACCTATTTGGAGAATTATTATAAGCAAAATCAGCTTTTGGTAACACGAAATCCCACACTTTCACATTTTCTGCAACCAAACTCCTTAGCATGTTGCCCACACTTCTATTGATCACCTCGGCATGGCCATCTATCTGTGGGTGATAAGCCCTACTGAACTGTGACCTAGTACCCATTTTCCCCATAAAGTCCACCAAAAATGACTAAGAAAACGAGTATCACGATCAAAAGTAATGGTCTTAGGAAGCCCATGCAATCGCACTATTTCCTTAAAGAAGAGAATATCAACCATCGTAGCATTTGTGGTCCTCTTACACAGTATAAAATGTGCCATCTTAGAAAATCAATCCACCACGACCATAATTGAATCATACCCTTGTGCTATCCTAAGCAATCCCACAACGAAATCCATGGATAAGTCAACCCACGGCCTAGTTGGGGTAGTAATGGTGTGTAATGGACCGTGTTCTAAGAATGTCCCTTAGCCACTTGACATACTTTACACCAGTCAACAAAATGATACACATCCTTCCTCATGTGTGGCAAAAAATACTGCTCCTCCACCACGGCATACATCTTATCTTTGCCAAAATGACCACCAAGGCCTCCTCCATGGAGGTTCGATATAAGATGCTCTCGTAACCAAGTATCAGGAATACATAACTGTGTACTATAAAATAAATATCCATAAGATAAAATGAACCAGTAGTAAGAGGAATGATCACCTGAACTGCACTTTGAAACAATGGGGCTGAAATATGGATCCTCCAAATATGCTTCTTGAAAAGCTTCAAGACTCACCACATTCACAGCCAAAGTGCGCAAGAGATATAAATATCAGCTCAACACATCGGCCATTCGTTTCTGATCCCCTGTTGGTGCCAAATAGTGAATGTGAAGTCTTGCAAGTACACCCACTTTGCACGTCGTGCACTAAGCTTCTTCTGACTATTGATGTGCTTCAATGCATCATCATTAGTACATAGGAAAAACTTTCATTACACCAAATAATGTTCTCAATGTATTAGGGCTTGGACAATTACATAGAACTCAACATCATATGTGGAATATTTTCTTCTTGCCTCATTGAGTTTTTCACTAAAGAAAGGAATAGGCTTCTTTTCTTGACTAAGCACTGCACCAATCCCCATGTGAGAAGAATCACAATCTACCTTGAAAACCTGATTGAAATCTGGCAATGCAAGCATTGGACCACTCATCATTTTCTATTTAATGGTGTGAAAAGCTTTATTTGTAGCTGAACTATAGATATGTTTCACCCAAAAAAATAAGAACAAATAAGTTATGAGCCAATATGTCATCCATTTCAAAGCCGCGAAGAAATCAAGCTCCATTGTTTTCAGAAAATATCATAATACAGATATCTGGATGATGGTCTAGCAAACTTTGATATGTGGGCTCATTCATAAAGTGAATAGAGTACATTCAAATAGACATGGTGAAAAACACAAAGACATTAAAGGCCTGGAAATGCTTAGGGAGAATATACAAGACCAAAGGGGAAAGTTATCCAAATAAAAGTGACGTGACAAATATCCATCCTAGTCAAACAATAAGCTGCCTCATTATAACCCCTGCCATTCATGGGTGAATGACATATAACAGCACACAGATCATGCCAACAAACCCGCCACATGCCAAGATTTCAGGATTATCGGGGTCAACAGTCACAGAATGATATTCAAGAAATCCCACTTCCACACAAAGCTTTAAATACAGAAGGCCTTATCCAGGCAAGCCAAGATCTATACTCCTCCTTAAACTCATGATATTCACTCAAAGGATCTGGAGGCCTTAAGCATCATTGCATCCCATGCAAATAAGCTTGCATTCAAACTTCAATCTCACTAATCCCACTGGTGGGGTCTTCTGTTGCACCTTAAGTCAATCCTTAGCCGCATAACTCACTCAAAGCAACATTTGCCCATTTCCTAAGGAGGTATCTTGCCCTAGCAACCCGAACCATCTTCCTCACTCGCATCTAGACAATAATGAGTCTCTAATATGATATTACGAACCGATATGTAGGTCTCAATACTTATAAAGGTCTCGTTATTATCCCTCCAGATTCATCAGAAACCATTCACATTGGCATTCTATTTCCATCTCTAATTATAAATTATTAAACTCCAAAAAATGGTTCAAATCAAGCAGATCTGAAAATCTTGAAAATGGACGGTCTAGATAATGTGTTGCAAGATGTATTAGGTTTGGAACTTGAAATCTTTCTTTTCTCCATATCTATGCATCTCAACGTCGAGGTGATCCATTAGATGTTTTTCCAACATCAAAACATTCTTTTTCAAGGGATTTTTGAGGTGCACCTTAATTCTATATTTTAAGGTGCCAACCTTATATAAATTTTTTCCTATATAATATATATATATATATATATAGACACACACACATACTTCTCAAGTGAAACTTTTTTATATTTTGGCTACTCAAACACCAATGTTTGCGCGAAAACACAAACATCACTTAAAAGATCAAGCTAGACATGTTCCATAGAAATTCATCACCAAGTAGAGCAAGAACAAATAAGACATAGACAGTCTCCATCCTTTCAGGAAGTTATTGAAGAATTCAAAGCTCCAGCATTTCCAAAAACATCACAACGCAAGCATCAGGATGATAGTGCAGCAAACATTCAAGAACGCGATGGTAGCAGACTTTGTATGACCATCGTGGACTACTCCACACCATGGTGTCTCCTCAACTTTGTTAATTTCCTCCACTTGTTCATCTTCTCCATTTTTGTGCCCACGGTTTCATCAACCAGCTAACCGTCTGAACTGAATGAAATTTTGCTCTTATCGTCCCAAAATCCAAGTCAAATCCAAATCAAAAGACTCAACCAGTTGATTCAACAAACCATGGATTTCTCATCAGAGGGATCGACCTCTCGCTTAGTGTTTGGGACACAAGGACCACAAAAGGAAAATGATTTTAAATTTGGTTGCCAGATTACCTTGATCTGCAGTCAAATATTCTACCACTGAGCTTAAAACTGAAAACATTGGGAATATGATTCAGTGACCTAAATGTTTCAATGAAGTTTCCAGGAATGTCAGAACTATTCTTAAGGGATCCCAAATTTGGGTGATGCCTAATTAGAAAAAGGTGTTCAGACTTCAGTCAATGCTTCACTTTTAAACGTTTCTATTTTTCTCATTAGCCATTCACAAAACTTATTTAACATTTTTAATATGTTCTTCTGATTTTTCCATATTTGAAAATAAATTTATAGACATGTAACCATAAATATTCATAACCAATAAAATAAGAACAAATAAGTTATAAGCCAATACCCATCCTTCACAAAGTCCTTAAAGAAATCAAGCTCCATTGTCTCAGAAAACATCACAACACAAGCATCTGGATGCAGGTGCAGCAAACTTTCTAGACCTCGCTGGTAGCGAACTGTGTAAGACCACGGTGGACTATTCCACACCATGAAAACTTGCAGGGAACACTTTCCATATCTGAAAAACCGATCCATGAAATCCGAATATGAAAGAGAAGGCTCTAGACCAGGATAGTAGCCCCATATCCGACCATTAACATGATGAGAATGCTCCAAGGTTTTAATTTCTTGCTTACCTTGAGACTCCACATTGGTTATCACTGTATTCGATTCTCTAGACTCATTTTTCTCATAATTAAGCATGTCTGTGTCAACCATGCCCCTTTTCTTGATAATTATGTCATCTGTACTATTTTCTCCCTTCTTGCTCAAGCTCAAATGCCTAAAACTCTCAGCATTGTTCTCCCCATTCATTTCAGTAGTATTGCCAACACTATTATTCAAGGGTTTTCTTCTCACCTTTTGAGCCTCACTCATCTGAAATCTCCCCGCCTGATTTTCAAAACTCTTAACCTCAGGTGTCTTCTCAACACCAAAAGGAGTTTTTTCGAGCTTGCTCCTCATGGCTTTCTGAATTAGCTTATCGCTCTTTGTGAGCCCTGTTACACCAGGACTATCTGGGTCTTGAAGAAGTGGATTGTTCATAGGATTCAACACTTCTAGTGTAGACCTTACAGCCCTATCTCTCTTCATAAAATCCCCCTTCGAAGACCTCTTTTGAATGCTCTCAAACCAAGGAGCCCACCCATCCCTTAAGGTTGAAGACCCACCACTAGTTTTCAAAAGCAGTGCATCTTCTACCTTGTTAATCTCCTGCATTTTAGAGCGAACAGTGTCATCAACTGGTTGATCATCTGAACTGAATGCCATTTTGCTTTTATCATCCAAATTCAGACCCAAATCCAAACCAAGAGAATCATCCCATTGATTCAATAAACCATCAATTTCTTCATCAGACGGCGTCTTAGTAAAAGCTCGTCTACTTACCCCCATTACATGGTCCCAAACAAAACCAGAATTCCCTTTTCTATCAGTCCTCAAACTGCCCTTTGCAATTTCATTGAAACCAATCCTCTCATCCAAATTCTCATCAAATCCCCCAAGCTTCATTGATTTCCCATAGTTAACCCCCTCAATTCCCTGCATATTATCACCATTAATCCCATCAGAATGTATAGAAGTTTTGTCATTAATCCTTTCTGAATCAGACGAATTTTTTGCATTAACCCCATCGAGACCAGGATCCCCTTCATCATCACCCCCATCATCACTCTCATCAATCCGATCATTGTTTTCATCACCAAAACCATCAAAGTCCTCCATTTCATCAGATGGGTCCCTTCGATCCTCAACACCTAAATCTTCATCTTCTAACCCTGAATCCCCCTCACCATTAACAGCACTGGAATTTCTCTCTGATTTTTCACCATTAATTTCAAAATCAGACTCAAAATTAGGGTTTGGAGGGGACTCTGAATCTATAGAGGTTTGATCACGAGAGGTAGACAGAAGCTGTACCTGAGGAGCAGAGGAGAGGCGGGCATGTAGAAGTAAGAGAGAGTATAGGAGGAGAAGAGAAGTAACCAAGATACAGAGAGCAGGGGTCGCCCAGCCATGGCTAGAATAACGTTTGGCTAATCGAGGTCGCAGTGAGCCTCTGGCCTGCATCTTCTCAAGTTTCCGGCTCTGAAAATTGAGGTGATTCAGCAGATGCTACGGTTCAAACCTAAAAGAAACCCAGAGTTTCGAGAGAGAGAGATTTAAAATGCCCTGCTATGAAGATGGAAATGCTTTAGCCACAAAGAAAGGAAAAAAAGAAATCAGAGACAGAGATGAATCTAGGATTTTTTGCTCGACTACGGGATGCCAGATTGAGCCAAAAAGCCTCCATTTTCTAAAGGTCCAAGCTCTGGAAGTGGAGGTGCTTTAGCAGCTACAACTGGTTCAAAGAAAGAAATGTAGGGTTTAGAGAGAGAGAGAGAGAGAGAGAGAGGAAAATAAATTTGGGGTTTTGCGACGGAGAATTGCCATTAAATGCCAGGAGGCGAACAGATGGAGAGTGTCAGTAGACAATGCATTTAATAAAATTAAAACTGAGGGCGCCAAACATTGAAGAGCGAAAGAGAGCGTTTGGCAATTGGAAGCTTAGAGTAGAGAAGACGAGCGTTCGAAAAATCGAACAGCCCACGGAAACCCGCAGATGGTCGGGTCCGAGTAACCAGTAAACCGATCGACCTCTTAAGAAACCAAAATTACAAAAAAGTATTTTTAGAAAAGGAAAATTGTTTCATGCGGACTCGACTGTATTTCCACCTATGCGGTCTAGAGGTACAGAGCATCCTTACACGTAGGTGATATATTTAAAAATAATTAAAATTAATTATTTAAATATATTTTTTAATAAAATTATTATTTTTAATTTTTAAAATTTATTTATTTTTTCATATTCACCATCTTCATGTTAGAAATTACATATTCTTAAAAATTAAATTTAAAAATCCATCTCAAAAATAGATTTTTAAGACGTGACTCATTTCTTCGTGGACTCCTAAAAACCGTGGCCCTTTTAAGAAAATGATTACATACTAAAAATTAAATCCAAAAGTCCATCTCAAAAACAGGTTTTTAAATAGTGACTCAGTTTTTCATGGACTCCTAGAAACCGTGCCCTTTAAGAAATTTGGGTTAAAACCAGGGGTATTTTCATCCTAATGGACTCCACTTCGTAAGTTAGGGGGTGGTTGCAAAGCTAAAAAGTTTAAGGTTAGGAGTATGATTTATAGAGCATGGGAGGGGGGGCGTTGGGCTGAAAAACTAAAAGTTCTAAGGTTAGCAGTAAGATTTGGAAATCGTAGGTCATATAGATAGAGGCCTAAAAAAATTGTATGGTCTAGATCACATAAAATAAAATAAATATGTTATAGCACACCATATTAGTTCACTTAACACACAAACTATCAATTTCTAGTATTATCATATTAAGCTAAACTTTTGGGAGGTTATACTTCTCATACTCACACCACCTGTATAAATTATGAAAAATTAAACCTAAATACCTATGTAAACTCCACATTATAGTAATGTTCTACATTACTTAGTATTTCAATTTTATATTTAGGTTTTATTTTTTGATATGTATTAAATTGAGCTAAATTTTTGGGTGTCTATACTTCTCACCCTCACACAAGTAAAACATATATAAAAATGTTATATCAAAAGAAATAAAATAACCAAAACACTCACGAAACTATAAGAGGTTGATAAATTTATTTCATGGGTGTGGTTTGAATAAGGTTGAAACCTTATACAATCAAAGTAAGGTGTACCAAAAGAAGTAATTTTGAAGTCAAAAATTCTTAGGATGGCCTGATAATCTATTTTTATTTCTAATTATAAAATTTAAGATTTAAAAAATAGTTCAAATCAAGTAGATCTATGGAATCTTGAAAATGAGCTGTCAAGATAGTGTTTTAAGATTAATATTTTTGGAACTCAAAATCTTCTTCTTTTTTTTTTTTAATAGGAAAAATTACATATATATTGATTGTAGTTTCCGTTATAACCAAAATACCACATAGTTTCTATTATTACTGAAATGTTCATTTTTTTCACTTTATAATGAAAATTTTTAAAAAGACTATTTTATCCTTTTTTCGGTTTTTGAACAACCGAAAATGGCTGGATTTTCGGTTGTTCAAAATCGAAAATAAGCTAATTTCGGTTCTTGAACAACCGAAAATAGTAGGGCTCGTTTAAACTTCTAGAATACGCAGTTCTGTTTTCGGTTATTCAACATCCGAAAATATCATATTTTCGATTGTTTAACATCCGTAATGTCCTATTTCTGGTTGTTGAACAACCAAAAGTAAGAATGCAAATTCCAAGCTTCTGTCCTATTTCCAGTTGTTCAACAACAAAAAATATGGTATTTTCGGATGCTGAACAACCGAAAATATGACATTTTCGGATGTTGAACAACAAAAATAGGACTGCATATTCCGACAAGCTTCTGGAATATGCAGTCCTATTTTTTTCGGTTGTTCAACAACTGAAAATAAAAAAGTAAATTCCAAGCTTCTGCCTATTTTCGATTGTTTAAAACCCGAAAAAGGGTAAAAAAATATTTTTTTAAAAAAAAATTGTTATGAAGTGAAAAAAATGGACATTCCAGTAATAACAGAAAGTATTAGGTATTTTGGTAATAACGGAAACTACAACAGATATATACGTAATTTTCCATTTTTAATATTCATATATCTCAACGTTGAGATGATCAATTAGAGGGTTTTCCAATGGAACTAAAATAGTTCCACCATGATTCCACATTTAATGTTTCCTCATTTTATTAGAATTATTTTATTTATTATTACTTAAAGGAAAAAGTTTATATAGAGCTGAGGCTCTAAACAATCAAATTAGAGCCCACCTCAAAAATTTCACTAGAAGATGTTGTTTTGATGCAAAATATCCTCAAATTGATTATCTCGACATCAAGATGCATGAACATGAGAAAAAAATGGATTTTTAAGTTTTGAAATAATGCATCTTGTAATGCATTTTGGGACCGTTAATTTTCAAGATTTTCAAGTTTTCATATATCTGCTTGATCTACACTTTTTTTTAAGCTTTAAATTTTATAATTAACAATGAAAATATATTGTAAGGCTATTACAAAGAATTTCCATTATTGAAACTACATTTCTCGATACTATTTGAAAGTGTATTTTTACTTTGATTGTTTAGAGCCTCTGCTTTATACAAACCACTCATACAAAAAGATATGGAAAATATTTTCAAAACAATAAAATAATGTAAAAAAAATAAATCCACCATTCTCATTTTTCTGGACATTAGGTGCTTCACGGCTTGCGGAACTCCGCATTTCACAAAACTGAGAAGTATGGCTTTCCAATTCTGATTTTTAATTATAGAAATCCTGAGATTTACTATAAGTTTTTGAACTTTCTAGTTCTGACAAATAACTTTTTGGTTGTCAAACAACCCTATTTTCAAGTAATAAACAAAATTTACAATAGTAGGATACAATTTCTCAAACAAATTATCAAATAAACGAAACTAAATTTACAAAACTTCATGATATACTGCTAAACATGGGGGGACTTGAAAAATCCGATGCCTATTTTATAGGTATTCCACTCCCCAAAAAAGAAGGCTTTTTGTGAGCCAAATGTGCCCTAAAGTGAGAGACTTTTTTTTTTTTTTGTACCTTATTGAGCTCCTTTAAGTTTTGTTATGGATTTCTTTCCAAAGATAAAATGTTGGAAAAATTATAAAAAGCCCCTCGGTATATACTTCTTATGTAACTTACCCCCATCCAAACATTTTCTCACTTTTTTCCCCACAACAACCTTTTTTCGCAAAAAGCCCCTCAAGGTAAAAAGTTGTTATATTTTGGATGGAAATGCACTTCCCGTACAAAAAAAATCAATTGACGCTGACTATCGGTCCCAAGTAGCGTATTGTCGGAGCGTAGTATACAACTGCCGGAGCGAATTGTCTAAAACATACTGCCGGAGCGCGTATGTATCGAGCGCCGAAGTGCTTTGTAAGGATTGTCGGATCGTTGTGCACACTGCCAGAGCACATTCATATACTGCTGGAGCGTTGAATACACTGCCGGAGTGCCTATAGACTGCCAGAGCGAAATGTCTTCAGAAGGTGTACCAGAGCGCGTTCATATACTACCGGAGCGTTGAACATACTGTTGGTGCGCCCTATTACACCGCCAGAGCGTTGTGGCTCCAACACACTATCAACGCGCCCTATTACACTGCTAGAGCGTTGTGGCTCCAGAGCATATATTGCCGGAGCGTTTTTGGGACTGCTGGAGCACGTCGTCTCCATAAACTGTACTGCCGGAGCACGTCTTTGTACTGTCGGAACGCGTCTTTGTACTACCGGAGCGCATTGGGTAAATTAAAAAATGGGAAACAGGAAAGAGAAGGGCATGTGAAAAAAATGGTAGTTTAGCTTTTTTCTTATTCCTTTTGGGTTAGGGGGTTTTTTGCTAAGGAAGGTTGTTGTGGGGAAAAAAAATGGGAGAAAAACGTTGAATGGGGGAAGTTGCATAGATAGTGTATATTGGGGGATTTTTTATAGTTTTCCCTAAAATGTACTCTTGTGAGATCTTACCGTAAACTTACTCCCTTAGGCAAAAGAGCAACTTAGAAGGGTTTTTTTTGGTCTATAATTTTGTGATACACTATAAAATCATGAGATGAGTATCTTGAAAAAAGAATTATTTATATCTTGAGTTCCCAACTAATTCTTTCTTTCTTTAGGTACGTATAAGTGTGTCTGAGTTAACCATCCATCAGGGTTCATTGTTGAGCCCATATTTCTTTGTTTTGGTTATAAACGAGTTAACGAGACACCTATAAAATGAGGTGCTGCATTGTATATTTTTTGCTGATAACATAGTTTTGATCGATCAGACTAGAAGCAACGTCAACATAAAGTTAGAACATTGGATGGATGCTCTAGATTATAAAAATTTTAAAATTAATCAGACTAAAACAGAATATATGAAACACAAGTCTAATAAACCACCTCATTGGTATAAGCGTAAGACCTCCGTTGGTGTGGTTCGTAGCATGGCTCATGTGTGCAAGACTTGTAATGAGTGAGGCCTTTGTGTAATGTGAGTAGCGGTTGGGTTTTAGTCTTAAGTGTGACGCAAGTGTACGTTAGTATCCTTGTCAAAAAAAAGAAGAAGAAGAAGGGCACGTTAGTATAATGCGTTGATAATCCAAAGCGATAAAAATAAAGAGCATTTGTCTAAGTCTGATTCGTTGCCCTTGTGTTTTCTAAAACTAGTAACAGAGCCCTAGAAAATTCTAACAATTGGTATCAGAGTGAGTTTGATCAGGCTATTGTAATTTATAGCGAGACACTGGAAGCCAGTCAATCAGGGACTGAGCTTCTTGGTGTTGAGATCAACATGCAATCGCACCAATTACAGTGTACATAAGCAATGAGATGCTATGAAACCATTTGGTCAGGGACCGAACTTCTTCGTGGAAGAGATCGACAAACCAATTATGGTGTATATAGTAAGCAGTGAGATGCTTTGAAGCCGATCAATTGGAAATTGAGCTTCTTAGTAGAAAAATCGATATACAATCACACTAATCACGATGGCAGATCTTGTAGGATGCCGAGGAAGATAAAGAACATAAACATAGAGATAAATGATGCACAACTAGCGTCGCATGACAATGATGTCCCAAATGCCTAGATTTGGAGGTCGAAGATACACTAATTTGATTTCTATTAATCAATTATTAATCATTTGACTTAAATATATGGTACCTTTTAGGGAATTAAAAAAAATCATTTTTTTATTTTTTGCAATTTCAAAATTATCCTCATATATTTAATATTTTACACTTGTAGCCCATTTTTTATAGTAAATGATGTATTTTAATTTTATTCTTTTTTTATATAACCGATTAAGCTCAAATGTTGGGCATTTATCATAGCACAATTATAAAATATATTTAAAATTCAAATAAAAATTATCAAAATGCCCCTATAATTTTAAAAAAATTAGAGGCATTTTGGTCATTTTATTAAAACAAAAGTTTATAAAGAGCCAAATCTAAAAACAATCAAATTAGAACCCATCACATAAATTTCACTATAAGAGGTTGTTTTGATGCCCAAATATCTTCAAATTTATCATCTCGATATCAAGATGCATAGATATGAGAAAAAAAACAGATTTCAAGTTTTGAAAATAGTGCGTCTCATCGATTTTCAAGTTTTCATAGATATACTCGACCTACACTATTTTTTAAGCTTTAGAGTTTTATAATTAAAATTGAAAATATATTTTAAAGCTATCACAAAAATTTCCAATATTGAAACCACATTTCTCAATATTATTTGAAAGTGCGCTTTACTTTGATTGTTTAAAACCTCGGCTCTATACAAACCGCACCTTTTTATTAATGGGAAAAGTTTACATAGAGCCGAGGCTCCAAACAATCACATTTGAGCCTACCTCAAAAATTTTGCTAGACAAGATTGTTCTGAAGCCCAAAAGTCCTCAAATTGATCATCTTGACATCAATATGCATGGACAAGAGAAAACAAGTGATTTTAATTCTTGGAAATAATGTATTTTATAATGCATTTTTTGACCGACAATTTTCAAGATTTTCAAGTTTTCATAGATCTGTCGATCTACACTATTTTCGAAGCTTTAAACTTTATAAATAAAGATGAAAATATATTTTAAAGCTATTACAAAGATTTCTAATGTTGAAACAACATTTCTCGACACTATTTAAAGGTAGGCTCCAATTTGATTGTTTAGAGCCTAAGCTCTATACAAAATGCACCATTTATTAATTCTAGAATATTTTTTACAAATGTAAGATGACAAGTATAAACTTCTGGGCTTTATTCTGATGTATAGAAAAGAAACTAAAATTAAAATGTAATCACACGTTCAGAATGTGGGACTTGAATCTAAAATATACAAATGACTTTAATTTTGATAATAAAATGGGGAATTTTTTAGAAGAATGGATTCTTCTCAAAAATTCATCTTCATTGGACAGACAGATAGCAACAAAATTTGGTATGAATGGGTAACCTGTGTGAGCATGAAACCCATGAATCTAGGTTTTACAAACAGATAGTCCAACCTGGGGAATTGCAATATCCTAGGTTGCATACAAGAGCTATCCAAACAGCATTGTCTCAACATCCAGGATTTGCATATCTCATTATCTGCATACCAAGGATATGAATCAAATTGAACATTCAATTATCTACGGGGCCAAACAACTCGTAAAAGAGTTTGCCCAGTTTGAACAGCTTAGCATCTCTTAAAAACTAACACTACGTTTCAATTTGATGCAAAACAATAACAAGATACAAGAGACAAAATTAGCCATAACCATACCCGGAAAAAGCTATTTTCTAGCCCCGATAACAGCCTCCAAAAAACCTGTTCGAGCTTATCAAAAAAATACGAATGTAGCATACCACCTATTTTGTTCAGAATAGAGAATATCATAAATATCCCTCAAGTAAACTTGGCACCTAACTTCAAACATGCTTTCTTATTCAGCCATCAAAAACTAGAATTACATTATCAACTATTAACATTCCTTGAAACAAAATCACAATGAGTTTTATGAAGCATCACATCCAAAGTTGAACATGCCTCTACTATCAGCCAGTCAAAGCTTCATATTTTTAGCTATGCTGGCCATTCAAAGCTTAATAAAGCGAACAAATGGAATACATGAGCCTATAGACACCACAAAACGGATACATACGCTTGGCCTCTTGGCCTTCTGTTTTGGGCTTAAAGGCCTCAGTGCTAAAATTCAAGACTCGAATCCATGCTACCCATACCAAAAAACTTCTAAAAAAAAAAGAACGATACTGAAAGTACACAATGAAAAAATTTACAGCCAAAATTACAGGCTATGTTCACCTAAAGCTTTCAAGATTTAGATGCATCTTTCTAGCCTTCTTTGACCTCACACTGAAAATGCTGATGAAATAACTCTCTATGCATATCTCCATAACTCTTGCTCTGCCTTAACTTCCTAAACTTCTTGAACCATCTTATCTGACTTTATGGCTTTAACTTCTTCATGCTCAACTTCACCATGAGTAACTTCAGAAACTGTTTTCTTTGCTTTACTCTCCTCAACTTCTTGAATCATCTCATCTGATTTTATCGCTTCAACGTCTACACATCCAATGTCACCATGAGCAACTTCAGAAACTGTTCCCACAACTCTTAAGTTCCTTAATCACAGCTATCTCATCTGCTTTTATTGCTTTAGCTTTTCAACCATATTGTCTGCTGTGCTACCAACTAACCCTTGACTAACTGAAACGATTGCACTATCCACCTTAATGTCTAGACTCATCCCATCAACCTTTTCTTCAGTGGAACCTTCTTCTACTGTGCATTTGAAACTGTTGCTGTTGCCCAAATCCTGCGCAATATCCCCAAGGAATGGCCTGACCAGTTTCCTTCGCTTGTTCTTTGAAGTGGTACCCTTAATTTCTCTCTCTATGGCTTCTTGATCCTCAGCAAACGCATTGGATCCATTCTTCTTCTTCTCCTGGACTTTGCTCCTGCGTTTGAAATTTGGATATGATTTAACAATGTTCTCTTGGACTTCTTCCATAACAAATTCAATTCCATCATCAACTAACTGGATTTCATCCCCATAATCAGTTCCGACATTAGACCATTGGGTTTCACCCTCATAGTCAGTTCCAACATTAGTTGATTGGGTTTTATACCCATCGTCTAGTTGGACTCGCAAGTTTAAGGACGGGTGTTTTTCATTACGCTTTTCACAATATCTCATTCTTGTCACTCTCCTCCTAGCAATCATTTCCAAGAGCTCACTCTCAGACAAATCAACATCTGGTGTATCAGCCCTCACATGCCTAGGCGGAGCATTGGATAAGCGAGAAAACACACTCTCTCTCCTAACACGGTTGGAAGGTGAAATTGACAGTGGAAAATATTCTTCATCAGATATCAAATGAGGAATCTCCAAATGAGAGTGCCTCAATTCATTATATCCATCACTCTGAAGTGATTTTAGAGTGGCACCACATGTGGCCACATGCACTTCACACTCACCAGAGCGTCCAAGCACACATGAGCCATTTAAATCAACAGTTTTCGCCTTAAGACTATGTGAAAGTGAACCTGTTAAGGTGTGATGACCAAAACACTGGTGTCCTGCTCGTCCATGGATTAAGCATGACCCATACATACATTCACGACCAGTAGAGATGCCATCCCCATACTTTGAGGGGAAATAACCAAAGCAATCTCCATCCATAGACGAAACTCTTGAATAGTGCAAGTCATCAGTACTTGGTATATCACAGCCCCAGGGTTTGCTGTTAAAGGCATCTCCATCCCTAGTGGAAATGCATGAATAGGGTACATTACCAATTCCTGGAATCTCAACACCCCATGATGTCCTTTGATATTCTTTTGCTAAAGCACTGTCATGATCCATATCAGAGTTAGTGGACTGACTAATGTAATCAGGGTTCAATTGGTCAGGGATACACCCATGAACAGGAGTAACCCGCCGAGTAGAATCTATTTGAGTTGTAGAAGGAACCTCACCAGGAAGAAATGGGACTTCATATTCATGCTCAAGCCTGGAGCCCTCAGCCTGAAGAAATGGTTGGGTGATATACCTCGGATCAAAGAGATATGACCTAGAGGAATCAGGGTAATGGCTAAGACAATAGTGTTCTTTTCCATCCTGAACAGTGGATAAATGTTCAGCACAATGGGCAGTTAAATGCCTACTTTCCCTAGACTCACTAACTAAAACCGACTCATATCCATCACTGCGGTTCCTTGGCTCATTGCTTAGGCCAATTTCCTGTCGTTGAAGGAGATTAGAGTTTATGACATTTGAACTTGTTAGAAATCTCCTTTCACTACAAGCATTAACTAGTACTGGACTCTCATTGAATCGGTTTCTCAAGTCAACATTCCCAAGATAGTTTGGTAATTGGAGATTAGGGTCCTCAACATCACGAGCTGTTACAGACCTTCCTCCTCCGGAAACACTAACTATAATTGGATTATTTGGATCATATGCATCCGTATTATTTCCCTCATCATCATTCAGCTCAAGATCCTCTGATAACAGGGGACAAGGCTCATTGGCACTACCTGCTATTGCAGGCCTTCCTTTCCTAGAAACCCTAACTTTTACCGGATGAGTTTCTTTGAAGCTATTCTTTCTTAGCTTGGGATCCGACATTGGTAGACAATCAGCCTTCTTTTCATAAAAGAGATGAATAAGCTCTTTAACCTGCAAGTCCAAAGCAACTCACTACATTTTGAATGCATTCTTTCAATTTACAGGAAATTGTACAGTTGTATAGTTAATTGGCCCAGAAGACATGGAGTCCAGAAAAGGACCTGTTCTTCAGACAAATACAGGAGGAACTTTTTGTCCGCATAATAACTCATTGCAGTTCGGAATTCATGTTCCTCAAGTACAAGGTGTGGCGAAAGCTTCTGAAAACGAATCTGGAAATATGCAGGTAAGGATAAAGCAAATGAAAATACAATGTAGAACTTCCCTGACCTTGTTAGAAAGATTTACTTCACGGAGAAGTGCATCATTATCCAACAACAATGAAAACACCATAACCTATTGTGACATCACCATCCACTGAAATGGGAAAGGAGAGAGAGACCCACCTCTGTGGTCATTTCAAAGATTAATGGGTCCTATTCCCTCTTCATCACTGCCCATAATTTCTGAGTAGGGCGATGACCCAATGGTTATTGAGTGTTCCATAGTCCATAGAAGTGGAATAGTATAGTATACTTTACCGAATTATGGAGTGGCCTAAAGAGGCTAGAAAATATCAGGATAGACAAGAGAGGGAGCCCAGTGCCCCTACCTGTGCTGAGAACTGTTTCCCTGATGATCTGAATGCATGGGGTACAATATCAACAGCGCCATCAGAAGACGCCCTAAATATCCCATACATCTTTCGTTGCTCGTGTTCAAAAAGAAACAAGAACATGCCAACTTTAATTTTTGAGACAAAAGATGCGTAGGCAGCGGGAAGGCCAAACAGGTTCCGTTTCAAACATTCTTTCATCGTCCATCGGTTGCACATGAAAATTGCACCCTCAAAATCAGAATCAATGCATTTGCCTTGGTAGAGCTCATCTTCAAAGCCCATGGGTGACCTCACTAGCAGCTGCCAAAAGTGTACAATCGTCAATTACGAAATCAGAGTCTCCCGACCCATGCCTCCTGTACCAAAAAAAAAAAGGCCGGAGATAAAGCCAGAACTATCGTTTCCTCATGCATCTGTACATGAAAATCGACTCCATACTGAACGTTCAGACTTTCAACCATCCATAACCGGGTAGAGACCAACTTTCACTCCAATGGTTTATCATTAAAAGCATTGCCACAAAATTCAAAGCAGAAATCTCTTCAGCAAAAAATTCACATGGATGTAAGACTTCCAAACCACAAACCCAAGATGTCAAAAAAGGGGATCACCGATCATATCAATTGCAAATTAACTAGTAAAAAGAATCTACATCGACTGTTCGACAAGTATAGAAATTAGGTATGATACCACTGGATCCAAATGATAATACTTCAGCATATGTGTCACACCCCAAGAATTTATGATACTGATATTCCTGAGATGTGACTGACAAAACATATATACATTGCTTGATAGGAAAAATATACAGTGGCGAATTCTTACAAAGTAACAAAAGAAAGTTTAAGCAAAACTACAATATCTTCCCAAAGTTGATCTTGACGAGGACTCAAATGAAACCGCAGTTATCCTGAAAAATGTTTACCATAGTTTGATGAGTTTGGCTACTCAGTAAGTGATCATCATAATCCTAAAAATAATCATGGTTGAAAGATATCAATATTTCCAAAAAAAAGATCTATTAACAAAAATGCATCAACAGTTTTACTTTCAATAAATGCATAATTAAGTATAATCTGAATAATTGAAATGCACATAACACTTTAACGCGTCAATGCATAATTCAAAGGATTTCACAAAATACCCTACTGGCGTCCCAAGTAGGTCACCTATATACCCCATCAGCGTCCTGATAGGTCCACTTAATCCCTATCGGCGTCCCAGATAGATCCACTTAATCCCTGCAGGTCCACTTATACTTCACCGGCGTACCGGATGAGTCCACTTAATCCCTACCGGCATCCCGGATAGGTTCACTTATACCTCACCGGCGAACCGGATGAGTCGACTTAATCCCTACTGACGTCCCAAATAGATCCACTTATACCTCACCGGCGAACCGGATGAGTCCACTTGCATACTTAAATTATTTCAAAATCTCTTTAAACATTCGAAAGCAGCAATATCATGTACTCAACATATCACTGAAATCATTAATATGAATTTCACTTAAACCATTAATAATGGTCACTCTCTATAACATTTCAAAAATAACCAATCAAATATTTTGGGCTCAAATTTAGAAAGGTAGCAGTTTGTAAAGGCATTCTAGCATAATTGCCAATTTAATATGTATAGAAAAACTCTTATAGAAATTCAAGAATACGGAATTATCACAATTTATGGGATATCAATCCCCAAATAAACATTTCACAACAAAACTATAATCAATTGCAAAAATGTCAATTTTTAAATAATAAGGCAGTCATTTGCACATGAATTTTACAATGTCTAAATATTCAAAACAGTAGAAAGAAATATCACAATTTTACTAAAAGCAAAAATATCACATTTATTTCTAACAATAGACAAGAAAAATAAATAAATTTATTTTTCTAAGAATTTACAGCATTCAAAATTTCTAACATAGATAAAATATCACAATTTTTATTAAAAAAATTATTTTTCAAGATAATGAGGTCACGTGCGCATAAAATTTATCGCGCCTAAAATTCATGATAAGAAGTAGAAATAATTATTTCATTTCATTTTTAAAAAGAATGGATTATTTTTCGAGACAATGGGGTCACTTACATACAAAACTTATAAAATAAAGATCCTGGACGGAAATATCACTATTTATTAAAAACAGACTATTTTTCAGGAAGATGATGTCACTTACACACAAAACTTATAAAATAAAAATCCTGGACGGAAATATCACTATTTATTAAAAACAGACTATTTTTCAAGAAGATGATGTCACTTACACACAAAACTTATAAAATAAAGATCCTGGACGGAAATATCACTATTTATTAAAAACAGACTATTTTTCAGGAAGATGATGTCACTTACACACAAAACTTATTAAATAAAGATCCTGGACGGAAATATCACTATTTATTAAAAACAGACTATTTTTCAGAAAGATGATGTCACTTACACACAAAACTTATAAAATAAAGATCCTGGACGGAAATATCACTATTTATTAAAAACAGACTATTTTTCAAGAAGATGATGTCACTTACACACAAAACTTATAAAATAAAGATCCTGGACGGAAATATCACTATTTATTAAAAACAGACTATTTTTCAAGAAGATGATGTCACTTACACACAAATATTTGAGAGGGAGCTTCCGATAAAAATTCGGCTCAAGAGAGGAGTTCACTGTGTTTCGACCAGAGAGAAAAATCTCATAAGTTTTCTAAAATAGGAGTCTTCACCTCTCTGAATTTAAATTCTACTAACATATTATTTTATTCTTTTATTACGTCACATGTGTGAGCGTTAGTTTACGCTTTAAACACCTAAAGCCCACGTCCTTTAGTGGACGTAGCAAGAGCAAGGAAACACAAAGCTTTTAAACGAAAAGCTTTGAAAAGTAGAGATGGTCCCTAAGGACCATCATGTTCAAATGAATCATCATGTATTAAAAGTTTATTTTCTTCTTTTCTTTTCTTTTCTTTTTTTTTTTTTTTTTTTTAAAAAAAAAAAAGAGTTTAGGATTGTTACAATATGATTTCAATGTAGTGACAATTATCATTTAAGATTTGTTTACGCCATTTAGGTGACAAAAGCAATTGGAGTTTGTCATTATTTTATGGCTATTGTTTAATCTACAACGAATCAATGACTCACATATGAAAGTGAGTTGCTAATGATCAAACCACAGTATTAAACTTTGCTGCGAGAAATGGCATGAAGAGAAAATCTATGTCCCCATTCACACCGACTGAACAATTAAGAACAGCAATCCAAAAATGAAATTTTGTTGGAACTTCAAATGCATGATTTCACATTGCAGACTGCTAGGCCACATACAGTCCTGCACCAGCTGATCTTACGAACTCGATATGACTCCAATAAAGTACAAAATTTGTATAAATATCAAGATGCCTCTTCTGCACGCCAACCCCATCTATACCTAAAATGTCTGGAACAGTGACAAGGTAGACAGATCAGTAGCAAAAACATCGGACAAACTTGCCAGTGAAGTGTTAATAGAACTTCTACATCGAATTCCTTGTCATGATATGACTGTTTATGACTAAAACACCCACCATAGAACAATAAAGACCCATAAAGAATACACACAATCGATCTAAAGTAGCCTCATTCCTTGAGGCATGGCTACAAAAATAATGTGCCTTTCCAGGAAACTTCACTGGACAATTTAGTTATTCACAATTTCACTTTTACGATCAGTAAGCTAGGATAAAAACCTAATACTGCAGTATCATCTCTTACACCCTATTCAGATGCTAAAGTTATTATAAGTCATCAACTTTGAACATAAAAAAATCTTCACCCCGAGTGCAAAAGAAATACTTAAATTTTAGATAAAAGACTATATTTCCAGGGAATTGCAGGAACTCTCCAATCACAAGAGAGACCTATTAAAGCATTGCCGTAAGAATCTGCATGAAGCACAAAAGAAGCCACAACATGGATCATCTTAGATTAGTCGGAAAGCCTCTCCATATAAACCTCAACGTTGGTCCAACATTATCAACCAAATTCTACCAGATGGAATGATTGAGAAGTCAAGAGCTCATGCTACACAAAGCTAATTCTCAATGGAACCCAGATATTGGTAATGGATGTTACCCATAACAACATCGAAGGGGATATGGAAAAAAATGCATGAGCTTCAATTCCAGAATAACATTATCTACACTGCTTATGCCCAACACTAGAAATCCCCAACCATATGGGAAGCTCTAGTCACTAGCAGCTTCTAACTTCTCATAGTTTCAAAGATGTAGTTGACCATGAAAACAGCTTAAAGAGCAGCACCTCTTGGATCATTTGGTCTCCTACGTCCTTGTGAGTTCATTCAGCTCTTAGAAAATGAAGCAACTCCCTCCTTCAATATCGCCAATCCATCATTCCAACACAGAACATTGACATGGGGCGAATGAGTCCCTTTAGGAATACCCAAACAAAAGGAATTTGTAGTTTCCAACCAAAGAACATTAACAACATGGATGAAGATATGGGCATTAAGCACAATTAAAAGCGACACGAGAATCAATAAGGAGAACAATAAGAGTACAAAAAATTAGGGGCATACCAAAAATACAAAGAAAGAAAATGAAACACATATAGAAAACAGAAATACGGGAACCATGAGGTTCCCTAAGCAAAGTAGGTCCCAAGTTCATAAGGTCAGAAAACTATCAACCCATATGAATACTAACAATAATGTAGCTTTCTAGATCAATTTATACAAAAAGGACAATCACAGGGGATGTATATCAAACAAAATCTCTACACATTCTTACAAACACGCCTGAAGAGAGTGGTCAGATATAGCCCATAAAAATTGGGCACTTAAGCCCCCAGGGCAACAATAACAATGGCATAATTACCCCTTCATTACAAAAAGAAAAGACAGAAAAAAGAAGATATGAACTACACCGCCATAGCACAAACATTACCACGGTTTGAGTAAATCAAATATCTTTATAGGGAACAAGCAATTTGGATAAAATAATCAACAATTCACTCCAGATGTTTTCTAACCTATGCAACCATAGAGATAATTGTCCACGGTTTTACGCACATATTGACACACCAAGGACACAACACCCATGCCAAAACTTCAAATACTACACTTCTTCTTAACCTTTCTTTCTTGAAACCTCACTATAGAAGTACTTAACACCACCTCACTAAACGTCACCTTAGATCCCACCTCCCCCATTCTTTTAATGGTGGACAGTCATGCCAGGTCTAAAAGGACTTAGACCATGTTGGTGATTCAGACACTCATACCATGTCAGACAGTGACATGCTTATTCGCATCCTCGAAACATAAACTCTAACACATTGATCAAATGGGATGAATCCCCAATCCACAAGACCTAAAAGGACTTAAACCATATAGAGGAACAATGTGGGAAATGCAACCACAGACTCAGGAAATGTCCAAAGTGAACTAGAATAGCTACCTGATGATCACTCTAACAAATGTTAACCAAAATTCAAGTTTGGTCATTAACCACAATTCAACAAACTTATAAAAAAAAAGAAACTTCTAAAATGATTACGTTCAAATGTAACGCCCAGTAATTGACAGAACAAAAAGCATGCTTGTTTACGCATTTGAATTCATCATCCAAATCAGATAATGGAATAATTACTTAAGCTTCCCCCTCTTCAAAAGGAAAAACACATGCATGAACTACATTTAAGAAGGCACCCGCTCTGTATGTAGAGCCTTGAGGGAAGCCAAGGCCCTAGCGCCTCGCCTACTGATAGGCAAGGGGCTATCTAGGAGCCCGCCATGTGTTTTGTCATTGGTTTGTACTTGTTCTCCAGTTTGTTTGTGGGTGTAAGCATTGCGTGTATAATGCAGTTTGTATAAGGCTCGAAATTTAAACTATCGAAGCAAGGTGTACCTCCAAATCATGATGAAACAAATATTTTAGTTAATGGAAACTCATGAGATGTCTATTTTCAGACAATCTTATGAAATTAAAGTTCTAAAAATGGTGCAAATCAAGCCAATCTACAAAAACTCGAAAATCTCGAAATGGGATAATGCATTACCAGATGAATTATTGTTGGGAATTGAATTCCTTTACTTTTTAAATGAACAATCGAGATGAACTGTCAAGGTATAAACTTGTGTGCCACACTTTGAAGCTATGGGAGAGAGCGATTAAGCAGTAACTAACACATGAAATAAGTGTATCAAAGAATCAGTTCAGCTCTATGCTAGGGAGGTCAACAATTGAGGTTATTTTCCTACTTAGGCAGATGATTGAGAATTTCCGGGAGAAGGGAAAAGACATCCACACAGTGTTTCAAAAAGCGTTAGGCGGCACCTAAGCGATCGGGGGGGTCCAGGCTGCCCAAAGCCTAGGGGGCGCCCAAAACCTGGGCAGCCCAGTAGAAAAAAAAATTTGGGTTTTCTCTCTCTAAAATAGCCTCTAATGGGTTTTAGATTTCAAATGAACCTAAAACCCACAATTTTGCCCCTTTAGCATTAAAAATGACCCAAAAATACCCTTTAGGAGCCACATTTCCGCCCCTAGGTGGGGCGCAGGCCCTGGGCGGCCGCCTAGGCAGGTTCAGGCGGGCGCTCGGGGATATCCGCCTAGGCGGCCGCCCAGACGCTGGGCAGCTGCTTTTTGAAACAGTGCCTCCACGGGGTCTTTATTAATTTAGAAAAAACATACAGAAGGATACCTAGAGAGTAAATGTGGTAGGTGTTGAGAAAGAAAGGAGTCTCTAAAGGATATATTAACATGGTGAGAGATATGTGAAATGGAGTGCTAATTAGTGTGAGGACAATTAGTGGAGCGACAAATGAGTTTTCAATGACAATAGCCTTACATCAAGGGTTAGCATTGAACCCATATCTCTTTGTTTTGGTTATGGATGAGTTAACTAAGCTTCTACAGGATGAGGCACCATGATGCATGTTATTCACATATGACATAGTTTTGATTGACAAGATTGGAGGCAGTGTCAATGCAAAGTTAGAACTTTGGAGATTTCTCCATAATCAAAATGTTATCAAATTAGTTGGACTATGACAAAATATAAGGAATACAAGTTTAGTAATAATACGAGTAGAAACCAAGAAGTCGTTAAGATTGATGGCCAAGAAATGCCTAAAATAGATTATTTTTGATATCTTAGGTCCATAATCCAAGAGAATGGAGAGATTTAGAGAACGAATTGGAGATGTGTATCCAACACTTTATGTGATCGTTGTACATTAATGAAACTGATGGGGAAGTTCTATAAAATGTTTGTAAAACCAGCCATACTTTATGAGACGGAATGTTAGGCGGTCAAAAAACAATATATCCATAGGAAGAACATAGTTGAGATGAGGATGTTGAGATTGATGAGTGGCAAAACAAGGATAAAATTCGAAATGAATACATCTGACGTAACTTAGGGGTGGCTCCAATAGGTGATAAGAAGAGACGAACTAAACTAGATGTGGGCTAGCCATGTGCAGCGTAAACCTAATAAAGCATTGATTAGGAAGGGCGATTTGGTTCTAGGGGAAAGCCAAAATGGCAAAGATGGAAGTAGTGGGAAAAGAGATGGTGACTTATCGTTTGACATAGGGTATGACTCTTGATAAAGCAGAATGGCGGAAAATGATTTATCTAGCTGATCCCAAATTGTTGGGATAAGACTCAGATGATGATGATGACGATCCACACATCTCAAGGTCGAGGTGATCGATCAAATAGTTTTCCAGCGTCGAAACAATCTTTCCTGGTGGGTTGTTGCCCTTACTTCTATAGCATAAGGTTGAGAACTTATATAAACTATTTCATATATATACAGAGATTTGTGTGTATGTGTGTGCATATATGTATGTTGCATGCATAGAGAGAGAGAGAGAGGACATTTTGAAGGAACCTCCATAAGGTTATATAATCTCAAATCCAAACCCTAAAGCAAAAAAGCAATGAAATTTGATTTGAATACTCCCTTCTCCACACACGCGCGTGAAAATACACATGCACGCATGCACACACCCATGCCTACATACATGCACGCACATGCATGCACAAACGAATGTGGTCATTGGGACAACTCAACCATGAGGCACCCACCTAGGCAGCCAAGGCGGCGCGTTCCTCTATCTAGAACACAATACCTAAGCACAAGCATGTGAATGCACATATACATACAAATAGATCCATGACAAAGGATCCTACAAGCTAATGGACTTTTTATTGTAACACAAGCCCGTTGAAGCCAAAGGGGGTTGTTGGATGCTAAATATCTCATTCTATTGAGCCAAAAAAAAATACCAAAGAAATGGTCCATAACGAGTCCACCTTATTCAAATAGCGCAGGTCGTCCATTTTATGGATGGTGGATCTAGGCATTCAAGGACCCAAAACGTATTTCCTTAAATTGTTCATTTAATGAATTAAAGATGCATTGCAAAATTTCAACCAGAAAACCCTAAGCAATGTATAAGCCAACGGGCTTAAACTTCCAGCATCCGAAGATATTACACTTTTTGTTGGTTGGACACATAGCATAGTCCTTTCCAACATTTTCAAAGATCAAGATTCCACCAACGCTTACTGGATTATGTGGAAAAACAACAAAATGTGGCAAGTATTGTCCCCACCATATTGTTGACACAACCCTTGCAATAAGTGTTGAAGACTCTGGTTATGACTTTAATTTGATAAATTTGAATAAAAAAAGTTAAAAAATAAATAAATAAAGAAATAGATTACCATGAAAGATATATATGACCTGAGGTCACTGATGTGTTGACTTTTGATACAAGTATTGTTGTTGAAATCTCAACAGCACTTTATTTACAAAATATGGAACAACAATTTATTTACAAAATATGGATTATTCTTTTTAAAATTATTAAATATTTTTTTGCAACTACGATGTTTTTGTATGTTTTATTTTTATTTTATTTTTTTGAAAGTGTGTTTTTGTATGTTTTATTCTTTATAATAAAATAACTCATGACCCAATGTCAACTATCCTAAAGCTGACCAAATCTAGAGTCCGTGGGAAAGAAGCAAGTGACACTAGAAAATAGATATTTGATAGAAAATCAAGGCTAGGTAATTCAATATATTGCTAGGTGGTTTTATCATACCCGCATTTCTCTTAATAGTGCTCGATTATACAGCTTCCATACAATGTTGGAGGCAATTAGCCCATTTGGGCCAAGGTTGAAAGGCCCCTTTCTTATAAGCTTTCAGAGCCACGGCTGAAGAAAGAGGTAGAACACACTAAGGAGTACCGCAAGACCCATAAGGATGGGTGAGCTCAACTCGGGTTTTCCATAATGATACATAGGGTGATAGGAGCATGTTGATTAATACGTAATCAATAGAACACTACTTGAAAACGGTTCTTTTGTTCAAAAACAAAAGATTCCAAATGTCATTGGAAATTCTTTCTCCCATAGGACTATTCGATCTATATGCATTAGGATCCCCATTCATAGATTTCTCGGATCAAGAAATAAGAGGTTCGAACCATTTCTTCTTACTCTTTTTCAAATTCTATAAATGTTTCATCATAAGTATAATCATAAACAAGCAAATTCCCATTGAAATGAAAAAGTGTTGGTGAATTGTCCCTTTCATACAATATTTTTGAGATCCATAGATGCTTATGAAGATGTTCATGATGCATAATATATATTCTCTTTTATTGATAAGGCTATTGAGGAGGTTGGGGATGAGCATGTAATTCAAGTGGTTACAAATAATGCTGCTCCTAATTTAGCTGGTACTTCACAAAAGGTGAGGGAGATAAAGGAGGAGGTCGATTTAGAGGAAACTGAGGACGATGAGCAATGTTGAAGAGGGTGATGATTCTGATGATGGCCTCGATTCAGATGGGGGCCGATATGCAAGTGATTATGAAGATTGTGACTAGTGACAATTGAAGAAAGAAAGATATCCTCTCTCTTCTTTGTATTTCATCTTGTGTTGTCATTTCATCCTCTTGGATTGGACATTAGGGGTATTGGTTTTATACTTCTCTTTTGTATTTCATTTAGTCTGGTTGCGATCGTGTTCATGTGCCAATACGGCGTATGCAATACCCAATTTGTATTTAATAGTTGGAGGTTAATACACCATGGACTTCTTTATGTTTTTGTCCTTCTTCACTAAATTTTGTAGTTTTGAATGTGTTCCAATATTCATGCATAAATATTTGCATGGAAAAATTAGTTAGAATACATATAAATCCAAAAAAGATAAAAAATAAAATTAACATATATGCAATTTTTCACCTCAAATGCGACCCTCTAATGCATTATGCCCCCGCCTAATGTGTTATGAGGCCATAGGCCCATCGACCCACCCTGCATATGCAAAACTTTACGATGTGCCCATATATATGGCACGTCGACTGGAAAGGCAGGAGCATAGTTGTTGGGAGCACAAGAGTGTGGGGGTGAGGGAGCCTTCGATCAACCCTTGGCTGAAGTTACCTACCATTAGAGCGCTTGGGAGCGCTGCTTAGGTAGTGACCTAAAAGTGGTCTCCTATATATGCACTATATTTTATATGGGAACATAAGGGGAATGCCCAATATTTTATATTTGTATATGTTCGTGTGTAGATATGTACATATTGCATATCCGTCTTCCACCCTCGAAATATTTGAGGGTTCTTTCTTATTACTTTGGGCATCGTTTTTAAGGTTTTAGAGTGAAGATGGCCCAGTATTAGAGGATTCAAAGCCGAGGAGATCAAAACTAGAAATCAAAATGTCTTCGAATCTTGGTTTTCGTATCAAAAGTTCAGAACCTAGGATCAAATCTTTTTGTAAATTTTCATTTCCAACTACCATTTTTTTTTTTGGAGCAATGCCTTCTTCTTCATCAGGTAATAATGATCCAGCATGGAAATATCATAGCCTCAACAATCCAAAAATTTGAAATAGTATTTTTTGTATCCTATGTGAGAAAAAATATTCAACAGGTATTTTCCAACAAAAAAAAACATGCTGTCAAAATTACTAGGCATGTTTACCAAGATTGCAAGTGCCTTAGGGAGAGGTTCTTGAAGTGCATGGATGTGGACCCAATTGTATTGGATGAACCTAAGGGAGCGGGTGTTCGAGTGTGAGGACGTTACTTGGTTGGATGTCAAGCAAGCTACAAGGACTGGAGAAAAAGTAAGGCCTGGCACTAGCTCAGAAAGGAAGAGTGTCAAGTCCACATCAGCATCAATTCTGGAGATCGAGGAGGTTGAATCACATAAGACAGAGGTAGAAGTGTATGTGGAGAAGGGTGATGATACTGATGATGACGGCTCCTCAACCTCGAGAACAGATGGGGAGATGCACGTGATAAAATCATCACATGACTTCTACGATTAAGAGTTGAGAGTTGGCATGACTAATTGAGCATGAATCTATTTATTACCTTTTACATGTTATGAACTTTTGGTCTATGGAGTTTGAAAATTATGTTTAGGTTGTGGCTGTGAGGTTGTGGTCGTTAGCTTATAATTATGGAGTACATGTAGTCTTTGGATGTTATGTTAAATTGCTAATTGATGATACTAAATTGTTAATTACCATAGCTATTGGGATGGAAAGGATTGCTTTGTTTAATGGAAGACAATAAACTCTGTTATTCTTTATCGGACTATGAGGTTATCGAGCAACTCGGTCTAATATTTTCGACAAAAGTACTAAATAAAAATTTCTACTCACATAAATCATACATTTATGTTTTTCTACGTGTTATTATATTTTATAATTTTTCACCATTTCTTTAAATTCATTGACTCGATGAGCCACCTCTGTATCGCATCGAGCCACATCTCTGCATCGAGTCTGCATCCCACATTTGATGACATTGGCCAGTACAAATATCCCTAATAACTAAGAACATTAGGACACCAAATTCCAAGCCACTAAATAGAATGACATCTAAGCACATCTTCACAAACACAAAACTCAACCAGCAAATTAATCGAAGAATCCCTTCAATGCAAGGTTAGAAATTACAGCAGAAGTTCTTAATAAACACCCTTTCATCCATTTTATCAATATAACATGGCATAAAATAGTAAGTTGCTAGTCTTAAATCAAGTTATCAAAATGGAAAACAAAACCCCAACATTTGCAAAATCTTTCAATTTTTAATTAGTAACAAAAACTTAACAAAGAGAAATGTATTTCTACATAAGTTGGGAGAAAAGGATGCATAATGTCGCTGCGACATATTCCTATTATTGAAAGTGTGCAATTGAATATTCTTGCAAATGACAGAGCCAAATGTGAAGAAAGGTCAGCAAGTATTATCTTATGAGCCAGAATGCCAATCTCATTAACATGGCACCACATATGAATCGCATAATATATGTATATAAAGTAGTAGAAGCCCCAAGACTAAAATAGAAATCAGATGAACAATACCAAAAGTTGCATACAGTAAAAGGAAATAATATGTTTAATGATGGCAAAGCAAGAAGCCTTAACAAGATAGGGACTTGCCTTTGACAATTTCAATAAGGTTTTGAGTTCGTAAATTAAACTGCCAAAAGATTGTGATGCTTGGGAAACAAAAATGTTTAAACAGATCTCCAAAGAACAAAACTAAACACTTTAGAATAACATCAATCAAAGAAAGTTAACCCATGTTTGCATAACATAGTCTCTAACTGATCTCACTAGAAAGGTGAAAACTCGCCAATCCAAAAGTGTAGACAAATCACATACAAGCAGAGTAGCACCACTGCATCAGATACATTCCAAATACCAGTTTTATATCGACGCTGATGCTCATCTGGTGTCTAACACATATTGAAGAGTGCCTAGTAGTTCATCTAAAAAGACCAATACAGCCAGACACATCCACATAAAGTTTTTAATTAAAAATATGTTATTTTGAAAAATTTACACATTTCTTTATACAAACTTCTTGTCTTCGTATTGGTAAAGCGCACCGACCCTTGAGAAGGAGACTCAGCATTGAGCCTCAAGGGGTGAGTTTTACCTACTTTTGTGTAGTATAATTAATTATTGGCACACTATGTGATCATAAGCACTCCCCATGCAATTGTACGCTTTAGCATTCCCTGCAACATGTCATGGATTCCAAACCTAGCCCTGATGTTCATTTTCTTAAAATGCAATTTCATATAAAAATATTTTAAAAAAGTCACTCGTAGTGGGATTCAATCTCAAGCCCGTTGACATAACAATGTCCACTCTACCATGAGGCCTATGGGCCTTTTAATGTAAAAGAAATGATGATACTTCCATATAAGGTGTCGATACATACTATAAATAAATAAAATAGCCTAGGATGAATGGTCAACATGCAGGGTCCGTGTCTACTTGTGTCAACACACAACACGGTTTAAAAACTGCAGTACTAGGGTGACACTTCCAAATGCATTCCAAAGCCAAGAGTACAAAGAGATAACAAAATTGATGTACCACAACCTTCCCTTGCATATCTAGGCAAATAGCAGATATAAGAGACATGTAAACTTCAAATCTACATCAAGATTCCCCTCCTAACCAAGCATGATAGAAATAAGATTACGATAAACAGGAAGTGATTCTACGACCCCAAGAGAGACCTCCCTTAATACTTATTTCAAAAGCATGAGGATCACATAGCATGTCCACACAAGGTATGCCGAGATTTTTTAAAAAGGCTAGTAAATGGCTGGAGAAGCCACATCTTGTTACAGTGCACTCCTCGCCTAGATTGGTAGTTGCTGCAAATACTGTAATGCCACACTAGGTTTACTCAGCAAGCATCAGGCAATGCATCAGAACATTAACGAGATTCTAAACCACTCCTACAAACTTCTAGCAGATCACCGGTACACTACATCATGCTTCATATATAATCTAGATTTAAAGTTATCAATCCTTCACATGAACTGCGCAATCCCTATGTTCCCATAAAAGATGATCTTAAACAGCCCGAGGAAGTTCTCATAAAGAAAGAAGACACCCCAAAGAAATATTTGCTTCACACGTTTGTTACTAACATTTGCAAATCCCTTCACTATAGTGCATCTAGACATCTGACGCGCATCACTAGAATAGGCAAAAGAAGCGCATTCCTTTTATATGTAAAGCAAACAATATCCATACTGCGAATATTGCCTAAACACCAAGTATACAGGACAGACCAGAAAACAAAATACTTCAGACGAAAATCAAACAAATGAAGTAACGTTTGACAAAAGCCAAGCTAAACAGAAAACCCATAATAATGAAATCCAGAAAGGAAACAAGAAAATCACCAACGAACACATTGATATCCATAAACCAACCAATGTAGTCCAAATTCAAGCAAAAATAAAATAAAAAATTTCCAGCAAAAACACTTACACTAGCACAAGACTTGAAGCACAATTTTGATCATGCAACGCTCGCCCTAACTCGGCATCTCAGAGCATGGTCAGACCACAACTATAGCCAAGCACAATCAGGCAGATAAAAGCGCCAATGTAACACGTTTTCTAAAACAACAAAACTCCCAAAAACCGGTTAGAAACAACAAACAAATAGAATCAACAGCAAATAAATAAAAAAACTTAAAAAATGCAGAGATAGAGAAACAATAACAAATAGGTAAACAACTTTAAATTCCCGTTCGGGGGAGATCCGACGCTGCAATTAAGGTTTATCCTCTCGGTTTTGCAGTTAGGGCACCAGATCCAATGTTCCTGGACTCTAATCCCAGCAAGCCAATGGAAAATAAAAGAAAAATGAAGAGGGAAATTGGAGAAGAAGAACAGCCAGAAGAGGGGACAGAAGAAAAATCAAAAGAAGATGCGGAAGAAGAAATGGTCCACAAACAATAAGCCCAATCAATCTATCAAAAAACCTAACCCTAACCCTAAATCGAAACGAAGCAATTTACCGATATCTAACAATGTCAGGGACCCTAAGCCAATAATAGTAAAACCCAAGAAAAGAAAAAGGAAACGCCAGGAGATGGCCGCCACAAACTCGAAAAACCAGTCTGAACTTTGAGAAATGGCAGCTCTACGAGATCGTACAAACGAATTCTCACAGGCGATTAATACCCTGCAAAGGATCGAACCCTAATTTTAGGTAGGAAGAGGAGAGAGAAAGACTTTGGAGAGAATTTTAAAGGGAACAAAGGAAGAAAGCCGTGTGTTGAGGGGAAAAGAGAAAGGTGGAGAGAGAAATATCCTAGAGAGAGAATTTGAAAGGCCACAGAAGAGAGAGAAACGGAAAGGTTTCTAGAGAGAGAATTTGAAACTCGGAGCGAGTGGTGGAGTACGTCCCGCTTCAAACCCAACTTACCCAGTCCCTGTTCGGTTACAATAATGGAAAAAATTTCTCTGCGGTTAGGTTCGTTCAAGGGAAAGTTGTTTCATGCGGGCCGGACCGCATTTCTACAATATGCGGTCCAAAGGTATAAAGCATTCATCTATCGGTTATAATCGTATAATGCGACCACACTTCTAGAAAACTATATTTTTGGCATTTGTATGACCCCAAATTTTGCACACACATTCTCTTCATCCTCATAATCAATCCTATAAAGAAAATTTTCAATTTGTAATCTAGAAATGGTCAAAAGTAGTACCCATCCAACAATGAATCTCGACTATCCATTTGGTGAATTTCATGATCTAGGCTTTGAAAAATTCAAAATCATTTTTTTCTTTTTTTGAATTATTAATCTAATGATGATAACACTATATAAAAAATGTAGAAATAAAAAAAAATGCTTTTGAAGCCTATGTCTAACCATCTTAATAAAATGGATGGCTTATATTAATTGGGCTGGAATGAAAACTTTCTAGAGAATTTTTTTCAAAATTTTTTTTTTTGTGATTGTTCTTCAGAATGAAAAGAGTGTATATTTAAAAATTCATATCAAACAAATATCTTTAACATAGTTTTTGAAGATGGTTGCATTATACTACCATTCAACCGTTGCATGAAATCATCCCCCCATCTTAAATATGGATGCAAATAGGTGGTCTATCTGAAAACAAGTGTAACTGACGGTCCAAATATTTTCTTAACATAATAACTATTATTTATAGTTTTCAATCTTTTTTTTTTCCATATTTATGATCTCCATGTTAAAGATTATACATTCTCTAAAAAATAGTATCAGATTATATTTAAACAATATATTTATTGTCAAGCCGGCATTCCTACAATATACGGTGTCTTTTTTAAAGGGAAAATTGTTTCATGCGGGCTAGACTGTATTTCTACAATATGCAGTCCAAAGGTACAAAGCATCCATCTTAAAGATGGATGCAAATAGGTAGTCCATCTAAAAATAAGTGTAACTAATGGGTCCAAATGTTTTTTTAATATAATTATTATTTCTACTTTTCAATTTTGCTTTTTTTCCATATTCATGATCTCCATGTTAAAGATTATACATTATCTAAAAATTGGTATCAAATTATATTTAAAAAATATATTTATTGCCAAGCCCATATTTCTACAATATTCTGGCTGGCCACATAGAAACCGTGTCCTTTTTAAAGATGGATGCAAATAGATAGTCCATCTAAAACCAAGTGTAAATAATGGTCCAAATGTTTTTTTTAATATAAAGATTATTTCTAGCTTTTTACCTTTTTTTTATATATATTCATGATTTTCATGTTAAAGATTATACATTCTCTAAAAATTAGTATCAAATTATATTTAAAAAATATATTTATTGCCAAACCTGCATTTCTACAATATGCGGGCTGGCCGCATAAAAACCGTGTCCTTTTTCAAGGGTAAATTGTTTCATGCGGGTTGGACCGCATTTCTACAATATGAGGTCCAAATGTATAAAGCATCCATCTTATTCATCTTAAAGATGGATGCAAATAGGTGCTCCAACTAAAAACAAATGTAACGAACGGTTCAAATGTTTTCTTAATATAACTATTATTTCTAGTTTTTAATCTTTTTTATTTTTTTTTTCATATTCATGATCTCCATTAAAGATTATACATTCTCTACAAATTAGTATCAAATTATATTTAAAATATATATATATATATTGCTAAGCCCGCATTTCTACAATATCAAGTAAGGCGCGACTCTAAATTTGGCAGGATGCTGTAGGTCACGGGGTGAGTGACATCTTGCGATGGCCTCATAATACGTTACAATACATAAGGTAATTTCTCTTAAATGTATTTTCTAGAGCCAACCCTGTAATTTCTTTTAAAATTATGAAGGGTGCGCTTTGTATAGAACCGAGGCTCTAAACTATCAAAATAAAACCTACCGTCAAATAGTGTCAAGAAAAATGGTTTCAATACTGGAAATCTTTGTGATAGCCTTAAAATATATTTTCATCATTAATTATAAAAATTAAAGCTTCAAAAAAAGTGTAAATCGAGCAGATCTATGAAAACTTGAAAATCTTGAAAATTAACTGTCCAAAAATGCGTTACAAGATGCACTATTTCCAAAACTTGAAATCCATTTTTTTCTCATGTCCATACATCTTGATATCGAGATGATCAATTTGATGATATTTAGGCATCAAAACAACATGTTCTAATGAAATTTTCGAGGTGGGCTTTAATTTGATTGTTTAGAGCCTTGGTTTTATATAAACTTTTTCCAATTATGAATAATCTCTTAAATATATTTTATAAACTTCCAACTCCTTAATATTTTTAATATCATAGACTCTGTTTTTTCTTTTGTTTTTACCCCTAGTTAAAAAGTTATAATAAGTTAAAAACTAAACTACCATTTCAATCTTCCCTTATCCATCAAAACCACAGTTAGCAAGTCACTGTTTTAAATGCGATTTTTTCAAAAAATCAGAGATTTGTAGGAAAATATTTTAAATTACACATTTTTCAATAGATCATCAAAAAAACTTTTTTTTTTCATGAAAAATTTTAAAACGTGATTTTTTAAAGCTTTATAAAAAAGTCGGTTCAAAAAAACTTTTTCTTTTTGCCTGTATACTTTTTCTTTTTTGAAAGATGAATATCTTTTTTCTATTTTATGTAACTTCTATTTTCATTTTTTTTTCCTATTTTATGGAACTTCTAGTTCCATACCTTTTTCTTTTATGAAAGATGAATACATTTTTCTTATTTTATGTAACTTCAATTTTCATACATTTTTTTTATTTTATGTTACTTCTATTTTCATATTTTTTCCTATTTTATGTAACTTCCATTTTCATACATTTTCTTGTTTCATGTAACTTCTATTTTCATCACCTCTCTCTCCCACTAAAATGCAACATCTCTTGCCCTTCGTGTTCTCTGTCTAAACTCTAAACTCTCTAAATTTGGTGCTTTTTTTTTTGGCTATAGTTAGCTTAAAGCATTTAATGAGAAATTTATGGTACTTTTTTTGAACCATGCATTATTTTTTATTTTGAATCTTTCTAATGAATTTTATATTTAATTTTGGATGATGGGATGAAAGTTACGACTCATGAGACTATTAGTTTAGGAAAGTTTTTATGGATGAATTAGTTATTGATGGTTTAAGCATATTTTTATTTTTAGAATTTTAAATTTCATTTTTTTTTTTAACTTATCCCTTTGTTTCACTCCGATATTTTTAGCCTAATCTGATATATTAGCGATTTAAAGAGAGTATTTTTGCTGATCCATATTTTTTGCTCAATTTCTTCATCCAACTTTTTGAAATAAAATCGATTTACTTTTAATTTTATGGTTAGTCGATATATTGATACTCCTCGACTTGCTAACTATGGTTAAAACTCTCTCTCTCCCTACCTGAAATGAAAAAGTGCAGTCAGACGGTAGTGAGGCTTATGAAATTTGAAGCTAGAATGCGATCCGACACACTTTTGTTCTAAACAAGTAGATACTCTTGGTCGGGCACAAAAGTGTGTCGGATTGCCTTCAGGCTTCAAATTCTAAAAGCCTCACTATTAGGCCACATTTTTTCATTGATTTTGCTACGGTTAGGTAAGAAATGTGCCAAACCGGAAAGACATGGCAAAAAATACCGTCCAACAGAAAATGTGTCGAACTAGCTTGTAGCTTCTAATGACCGGTTTGACATACGTTTATGTCGAACCGAATTTTTTGTCTATGTTTTTGTCAACCCGCACTTTTGAGCAAATTCGGTTGGTCTAACAAATTTTGTGTCAAACCAATTCCCAATTTTTGCTTTAAGCGGCATGCCACGTGAGCTGATGAACACGTGAGGGTATGTGTACTAGGTTTGTCATAAAATTTACAACTTTTTTACTCGGGGTAAAAGCAAGAAAAAACAACAATTGAGGCAAAAGAAACAACAATTGAGTTAAGTGTGTGATTAATATGAAAAGTATTTGGGGGTTTAACATGTCTATAGAGTGCATTTCAGGGGGTATCTATAATTTTTTCCAAATACTCTTTTTTATTGGACTTTTGGGGTACAATGTATTTTTATATTATAAATTTGCAATCTTATATAAACTCTTTCCTTTTTCAAAACAAGAAAAAATATTAGTGTAAAATTTATTTTTTACACTTTTTTGGGTATTTTAAAAGAAAAAATGTTCTATGAGTAATTGGTGAAAGAGCCTGCGGACTCTTTAATGTCCATCTTCAAGATGGATGGACGTTGTGTAAAGCACACATGGTCAATTCAAATATGGATGATGCCACAAATATCCCAAAAAAAATACATTTTAAATTTTTTTTAAAATCATATTTAATGTCAGTTTGGCTTAGATGATGAATCTCTAAAATTTTGGATAAAAAATCCATCTTAAAGATGAATTTTAGAGGAAGCCTGCATATATACATACGAGTTGGTTGTCTCATATTGTCACGACCCCACCATTTTTTTGTAACAGACTCCTACCGCCATGCGTGATACTGTGGCTAGAAAACTTTGGTCCTTACGCATATAAACCCCATCTATTTTAAAAAGGGATTGTTAGTATTTATCACCTCTAATTACATGGGTTAATATAATAGATTGTCTATATTTATCAATCCCTTTTAATTACATGGGATGTCATAACATATTGTTATTTATTTATTGAAACTATACATGGGTTAATATAATAGATCGTCTATATTTATCAATCCCTTTTAATTACATGGGATGTCATAACATATTGTTATTTATTTATTGAAACTATATTATTTTTGGTGGAATATTATTTTATATGGCAAAAGGGTATTTGTTTAAAAAACATTACCATGGCATTTGGAAAGGAAGTGTCGTTGAAGTTGACGAGTTTATGGCTATTGTCTTTCAGCAAAAATTTTGAATATGTCAAGATATCAAAAATAGCCACTCTATTTACAAAAGGTGTTCTAATCTCGACCCATTCAAGTTAAGGGAGGCAATGGGTCCGGTGGGACCCGGACCTGAAAAAATGATATGAGACTTGGACTCGAACCCGGACCCGGACCTGGACGTGGATTTGGACTTGAATTTACCAAACCTAGATCCGGATCTGACCCATAAATTAAAGTATCTATATATTTAACTATATTTAAATATATTGAGACCTGAAAAATATTACCGGACCCAACCTGCATGAGTCCTATTTTTGGACCCATACCCAAACCAGAATTGGGTCCATCCCTCAGGTCCCGGGTTGAGTCCAGGTCGATTGTCACCCCTAATTCAAGTAATAATGAGAGAAATAACTTGGAAATTCGAAATAATATTTTGGATATTCCAAAACCACTCTCAATAATGAGAGGGAGAGCCTCATCTACGGGATGTCACAACTCCGCTATTTGTCGTTCCCATTGACCAATCAAAAAGTTCAAAAGAAATTTTTCTCGAACTTTATGACGCACTCAACCTATCAAATTTCATATTAGATGGTTATAAGCAATTATAACCTCTATATACAAAGGATAAATAGTATCTTTAATTTGCTGATTTTTTACTTATCAGCAAGTGTCCGCTAACTCCCAAGAGGTAACCTAAATCCATTATAAGCTAAACACATAGCCATAATCTATGCGAAAAAAATAATGATATGTGAAAGTTTATATCTTATCGATTAAATATAATGTAATTAAATTTTACATCAATGTAAAACACATGTGCTTTTAAGGGATTAACTTGGATGAAATTAAATCAAATTTTGGCATGGCGAGCCAGGAACTTGGTCCTTCTCCAAGCCATGCCAAAATACGATTTAATTTCATCCAAGTTAGTCCAACAAAATATAGATTTCATATTTTTAGTGTAGATTCTGATTTTTCTTTTCATTTTCATTTAAATATAAAATAATCGAAAAAGCAAACATTAAACAAAAAAAAAGAAAGTCAGAGGGTATTTAGGCCCTACCCTTTGGTGAAAATGGAGTTAAAAACTTATTAATAGGGTTCATTGATGCTACCACCAAGGCCCCAACCCATTCTCATAAACAAGATGCATTAGAGCATACACATTGCTCATGTGACTATCATCCTTTTAATGAAAAAAGGTTAATGAGCACACAATTTTTACAAGAGGGCCACAAATTATTCACGTGATCATCTTATTGGCGCATGTGCATTAGTCTTCAAAAAATCGGCATTGCGCTCTGACTCACGAATAAATTGTGTCCTTGCCAAGTTGGGTTCGAGCTAGATATGGGCTAGGTTATCATCATGAGAGCCTTATACCAAATAAATGGAATAAATTACATTTAACAAAAAGATATTCAACATATTAAGAATAAAAAGTTTATATAGAGCCGAGGCTCTAAACAAGCAAATTAGAGCCCAACTAAAAAATTTCACTACAAGAGGTTGTTTTGATGCTCAAATATCCTCAAATTGATCATCTCGACACCAAGATACATGGACATGAGAAAAAACAATAGATTTCAATATTTGAAAATAGTACATCTTGTAATGCATTTTGGGACTGTCAATATTCAAGATTTTCAAGCTTTCATAAATCTGCTCGATTAACACTATTTTTGAAGTTTTAAATTTTATAATTAAATATACAAATATATTTTAAGTCTATCACAAAGATTTCCAGTATTGAAACTACATTTCTCGATACTATTTAAAGATGCGCTTTACTTGATTGTTTAGAGCCTCAGCTCTATACAAACCCCACCCTATTAAAAAAACAAAAGTTATGTGATTGATGGTTTTCTAGACCCACAATCCTATGTGGCTTTGGAAAAAGTTGGACAAACATATCTATTATATATTAAACAAGAGCAGCACTCTCCTTATTTTTAAGTCACCTATCTTACCATATTAATAAGTTTCTCTCCTCCACATCTCTCTCATGTCATGCATGTCATCACAAGCCCATTCTCTCATTTTATTTAATCATCCATCTTTCTTAATAAATCCCCTCTCCCGCCGTATTTTTCTCTCATGCCCATGCATGTCATCTCATGTCTATCCCTCATCTCTCTCATCCCATTGTCTCACTTCCTTTAATTATCTATATTTCTTGATACTTATTTTTTTTATTCTTTTTATTGTTGATCTAACTTCATGGAGACATGTATTATCTTTTTTGAGTGCATGTTATCAAAATATGTATGTGGGTGGGATGGTTTTTTTAAGGCTATGGTTCTTTTTTTTTAATGCTAGAAATTGTTGATAATTGTTTTTTTAATTCCTATTTTTTCATGCTTTTTTGCAATTTCTATTATAGGAGTGATATCATCTATTTCGGATGATGTGGCTTCAATGTTTGAGATAGAGAAAGTTTTCAAAGAAAGACAATTTTAGTAGAGATGGAATGTCACCATGAGAGAGACGGATGATGTGGCTTCAATGTTTGAGATAGAGAAAGTTTTCAAAGAAAGACAATTTTAGTAGAGATGGAATGTCACCATGAGAGAGACGGATGATGTGGCTTCAATGTTTGAGATAGAGAAAGTTTTCAAAGAAAAGACAATTTTAGTAGAGATGGAATGTCACCATGAGAGAGACGAATGATGTGGCTTCAATGTTTGAAATAGAGAAAGTTTTCAAAGAAAGACAATTTTAGTAGAGATGGAATGTCACCATGAGAGAGAGAGAGAGGGAGGGAGGGAGGGAGGGAGAGAGAGAGAGAGAGAGAATTAATTAATTTATAATTTTAATAAAAAAATACTTGAGATATTATGATAATATATTAAACTAAAAAGGAATCTAAAATTATAATTTATAGATAATATTATAAAAGTATAAATTACAAACAATATTTTTATTTCATAATTGTTGATATTTCAATAAGGTGTACGTGCTTCACAAATATAGGCATTGTTTATCCTTTATCCATGCAATATTTTTAAATAGTTGAGCTATCTATTGTCTTTAAGTTATTGCATATCCATTTATTGTCAAACTTTTTGTATTATGGGGTTATGGTTTCAAGCTTGTCAAGTTTAGCATCAGAAATGCCAATGCAATCTCTCAAATATCTACAATAAATCAAGAGTTATTCATTTTAATCATCCAAAAAGAGAGGAATTGGAACGAGGCTTTCCCATCACAATTTAGATATTGGTGATTAGTAGCATCATAGGTTTTTTCTCCTTTTCTGAAATAAATAGTTTTAACCTTTACATGGGTTTCATAGTTTATATCATAAAAAAGGGGCGAAACACTGTCTTCATTTGGATGGCTTATGTTCAAGACTAAACCATGTATGAAGTTATGCAAATAATGCAGTTGATTTAATCATATGACAAGAACAACTTATCTACTTCTATTAGAAATCATTTGAGCGTTCTACTTTCAAAATCAAAAGCAAATTTATTGAGGAAGAAAAATAAATAATTTTGAAAAAAAGTTAAATTAAAAGTAAATTTATGATTTTCTTTATTCAATTATGTTTTCTTTTTCTGTTTGCATTTCTTTATAATTTTGAAAATCCAAAATAAAATTGAAGAGAAAAGGAAAAAAGAAAAATTTTCCTACCATTATGATTAGTTTTGATTGCAATATATACATGTTTATTATGAATATTTTCTAAATCAAAAGCAAATTTCTGATTTTATTTAATCAATTATATTTTCTTTTTGTATTTCTTTCATTTTTTGTCTGTATTTCTTTATAATTTTGAAAATTCAAATTAAAATTAAAAAGAAAAGGAGAAAAGAAAAATTTCCCTACCATTATGATTAGTTTTGATTGCAATAAATACATGTTTATTATGAGTTTATTATAAGTTTCATGTGAGATATTTTTTGTATTTTCATACTATTTAATTTTATAATATTTATTTACTTATGTACTTAAAATTAATTTTAATTATGTCTCTCTTTCTCTCTATAATAAATCGTCATTTTAAAATATAATTTCATGATAAATAATTATTTATGTAATTAACAAGTAATTTCACTTGCCGGTGCATGTCACTAGTCTAAATTCAGCACCTGACGGCTGGTCAAATGAAAGCCATGATATATTTTCATTTTATAGTCCTGAGGGATCACACTATGCACTTACTCCCTTGGGTTCTCAAAATTTCAAGATATATCTTCAACCCATAGATTAACCTCAAAAAGGAGAAATTCCAAACTATCTATGCACTTAAGGGGTTGTTTGGATACCTGGAAATATATTGTTTGTAAAATATATTAGCGTAATACATTACCTGCAAATGGATGGTTACTGTTTGAATAATATTTAGATGCAACTTGGATAGTTACTGTATGGGTAATATTTAGATGCAACCTGGATGGTTACTGTTTGGGTAATATTTAGATGCAACTTGAAAAATACATTATTACTATTTGGCAATGTAGGGAACAAATATGGGAAATACATCACCAACATTTTAGCAGCACTTGCCTATAAACTATCATTTCTTTCTTTTTTGTCACAAAATTCCATTGAAATGTGGAATTAAAGTCATCATCACACCATTTCAAAAAGATTTTCTAATAATAACATCATCACCATTCCAATTTTTTTTTCTAATAATAACTTGTACCATTCTAAAGTCATCATGACATCATTTTTTACTTATTTTGCAAGCTTTGATATTTATATGCAATCACATGTCTTCTAACATAATTGGGCTTTGGTTTCAACATGATAAGACATTGGAATAATATGATTGGAATAACATGATTTTATTGCAATAAAACCTTATTTTTATTTATTTTTTATAGAATTCTTTCAAATGACTATTTATATAATTTCAAATAAATGATAAATTTATGATACCAAATTCAAAATATTTATAGCACAGGTTAAAAATGGGAAGAAATTTGATTAGTAAACTAGAACTTTTGATAATTGTAGTAGAAAATTTTGAGGTATTGGAGGAGATTAAAGAGATATGTTATTTCAATTGAGCTTTTACTAATGTAACGAGAGAATGCATAGGCACAAAAGGAGAATGGCGGGACATAATGGATTATTTTTATAAGAGACACACGTAGTTAGATTAAGTGTTAAGCGTGTCACTCATTAAGTACGTTATCGTTAAGTGTGTAATGAATTTCACAGCCATTCTACGCGTAATAAGTACGTTACCGTTAAGTGTGTAATGAATTTCACAGCCATTCTACGCATAATAAGTACGTTACCGTTAAGTGTGTAATAAATTTCACAGCCATTCTATGCGTAATAAATTTCACACGCGTTAAACGCATTACCTGTTAAGCCCGTAGTGAATTTCACAACTATTTTGAGCGTGCGCGTAGTGAATTTCACAATTATTGTGAGCTTAATAAATTTCATGCGCCTTACTCGTTAAACGCCTAATGAATTTCACAGTTATTCTAGCTTAATAAATTTCAAGTTGGAAAAATCTTACATAATTTATTTTCATTTCGTATCCGAACACAATAAATTTCATATTTCCTTATAATATGTTTCTTTGTAATAGATTTTCAAGTACCCAAACGTATTTAAAAAACCTCGAATTTTTAGAGTCGCATGTCATGATTGCACGCGCGAGAGGATAGCACCCATGCTAAAGAAAAATTTGCATCACCGTTCATATTAATGTCGAAAGAGATGAGGCACCGTGACCACCGTCCAATAATTAAGTGGAAGAGATGAGGCGAGGGGGACATGACCCTAGGTCCCACCACACCATCTGTGACACTGATGGAGTCGACCACCCCAATATTTGATTTCAGGTCGAAGACGGAAAAAAAAAAGTAGCCCCTCCCATCCTTGCTGAAGTTCCAAAACAAAGCGCTTTAAAGTTCCAAAAAAGAATGAGAAACTTGAAATTTGCATAATTGAAATTTGAGAGAGAAACTTGGATTTCTAAAGACCTATGAAGTCTATCGAGTGTTTGATTCTTTGTGAGAGAAAAGACTATTTAGGTTATTTATAAAAAACTCCTATGCCTCTCTCTATTCTTTGTGAGAGAAAAGACTTATAAAAAACTCCTATGCCTCTCTCTCTGTACAGGAGCCCAACAGATCTGATGGTATGCCCTGTGTTGTAGGGGCATAATCATTAATCAGTATTACAAAAAAGATAATTAGAAGGTGGGTTTTAAGGAGGGAAAGGATATGTGTTTTGTGGCTATATCGGCACTGAAAAAAGTATGGAGATGGGGAAGTAGAGAGAGAAAATCAATAGTACCAATGAATTAGGTGCAAATTGTAATGATTTTTGAAGGAGATCATAGAGGGATCTAAAGGGGAGGGAGGCAAAGAGAGAACCAGTGAGGAGATCAGAGTGGAAAGGGAGAGCTCTTCAGTGGGAGGCCACAGTTTTAAGAACAAAAAGAAAAAAGATAAACTTTTAAAAAAGGGAAAATATATCGGTAGATTTTATTTTTAAGTTTCATTTTTCTATGAACCCAAAGTTTCAAAACCTATTTAACTGTGTAAAGATTTTATTTATTATATCTTCTAACCCTCTAGACCAACTTTATTTTATTTTTTAGACCAAATAAATTTTACAAATACATCATTTTTAAACCCCTCTCTCTATGTTTTTCTCTTTCTCTCTCCAATCTCTCAATCCTTCCCCGTGTCTTCTCCCTGTTCCTCAACTTTCTCTCTTTCCTTGTGAGAGAAGCAAGTGAAGATAGAAAAAATAGAAAAAAGTAGTTTTTTTTAGAGAGGTCTTTTTAAAATTTGTTTGGGTTAAAAAGTTAAGGTAAGAATATGTAGACTTAGTTTAGGGGGTAAGAAGATATAAAGATAAAATCTCTATGTTGTAAGATAGGTTTGGAAAGTTTGGATCTACAAAGAAATGAAATTTAAAAATTTGGTCTAGAGAGATATTTTTCCTTTAAAAAATGCAGTGGTAACTGGGGTTTTGGGTGACCGGGTTTCTCTCATTCATCTGTGTAAAAGACGTGAACCGTCCAAATTGATAGACAGCGTGCAAGCTACAGCCCTAGGTAAATTGGGTCTACAGCGGTATTTTCCCTTTAAAAAATGTAGTGGTAACTAGGGTTTTGGGTGCCCGAGTTTCTCGCATTCACCTGTGTAAAAGATGTGAACCTTCCAAATTGATAGACGGCATGCAAGCTGTAGCCCTAGGTATTGTAGAAGGGCTGCAGCCCTACCAAACCATTTTCCTTAAATTAGAGTCCATCTCAAAACTTTCACTAAAAGAGATTGTTTGGATGTCCAAATATCCTTAAATGATCATGTCCACATCAAGATGTATAGACACGAGAAAAAAAATAGATTTTAAGTTTTGAAAATAGTACAATTAGACTGTCAATATTCAAGATTTTCAAGCTTTCATATATCCGCTCGATTTACACTATTTTTTAAACTTTAAATTTAATAATTAAAAATAAAAATATATTTTAAACCTATCACAAAGATTTTTCAGTATTGAAACCACATTTTTTGATACTATTTAAAGATACGTTTAACTTGGACTGTTTAAAGCCTCAGCTCCATATAAACCCCATCCTATTAAAAAATCAAAAGTCATGTGATCGTGGGTTTTCTAGGTTTTCTAGGCCCACGTATGCCGGCCGCCATGGACGAGTTGGACAAGAACATCGAGCACCTAATTGCCTATATTGGTCAAATAAAAGCCAAAGGCTTTTATAGTCATGGGGGATCCCACTATCCATTTACTCCTTCGGGTTCCCCCCCCCACAAGATTAAGCTCAAAAAGGAGAAATTCCAAACTATCTAAGAACTTAAAAAAAGTTTAACATCCCAAGATTAGACTCTCCAATTTCGAAAGTGAGATCTAAGCACTAAAAAACTTCAAATTCAAATTTTGTGTTTTAAAAATGATTTAATTATTTTTTAGCAGTTCCTAAAATTTTAGATTAAATTTTTTTTTTTCCAAATAAGCTTTTTCCAAGAATTAGATGGACATGATTGCTCCTGCAGGAGTATAGGTGGAAGAGATAAGGCAGAGCGGGACCCTGAATGTGACATGACACTAAGTCCTACCCCACCATATATCCAACGTTGGACACTAATGGATACTTGTGAGAAGACTTTCCTCTTTGATCAATTTTTCTTTTGGGGGAGGCTCATTTGGTTATTCTTTTACGGTAAACAATTCATTGCGATGATAAACAATAAGAAGGCTTCGAATAATTGAGATAAAGCTTGGATGATAATAATATCGACAATTCATTGCGATGATAAACAATAAGAAGACCTCGAATAATTGAGATAAAACTTGGATGATAATAATATCGACAATTCATTGCGATGATAAACAATAAGAAGATCTCGAATAATTGAGATAAAGATTGGATGATAATAATATCGACGAGATATTCAAAAACCGAAAAATTGTGTCTCAATCTCATCTTGAACAAAAAATGTTTAACTTTATATTTAATAAAAAAGATAGATACTGGGGTTCAAGCAAACATAAATAAAGACACTATAAGTACAATCCAACTTAAATAACAGAACAATCAAACCAACAAATGATAGAGGGGACAATAAACTAGTCCAAGAAAATAAATATAAGCACGCAAATCTCCTCCCCTAGAAGCACGCATCCAGGACGCAACAGCAACACAACGCAGCACAGCTGTCAAGAAAAAAGAAAAAGGAAAAAAAGTAAATAAAAAAATGAGAAATGGAAAATATAATAACATTAAAAAAAATAAATCTAATTAAAATTTGAATTATTATGATACATTATCTTTGACAAAGCTATGATTAAGAAGGTGAATGGCCTTGATGATAATGTGATTGTATTGATGACAATGATAATGGTAGTGAATATGTTGATATATGTAACATGAATAAAATAAGAAAGGGCACTTAAAGACGTTATAATCACTTGATCTTTTTTTTTATTTTTTTGGGGGTAAGGACAACTACTTGTATCCAATGAGTTTCAATAAGAAAGGGCATTTATTGTAGTCTATTGAGTTTTTCTATTGAACTTCAATATAAAAAATTCCATTTTCTATTAAAACAGCTGCCTTAACTTTATTTCCGCATTAATCAACAGAGGCTTTACAGCTTAAAGAGAGGGGCTAGGCTGGTCATCAATTCTTCTAGTGGAAAACTCTGGAAACCTAGAGAGAGAGTGTGTTATTTTGCGGGGAGTGGGGGTGCTATGCATGTGGAGACCCATTGGCTTGGGGTTGAGAGGATTTAAATGTTGGATTAAAAAAAAAGAAAATTGTCAAAATATAACTTAATTTTTGATAAATTAGAAAAAAATTCGAACTTTCATAAACCTCTTTTGCAAGTTTTTTTTTTTTTTTTTTTCTTTCAGCATTTTAAGTAATCACGATTTTTAAAATGCAATATACAAATTAGGGATAGTCATTACTATACTTAAAGTATGGTAATACTAGGGCTTCACAATAATATAAGCAAACCACGCCAGCTTTGTTGCTTGCAATTATGGCCACTTGTGTGTATTGTATGATTTGCCCTACATTCTCCGAAGCATGTGCACATGAAGTTCCATTTAAGTAGCCTTCGAATGAAGTTGGTGTACATGTGCACTGCACGAGCTCAACGCAATGCGTGTGATTGACGCAACAATTCGATTTGTATGGCGCAACAATTCGATTTGTAGCGCCCGTGACGTGAAAGCTATTTTGATTAAAAATTACCAAAAGAAAAAGAAAAAAAAAAAGAATACGGACGCGAGTTATGAAAGATGAGGGTTTCGATGAGGCGAAAATAAAAGTATAGTTTTTATAATTTCTTTTATTCAGAAAAAAAAAGCAAAAGCGTATTCGGTTATGTACCCATGAAAGTGAGAGAATTCCAATACTTACCATCCTTTCCAAAAACCATCACCCTTCTGTTTTGTTTCTATGGGAACTTGTGGGTGCTGGGAGGGACCATCTTTGACAGGATACCCAGGTGGAGGGGGTGGGTAGGCTTGCACTGGAGGAGGGGGATAAGCTGCAAACCGTAATAAACATCAATAATTCATCTCTATTTTTTTACAGGACATTCATCAAAATATCTTCATCATCATAGTTTTTCCGAATTTTTTGAGGTCGATTAATATTCATAAATTTTTTTAAGGGGACCTTCGTCAAAATATCATCACCCTCACAGCTTTTTCTCGAACTGTTTGGGGTCGGTTAACATTCATCAAAACTATATCTCTGTATCTTATTTAATTATTTACGCAACCCCACAGAAAGAAAGAAAGAAATCAAATTTCAAGAGAAAAGCAAAAAATTCAGGGTCAACGAACCAGACAATTAAACATTAAAATATAAATAAATCAGAGTTAAATTTGAGCAAAAAAGCAGTGGATATGATCCCAAAAAGCTAAGCCAAATTCAAACAATGAGACCCCCCGATTCTATATGAAAAATTAAACACCAAATGAGCAAGGAAACAAGCAAATACATCCATACCCCAAAAGGGCAAAATACACACCCAGGAGAAAACCAGAGCATATATAGAGAGAAACTAACAGAAAAGACCCAATAAAAATTATGTAGAAACAGAGAGAGAATAAGAGTTGAGGGGATTACATTGGGGAGGAGCTTGGTGCTGATCGTACTGATTCATCTTGAGAGAAGAGATGGAAGGAAAAGAGAGCTTTGTGTTTGATTGCTTTGGAAGAGAAAATACGAGATGGGTTTGTGTCTAGAGAGAGAAAGTGATTTAAGAGAGAGAGAGAGGTTGTGGGTTAGGTGGGAAGAGGGGGGGGGGGGGGGGGGGGTATTTGTTGGGTGGGTTAAGGGAGTGGTTGCTTTGGGGACGGGTCTTTCAAAGGTGGCCGGCAACGCGTGAGAGAAACTTCCCTTAAATTTACATTGGTCGGTTTCACGTGTCATCGTCTCTACTACGTATTTGGTTTTCGCCCATGTCATCGTCCCTGTTCCAAGCATCTTCCTCCCTTTCTCTCTCTTATATTAAATGGGGAAAGCATCTCTAGACCATTAAATATGATTTTGGTTGACTTTATTATTTTCGATGGCTGAGCTTAAGGTTTAAAAGAAAATTTTTTAAATTTTATGACCTATCCAAGATATCAAATTTCACTGGATCTCCTTGCATATGGGTGCCGTTTGTATAGAGCCGTGGCTTTAAACAGTCAAAGTAAAGTGTACCTTCAATTAGGGTTGAGAAATGTGATTTTAATGCTGAAAATTTTTGTGACGTTAAAATCTATTTTTATATTTAATTATAAAATTTAAAGATTTATAAATAGATATTTAATTATAAAATTTGAAGTTTTATAAATAATATAGATTGAATAAATCTATGAAAATCTTAAAAATTGATGGTCCAAAAATACATTACAAGATACACTATTTTCAGAACTTGAAATCAATTTTCTTTTTATGTTCATACATCTTGATATCGAGATGATCAATTTGAGGATATTTGAGCATCAAAACAACCTATTTAATGAAAATTTTGAGGTGGGCTCTAATTATATTGTTTAGAGCTTGACTATATAATTTTTTCTCCTATATTAAATGGTGTCATTGTATAAAGGGAAAAGATTCTATAGAGTTGAGAATCTAAACAATGAAATCAGAGCCTATCTAAAAAATTTCATTAGAAGATGTTGTTTTGATACCCAAATATCCTCAAATTGATAATCTTGACATCAAGATACATGAACAAGAGAAAAAAAATGGATTTTAAGTTATGAAAGTTGTGTATTTTATAACACAATTTTGGACCATTAATTTTTAAAATTTTTGAATTTTTATAGATCTGTCGTAGGCTATACAAAAACGGCACCCTTGTATAAAACCTCATCAAATATTGTCTCTCTCTCTCTCTAAATTACTCTCTTTCTCTCTACTCTCGGAACGAGACACGGGAAAATTTGACGAAATTGGTGTCTTATCGACCACCATGTACGGCTTATATAAGGACAGCTTTGGGAACGTCAAAGGAGGGTCCACATTGGTGGCGTTGTTTTCCTCTCTTTTATTTCATGTTAAGTCCAACGTTGAACGTAGGGCAATCCGGATTGCCTGCTAAAGTTCCCTACAAATATGATGAACCAGCTGGTTCCCATGTTCCCATCACAAACCGCCTTGTTTTAGCCAATTTTCTGACCGAACCGTTACTTGGATTAGGTCCTGGATATAACTTTTTTTTAAATATTTTTTAAATTTTTTATTATATATTTTTTACGGTAAATTTCTCCGTGTCTCTTATTTTTTTGAGAGCATTTCTAAATGGACCCAAGAATTTATACTATTTCTAATAGCATTTTGTTTTTATCTTTTCTATCTGGCAACATTTTTGATTTTTTTGATTTTATATATTTTTTTTAAAAACTTTTGAAATGATCACCTCTTATCAAAACCTAAAGTCGTCTTAAGCATTCAGTCTCGCTCTCTAAACTCCGTCGAGGTCTCGTAGGATTTCTCTGCAACTTGTGATGAAAGCGGCTCTAAAACCAATCCCGCTTTGATAACAGGCCTCTGTGCTCCAGCTTTAGTTTTGAATGGAGCTTTTATTTTACAAGCTATTATTTGGAAGAGGAGACGCTCGAAAAGGAGAAGAATGGCTGAGATCTCAACCTTTGGTCTTAGGGTTTTCTCGTACAAAGAATTCGATAATGCAACTTGAGTATTTTCAGAGAAGCTTGGCCATGGCGGTTTTGGTGTGGTTTTCAGGGGTGTTTTTCCCGATTCTTCCAAAGTCGCTTAGAGAAACCATGCGTTTCAGGCGAGAAAGAGTTCATCAATGAAATCCTCACCATTAGAACCCTGCAACACGTTAACCTAGTTCGACTTTGAGGTTTGAGGTTTTTGCTCTGAAAACTTGAATCGCCCTCTTGCCTATGATTTCATGGCGAATGGTCCATTAATATCTTATTTCAATCAAGAATCGACCAAAACACTACACTAGGTAACTAGATTCAAAATAGCTTTAGGTTCAGTGAGGGGAATTGCCTATCTCCATGAAGAGGGCGTAGACTAAATAATTCACTGTGATATCAAATTCTGTTGAAAGTTGACCCTATCTCTATGGGTGGTTACAGCTAAAAAACAGAATCATCTATTTTTGAGGAGTCTCTCATGGTTACTTCACTATGTTGAGCTACTTTTATGGGATTATGATATGGTGTATCATTGTGTAAATAAATATGGTGCAACCCATGTAATGGAGATTTGAAAAACATAATAGTGACTTTCTTCTTCCGTGGATGTACACGTATATGCTCGTTACTAGTTCATTTGATTTATTTTGTCTTCATGGTATCATAGCAGATCAATTTCAGAGCTACTAACGGCTGTTCTTTGGGTCAGTGTTGATCTAGTCTCTATAAAATTTGAGAGAGACTTGTTCTAGCATCTTCCATTATTGAACCAGTAAGTTATTTTTACCATAGTTGTTTCTCTCTTTACACAAAGAATATTCAAAGCAAAAATTGGTGGATCATCTTGATCGTAAAAGAAAAAACTAGTCATCCTTATCTAAAGTTTACATCATTCTTTTTGCACCATCTTTGGTGTGCAAAACATGTGGAGCACAATTTATTCTCATCTTATGTGAAAAATTGGTGGAAAGTTTACATCATTCTTTTTGCACCATCTTTGGTGTGCAAAACATGTGGAGCACAATTTATTCTCATCTTATGTGAAAAATTGGTGGGCAAATTTATGCAAAATTGGTGGGCAAATTTATGCTCAAGAGCTTGTGGTGCACTTGCATATTTATCTCTTGTAAAAAAAAAAAAACTAGTCATCATTCTCTAAAGTTTACATTATATCTTTGGTGTGCAAAATGTGTGAAGCAAAATTTATTCTCATTCTTGTGTGCAAAATTGGTGGGCAAATTTATGCTCGAGCAGAACTTTTGGTGCACATGCATCTTTATCTCTTGCCAAGAGTTTTTTTTTTTAAACGGTGCAAAATTTCTTAATAGAAATTTACTTGGGAAAATAGTGCTGGAAACAGAGCACTTCTCGAATATATGTGCTCAGATTTTTTCCTCTAGTTTTATTTGGGTGTGCAGCTCATTGGTTGTTGATTCTTGGTGCTTTGGTGATCATTTACAGTTAAGTTTTTTTTTTTTAATATTGTGTTTTAAGATGGGAGATAAAGAAAAAACAGTTATTTGTGAAAAGGAGTATAGTATTAATGACAAACTCACTAGTACTCTATTGAATGGAAGCAACTACTTAACTTGGTCTAAGGCCGCTCTTATCCCATTATATGGAAGATCTAAGCAAGGTCACGTTGAAAGAAAAAAGAAGGCTCCATCTAAAGATCATTTGGCCTATGACGATTGGATATCTGAAGACAGAAAAGTTATGTCTTGGATACTCAATTCCATTGAGCCCAATATGACTGAAATCTTCACTGATGCTGAGAATGCTGAAGATTTATGGAGATCCATAAAAGAAATATATGGGAAACAAGATAATTTACCCTGTATTTTTGAATTGAAACAAGAAATACCTCGCATTAAGCAAGAAGAGAAAATTATTACAGAGTATCTTGCTTCATTCAAAAAACTTTGGGATGAATTGTCTACTTACTCACCTGCTACCACCGACCTAAAAGAAATTCAACAAAGGATTGCGCAAGATAAATTTTTTTTATTTTTAGTTGGGTTGAAACCGGATTATGAGAATATCAAAAGTCAAATATTGATGTCTAAAGAACTTCCTTCATTTATGTATGTTTGTGCATCAATCTGTCAAGAAGAAACTAGAAGGAAAGTCATGACTTTGGAAAATAAAGAGACTCTTGAAAATTCTGAAAGAACTGCCCTTACTGCCAACAAGTTTGAATCCTCCAAACGTATAAGTAATTCGAGTAGAAGGTTTGCTTTTCCTGGAAGGGGGAGAGGACATGGCTATGGGGGTAGATTCTCTAAGAGGTGTGATCATTGCGGAAATACTGGTCATACCAAGGATAGGTGCTAGGGTTTACATCCTCATCTTAGGCCGGCACGGGACAAAGGTTCCTCTGCTCAAGCTGCATCTCTAACTCTCAATTAGCCTAGAACAATTAGTACAACTTCTTTAACCATTGGGAAAGAATGACTTTACTTCAATATAAGAAACACCATTGGGTAATAAATCTTCTCAAGAAACAGGTAATTTTTTTGTTAACTCTTGTGCCTTGTTGCCTCGAAAAATATCCACATGGATTATTGACTCGGGGGCTAGTGACCATATGACAGGGAGTTTGGAATGTCTTTCCAACTTTAAAGAAATAACGAATAGCCAACCTGTGTCAATTGCCAATGGGGCGAAGATTCCTATATGGGGGATTGGAAAAACCAATTTTCTTTTCGATAACTAGCATGCTGTTTTTTATTTACCATTATTTCCTTCAAACTTGCTTTCGGTTAGCAAAATTACCAATGATTTGGATTGTAACGTCATATTCTTTCATCAATCTGTGATATTTCAGGACAGGGCCACGGGGAAGATGATTGGTGAGGGGCATACTTCACATGGCTTATATGTAGTTGATTTGCAGAATAAAGCCTTAACATCTAGACAAAATTTGAATGATGGTAATTTATGGCACTCTAGGATTGGCCATCCTTTAGACAATATTTTAAAGATTCTATTTCGACTTTATTCAGATTCAAGTTCATGTGATGTATGCAAATTTTCAAAACAAGTTCGATTACCTTTTCAAAGTTCTACAAGTTTTTCTGATGGGCCCCTCCATTTGATACATTCTGATGTTTAGGGACCTGCCCCGACAACTTATTATAATGGGTTTAAGTATTTTGTCACATTTATTGAGGATAAATCTTGGACCACTTGGATATATTTATTGAAATTGAAGAGTAAAGTTTTTCTTACTTTCAAAGAATTCCATCATATGGTTTCAAATCAATTTAATGCAAGAATCAAGATCCTTCATACCGACAATGGAATCAAATTAGTTAATAATAATTTTTCGGATTTTCTCACTCCTCGTGGCATTATACACCAAACCTCTTGTACAGGGACTCTTCAACAAAATGGTATTGCCAAAAAAAAAAAAAGGCACTTACTGGAGGTGACCAGATCCATCATGTTCCAAATGAATATACCAAAAGTTTATTGGTCTGATGATGTTGATATTTATTACTTGAAAGTTTTTGGGTGCACCTGTTATGTTCATAAACAAAATAGAGACAAACTTGAAAAACGGGCCACTAAATGTATCTTTCTTAGGTATTCTTTTACTAAAAAGGGGTACAAATGCAATACAGTCCAAAGAAAAAGAAATTATATGTGTCAAGGGATGTTGTTTTTACTGAAACTGAGCCTTATTTTCACAGTAATTTTGCTGAATCTTTCGAAAATATGATTCAGGGGGAGTGTACTAATATCTCACCACTACTTCTTGTTAATACTGATATTTTCAAGCAAAAAATTATTAGTGAAACTCCTCAAAATGGTAGTGCTGAAGAAAATTGTGAAAATCATCAAGTTGAAGACAGATCTGAAGTGATTTACGAAGAACACGTGGCCCAGTCTCATGAACTTACGATTCCTCTATGGCGATCCACTCGTGTTACTCATCTTCCATCTAATCTTAAGGATTTTTTCACTTATCATGTTGTTTCTCATCCTTTTCAGGAATACAAATGTTACAATAATGTGTCCCCTAATTATATTCCTTTTATAAGTGCCATCACTAGTAGTCCAGAACCTAGTTCTTTTTTTGAGGCCCAATCCCTGCCTGTGTGGAGGAGAGCCATGGAGGACGAACTTAGAGCTATTGACAAAAACCATACATGGGAGATTGTCAAACTACCTATAGGTAAAAGAATTGTTCGCTGCAAATGGTTTTTCAAAACTAATTTTAAAAGTGATGGAACTATTGAACGATATAAGGCCAGACTTGTGGCCAAGAGATTTACACAAACTTGTGGTCTTGATTATAAAGAGACATTTGCTCTAGTTGCAAAAATGAAACACGGTTCGTGTCCTATTATCTGTGGCTACTAATCTTGGATGGAAATTATCTCAAATGGATGTGAAAAATGCGTTTCTCCATGGAGATCTCGAAGAAGAGGTTTGCATGAATTTGCCTCCGGGGCATCCAAGGGAACTAGAAAATGGAATAGTGTGTAAATTAAAAAAGGTTTTATATGGATTGAAACAATCCCCCAGGGCATGGTATGCCAAATTGAGCTACGCTTTCACTCATGTGGGTGTTTAGAAAACTAGTGCCGATTCATCTATGTTTGTAAATAAAATAAGGGAACTATCGTTGTTCTCATTTATATTGATGACATTGTCATTACAGGAAATGATCAGGAGGGAATTTCAAAATTAAAGGCACATCTTCATAATAAATTTGACATTAAGGATCTTGGCCAATAAAAGTATTTTCTTGGAATAGAAGTGGCTTACTCGAAAAATAACTTTTCATTTCTCAAAGAAAATACGTTCTCGATTTACTTAAAGAAACTGAAAAATTAAGGGTCAAACCTATTTGTTCGCTGGTAGATAGCTGTTAGAAATTAAATTCTTTTGATGAGAAACCCGTTCAAGATGTTGGTCAATATCAAAGGCTTGTCGGGAAACTTATTTACCTAACCATAACAGGGCTTGATATTATATATGCGGTTAATATTGTCAGCCAATTTCTGCGAGCCTCGCTGACTTGTCATATGGAAGCAGTTGAAAGGATTTTGAAGTATCTCAAAGCTTCACCTGGAAGAGGAATATGGATGAAGCCAAATGGAAATGTGATATTGAGGGATACTTTGATGCATATTGGGCAGGTAGTCCTTCCGACAGAAGGTCTACCATAGGATATTGTACTACTGTTGGAGGTAATCTTGTCACATAGAAAAACCAAAAACAGAATGTTATGGCACGATCAAGTGCTGAGGCAGAATACAGGGCCATGGCATTAACAACAAGCAAATTAATTTGGCTTAAACATCTTCTTCAAGATATGGGGTTGAAAACTTGGTTTCCAATAAAAATGTTTTGTGACAATCAGGCAGCCATTCATATTGCCTCAGATCCTGTCTACTATGAACGAACTAAACACATAAATGTTGATTGTCATTTTGTTCGAGAAAAGGTTTAAGCAAATATCATTTGTATACCATTCATTAGAACTCGTGATCAGCTCATAGACATATTTACCAAAGCTCTTGCAAAGAAGCAATTTCGTCAAATTTTGAGCAAGTTGGGCTCAATAGACATATTCTCACCAACTTGAGCGGGAGTGTTGAAAGTTGACCCTATATTTATTGACCCTATATTTATGGATGGTTACAGCTAAAAAACAGAATCATCTATCTTTGTGGAGTTTCTCCCGGTTAGTTCACAGTGTTGGGCTACTTTTATGGGATTACGATATGGTGTATCATTGTGTAAATAAATATGGTGCAGCCCATGTAATCGAGATAAGAAAAACATTATAGTGACTTTCTTCTTCTGTGGATGTAGGCATCTTGCCGAACCAAGTATATGCTCGCTACTCATTCATTTGATTTATTTTTTCTTTAAACTCCTTTTGGACCGTGATTTTACTGCAACGGACTAAGATTTAGGGATGGCGAAGCTTTTAGGTCGAGAATTTAGTTGAGTGGCCACCACAACAAGAGGAACCATAGGCTATTTAGCACCGGAGTGGATAGGTGGTCTTCCCATTACTTCAAAGGCCAACGTTTACAACTACAACATGACACTTTAGGAGATAATTTCATGTCGCTGGAATTTGCAGGGTGATTTTTCAGTGACTTTGTTGGTGAAGAAGTGGTGTTTTCCGGCATGGGCATCGGAGAGGGTAGCTGAGGGGGAGGAGGGAGCGGTGGTGGATGGAAGGCTAGGGTTTGTGTATGGTAGGGCAGAGGCAAAGTGGTTGTGTAGGGTAGCGGTGTGGTGCCTACAAAAAGTGCTAGCTGTTGGGTAGAGAGAGAAAGAGGTGCTTAGTGTTGGAAGGGAGAGACTCATCCTAGAGAGAGAAAGAGGAGGAAGAGAGATTTTAGAGATAAAAAGAGTCGTGTGATTCCTAAAGAGAGAGAGAGGAAGGGAGAGAGATTCTAATCCTAGCGAGAGAGCCAAGTGTGATTGGTGGAGAGAGAGAGAGAGGGAGGGGATAACATGACTTTAGGTTTTGATAAAAAAATTGTCATTTAAAAAATTGTTTAGGTAAAAAAATATAAAGTCAAAGGAGTCTAGGGGGTTGGACGATACAAAAGATAGAGTCTTCATGTAGTTAGAAATATTATAAAATCTTGGATCCCTTGGGAAATCGGTTCAAAAAACTAGGGGGTATGGAGAAATTTTCCTTTTTTTTTATTTTTTTACTAGCCGATTCGCTCTGTTGCACGGTCGATTTAGACCAACTTCCATCAATCTAGACAATGGGTAGTACTGATCACCTATCCATTTTTTTAAACTTTGTGGAAAATATTAAAAATGAAAAGCATTTACTTTTTGTATAAGAAGGTGACAATGACTCTTGTCCCATTAATTTCAAAATGGGTGGATGTAAGAGTTTTACTGAATAGATACAAAACTTCAAGAAAAAATCTTGAACTTTGCATATACAAAACTCCAAAAAAAAAAGTTTTGACAAAATTTTGCATTGGTTGCCTACCTAGTACAACCCAATTCCTTTACCCGAGCATGGGACGGGTTAAAAAAACGTTTAAGGTCCTCACCCTTTTTACTAGCTAACTTGAAAAATCTAAAAATCATTGATTTAACCGTTAATGTCGAAACTCATCGATGATTTAACAACCTCCATAGGATGGAGCATCCCCACGACTCTTCATGGCAAGCCTTGGTTACAAGGCTCTCTCGATCGAAGGCAAGACATTAATAACTCATGTGTTGCCTCATACCCACCCCTCCCATTTTCATCTCCAATGTAGCCCACGTGAAAAATTGTGGACCTTGATAGCAAAATCTTACATCAGTGATTTAAAACTTGCCAATTTCGATGTGTCGTCGATTTGAATGTAGGATTAGTCGGGACCGAACTAGCTCTAGAATGGTATAGGTCCTAGCCCAATTCCCCTAAAGCCCCTTTTCATTTGTACTTTCTTTATTTTTTTAAGTTTAATTAATGTTTTCTATGATCCCCATCTAAATATCCACCCCGTAAACCTCTATTTTTATTTTATTTTATTTATTTTTTGAAATTTTTTAGGTCATCGATCCAGACGATTCGAGAATGATCTTGATCACCAATCTAGATTGAAATTGGGGGCGGACAATGCGCTTCACTGATTAGTTTGTTTAAACATCGTCTTATATAAGGGGGTGGTTTGTATAAGGCAAAAGCTCTAAACAATCAAAGTAAGGCACACCTTCAAATAGTGTTGAAAGATGCCGTTTTAATACTGAAAATCTTTGTGATGGCCTGAAAATTTATTTTTATCTCTAATTATAAATTTAAAACTTTAAAAGTATTTATGAACACTTGAAAATTGACTGTCCGAAAATGGATTACAAGATGTACTATTTCTAAGACTTGAAATCCATTTTTTCTCATGTTCATACATCTTAGGTCGAGATGATCAATTTGAGGATTTTTGGGCTTCAAAAAACCTCTTTTAGTGAATTTTTGAGGTGCGCCCGAAAAATTGATTGTTTGGAGCCTCGCCGTTATATAAACTTTGCCCTTATATAAAGCACCTCAATTCCTCTTGGCTAGGGGTGGCAATGGAGCCGGACCCAAACCCAACCTGCCGGGGATACTCGATACGAGTCCGGGTATGGGTTTTGCTACACCCGACCCAGCCGGTAACTTGGACCCAAATTTTTAGTTTACCCAAAGGCCATAGCCCCAACCCTAAAATCCTTTAAATACTTTCTTCTTCCCCTGGTTCCTCAAATGACCAAACCTCATCGCCATCCTCCCTCTATGCAATTCTCCCTCTCAGTTTTTTGGAGACATAGCTCTATCTCTGGATCTTGAATGTCTCTTTCTCTCTCTAATTGCCTACCCTTAAAAAAATCAGTTCTTTGTTGTTCACCATTGTAGGCTACAAAAAAAGAAGCTCATAGTGAGGGTGGCAATGGACCCGACCAAACCCAAGACCTGATGGGATGGACCTGGGACCTAACGGGTACGGGTATAGGTCCAACCTTTTGACCCGAGGGGTCGAGTCCGGGTAAAAAACTTGGACCCGAATACATTCAGGTCTGGGTCTGGTTTCAGCCGGACCCAACCATCGTCACCCTGACTCTTGGCTGACGACAAAATGGTGATATTTTTTACAACAAACAAGCCATAAAGGGTTGAGTAGTTGGAGTATATATTTCGTTTTCTGAGGCATGGTTAGGGATTGTCTGTGAAGGTAATATTTGGAAATAGATGAATCCTCAAGTTTATATTTTATGGGTAAGTTTATGTTTTAGGATTATGCAATTTGGACATGTTTTGTAGTTGTGGTTATTTAACGTGTGAACTCAATGACAAGAAGATGGTTACAGTTAATCGTTTTATTTCTTTGAGATAATTTACCTTTAATATAAGGAGGTCACAATTACTCTTGGCCATTAGGTGTTCAATTTGAAGGCTTGGTGTGTGTCACGAAGTTCAAGATAATTTTTTGAATGCTTTATCTAATCAATGACATGCTTACAATCACCTAATTTAAAATCTTAAAGACAAGAATGATGGTGACCTCTTGTGTTAAAAATACATGGTCTCTTGGCATACTTTTCAATTTGAGTTAAAAGTAATTCGAGAAAGTACAAAAGTTTTAAAAAGGAAAAAAGTTTATGTAAGTGCAAGGCTTTAAACAATCAAATTAGGGCACACCTCAAAAATTTCACTAGAAGAGGTTGTTTTGATGCCTAAATATCCTCAAATTGATCATCTCGACCTCAAGGTGCATTTACATGAGAAAAAATAAATTTCAAATTTTGGAAATAGTTTATCATGTAATGCATTTTTGAACCGTCAATTTTCATTTTTGGACCCATTCAAGTTTTCCTAGATCTGCTTGATAAAAAATAATGTAGATTGAGCAGATCTATGAAAACTCGAAAATCTTGAAAATTGACGCTCAATCTACATTATTTTTGATCGAACAGATCTATGAAAACTTGAATGGGTCCAAAAATGAAAATTGACGGTCCAAAAATGCATTACATGATGCACTATTTCCAAAATTTGAAATTTACTTTTTGTCATGTAAATGCACCTTGAGGTCGAGATGATCAATTTGAGGATATTTAGGCATCAAAACAACCTCTTCTAGTGAAAACTTTGAGGTGCGCCCTAATTTGATTCTTTAAAGCCTCGCACTTATATAAACTTTTTTCCTTTTAAAAACTTTTGCACTTTCTCGAATTACTTTTGACTCAAATTGAAAAATATGCAAAGAGACCATCTATTTTTAACACAAGAAGTCACAATCATTCTTGTCTTTAAGATTTTAAATTAGGTGGTTGTAAGCATGTCATTGACTAGATAGAGCATTCAAAAAATTATCTTGAACCTCGTGACACACACCATGCCCTCCAATTGAACACCTAATGGCCAAGAGTAATTGTGACCTCCTTATATGAAAGATAAATTATCTCAAAGAAATAATACAATTAACTGTAACCATCTTCTTGTCATTCAATTCACATGTAAAATAACCACAACTACAAAACATGTCCAAATTGCATAATCCTAAAACATAAACTTACCCATAAAATATGATCTTGAGGATTCATCCATTTCCAAATATTACCTTAACAGACAATCCCTAACTATGCTTTAGAAAACGAAATATATACTCCAACTACTCAACCATCTATGACTCATTTTGTTGAAGAGAATGTCGCCATTTTGTCGTCAGCCAAGAGTAAGGGTGACAATGGGTTGGGTATGTTATTAGGGAAGTTTGAAAGTTGGACTATGTGATTAAGCATGGTATATATAAATTAATTTTTTTTTACTTTTCTTATTCTTACATCAGCAAGACCACTCACAATGTCCAATTACAAATAAATAACTTGAATAAATAAAACTAAAGGGAAACACAGTTCTCACTTTGTTACCACTATTGAATATAACTCCTTAAATCAAAACCTTAACTCATGGCTTTATGGGAATAGAAGAGCTTAACAAAAAAAATAAAATTCAAAGAAATAAAATTACGGGAGATTATTTCAACCGGGTTTAGTACACCCCACGCCGAGTCTCCTCCTTCCGATGGTGCTCAGGATTTATTATCGGTCTCTTGATTCTCATATTTATGGCAAAACCCTCTCAAAAGCATATAGATATCGATTTAGAACCAACTACCTAAGGCCTCAATGCCTTAGTCTTGATCAATCCCTATTGGCTTGATCTTTAGAGAGATGAGAGATAGAAATTAAAAAGCTATTAGCTAGTGGATGCTCATCCCCTTTGCTACCCACAAATCAAGAACAAATCCCAAGCTAAGTTTTGCCCCTTTAGAACCCGCAAGAGAGATAAAGAGAAGATAGCTTGGGCGTGTCCCCTTGAGAATTCAAAGAGAGTAGTCTAGGTTGGGGCGTGACCCCTTAGGCTAACTTGGGAGAGAGAGATGTATGTTAGGTTGGGGTGTGCCCCCTTAGGGATCTTAGAGAATGAAATAACTCTTAGAAAGAGAAGAGAGAAGAGGTGCAGAGATTTGGTAAATGGGGAGACTCCTTTTTTATAGATGTTTTGTGACTTAGGGTTTGCCTCAATTCGTAGGATCAAATCTTGATTGTGGATCTAAAGAGACTTGTGAAGTAAGACATGTGAGCCATCCATTTCTTAGATCCACCATCAAGATCATAAAGAATGTGCTAGAACCTTATTCTCCATTTTCTAAACCCATTCTCATCATATCTTTAAATAAGTAAATATTATTCATACTTTCTCTTTTATAGATATTTATTCCTTATTTACATAATATTTGAATAATCAAAATTCCTTAAACCACAAAATATTTTATTCTTGTTTCAATCAAAATCTTTACAAAACACTCTCTATAAATTTTCAATTTAATTGATTGCCTTGATTCACAAGGTTAGAAAATAAGAAAGTACCCCCACTAAGTGGGGTGTGCCACCCATGGGCCACTATGTGGGCCCCACACACATCACAATGGTGGACTTGGTGGGCTCCCATAGGCCCTCACAAATATTTATGAATTAAAATGATTTTTAGAAATAAGAATCATAAAAAGTTAAAAAATCATTCTAAAAATCAAATAACATAAAATTAATTAGAACAAATTATTTTTGATGGGAATCAAATATGTAAAGGTCTAAGAATCATCATCATCAATATACTGGAGCACTCCACCTTCAATTGTAGACCACGATCCATACTAGCTTTCTCAAATTGATCCAATAGTTTCTAGGACCCACAGTTCACTGCAGGGGCTCATGATTGGACCACCAAAGTCAGTCAATAGACTAGGGATGTAATCCCAATATGTAGATTTCAAGTTCTCACCTAAAGACAAAAACCATGATCCCTTAGACCATGATGCAACCATGACTGAATGATGCATAAGAGTAATTTCTCGTACATGTACATGCTTCACCCTCAATGGTGGATCACTATCTCGATACAGATATTTATGTACATATTGTGTGGTGATATAATGATGAGGTTTTAACCCTGTCTCTAAAGGTTGTTCATCATACACAAGGTCACACAATCCCTCGGCTCTCATTCGGGTATACTCGGATCTCATCAAGGGCTAACCTTGGGTTTTTTCAACTTGATTGGCCTAGCAAGTCGAGCCTAGCCCGAATATTGGCAAATCACATTTAACTAGTATGGTTCACATGAGGAATACACTCCCATTGAGTTTATGTTTCACTAAATAAAATGCTCCTACAAGCTGCCATAAGGCCTTTAATGGTCATATAAACCCAACATCTCCCACTTGGCCTTTGAGGCCTTACAATATCTCTTCTTCACATTCTCATCTCCCAAATTACAATCTATCTTTCAAGTATTTTTTACTTATTCTTTCTTATCATATTAATCATAGCTTTTGCCATCAACCCATTCACAAAGGATTTATGGAGGCAGTGCCTTTTTCTCTTTAATGCTCAATTTTATCCCAAATGTGGTCGTAGTCTATCTTTCATGTCACATCGTGAATCATGGACCTGTTGTCGCAGAATATCATCACGTACCCTCATTGTATGAAGTCGTATCTTCATGGGCTTGAAACACTTATTCAATTAAGCTTCTCTCTTTTGTAGCCATACAACTATCGTCACACATTCAGGCTCCATGGATGAACAATAGTATGTTGTTTCAGCTGACCTGTCAAACACAAACATGCACTCCCATTGGAATATTGAGTTTATCTGGTCTTTCATAACATGATACATGTATATTTAAATATCCAAGCAATTAAAAATAATCATGTGATTGTTAACAGCTCACACTCAACCATAACACATAGAAATATTAACTCGACATTCTCATACTTGTATTATGAGGTAGTATAGCAAGTTTCATACCAAATAATAACTCAATGCTCATTTTATTTTAGAATATGCAAAACCTTCTTGAACCACAAAGGTTCAACCATACTAATATTTTTGGTAGTATACCCATACAAACCAAGTTATCTAATCTACACGATATATGTCAAAGAGACCTAACAAGATGGCCTTTCTGTGACATACGCTATGATTCATGGTCTTAGGTTATCGATGATTTTTAAAGAACTCAAAACCATGTCACATAATTGGTATTATGAAAACATGAGTCAATACATGCGGGTATTTAAAAACACTGCATACATTTTCACATGTATAAAAAGTACTTTCAAGACCAAATGTTTTTCTTTATGTAAAAAAAAACCCTTGACTTGGTATACTTTCACAAATAGTTAGAAAATAGAATGGTGGTTTAAAACGTTTTTTCTTAAATATTTTGTAGACCTCACAAGACTGTGGGCTTTTCTCAAAACCATATCCATAGATTTAGGTTTTCCACAAATGATCCAATTTAATTTTAAATACATGCTTAGTCTTCATAAATCAATTTTTTTAATTTTATTTTAACTGCATTCACCTTTAATTACTTACCAAGTCATGTTTATTCCCACAAAACAAATCATAAAGTCCATTTTATAATTTTATCCAAAATAGAGCATGATTAAAGAATGGTGTTATCAAAACCTGACAAAACACTTCATATTAGCAAATATGGAGACTTTATCATGAGATCATCTTCACATGCAACACATCATATTACTGGACATTATTGGGAAGATGATCACTAAGACCGAGTCTCATTAAAACACTCTCTTTGTGTTTATATATTTGAATGATCCATACCTATCTCTCATGTTTTATACTTAGGTTCATTGTCCTTGACTAAACCACATCTCCACGTGTATCACTTCTTTAAGTAATTCATACTCAAGCACAATGAGGCACAAAAAACACAGGGTATTCAAACAATTAGCTCTTTTAAATTTGTTAGCACCTATCACTTAATATCTTTACACTCCATATATATTCATAAAAAAATAGCCTAAATATAATCATAAAATAAAAGGTTATTGAATCTTCTTTCCCTATATGACCTTACCATGTAATATGGGATAAATTTCATATTTTACAACCATGTAGTGTGGTACCTGGGGTTTTTTGATTATTTGCTTTTACTTACTGATGAATTTTTGTGAACTTAGAAGAACACACAACTGATGAAGAAGCACTTGATCATCATCTTTTATACGTTGATGAAGCATCCACCTCTTCGGCTTTTGGATTTCCCCAAAATATAAAGAAATACTCTTCTTCATCCCATCATTCTAAAGATCACATATTTATCTCCACTGATCTTTAGAGTTTTTATGCTGCCACAAAGTCTCTCAACATATCCCTTCATTGTGAAGATACCGAGATGCTTTTACAGGTATTGTGTTTCTTCTTCTTTCTGCAATTCCTAGATTGAACATTCTTTACATAGAGTGTCTTATCTTGCCAACCTTGTATTACCTCTCTCTGACGTTTTACTGTTATAAGTCATACTCATGGCACATTATAAAAATTTTGAATGAACCCTAAAAAGAGCTTCCATTATGAGGAGTACAAAGATGTGCCTTAACAACATGCCACATCTTTTAATTTATTGTAGAATAGAAGATGAACATCCCATGATAAAAATATGACATCTCTCAACTCGTGTGGAGTTTATCTCTGAAACATTTGAGAATTGAAATAGACTAAAAATACAAAATATTGCTCAGTTCCATCCCTAAATCACAATACAGTTTCCACAGTAGAAAATTAAGTTGCGCACCTCTCAATGAAATAATTGTTCCTCTCAATCCATAAAGGATTTCTTCCTGAAATGTTTTTTTATTAAAAAATAGATTCAAAATTAAAGCATAGAATCATAATATTACTCCCAAATAATATTTTTCTTCACGTCACAAAATATATCATGCTGCAAAATTCCAGGATGTATATGCTCTAGTAAAATTACTTTTCCTCTCCACCCTTAGAGAGTTTCCCTTTCAAACCAATATTGTTTGAAAGTTGACACAAAATGGTAACACATATGTTTTTATAGGCCTCATATTACTATGTCAAGTAGGCTTGATAAATATAGTTATTCACATCTCAATAAGAATATACCAAACTGCAGAAAATTCAAGATGACATATCTCCAATATAAAATTTTTATTCCACATTTTCCACGGATATATCTCTCTTAAATAATTTTTATTAGAAACTGGACTCAAAATGAAAATTAAAAACTTAGTGTGGGCTTTAAAATATTTTATTAAGAATACAAATAAAATCATGACTTCCAAGTCATTGAAACAATTTTTATTGCAGAAAACAACTCTTGCGCACGCTTCAATAAAACGACAATATCTTTTAAACCAAATAGTTTTCTTCATAAAACTTTTTTTTTTTCAAGTAGACATAATTTTATGAGTTATAGTTAAATTTGAGCTAAAAAAAAAATCATATGATTGGTGAAAAAATTCACGGAACTCAATGTATAGTTCCTGAATTTAGCAGGGTCAGAACTGACACCCTTCATTGAAGAGTCGAACTCTCAATTCCCTGATGATCTCTCAGGTAAATTTTGCTAGTAGATCAGACTCTAAAAAAAACAAAATATCACTGGAGTATGCATCAAATAAATACTTCATTATCTTCTTCATATCAGTGCGTTAAAAACGATTAGAATACTTGGTTCTGCATAGTGTCTTCTTGGTGTTTGAACGTACCAATAATTCTTCTGGAGGTGTATCATTTGGTAATTGACTTTCTTATATCTCATTCCCAACTCACCAGAAATAGTAAAATAAAAAAATATAGCAACAAGTAGATCTAGATCTGATATCAATAAAAGTTGGACTATGTGATCAAGCACGGTGTATATAAATTAATTTTTTTTTATTCATACGCTGGCAAGACCACTCACTATGTCCAATTACAAATAAATAATTTGAATAAATAAAACAAAAGGGAAATACGGTTCTCACTTTGCTATCGCTATTGAATACAACTCTTTAAATCAAAACCTTAACTCATGGCTTTATGGGAATAGAAGAGCAAAACACAAAAATAAAATTTAAAGAAGTAAAATTGCAGGAGATTACCCCAACCAGACTTAGTATACTACACACCGAGTCTCATCCTTCCGATGGTGCTAGGGATCTATAATCGATCTCTTGATTCTCTTACTTCTGACAAAATCCTTATCTTTTTTATTGTGCTAAAGATCGATGATAAGTCTCTAGATTCTCTTACTTCAGGCGAAACCCTCTCAAATTCATATAAATCTCCATCTAAAACTAACTACCTAAGACCTCAATACCTTAATCTTGCTTAAGCCCCTTGGCTTGATCTTTAGAGAGATGAGAGATAGAAATTAAAAAGAGAGGGAGAGATCTATTAGCTAAGGGATGCTCCCCTTTGCTACTCACAAATCAAGAACTAATCCCAAGCTAGGTTGTGCCCTTTTAGAATCCACAAGAAAGATAGAGAGAAGATAACTTGGGCGTGCCCCCTTTGGGAATCCAAAGAGAGTAGTCTAGGTTGGGGCATGGCCCCTTAGGCTAACTTGGGAGAGAGAGATGTTTACTAGGTTGGGGTGTGGTTCCCTTAGGGATCTCAGAGAAAGAACTAACTCTTAGAAAGAGAAGAGAGAAGGGGTATGGAGATTTGGTAAGGGGGAGAATCCATTTTTATAGATTTTTTATGCCTTAGGGTTTGACTCAATTTGTAGAGTCAAATCTTGATCGTCGATCTAAAGAAACTTGTAGGGTGGGAGATGCTTAGATCCACTATCAAGATCCTAAAGAAAGTATTAAAATCTTATCTTCAATTTCCTAAATCCATTCCCATCAAATATTTAAATAAAAAAAATATTATTCATACTTTCTCTTTTATATATATTCATTCCTTATTTACATAATCTTTGAATAATCAAAATTCCTTACATCACAAAAAATTCCATTCTTTTTTCAATCAAAATCTCTACAAAACACTTCCCATAAATTTTTAATTTAATTGATTGCCTTGATTCACAAGGTTAGAAAATAAGAAAGTACCCCCACTAAGAGGGGTGTGCCACCCATGGGCCCCACACACATCACAATGGTGGACTTAGTGGGCCCCCACGGACACTCACAAATATTTAGGAATTAAAATGATTTTTAGTAATAAGTTTTTACTTCTCTTTGATTATTTAAAACATTGAAAAATGATTTTATCTTATTTTATAAATCCAAATGGTAAAAATAAAATAGCAAGAGAATCACAAAAATTCAAAGAATCATTCTAAAACTTATATAACATAAAATTAATTAAAATAGGTTTTGATAGGAATCAGATCTATAAAGGTCTAGGAATCATCATGATTAATATACTGAAGCACTCCACCTTCAACTGTGGACCATGATCGACATCAGCTTTCTCAAACTAACCCAGCAGTTCTCATGACCTATAGTCCACTGCAAGGGCTTATGATTGGACTACTAAAGTCAGCCAATAGAGAGGGACCCAATCCCAATATGTCGATTTCAGGTTCTCCCCTAAAGACAAAACCATGGTCCCCTAGGCCATGATGCAACCACGACTCAGTGGTACACATGAGTAATCTCTTACACATGTACACGCTTCACCCTCAATGGTAGATTACTATCTCGATACGACTATCTATGTATATGTTGTATGATGATACAACGATGAAGTCTTAACCAGGCCTCTAAAGGCTATTCATCACATATAAGGGTCACACAGTCAGTCGGCTCTCATCCGAGTATACTCTGACCTCATCAAGAGCTAAGCCACTGAACTCTTTTCGGTTTTATCTCTATGCACAGGTACCTTGGGTTTTTCCAACTCAGCTGGCCTAGTATGTCGGCCTAGTCTAAGTATCGGCAAATCGTATTTGCCTAGTATGGTCCACACGAGGACCAGCCTCCCACTAAGTTTTATGTTTCATTATATAAAATGCTTATACAAGCTCTCATAAGGCCTTTAAAGGCCACATAAACCCAACAAAGTTTACATAGAGAACAAGATATATTTATAAAAATATCTTTTAGTCCAACAAGGTCCTTATTTTTTCAATTTTGCTCTTTGTTTTATATTGCAAATGTCGAATTGCTTGATTTTGTATCTTTTCTTTTTTGGCATTTGTGGGGTGGTCTAATGTTTGAAACTTCGGATTGCCAGTGTTTTGTATGGGGTGCCCATACAACTTAAAAAAGGAAAAAGGTTTGATATATGGAACACGGGACTGCCCCATACAAAAGAATAGATTAGAACATAGGGCAGTCTAATGTTTGAAATACCAAACCACCCTAGAAATTGAGCGGTCTGCTATTTTATCCATCGGATTACGCCACAAAGCAGTATGAGTTTTGAAATATTAAATTTATGGAAAAATTGGAAAAAAAAAAAAAAAAAAAAAAAAAAACCTTGTTGTAAAATTTCTGAAAATGTGGACCATATGGTTATTCCAAAATTTTAACCGTGTCTATACATAAATTTCCCTTTTTAGTACTGTTTATTTGTTTTGCTTTAGTCTATTCGAATGTTAACTTAGGACGTGGTGAAAATGGAACTCTAGATCTCATGCTACGCGATATAGCGTATCCGCCTTTGCCTAAAGCCCGTTCTCTGTGTTGTTTCAGTTTATGTAATTATTATGGGAAAAATATTAATAAAAGGGTTGAAAGTTTGAAACCCTATAACATCATTAAAGTGGCCAAAAGATAACAAATTACATTAAAGGGTACATCATCAAAAAAATTGCTGAAAAATACTCTAGTTGCTCTTATTCGGTATTGGGAAGTCAGAATAATTAGGGCTATTTTGATAATTTACCCTCAAATGTCATTAGGTTAGCAGTTATTTGAGGGTAAAATTATCAAAGTAACCCTAAGTATTCTGGCTTCTCAATATCGAATAGGAAAAACTTGAATTTTTATTATTTTTTTGGTGGCACCTGATTGACATAAAAACTTAGAAGTATGAAAAAAGTTTATATAAGTGTGAGGCTCTAAACAATAAAATTAGGGTGCACATAAAAAATTTCATTAGAAGAGGTTGTTTTGATATCTAAATATCCTCAAATTGATTATCTCGACCTCAAGATGTATGAACATGGAAAAAAAAAAGGATTTCAAGTTTTGAAAATAGTGCATCTTGTAAGGCATATTTGGACCGTCAATTTTCAAGATTTTCAAATTTTCATAGATCTGTTTGATCAACACTATTTTTGAAGCTTTAAAATATATAATTAGAGATAAAAATATATTGTCAGGTTACCACAAAGATTTTCAGTACTAAAACCATATTTTACGACACTATGCGAAAGTGCGCGTCAATTTGATTGTCTAGAGACTAAGCTCTATACATACCAGACCCTAAAGTATATGCCCCCAATTGGAATTTAGAATCGTTTGACCCATTTAGTGACATCATAAGGATTTTCAACCCTTTTATTAATAATTTCCTAAGTATTGTTTGTTATGACTAGCCCAAAGGCATGATGGGCGAACGTATTTGGAAACCCACGAGTTTTGCTAATTTGGATTGCTGTCGTACAATTGATTTCAATTCTTATTAGGGGCCAGTTTTGATGCATCATTTAAAATTGTTCTCATAAAAAAAACTTACGGATTTTTTCATATTTAATTTAAAAATTAATACTATTTTATTTTGCACATAGCATGTTTGGTTGCATAGGAAGAGAGACCCAACAAGAGTTCTCTCTCCTCCTCCCAAAGACAAACCCCATTGAAACCTAGTGCCCATTAAAAAATGGGTCGTTTGAGACCTAATATATGCAAATCCTGTATATGCATCAAAACCTAGTTATGCTGATTCTACTATATGTAAAACTTGATTTTAAAAATAATGTTGTTTGTTATGCTGATTCTAGCATATGTAAAACTTGATTTTAAAAATAATATTGTTTGGCTTGCCGCTGGAAGAACTCAGTATATGAAAAATGCTTTATTTGGCTCCACTAAATTGAAAACCAAGTTTTGGCGAGTTGTTGTTAAACCAATTTAGCCGTTCATTTCATAAGTTGATGATTATATATCAATAGAAGTCCCATATAAGTGATTTATTGGAAATAAGACATCAATAATGTGATAAACAAATTACGCGGTTCAAATCTTTTCTTTAGATTACTTAAGGTCGAATTTCAAAACCCTGTCTCTCTCTCTCTCACCCCTGCAATCAATTCAGAAGTTCGGAAACCATTAATCAAATCTGTAGGTGTGAGATGAAACCACAAGTCCTTTGGTGGGGGCTTTACTTTTGAACTTTGGTCAAATTATAGAGTGTGCATTCTTCTCGCATCGGCATCTAATAAAGTTTTACAAACGAAGCCAATTTTACAGAGCCCCATATGCTCTTGCATGGACCAGTTTATCCAAACTAGGCACAAGAATTTACAAGAAAAGGAGTGAAACTTATATTTTATTTAGTATAAGGCCTTCAAATTACATACAAAGTGGATTATATTAAACATGGAAGAACAAAAAGAGTTTCTCCCTCCATGCTATTGATAAGGCCTACATCAGACTACAAATTATTCTATGAAGAGCTGCTTATGCCATGGTTTACAAAAGAATGAAGAATTTTACATAGAGAACTTAAGCAATCTTATATGAGTAATGATCCTATGGGATCCTGCCCCACTTTCTTGTATAGGACTCCTATGGATCATCTTAGATATACTTTTCAATCTTGGGATAAAAAAAAGTTTCACTGGCTAACCCTGCGGGTTATTTTTTTCTCAAAAACTCCCGCTTTGTTGCTGCTCTCGTCCTCGGCCCTTTTTCTCTCCCTCTCCCTATCCCACTGGTGTCCTCTCATCTTTTTGTGAAGAATCTCATCTCTTTGTGAAGAATAATGGGTCCACGAAAATAAAAAAGAGACATTACTGCCAAGAACACATCTTTCTCTCTCACAAGGTCACAAGGTCTTAGAGAAAGGTTGAAGAACAAAAATTAGGTATGCTATATCTATGTATTTCTCAATCTCTCTATCTGTGAATCTCTCTCTGTATTTCTCAATCTCTCTATATTTGTATCTTTATGTCTTATTTTTATTGGGGGTAGGTATTTCTGTAAGGCATTTCTCAATCTCTCTCTGTATCTCTTTTTTTTTGGGTTCGTATGTCTCAATCTCTCTCTATATTGTGATTTTTCTAGGTGAATCGCTACAACTCAAACAATTCAGATTAAACATTGCTGCGATTGTTTTTTTTGAGTGAGAAAATGGGTTGGCCCAAGACTCCACTCTATTTATTGGGGCAGTTGGTTTTTCTACCGTGATCTTTGATCCATTGAAAACCAAAAGTGGTGCCCTCTTTCACCTCCTCCATAACCATAGAGACCACAATCTTCTTCTCCAACCATCTCTAACCTTCTTCTGTGCATCAGGTGATGAAAACTCTACAGAAAAAGCCCTAAAATTCCCTACAAAGAGAGAGATTGAGAACTACAAAGAGAGATTGAGAACTACAAAGAGAGATTGAGAAACACTACTCCAATAAAAATGAGATACAAAGATACAATTTATAGAGAGAGATTGAGACATACGACCCCCCCCCCCCCCCCCCCCCCACCCCCGAAAAAAGAGAGAGAGAGAGAGATTGAGAGATGCCTTACAGAAATACCTACTCCCAATAAAAACAAAAAATAAAGATACAAATATAGAGAGATTGAGAAATACAAAGAGAGATTGAGAAATAACTACCCCCAATAAAAACAAGATATTGAGATACAAATTTAGTGAGAGATTGAGAAAAACAGAGAGAAATTCATAGATAGAGAGATTGAGAAATACAAAGATATAAAATACTTGATTTTTGTTCTTAACCTTTCTCTGAGACCTTATGACCTTACTAGAGAGAAAGATGTGTTCTTAGCAGTAACGTCTCTTTTTTATTTTGGCAGACTTAGTGTTTTTCGCAAAGAGATGAGAAGAAACCAGTGGGCTAGGAAGAGGGAGAGAAAAAGGGCGGAGCAGCAATAAAGGGGGCGTTTTTGAAAAAAAAATGACCCGTTGTGGCCAGTTGTAGGAAAGAGTTAGCTGGTGAAACTTTTTTTGATCCCAAGATTGAAAAGTATATCTAACGGTGATCCTTAAGGGTCAAGGTGGGGCAGAGTCCCATATGATCATTACTCATCTCTTATACATAAACAAAACAAAATATAAAAATAAAAGGAAATGATGAATAAACAAAAGCCTCAAAAGTATAAAAATAAAAGGAAATGATAAATAAACAGAAGTCTCAAAAGTTGGGACAATAAAATAGTTCACAAAACAAACAAAATTTAATGCGGAGAAGGGGAATTTAGGGAGAATTCATCGGCGAAAATAAAAAACTTGTAAATTTTTGCACAGTAGGTAAAAGCTTTGACTTTGAAATTAAAGATAAAACCTAAAAACCACGACTTTATTTACATCATCAAGCTTCCGAATGTTGACAACCACAATGTTATGTACTTGTGAAAACCAAAAATTGGCAACAGAGTAGGAGCCATCAACAGAGGAAAAAAATATATGGCGAACGAAAAAAATCGTATAGAATTTAGCTGCAATATAGAAAGGCCAAAATAAATCATGAGGTAAAAATGACATCAAGAATGCCTATTTCAAACTAGAGATAGATGACTTCACATCCTACTAAAAATTTGCAGGGAGTTAACAAGGTACTTTAAGAATGGAAACCTTTAAGAAAAATACTAATTATCTTAAAATATTTATATTTAACAAAAATACTAATTATCTTAAAATGGAAACACCACAAAAAAAAATTGTAACCTACGATCAATGAAAACCCAAAAGTTATCCATGAAAAAAAGAATACGATCAATGAAAACCCAAAAGTTATCCATGAAAAAAAGAATACGACCAATGAAAATCCTGAAAAAATTGTAACATTCGATCAATAAACCCCCCCCTCCCCCCAAAAAAAAAAAAAAAAAAAAAATGACTATCAAATATCCAAGATCAATGTAAGCTATGAGCAATAGACATCTGTAGATCGTTCGACCAATTACTTTTTAACAAACCATAGAGAAACCCAACCTAAAACCCTAGAAAGAAAAACAAAAAATTACATCAAAACCCGAAGACTCACACGTCTTCTCTTTCTCTACAACAAAAGTATAAAAACCCAAAAGAAAAAAAAAAAGAAAGAAAGAAAATTATGATACTCAAACCTGGTAATGCAAGCAAAACCGAGAGGAGTGATGGAAAGATAGGTCAATAATGGAGTTCAAAATGATAAACGAGAGATGGCGGATCCATTGAGGTGGTTTTGCAACTTCAATCGTATGGGAGAGGGTGAGCTTGTTGGGCTGCAGCAATGGCTGAAGCAAGAGGGGAAGAGAGCGAGAGGAAGCTATTTAAAAAAAAAATAATTTAAAAGTCAATAAAAGAGGGAGACGGAAAAAAGAGACGAGGGGGTGCCGTGAAATCTTTAAAGGTTTCTTTACGTGATTTGAAAGAAAAACGGAAGGAGGTGTATTATGAAAATAATATAAAGAATCAAAATTCTATATCAAATTTTCCCTTAAAAAAAAAGGATACGGTTTGTGTAGAGCCTAGGCTCAAAACAATCAAATTAGAGCCCCCTTCAAATAGTGTCAAGAAATGTTGTTTCAATACTAAAAATCTTTGTGATAGTTTTAAAATATATTTTCATCTTTATTTATCAAAATTAAGGTTAAAAAATAGTATAGATCAACAAATCTATGAAAACTTGAAAATCTTGAAAATTGATAGTAAAAAATAGCATTACAAAATATACTATTTCCAAAACTTAAAATTTATACATATATATTTTTTCATATCCATGTATCTTGATGTCGAGATGATCACTTTGAGGATATTTGGACATCAAAACAATCTCTTGTAATGAAATTTTTGAGGTAGGTTCTAATTTGATTGTTTAGAGCCTCGGCTCTATATGGGGCAATGGGAGGCTTCCCCAAATAAATGATGGTTTTAGGAAAACGGTCATGCGCAAAATATGATGGCTTTACCATTGATTTTCATCTTGAATTATAAAAATTTAAAGATTAAAAAACAATGTAGATATGCTTGATCTATGAACAATTGAAAATCTTGAAAATTGGAGGTATATATAATATATTACAAGATGCACTGCATCCAAAACTTGAAATCTATTTGTTTTGATGTCCATACATCTAGAGGCCGAGATGATGTGGTTTGTATAAAGATAAGGCCCTAAACAATAAAAAAAGGCGCACCTTTAAATAGTGTTGAAAGATGTTGTTTCATTATTAGAACTCTTTGTAATGGATTTAAAAATTATTTTCATATCTAATTATAAAATTTAAAGCTTAAAAAACAGTGTAGATCGAGCAGATTTATGAACACTTGAAAATTGACAGTAAAAAAATGTATTACAAGATGCACTATTTTCAATACTCGAAATTTCTTTTTTCTCATGTCCATCCATCTTGAGGTCGAAGATGATCAATTTGAGGATTTTTTGGGTATCAAAATGACCTCTTCTAGGTAATTTTTAAAAATGGATTATTAATGGGGAAATTTTTTTATTAAAAAAGGTCAAATCGCCTCTAAATATATTAAAGTAAGATCCTTTTTAACTGTACATTTAAGTATGGGTGCGGCTTGTATAAAGCCTAGGCTCTAAATAATCAAATTAGAGACTACCTTCAAATAGTGTTAAGAAATGTGGTTTTACTCCTGAAAATCTTTGTGATAGCCTTAAAATATATTTTTATATTTATTTATAAATTCAAAGCTTCAAAAATAGTATAGATCGATAGATCTATGAAAACTTGAAAATATTGAAAATTGACGGTCTAAAAATGCGTTATAAAATCACTATTTCAAAAAATTGAAATTCATTTTTTTTCTTATATCCATACATCTTGATGTCGAGATGATCAATTTGAAGATATTTGAGCATCAAAACAACCTCTTCTAGTGAACTTTTTGATGTAGGCTCAAATTTGATTGTTTAGAGCCTCGGCTCTACATAAACTTTTCCCTTTAAGTATTATATTAGAAATCTCCGAAATTATTTTGATGGCTTTACCATTGATTTTCATCTTGAATTATAAAAATTTAAAGATTAAAAAACAATGTAGATATGCTTGATCTATGAACAATTGAAAATCTTGAAAATTGGAGGTATATATAATATATTACAAGATGCACTGCATCTAAAACTTGAAATCTATTTGTTTTGATGTCCATACATCTAGAGGTCGAGATGATGTGGTTTGTATAAAGATAAGGCCCTAAACAATAAAAAAAGGCGCACCTTCAAATAGTATTGAAAGATGTTGTTTCATTATTATAACTCTTTGTAATGGATTTAAAAATTATTTTCATATCTAATTATAAAATTTAAAGCTTAAAAAACAGTGTAGATCGAGCAGATTTATGAACACTTGAAAATTGACGGTAAAAAAACGTATTACAAGATGCACTATTTTCAATACTCGAAATCTCCTTTTTCTCATGTCCATTCATCTTGAGGTCAAAGATGATCAATTTGAGGATTTTTTGGGTATCAAAATGACCTCTTCTAGGTAATTTTTAAAAATGGATTCTTAATGGGGAAATTTTTTTATTAAAAAAGGTCAAATCGCCTCTAGATATATTAAAGTAAGATCCTTTTTAACTGGACATTTAAGTATGGGTGCGGTTTGTATAAAGCCTAGGCTCTAAATAATCAAATTAGAGACTACCTTCAAATAGTGTTAAGAAATGTGGTTTTACTACTGAAAATCTTTGTGATAGCCTTAAAATATATTTTTATATTTATTTATAAATTCAAAGCTTCAAAAATAGTATAGATCTATAGATCTTTGAAAACTTGAAAATATTGAAAATTGACGGTCTAAAAATGCGTTATAAAATATACTATTTCAAAAAATTGAAATTCATTTGTTTTCTTATATCCATACATCTTGATGTCGAGATGATCAATTTGAAGATATTTGAGCATCAAAACAACCTCTTCTAGTAAACTTTTTGATGTAGGCTCAAATTTGATAGTTTAGAGCCTCGGCTCTACATAAACTTTTCCCTTTAAGTATTCTATTAGAAATCTCCGAAATTATTTTGATGGGTTAGCCCACAACACAATTAGGAACAATTTATATTATGTCATTAGTGATTCATTTAGCCTATATCAAAGTACGACTAACCTGGTTAAGATATTATTTTATCAACTCTCTAAATTTTTTTGCATTTATCTGCACTAATTTATAGCACATGTAAATAAGTGGTGTAAATACATGGATAACTGAGAACTCCTTGACAAATATTTGAGGCATCCTTTCGCACCAAGCAAAGATCGATGGATCAACCACTAAAATTTGGGTAAGTGGAATTTGGGTTTCATACTTTCTAATTAAATTTCAATAGAGGACATTTGAGGAATCTTCATAGCTTTAGTGACATTCATGATTTATATTTTTTTAAGTTTTCTAATTTTTGGACTTTTAAAGATATTTACAGATTTTATTGGGAATTTTTATGCGTAACTCACTCTTGACTCAACAAGTAATTTTTCTAGTTCACAAATACAGATTTTTGTAATGAAAAAATGTTCTAGAGTTGAAACCCATATTAAGAAAGGTTATTTAGGACGTTTGGCTCAAGTGACTTTAATGGGTAACGCCCTTTTTTGTCGAAGATTTCAAACCCAAAATAAGAGCTACTGGGGTAATTTTTAAATTTTTTACGATGAGGTTCCTAAATTAAAGGATTCGTAAAAGTAGCAACTTGTTGGAATAATTGTTAGCTTAACCTCCTCCTAATATTTTAAGGCGGTTCAACCATTTTAATTGTAGACTTGACCTAAGCCAGTATGGCAGTAGTGGACAAGTTTATGTGTCACCTTTGACAACAATAATGGGCTAATTGGGGAAATATTTATCGGTAGACATAACACATTTCTAGCATTTGGATTGAATTTGGGATAGAAAAGTATTTCTGTCGTAAATTATTTTCCTCATTTCAAGTCAAAAATAAAGAAATTTGTATTCTTGCCTTTACCCTCATAAATTGATTTCAAAACAGATTTCTCTATTACAAAAGCATCCATTTGAAAGTATAATTAATTCTACCAAAATACCAGCACGAATTAGAGAGAGAAACTATCTCAAATTTTAAGTTTAGTATGGAAGTATCTCAAAAATTTAGAGAGAGAAACAATATCTAATTTTAGATAGAGAAACTACCTATATATTATAGAGAGAGAAGCTATATCTAATTTTTTTTAGAGAGATAAACTATTTTAATATTTTGAGAGAGAAACAATATCAAATTGTAAGTTTTACATAGAGAAAGTACTTGAAAATTTCTGGAAAGAGAAATTATCTCAAAAATTTTAAAGAAAGAAACTATCTTAAATCTTAGATTTTAGTGAGAAAAACTATCTTAAAATTTTTAGAGAGAAATCATATCAAATTTTAAGTTTTATAAAGAGAGAAATGATCTCAAAATTTAAGTTTTATAGAGAGAATGTCCCTAAAAGTTTGTAGAGAGAAACTATCTCAAAATCTTTACTGAGAGAAACTAACTCAAAATTTTATAGAGAGAAATTCTGTCAAATTTTAAGTTTTGGAGAGGGAATGCACTTGAATTTTTTTAGAGAGAGAAACTATCTCAAAGTTTTTAAAGAGAAAAACTATATCAAAATTTAAGTTATAGATGGACAAACTATCTCAATTTTTTTAAAGAGAGACTATCTCAAGTTTTAGAGGTAGAAAATAGCTTAAAATTTTTAGAGTGAGAAACTATCTCAAAAATTTTAGAGAGAGAAACTATCTCCAATTTTAATTTTTAGAGAAACAAAGTACCTAAAAATATTTAGAGAGATAAACTGCCTCAAAATTTTTATAGAGAGAAATTATCTCAAATTTTAAGTCTTAAAGAGAAACTACATCAAAATTTTTAGAGAGATAAACTATCTCAAATTTTTTAGAGAGATAAACTATTTTAAATTTAAGTTTTAAAGAAAGAAAGTACTTAACTATTTTTAGAGAAAGAAAGTATCTCAAAATTTTTAATTTGTAGAGAGACGAACTATCTCATATTGCAAGTTTTAGAAAGAGAAGTATACTAAAATTTTAGATAGAGAAACTATATCAAAATTTAGAGATAAAAAACACCTGAAATTTTTAGAGAGCGCAACCATCTTAAAATTTTAAGAGAGAGAAGCTATCTCTTAAAAGTTTAGAGAGAGAAAATATTTTAATATTTTAGAGAGAGAAATTATATAAGTTTTTTTAGAGAGAGAAACTATTTTTAATTTAATAGCATTTAATGAAAAAAGTAAAAGAAACTCTCTAACTAGTTGAAGATTTTTAGAGAGAGAAATTATCTAAATTTTTTTGAGAGAAAAACTTTCTCCAATTTAATAAAAAAATGACATCATAATGAATAATATAATAAAAAATATTTTGCAAGAAGAGTAAAAAAAAAAAAGATCCATGAAAACAAAAAAAGATCCATGGAAACCTTTTGCATCCAAGAACAGTCTAAATAACATAAATTTATTTTCTAGGAAATATTTTTTTGAAGAAATATATTTCGAAAGAAGTGAATTTTTCAAATAATCCAAATAACCCCAATGGGCCTACACACAAGCTCAATGAACATGGTTTCAAGGACTAGAAATGGAAAAGTAGTACCAAACTTCTATTTCGTGATAGTAATCACTTCGGGTGTATTTGATAAGTAGGTATTTTTGGAAGTGGGAGTTAATGTCTCATTTTCATGTTTGATATTATTGTGTGGAAGTTGTAAAGTGGAAAAGCCGCTTTCGACACTACTCTTTTTTAGTATTAAAATGAATTCATTTTTGAAAAACCTCCCTTCCATCTAAAGTGATGGAAGAATAATTTGTGGTAGAGTTTGTTCCACTCCCAAAAACTCTGCGTGTCAGACGCACCCTTCATGTTCATTCAACTCACTTGACAAGAATTTCAGTTTCTCAATTGTAATATTTTGAATTTTTGAGAAGCAAAAGTGTTTGGGGAGTCGGTCGACTCACATTGTTCTTATGCAGTCTCCTTACAAAATATATTTCAAAGTTGTATTTTCAATCCAAAAGTTTAGAGTTCAATAATCTCATCTGTGAAAATGATCTAAATTTGGAAATTCTTTTTTTCCAAAAAATATAAACAGTACTTTTTGAATTCCTTTCTTGAACGTCTATTTTAACTTTCAAAGTTGTATTTTCAATCCAAAAGTTTAGAGTTCAATAATCTCATCTGTGAAAATGATCTAAATTTGGAAATTCTTTTTTTCCAAAAATATAAACAGTACTTTTTGAATTCCTTTCTTGAACGTCTATTTTAACTTTTAGTGGATGTAATATTTTTTCACATCCATCTTAATGGACTTTAGATAAAAGGGGTTGAGTCGACTGACACACCAAAACCATGTCCGTTAGAGAAAGTTGCTCTTATGGTGCATGTTTACAATCTTCTACTCACAAAAGGCAATGCTAAGGGATAAGTCCCCCTGTTAGAAAAACTGGGCGATGTAACCGTTAGTTGCCGGTTAGATCGGAACCGGCTGGTTTTGGTTTTGGGTGGATTTGATGATCGACTGGTATTTAATTTTTTTTTATAAAAAGTGTATATAAATTCTCAAAAATAAAGAATTTGGTTTGTAATGTATTTTTTAAATATTCTTTACATTATAGTAAATATTAAAAAATATTTTGATCATTAATACTCACTTTTATATTTTCTCATCTTTTTCAAAAAAATTTAAAAATCCTCAAGACACAAATCGATTAGTTAAAATCCATTTTTTTCATTATTTTCAACTTCATTTGAAGGTGTTTTGTTTTAATCATTCTTTATATATTTTAGTAGATTTTTTTGTATCTTTTTTTTATTTCTTCAATAGTTTTTTGACCGCCTAAGACATGCATGAGTATAACGGTTGAATCGGTCCGTTTAATGGTTAAGCCGGTTCAACCACTTCCGGGCCCATATCCAGTTAACTGGTTCGATTTTGCAAACACTCTAAATCCTACAAAACATTTTCAACGTGGAAGATTTGGTTCAGTTGAGGCTTCATGCCGCAATGATTATTAGGAACTAGGCATCTTTTTCTAATCCACCAGAAATTTTCAGTCAAGGACTTTTTTTATTTTATTTTATATCTATACGTTTTTTATTGTTATTTTTACATCTATATATCATCCTATGCCATTCATTTCTAATAGAAGAGTAAAATACACATATGGTTACATTTGAGATGATAGATTTTACTCATTCTATGGCTTCTGAATGCCCAAAAGAAAACTTAATAGCACCATTCGAACAACAAGAATATTAATAAATTGAATATCACTTCAAAAATTATACTCAGAACATTCCTTTCATGTGATGAATTAAAAACACAGTAAGGTACTTCAAGACCACTATACCAAACTTTTCCTCTCCATCTATCCATAAATGTTACCGCTTTGATATATCATTCAATATATTATAGTATATAATACAAGGGATTGAATACAACGATACTATTTACTTTTAATACAAGGTCACAATTGCTTATAACTATTTGATGTAAAATTTAGTAGTTTGAGCGTGTCACAAAGTTTGAAAAAAATTTACTTGAAGTTTGAGCTTAGTCAATGGAATGAATGCAGCCACCTAATTTTGCATCCAACGGTCAAGATTAGTTGTGATCACCTTGTTAAAATTGTTAAAGTGTATTTTCTAGAAAGTATATTAATTTTATGTTATTTTATTATGAGTGATGTAGTGAGGTTGTACTTGTAAGTTTGTGTGGTACGAAGTTATAAAACTACTAGTTGGTTAGTAGTTGTTGTTGTTGCAAGTGGGTGGTTTTATAGTAAATATGTTTGTAAAAAAAAATTATATAAATAGAGGTGCATGGTGAGAAAATTGGGTCGCATGTATCTAACTAAGTTAATCTTGTATGTGAAGATTGTAATACCTTTATGTACCCTTGGTGACATGTCTCAAGGTTAATATTGGGTGTCAAGATTGTAATGCCTTTGTGTACCCTATATTTTTATTTAATGAATGGTTTTCTTCCACCTCATCTTGATTGTTCTTCTTCTCTTTAATGAATGGTTTTCTTCCGCATCATCTTGGTTGTTCTTCTTCTCTTGAATGGATGGTTTTCGTCCACCTCATCTTGGTTGTTCTTCTTCTCTTTAATGAATGATTTTCTTCCACCTCATATTGGTTGTTGTTCTTCTTTTTATTTGGTTTTGAGTCATGGTCTAGTGTGACATTGTTACATGAATTGAGAAGCAGTTTGTTTCGGTATTATGGAATTCATCTTTCTCTACATGGTATGAGAGCCACAAGGTTGATGGTGATGTTGTCTTAACTCCCTTGGTGAAGATCAATTGCTTTTTTGAAGATGGATTTAGTGGAAGGTCTAATGGTTTTAATGTTAAGTTGGAAACTCAAATCAAGGCTCTCTTTCTATTTCCCAATTCTTCTTAAGATTTAGAATCTTTGTTTGGAAATCTCCTATTGATGTGGAAGAACCTATTTGGAGGCACTAATGAAGTGACTTATCATTCATGGGTTAAAGAGGGAGCATATTCCCAATATTACCCCTATTCAAGGGTGGGCAATGCAGCCCTCCTTGGTGCAATTTGAAAATCTCTTTGGTGGTTTGTTAAATGGCCAAATTTTCAATTTCGGGAAGTGATGGAGATGATCGTGTATGCATGGTCTTCTTTCTAGAAAAACACTTTAAGGAGTGTTAAAATTGTTAAAGTGTATTTTCTAGAAAGTATATTAGTTTTTGTGTTATTTTATTGTGAGTGATGTAATGAGATTGTACTCATATGTTTGTGTAGTAGGCAGTTATGAAATTACTAGGTAGTTAGTAGTTGTTGTTGTAAGTGGATAGTTTTTTTAATAAATAGGGTTGAAAAAACATCTCTTTAAAAAGATGTATGTGGTGAGAAAATTGGGTCACATATATCAAGGTTAATTTTGTATGTCAAGATTGTAATGCCTTTGTGTACCCCTAGATCACATGTCTCAAGGTTAATTTTGAGTGTCATTGTAATGCCTTTGTTTATCCCATGTTTTTCTTTCACCTCATCTTGGTTATTCTTTTCTTTTTTTTTGGTTGTGAATCTTGGGCTAATGTGACATTATTATACTAATTGAGAAGCGGCTTGTTCCGGTATTGTGGAATCGGTCTTTCTCTACACAGCTTGTACCAAAGGTAAATGGTGTGATTGTATACTTTTCTCTAACGTAATATGACATCCTCATGTCTAAGGGTCCGCCATCGAGAAAATTTCATTGAACTAAAAAATTTCAAGGCTTTAACATTTCAGGTAAAGAAAAACCATATAATAATCCTGCGGTCATATAGCATGCACATACCCTATCACATAAAATAGCCCTAAAAAATGGAGAAGAAATAATTTAAATCAAATTTTTTTTTGAGCCCACCTACTGTATAGAACAATCAAATAAACACACCCCTGAGAAATACTTTTAGCAAAAGGCATATCAACCTGCAGGAACACCAAAACTATTTCATGTCAATGCTTTTAGTAATAACATCACAAGCCCATTACCATATGATTTGTCCTACCTTAGCCTTTGTAGAATTCCTCAACTTCAATGGCAGCTTCTTTGAAGACACCATCCCAACAACTTTCACTGAGTTGCCCCCCATCATGCATACAAGGTATTTACAACAACCTGACAATTTCCTTTTTATAGGAGTTAAACTTCAAATATCAAAAGAAAAGTTCCTTTCAATATTGAAAGCTTTCTATTCTATTGCATTTTATTAATGATACAAATATTCCTTTTTTGATATATATTTACAACGATTTTGCCTCAGCAAGTACCAAACCGGCCCAGCTTTTGGTAAGTTTTTATATTTATCATTTTCCTTGATTTATTGTAAATTTCCTATAAAATATATATATATTTTTTTTGTTATTATTCTTTACCACATAACTCAATGATTTACTTGTAAAACTATCAACAGAGGCTCAATAGAGATTATATAAAATCTCTATGCTATAAAATAGCAAACGAATTAAATATGAAGGATGACACTTTGAAAGAAAAGTCAACAAAAAAGAAAAAGTGCCGTTTTTTTTTTTTTGACAAATATTATTAGCTCTTATTAAAATTAGGAATTTTTTTTTTTTTTTGGGAAAGTCAGAAGAGAAGAAGGCCCCCTACCCAAACTTTTCATTGATAGAAAAGGAAGAACACATTAGTTTACAATCCTATAGTAAATTAAAATGGGGAGTTACCCAAAAGAGGTTACATCATCAGAAATGGAAAGCGGGGACAAAGAAACACCCCCTTTAGCCAGTAATTAGTTAAGGAATTAGCTTCCTTATAGATGTGCTAAAAAAATGCAGACATGCCAACAGTAATATATATACTTATGCATACTCTTTTGTGTATACTCTAGTGTTTTGTACCACTATTCAATTCTATATATATTTAAGTCTACTTCTACATTTTGTGTGATATCCGCTTATTTGAACATAATAACTTTTTATAGAACTGATGAGCCTAAACTTTGTGTTTTTCAAAACAAAGCTCCTTCTAAGTCTCCAGAGCAGAACAAAAGAAGAGAGAAAAAAACACCCCCTCTCAAAATGAAGGAATTTACAATTGTCAACCACCATTTCAAAATTTTGTTTTTGAAACATTGTCATTTATGCTCAAAATCTGAAACACAGGAATCAGTAGAATGAAATCACTATTTCCAAAAATTCTAATTACACATGGCTACTTACAAGTTGAACTAATCCAATGGATCGTATACCAACACATGATCATGTCTTGGACTCCATCCCGAAACCAACGAGGTTATCAATAATAAAACTAGAGATAGGGACCTAATAATAATACATTTTATTTGATACATAAAATAACACGCAAACAAAACTCAATCATTGTGAATAACATCAATCCCAAAACTCACATTAGAATACACAACATCCAATTTCAAACTTAGTCGATTCTCCATTTTAATCAAGGAGAGGAGGGCAACCACCTTAGAGTTCCTAATAACTCATTTCTAAGGTGGAATTCATTTGGAAGAAGGGTGCCTTCTCAAGTCATAATTCCAAAAAAAAAAAAAAAAAGTCAATAAATGAAAGTATTATAAAAAGGACGTGGTTAGCATGCGGCCAGCTCACATATTGTAGAAACGTGGGCTTGGCAATAAATATATTTTTTAAATACAATTTATCCTAATTTTTAGAAAATATATAATCTTTAACATAGAGATCATGAATATGAAAAACATTTGGACCGTTAGTTACAATTGTTTTTTAGATGCATTCATCTTTAAGATGGATACTTTATACCTCAAGATTGCATATTGTAGAAATGCAGTCCAGCCCGCATGAAACAATTGTTCTTATAAATATTCTTCCCCAAACACGACCATATATATTTGAATTCATAATTTTTTTTTAGCCATTCTCATATTAATTTCAAAAGGGAAAAGTTTATATAAGATTGCAACCTTAAAATGTGGAACTAAGGATGCACCTAAAAAATCCATCGGAAAAGGTTGTTTTAATATTGAAAACCCCTCTAATTAATCATCTCGATGTTGAGATGTATGACTATGAACAAAGAAAAGATTTTGAGTCCCAGAATGATGGATCTTACAACACATTATCTAGACTGTCCATTATCAAGATTTTCATATGTTTATAGATCTAATTGACTTTAATCATTTTTAGAGTTTAACATTTTATAATTAGAAATGAAAATAGATTTTAAAATAATCTTAATAATATTTTTATATCAAAATTGTATGCCATGATAAATTTGGAGGTTCACTTTAAATAGATTGTTTAAGGTTGCAGCCTTATGGAAACCACACCATTTCAAAATGCTATCTTCTAGATTATACAAAGCGCTAAGTAATATCTATTCAAATGCCCTCAAACTTTTGAGGTTAAAATAGAAAAAACTACCACTATGAGAGGCTGACATTGACGACCGGCCTGCCAATTTGTTAACTAAAAGAAAAATATTTACTACCTCAAACTTACCTCAATTAAAAAAATAGATAATCAAAAGGAAAATTATTGCAAATATACTTTAATTAAAGGTTAATTGAAAAAAGACCTCAAACTTTCGTTTATCTCGTCTACACCATTTTTTTTATTTTCGATTTTTTTTTATCAAAATAACCTTCACGATAGTCGTATTACCGTAATAGCTAGTACATGTTATATGGTATTTTAAGTACCGTAATACTTAGAGAATTTTATATGGTACTTTAAATACCGTAATACTGAGGGCATTTTATACGTAACTTTAAGTACCGTAAACTTACACTAACCCTTATCTGGCTTTTTAAGTACCGTAAACACTTACCGGTGTTATACAGTACTTAAATTGTTGTAAACCCTTTTCTCATTATATTTATATTCATCTCTTGAGAAATGATTCTATAAGACCCTCTCCTACCTATGTGTGTTGGACCCTTAAATGATCACCATTAAAGTTGGCACAAATCTCTGGAAAAGTAAAGTCTCACACATGTGATAGTTTTTTTAAAAATCCGTGCCAACTTTAATGGTGATCTTTTAGAATCCTACCTATAGGATCATTACTCTTATCTCTTTCGTCTCTAATTTTTTTTATGTTTATCTATTCTTTCTCTTTGTAATTCTTTTTAATATTTATCTTTTCTTTATCTCTCTAATTCTTTTTTATCTCTTTTTCTTTCTACAATCTCATCATGGTTTCTTTAGATAGATCATGTCCTCTGTTTTGTATAGCCGAAGTTAGTGTTTGATTACTCAGAGCTAATTTGGATACGGCCAAATATCCCAGTTAGAGAGAGGAAAAAGAGAAAATAGAATTAGAGAGAGAAAGACGAGATAAATATTAAAAAAAATTAGAGAGAGAAAGAAGAGATATAAATAAAAATTAGAGATAAAAGAGATAAATATAAACAGAAAGAGAGAGGGTTTACGACATTTTAAGTGCCATATAACATGGGTTAATTTTTACGGTATTTAAGATACCATATAATGGGTTTAGTTTTTACGGTACTTAAGGTACCATAATTGGCTTCAAGGTCATGACCAGAGTTTTACGATACTTAAAGTACTGTAATATTACTTGAAGTTACTTCCATATTTTAAATATCGTATAAAATGATATGTATTACGGTAGTAAGACTACTATGAAGGTCATTTTGATCCAAAAATGGCCAAAAAAAAAAGGAAAAAGGTGTAGACGAGGTAAACAAAAGTTTGGGTTTTTTTTTTTTTTTTTCCAATTAAGCTTAAGGTATATTTGCAATAATTTCCCTAATCAAAACTCAAATTTGGTATATTGAGACAGAGATTAAATTCATTTTAATACATTACTCTCATTTGTGCAGCATGTGCCACCTCAGCTAATTATTTCATTTTCCAATATTTGTGGATATGCATATTTAGGTAAGCGTGTGGTTTGTATTGAGCCGAGGCTCTAAACAATCAAATTAAAGCACACCTCAAATAATGTCGAGAAATGCGATTTCGATACTGAAAATCTTTGTGGGAGCCTTAAAATATATTTTCACCTTTAATTACAAAATTTAAATCTTCAAAAATAGTGTGGATCGAGCAGATCTATGAAAACTTAAAAATCTTGAAAATTGACAGTTACGTTACAAAATACACTATTTTCAAAACTTGAAAGCCATTTTTTTTCTCATGTCCATGCATGTTATTGTCGAGATGATGAATTTGAGGATATTTGAGCATCAAAATAACCTCTTCTAATAAAATTTTCGAAGTGGCTCTAATTTGATTGTTTAGAGCCTCGGCTCCCTACAAACTTTTTCCTTTAGGCAATGTACATCATAGAAAACGTAATAATAGTATTTCATAGTTAATATGACGTACCATTGTTCTTTTGCCACTTGAGTTGTTACCTATAGACATGGGAATCGAAGCATTTGTGCAGAGTGCATCATGTTTAGCCAACTGTTTCATGCTTGGGCTCACATGCCGAAGTGCTGGCTGCCATGGATCGTCGTCGTCTTACAAGATGCGGGCCTGTTGGTCTCGCGCTCAAAGCATGCGGCACACCACCATGCGCCTTATAATGGCAACTAATGTATAGTGAGTGGTGTGTGGAATGGCGTGTTGGATGAGGCCAAGTTCTTTGAGGCATTGGAGATGGCAGTGTTTGATAGTTTTGGGGTTGGCCATCGTGATGAAGTGAGCCTAGACCGGACTGGAAGGAAGAGGGACAGCCTGAGTCCTCTTTTTAAAGGATGGCACCTGCTGTGTGAGAGAGAGAGAGCTGGTTTTTGGTAGTTTGGAAGGAGAGAGAGAGATAGATAGATAGAGAGAATTGTTGGATTTTTATGGTTATTAAAGGCCTTATGAGACATTGTATTCAAATATTTGATGTAGTGGAACATAAACTCAATTTGAATATGGTCATTTATAAATCGAGATAGACAAATGCTATTTGCTGATACTCAGATTTGGCTTGACGTGCTAAGATAGTAGAGTTTGAAAACTCTTATTGCCTGCGCATAGAACAAAATCGATGAGGGTTTGTAGGGTCTTCCTCTGATAAGATCGGTATTGCTTGAGAGAGTGAGTCAAGCGTCCGTATAACCTTTGTGTGTGATGGTATTCCTCTAGAGATGAGAGCCAAAGTCTCATCACTGAACCATCACACGACATGTACATACGATAGCCGCATGTGGGAGAGATTACTTCTATGTACCATAGAGATGTGGGTACATCAGGTTTGTGTGACATTGTACTCTCCTCTAGGAGAGAACCTGTAATCTATAGATTGAGATTGCGTCTTCTTGCTTAGTGGCTGACTTTGATAGCCCAATCATGAATCCCTGCAGTGGTCTGTGGGTTAGGGGAACTGCTAGGTTAACTTGAGAAAACAAGTGGGGATTATAGTCCACAGTAGAAGATGGAGTGCAAAGATGGATTGTGACAACGCTGTTATAATTTTTAGTTATAATTATTAGACCTAGTTGGGTCGAATTCCCATCAAAATCATTTGGAATTAACTTTTTTGATGTTAAATGAGTTTTGGATGGGTATGGTTTGTATAGAGCTGAGGCTCTAAACAATCAAATTAGAGCCCACCTTCAAATAGTGTCGAGAAATAATGTTTCTATACTGGAAATCTTTGTGATTGCCTTAAAATATTTTTTCATATTTAATTATAAAATTTAAAGCTTCAAAAATAGTGAAGATCACGTAGATTTAAGAAAAACTGGAAATCTTGAAAATTGACGGTCCAAAAATGCATTACAAGATGCATTGTTTCCAAAACTCGAGTTTTTTCTCATGTCCATGCATCTTGATGTCAAGATGATCAATTTGAGGATATTTGGGAATCAAAATAACCTCTTCTAGTGAAATTTTGGAGGTGGGCTCTAATTTGATTGCTTATAGCCTCGACTCTATATATAGTTCTTCTTTTTTTGATTGTTTATTTGAATTTTTATGAGTCTCTGGATATTTTTTTAACATGAATTTATAAATTAAAAGAGATTCAATTTTCAGTATTTAAATAGTCAGAGATAAATAATATTTATTTCCATTACTTTAAATATAAAATGAGACCATTTACCTTTGATACAAGGTGGTAACAATTCTTTACAACCATTTGATGTGAAATTTGATAGCTTGGATGTGTCAAAAAGTTCGAGAAAATTTCTTTTGAATTTTGAGCTTGTTCAACGGAATAATTACAACCACTCAATTTCTTATCCAATGGTCACGATTAATGTGACCACCTTTTATCAAAGGTAAATGGTCTCATTCTATATTTTCCCTTCTAATACTTATTTTATGAATTTTATAAATCACTAATTATTTTCCCTTCTACCATGAGCTATAGGCCTACCATAAAATGTATCACATGGGAAAATTATGTGGGGCCCACATGGGGCCACCAAAGGTGGCACACCTTATCAATTGAGATCTTACTTATTAAAATATGATCAAGCCACCAAGGCCCTCAAATCAAGTTGAAATAATGAAAAATGTTTTGAAATTATGAAGGATTGATCTAAATCATATATTATGCGTAAGGAGATTATGAAAAATAAGAGAAAAAATAATATTAATTTTCATGTTTTATTATTTGATGTGAATTAGACTTAGGAATTTGAAGGATAAAATTTTAGCACATTTTTTTCAATCATGATCTCTGATCTAATGATTACACGATTCAAATATCTCACCCCATATGTCTCATATGATTAATGCTCTGAATCTAATCTCACTAAGAATGACTAGCCCTAACGAAACCTTAACTCTTGGAAACTCTATAATAGCGTCTCTCTCATCCCAAATCTCTACACCTCCCATATCTCTCTACTCTCTCTCCTAGGGGGCATGCCATCCCCTAGGGTTTCTCTCTCATCTAAAGTTTCTTTCTCTCTCATCTCTCTTAGTATTTAGAAAGAGAAAGGGGGCACACCCCACCTAGTTCAAGAAAGAGGGGTACCCCCCATGAACGATATTTGTTCTATACTCTCACATCATTAAGGGTTGTAGTCTTAGCTTCCCATACTTCGTAAAGGTGAGATAGACCATTGATTCCATACGTCATAGGAGACCCAGTGTGGGGTGTACTAAATTCAGTTGAGGTAATCTTTCGGGATATTTGTTTTATGCTTTACAATATTTTTATTTCTTGTGCTTTCTTATTTCTATAAGTACTATGTTGATTTTATTTACTAAATAGAAGAAGTTGTAATTAGTGGCAGCAAGTGAGAACGTCTTTTGATTGTTTATTTGTTTATCTTGAGTTGAATTAATTGTATTTTGACATTTGTAAGTATTATAGTCGGTGAGAAAAAATTAAAATAAAAACTACATACACTGTGCTAGATCACCTTATCCAACTTTCAAAAATTAGTTGGGGCTAGCTTGGAAGGATATATATATATATATATATATATATATATATATATATATATATATAGAAATTGGGGGTAGCTTGGAAGGATATATATATATAGAAATTGGGGGTAGCTTGGAAGGATATATATATATATATATATATATAGGGAAAAGATGAGATTAGCCCACTAGCTTATGAACATATGAGCTCAACGTCCTAGATTGATTCTGGGCCGATCTGACGATCACAGATATCAGGTAGTATTTGAATTTTAGTGTTTTTTTCTACAAAACCAAATCATTTGAAATTTTAGACATCTATTCATAAAAAATATGTGAATATTCGAAAAATATTAAACAAATATTTTACATGAAATAAATTGACCAAAGCCTTGAAAAGCTTTGAGGGATATTTTAGTCATTTTAGTTTTTACAGATAATTATTTTTATATTTTTATTAGATGCGCCTTGATGAGAAAAACATACAACTAAAATTTTTAATGATTTAGGTTTGTAGAAAAAAAATTAAAATTCAAACACTATGAGACATCCATGATCATCATATCGGCTCAGATTCAATCTGAGCCGTTGGGCTCATATGTTCATATGAGCTAGTAAGCTAATCCCAGCTTTTCCCATTACATAATGGGTAGTATGTTTTGGCTTTTGAGGGGACCGATTTGTATAAAAGTGAAAAAAAGAAAGGAAAAAAAAAGATAGCATGCTATTCTTGATTTATTTATGTTGTGTTATGGTTGGGGATGTTTTTTTTTTTTTTTTGGATAATTCAATGAGGAATACAGCCCCTACCCATTTTTTTTTTAATAGTAAGGTTTTCAAAATTGTCAGTCGATTGGAGTAATTAGGTTTTCAAAGTTGTAGTGGAATTGGAGAGCCTCATGAGTGACTACTGCCACAATTTCAAACCCTTTCTTGTTGAGGGTGTCTTCCATAACGATTATACTTGGCCCTTCCTAAACAACGATGGACATGTAAAGTTTACAGATGATGCATGCAACACCGTTATTTTTTATTGTTGTTGAAAATGTTTATTAAGGGGCTGTTTCGATACCTGAAAATATATTGTCTATGAAATATATTATTGGGGTAATATATTATTGAATAATACAGTACCTGTAATATATTTGGGTAGTATTTAGATGTAACCTGGGAAATACATTGTTATTGTTTGGCTATGTCTGGAAGAAATATAGGAAATGTATTACCAACCTTTTACCAGCAGGTACCTATAAATTATCATTTCTTTTCTTTTTGTCACAAAATTCCACTAAAATGCAGAATTATCATTTCTTTTTTTTTTGGTCACAAAATTCCACTAAAATATTGAATTAAAATAATCATCACATCATTCCAAAAAGATTTCTAATAATAACGTTATCACCATTCCAAAAAGATTTTCTAATAATAACTTGTACCATTTTACAGTCATGACACTATTTTCTACTTATTTTAAGTGCCTTTGGCACTTATATGGAATCACTTGTTTTCTAACATGACATTGGTTTCACATGGTAAGTCATTGGAACAATATCATTGGAATAACTTGGATTTATTATGATAGGCCTTATTTTTATTATTTTTTATAGAAGTCTTTCAAATGTCTCTCTAGATAATTTCAAATAAACAATAAATTTATGATTCTAAATTCAAAATCTGTAGGGTACGAGTTTAAAAATGGGAAGAAGTTTGATTAGTAAACTAGAAGAGGTTTGATAAATGCAATATGAAATTTTGAGGTATTCAAGGAGACTAAAGAGGTATATTATTTCAATTGAGATTTTAGTAATATCTTATGATGATTATGTTGTGTGAAATGTTTTATTATGATTGTGTTGTGTAATTTATCATTGATTACTGATTTTTATTTTTATTTTTACATGACACTGATTTCTTCATATGAGGGACGAGCTTAAAAAGGGAGGGATCACATTATGTTGTGTGAAATGTTTTATTATGATTGTGTTATGTAATTTATCATTGATTGCTGATTTTTATTTTTATTATTTTTGTTTTATATGACAGCTTATCCCTTCAGATAAAGGGACGAGCTTAAAAAGGGAGGGATCACCTAGTTATTATGAATAGAGAGGGCTTAGAATATTTTTTAATCAGGGATAGGGTAGGAAAAAATGCACGCATTCTCAAAATTAACCGTCACTCTCGTAATAGATTTTTCACCTATCACCATGTGTAATAGATTTCTTGATTTTTGGGAAAATATCATGTAATCTCTTTCATTTTCTTACAATTCAGTGTACCCAAACAGTGAAAATGTCATATTTCCTTATAATCTATTGTCACGTAATATATTTCCAGGTACTCAAACGGCCTATAAAAGTTTAAAACTAGAAAAGGAAAATGCTTTTTACTTTATATGCAGTTAAATATTTTGTCGGCTTCAAATAATTGGGATAAGGTTTGGATGATGATAATACATTTAAATAATGTTAAAGAATACAATATAAATAAAAAATTTGTAATTTAAAGAAAAACTAAAATTGTACTGAGAGAGAGTATCGTAATTACAACTACAAGTCATATGATCTGAGTAAACTAGTGGTTTAAAAGTTGCCGAGTCGGCATAGAATTGACTGATTCGACCCGGGAATCGGTAACTAGTGGTTTAATAGCCGTTGGATCGGCACGGAATCGGCCGATTCTGGCCGATTCAACCTGCGAATCGGTTATCCCGTGTCGATCGAATCAGTCATCCCGTGTCGATCAAATCAGTCATCCCGTGTCGATACCTGTGTAAAACGGAGAATCGCCCGGTAGAAGAACGAGCCATTCTGTACAGTAACTCAGTGCTCTTTAGAACCAACAAGTCTGTACAGTAACTCGGTCGGACGATTCTGTAGACTCGGGAATCGGTAACTAGTGGTTTAAAAGTCATCGGGTCAGCACGGAATCGACCGATTCTGGCCGATTCGACCTGGGAATCGGTCATCTCGGCCGATTCGACCTGGAAATCGATCATCCCTCTACATAATCGCCCGATTCTGGCCGATTCAACTTGGGAATCGGTCATCCCGTGTCGATACAAAATCTCCCCGATTCTGGTTGATTCGACCTGGAATCAGTCATCCCGTGTCGATATCGGGCGATTCGACCTGGGAATCGGTCATCCCTTGTCGATACCTGTGTAAAATAGAGAATCGCCCCATGTCGATACCTGTGTAAAATAGAGAATCGCACCGTGTCGTTACCTGTGTAAAACTGAGAATCGTCGGTTCTTCCGTGTCGATACCTGTGTAAAGCGGAGAATCACCTGGTAGAAGAACCGACGATTCTGTACAGTAACTCAGTGCTCTCTAGAACCGTGTCAATACCTATGTAAAACGGAGAATCACCTGGTAGAAGAACCGACAATTCTGTACAGTAACTCAGTGCCTATCGAATCGACGATTCTGTACAGTAACTCGGTCGGGTGATTCTTCATAGTAACTCGGTCGGGCGATTTTGTACAGTAACTCGGTGCATGACGATTCGACCCGGGAATCGGCAAATAGTGTTTTAAAAGTCACTGGGTCGGCACGGAATCGACCAATTCGATCGGATGAGAATCAGCACGGAATCGGTAACTAGTGGTTTAAAAGTCGTCGGGTCGGCACGAAATCGACCAATTCGACCCGAGAATCTCGTGTCGATGATTCTGTACAGTAACTCGGTGCATGACATCATGAATTGCCCATTTCGCCTCGTGCATGACGTCATGAATTGATTCGATCCGGTTTAGAAGTCGCCGGGTCGGCATGGAATTGACCAATTCGACCCGGGAATCTCATGTCGGTGATTCTGTACAGTAACTCGGTGCATGATGTCATGAATGGCCCAGTTCGCCCGGTGCAAGACGTCATGAATCGCCCGGTGTATGACATCATGAATCGCCCGGTGCATGACATGTACATGGCATTTTTATCATTTTTTGGGTTAAAATGGGCTACAGGTGCACCTCCAAGCCACGTGTCCTTAACCACAAGCCCCATGCTACTTCGTCCATTTCACACGCGTTAAGAGTTGGTAATAAAGTAGTATTTGTTCCCATTAATTTTCTTTCGTCTTTCCAATGTGGGATTATTATGATAAAAGGTAATAGCTAAATTAGTAATATAATATAATCTTTAAGTCGGGCAAATAATAACACAATTTAAACTATGGTGTGGTAGTTAGCATGCCCTTTTCTCACCTGGAAGTCGCACAACTCTTGACAGGTCTCATGTCCTTGCCTCAAAAAAAATAAAGTTTTTTGCAAAAACAAATATATGGTTCTTATAAAAAAAAAAAAGTAATACAACAAAAAATTTCTTTCCTGGAAAAAAAAAAAAATATAAGGTTCTTGTCAAAAAAACAAAAAAAAAAAGGTAATACAACAAGTATTTCTTGTAAAAAAAAAGGTTCTTATTAAAAAAAAAAAAAAAAAAGGTAATATGACAATCATTTATTGTAAAAAAATAAATAAAATGTTATTATTAAAAAAATAAAAGGTTTTTATCAAAAAAAATAATCAAAGGTAATACAACAAGTATTTCTTGTAAAAAAAAATAAAAGGTTGGATTTGTTATTATTTGTATAATAAAATAATTATAAAAAATAAACCAACAATTTCAATTTCACAATATAATATTATAGTTAGTTAGGTTGTAATAATTGTGGATATTGTTAGTTAGGTTGTAATAATTTAGGTTTATTTTATTTTATTTTTTATTTTTATTTTTATTTTTAACGGATTAGGGTTCTCCACCAATTCGAGATTTTGGTGGTCTTTTTTTATCGATTTAAACCATTCTTTATTGTAGTCCATGTATAATTATATACTTCATCCATGATAATTCTATGATTTTTCATTTGTGTGATGTAAATTTAATGGTTAAGATAGTTCATACAGGGAAAGAACATCTCAATATTCGTATATTGATGAAAAAAATGAAAATTAATAATGTAGTACCCTGATTTTTTATTGGATTCCTAAAAACAATATTTACAATGAATTTTAGTAATTATTTTACATTTTTTTAAAGCTTAATCTGACTGATTCACCTATCCGGATGGATTTTTGAGATATCCGATCCGGATGAATTTTTGAGGTGTCCGATCCAAAGTATCAATCCTTTTTTTAAACCACTCGAGGAAACCATCACGGAATTACCTGTAAAATGATGAGAAGCGAACTCTCAAGGAAGTAATTTTCACCGCAAAGATTGTGTTGACAAAATAACAAAATTAAAAGGGCTTCATTTCAAAATTTTAGCTTTTACTCGAAGGGATTTTTTTTTGGTGATTTATTTTTCTAGCAACACTAACTTCCCATTTGCTCCACTAAAAATCTACAGTATGTCTTATTTGAAAATTAATAAACCTTGGATCAGTGTTTCAAAATTTGGATTGGTAGGGTTGATCATTCACTCACTAATATGTGTTTGTTTGCTAGATCGGCGATTTGAATTGGGTCTGGATCTGTCCAAACCGGTGATTCATAAAATATTAAAGAATAAATGAAACAACATAAAAAATTACAATAAAAGGTGATTACGATGGATATTTAGAGGGGACCTAATAAAACATTTTTATTAGATAAGCTACAAAAAAAAAAAAAAAAAAAGCATGAGGAGTTTATTGTTTCTCTTAATTCATTAGAAATTTGCTTGAAGGTCTGTTGCAGTGTTTTGACCGCTCATCATTCTTGAAGATTTTTTCAGAAATTGATTTTCTCGATTGGTCCCTAGCATTGTTAGAAAAACCGGGCGATCTAATGGTTAACCACCTGATTAGATCGGAACCAGACAGTGGCCAATTTCAGATTTTGGTAGTTTTGGTGATCGACTGATATATATATATATATATATATATATATATATATATATATATATATATATATATATATATATATATATATATATATATATATATATATATATATATATATTTAAAAAATAAGGAATTTGGTTCGTAATGTAATTTTTAATATTCTTTACATTATAGTAAAGAATAAAAATTGTTAATACTCACTTTAATTCAAAAATTGATTCGTTAAAATCTAATTTTCATTAATTTTCAATCATTTGAATGTGCTTTGTTTTAATCATTCTTTATATGCTTTTTATATTTTAGTATATTTTATTGTATTTTTTTAAATTTTTTTCAACACTTATTTTACTGCTTGGGACTTGCCCAGTTAAAGCGGTTTAATCGGTCACTTTACCGGTTAAGTCGTTTTAATCGCTTCCAAGCCATGTCCGATTAATCGCTCCGGTTTGATTTTGCGAACTCTGGTCCCTAGTTGCGGCATAGAGGTGGGGGTTAACAAACTATTGAGGTTGACAAACTAAATTTGTTTTATTGGGGTATAACGCATACCCTATTCACCATAATGAAAGGATGTTGCTAATAATAATAAATATTGGACACCCATATGGATGGGAGATAGTGAAACCAATCAATGGAGAGAGAGAATAATTTCACAATCACATTTAAGGGAGCGAGAAAGTTATCAATTAGAATTTCACGAAGTGGATTATTTGATATGGAGTTTGTTTGGAAAGCAAAAAACTAGTTGTTCCCAAATGGATGAAAGAGAATGAGAGCATGCAATGTGGAGAGAGAATGATTTCACATTGCAGAGAAGTTATGAATTATAACAGTGGATTATTTGTAATGGAGTTTTCTGAAAAGCAAAAAAAAACAGGAAAGTCTCCTTTAAAAATCAAGGATCCATAGATCTAATTAAATTTCATATTTATCTTAACGTCCCTATAAACATGATGAAAGGATATTTGCAACTGATGATTAATATCCATCACCTCCATCCATTTACTCCACAATGTTCATGGTGATTGAGAATCCTTATTACACCAATTGATAGTATTAAGCGAATCACCCTCCACAAAATAAGGCAATAGGCGAAATCTCCGATGAAGAATACAAAGGCCTTGTAAAATTGCTTCCATTTCGGCATAGTTTGCGGCAGTCTCTCCACACGGTCCTGCATAGCAAAGAATCACTTAACCATTTGAATTCCTTATAACACCCCCAAAACCTGCCTCACCCGTATTACCAATCGAACTATTATCAAAATTCAATTTAATGCTACACTCCATTGGCAGAACCCACATACTTCAAAGTTTAACATTCACAACCTTTTGCTTCACAAGACGTGCCAGATTAACAACAACGTCTATTGCAGATACTCCGAAGCCCTCTTTTGCATTCGAAAACTAACTCCAAATATTATGAAGAATCATTTTTTTAACCACATTTTCCTTTACCACTTTTCCTTAAAAAATCCTTTCCTTCCACAACTCCCACAGCACAGATGCTGTCAGTATTTGCCAAATCAACCTTTGATAAAGATCCATAATCCCAATGATTCAAAATATCTATATGAGAATTAGGAATCACCATAGAGCACCCCTAACAATTGAAAAATCCAACCCCAAATACAACAAGCAAAATAGCGTGCAAGTGAGAACCGGTTAATTTTTTTTAATTTTAAAATTTGGAGCCGAACTATATTGGAAATCCAGAGGAGTGATCTAGATCACCAAACCATGTTTTTAATTCTTGGACGAGAGAGAACCAAGGGAAACATAAGGGATGAGGACGATTGTTTTTAAGTGATTAGAAGTATCCAGACACTACATCGACTTGGTGAGAAATATGTATGAAGGAGCGCTAACTAGTATATGAACAACTAGTAGAGAGATGAGTGAGTTTTCAATTACCAATGGTCTACATCAGGGGTCAACTTTGAGCCCATACCTCTTTGTCTTAGTTTTGAACGATTTAATTAGGTATCTACAAGATGACGCACTGTAGCGCATTTTGTTCGTAAATGACATAGTTTTGATCAATGTGACCTGAAACAACGTCAATACAAAATTAGAACTTTGGAGGGATGTTATAGAATCTAAATGTTTTAAAATTAGTCGGATTAATACAAACTATATGGAATACAATTTTATTAATAATAGGAGTAGAGGAGAGGAAATTGTTAAGATTGATAGCCAGGAATTAGAAAACGAGTTTACTTTCGATATCTTGTATCGATAATCCAAAAAAATGAAGAGATTGAGGAAGTTGTCACACATAGAATTAGAGCTGGGTGGGTGAATTGGAGATATGCAATCAAAATTTTATGTGATCGCCGTATATCAATGATGTTGAAGGATACGTTTTCTAGGACAACTGTGGGACTAGCTTTGCTCTATAAGACGGAATGCCAGGTGATGAAAAAATAATGTCCCCATAGAATGAGTATGGTAGAAATGAAGATGTTGAGATGGATGAGTGACAACACAAAAAGGGATAAAATTCGAAATGAGTACATTTGAAAAAATTTAGGTGTGACACCAATAGGTGATAAGATGAGAGATAATAGACCTAGGTGGGCTAGCCCTGTGTAGCGTAGACCCTGTACAACACCTATTAAGATGTGTGACTAGTTCAAGTGGAAGGATGCAAAAATATAAGGTGTAGGCCCAAAAGGATATGGTTGGAAGTAGTGAGAAATGATATGGGGCTTTATGGCTTCATTGAGGATATAACTCTTAATAGAGCAAAATGGAGGACTAAGATTCTTGTAGCTGATCCCAAATAATTGAAAAAATGACTTTGATGATGATGATGATTACACACAATAAATAAAGACAAAGAACTGATAGAGAACGCTAGAAAAATAAATAAATAGAGGCTCGAATGTCTTTGAGCCGCATACATATTGATAGCTTAATAACTCTTGTATTTTTGTAACTTTTATTTCATAAAAGATGTATGATAATAAAGAAAAAGGAAATTTTACGGTTCACATCATGTCAAACACATTTCTAATTGAACCCGACCATACCCAATGGTTCAGAAATCAATTTTGTTTTATATCTTTATTTTTATTAAAAGTTTACATTGATATGAAATTTGGGATGTAGCTTCATTTTCATAGAAAAAATCATAAAAATAATAAAAAGATATTTTGAATAAAACTATTGACCAAATTACCCTCAAAAAATTTTTAGGGGTATTTTGATCAATTATTTTTATTCAAAATGTCTTTGGACTATTTTTATTGGGTCGTCATAATTGATATATTTATGCCTCAAATTTTACCTCAAAAAAGGTTTATAAAAATAAAGTAAAAATAAAAAATAAAATTACTTTATGGCCCTTGGGTAAGTCTAAGTTACATCTAGAGAAAGGGAAAAGAGAGATGAAAAAAGATGAAAAGCAAGTAGTAAAAGAGGTAAAGAGAAAGGTTTCTCCTCGCCTTTGGTGAAAGAGGAAAGGGGAGGGGCAAAGATCTACACAAGTATATCAGCTCTCTTCTTGAACATAGATGCTTAGAGAAGAAGCAAGGTGTAGGCAGAGGGACAACTATGGTACTGAATGAAGATTTGCCCCATTTTATTGATTATTTATTTGGACATCATGGAGAATGGATACTGTATTTAGTAAGAGAAGTTCCTCTTCTGTCGAAGAAAGGTATGAGTTCAATTCTTGTACTGTATGTTCACATCCATCTATCCATCTTCTTTCCTAAATTATGTTATAGTTAGTTATAATATGCTCCTCTGTGATTTAGCTGTGGAACATATTAGATTTGGAGAGAGTAGTGTTATCTCTAAAGAAAAATAGCAAGAAATCAGAAAAATTGTGTCTTCCTTTCTATTTTCTTTTACAGTGTATGTTGCAAAGTTTTTTAAATTTTAGACTGTCTTTCTTTACCCACTTCAATTTAGAACCGATGTCTTTAAACTCGGCTCGAGCCTCGGACTCGGCCCTAGCATCAGCTGAGTAACTCGGCCAAGTCTGGGCAATCAGATTGCCTTATTTCTTGATGCATCATAGAAAACCGGGCTGTGTTTGTAACTTTCTAAAAATCATCCTTTAGTTTTTGTATTGTTTTTGTCTTCTTTATTTTATCTTTTGCTATTATTTTTCAAAGGGATAAGCCAGTGCATTGGATCAGAGACTCATTTGCCTCTAAGATATTATAGATTATCACAACCCTGTGTTTTGAAACCCACCGATTCCGGATCTGGATGGGAATCCCCGATCTGGATGGGAATCGTCAGAAGCAAACCGGTTCTAAATTGCATAGACTCGAGCCCGCTTCCCCTTTAAAACCCCTCATTATATATTTTTTATCTTTTTTTTATCTTATTTAATATTTTCTTGGGTCCCATCTACATCCCACCCTATAAACCTCTAATTTCATTTTTATTTTATTTCATTTATGTTTGGAAGATTGTTTGATGCGGGCTGGAACACATTTCCAAAATATTTGGTCCAGCATTTCCACAATATTTGGTCCAGAGGTATAAAGCATCCATCTTCAAGAGGGATGCAAATAGGTGGTCCATCTAAAATCAAGTGTAACTAATGGTCCAAATGTTTTCTTAATATAATTATTATTTCTAATTTTCAAACTTATTGTTTTTTTTTCATATTCATGATCTTCATGTTGAAGATTATATATTCTCTAAAAATTAGGATCAAATTATATTTAAAAATATATTTAGTGACAAGCTCGCATTTTTACAATATGCGGACTGGCAGCATGTCTTTTATGTTTTAAATTTTTCTAGATCACCAATTCAGACCAATCCAAACCCAAACCGGTCACCAATGTAAAATTTGACATGGATATTTGAGTGAACGACCCAAACGATTCAGGTTTTGAAACACTGATTGCAGCAATTTGTTCCATATTCCCTTGTTTTTCCAATTTCTCTATTTTTCTCAAATTTTAAAATTGTTTCCACATTTAAATTAGGTGGTCATTGCAATGCATAGTTTGGGCCTCACAGTATGACTATTTTGGTTCACATTTTCATTGTCTTCCGGTTAGTAAGCTGGGTTTCTTTGAGGCATAGAGTTCCAACCCATGATTGATTCCTTTGAAAACTGAGATTCACACCACGGAGCTATTTTTGCAATTATTTTACAAGTTTTCAATTATGCTAATGAGGGATCATATTTTCATGTTGTTCCATAAGTTTAGTTTGGACCTCTATAACCAACATCAAATGGGAGCAACTAGGAGTCGTGAAGATCATCGGCTTAGCAATTGTCGTGATCTTGATGCTTGTGGTGTTCATAAAAGCTTGCTCATATTGTTGCAAGTGTGGCAAGACTATGAAAGCTCCGGGGCGAAATATGCGCATTTTTCGGTCTAGATTCGAGCAAAACCCTAGAGGCTACTTTCGTCAATTGCGCAGCGATCTTAGGTAGAATAGACGGTTTAAAATGTGTTATTGTAGAATCTAATGATATGGTGTTGCATGTATACTAAGAGTCTGTGAGGGAGAACAGTAAGAACCCCAAGTGGCTTTGAGATGCTTTTTGGTTTTGGTTTGTGTTGGTAAACAGTTGTTCGTTTGGTTTGAAACAGTAATCTATTAGTCTTGAAGTGCTTGCTGGTTAGAGTTTTAGAGTTTATGTTGCCAAATACAGTAGTGATGTCCTTGCACATAAAATGATGAAAAAAATCTTAATAATATGAGGTATAAATCTTTAGGTGATAACAATTGCAACACTACGCAGCAATACATTTCGAATCATGCAAAACCACTAAGAAAAAAAAAAAAAAAAAAAAAAAAAAAAAAATATATATATATATATATATATATATAGATTACTCTTTTGATTTTGCCTAAAATATAGAGGTAGGCTGTTTTCTATGTTCGATAATGGCTAATTCTCTTCTGGAGCAAAAAGTGTTCTTAATAGTAGTACTCAAGGTTTGAAAAATTTCCTGTCTTAATCAAGAAATGTAGATTTGGCTTTGGTAGCTCGGCAGGGGAATCGGGCCTACCCTTTGTAGAAATGGATGATCCCCATCATCTTCATCATCCCTACACATGAAACACATGTTAACTATGGTTCTCCCTCTCTTCAGCAGGTTATCGACAATTAATGTTTTTCCTTGAAATAAGATCTATAAAAAAAACCTTAACTTTCAAAGGAAATGCCCACGTCCATAGTTTGTTTAGAGAATTACAGTTCCATCTCAGACGATCATAAAATAACAAACCACATGCTCATCTAACACTAAAGATGCCATCATTTTCAGCTTCCCAAATCAATTCATCATCAGTGGTTTGTGAAACCCGGCATCCTTGAAAAATATGAATCAACACAGCAACCTCAACACTGACAATATCCGTCACTCTATAATGGGCAAACTTAATTCTCCATACCACACCACCACCTGTTGCGTCCATCATTTGTATAAGAAAAACATTGGGAAATTGAAATTTTAAAGGACCCTCTCCAAGCCACCTAATGTGCCAAAAAGATATTGAATTCCCTTTACCCAACACCCAACGGGATCCATTTTGCACTTAAAGTTTCATACTAACGATTCCTTTCCACATAGGTGACTGATCTGCAACCCTTCTGCCCGTCGCAATCCGTTGTGTTGATTCAAACCATACTTTTCTACCAACACCTTCCTCCACATTTGATCCCCACATTTCATTGATTACGGCCACCATTTGGCCAAAAGAGCCAGATTAGCCAACTTTAATCTCTTAATTCCAAATCCTCCATCTTTTTTAGGGGTACACACGCTCTTCCAATTAACTAGATGGAATTTACGACCATCTCCATATGAACCCCATAAAAAATTCTTCATTAGCTGCTCCATATGCTTACAAACTAAAGTTGGCATCTCTAGTAATGACATTTGATAGATTGGCAAAATTTACCAAAGATGATTGAATCAACATCACCCTACCTCCCCCCCCGATAAATTTTTAGTTTTCCATAAATCAAGTTTGACATGTGCTTTTTGAATTATCGAATCCCACACTGATTTAGGTACTTTAGAATCTGAAATTGATACCCTCAAAAACTTAATTGGAAACCTTTCCACCTTGCATTCAAATTCTAAAGCCAATGCTTCCATTGTATCTTGAGAACATCCTACACCAACTAAAGATGTTTTCCCAAAATTAACTCTGAGACCTAGAACCATCTCACAAATTGTGACATCATTTTTATTTGTTGAACGTTGTCCAATTGAGCTCCACAAAAGAATAAAGTATCATTTGCATATTGCAAATGCAAGATTATTAAGTCACTGTTATGAGCAACCTTGAAGCCATTAAAGCGTCCTCTTGAATTAAATTAGAAATAATAAGGTTGAACACTTCTGCCACTATAGTAAATGCAAAAGGTGATATGGATCCCCCTGCTTCAATCCTCTTGACGATTTAAAACATCCTTTAGGGATCCTATTAACTAAAATCGAAAAATGGGCACTGGATAGACATCCTTTGATCCACGATCTCTACTTCTCCCTGAATCGCATACATCTCATGATTTCTAGCAAAGCATCCCATTCCACCCTATTGTAAGCTTTCTCCATATCAAGCTTCAAAACAACCCCTAGTTCCCTACTAAGTTTCCTTGAATGAATACATTCTTGCACAATCAAAATCCCATAAGTAATCACTCTATTCTTAATGAAAGCCATTTGTGGCCTTGAAATCACAAATTAAAGCACATTTTTCCAACCGCTCCGCTAATATTTTTGCAATTGTCTTATAAAGACTGGTCAAAAAGCTGATTGGACGTACATCCGAGATTAATGCAATGTAAGTAGCATTAATTCCTTTATGTAGCACTCCCTGGTAAATAAACTCATTCACCATCAAAAGCAAATCCATCGTAATAGTATCCCCAAAACTATTTAAAAAAAGCCAAAGAAAACCCATCTGGTCTAGGGGCTTCATCACTTGGTAAACCCATCTCCCCTTCTCCATCAAAGATTACATCTCCCTCTAAGATCACGTCCCTCTATCTCTCCCCTGCCCCCTCAAAGATCACGCCCCTCTCTCTTGCCCCTTCCCCTCACGGACCGTGTAAGAAAAAGTTTACAAATGAGAGATAAGTAAAGTGAATTTTAGCAGTTTATTCAGTGAAACTGATGGCTTTATATCGAAGTTTCACGGGATTTGGTTAGTATTAAATTTTGGATGTTGCATCTTTATAACCAAGAGATAGTTTAAAAGTAAAAATAAATTTTTTTTTTGGGTAAATTAGTGAGGCAGAAGGCCTTCTACCTATTGTTCATTAATAAAAGTTAGAAAAAATTACATCATACTATTGTACAACCCTATAAAAGGTAATTGCGTCATATCATGAAGTAAAAATAATTAATTCTTAGTTATTTAATAATGGATCTAACCGCTAATAAAATGATGCTTGTCAAGTTTAAAAGACCATTTTCTATTTTTCTTTTATTTTTTTTCGTGGTTTTCTTCATTGAGACCCAGAAGATAATTATAGTGAGTTTGAGACTAAATGAATGCACTAGCCCCCAAAGCAAAATAATGTAGCAATCCGCCACGACGTATGAAAGTTTCCCCGTATGACTGTTCAAGTCCTTGAAAGTAAATTTCCAAGACTTTTTTCAACAAAATGGGATATCTCCAATGATTTTCAATAATTGATGTCTAAATTTGTGGTTGAAGCAATCTTCATTTACCCCCATTTTCACTCATTTTTTTTGAAAAAAATCTTCAAACTAAATAATTATTTGCCAACAATAGTTTTCATCCCAAATCATCTCTCTCCTGTAAACCCATGCCACTCTCTTTTGCAAACTCTAATCATCTCTTTTTCGTAAGAAAATGCCTAATAAGCCATGTATATATTTTACATTTCGGATATTATCCTTCCTTTTTTATTCACTCTAGAACTTCTCCTTTCTCATGGCAATTAGATATAAGAGAGAGAGATTATAATCAAGTTATCCTTAGCTTAGGGTTGTTCATGAGGATTTGCATGACTGCTGTATTGATTGCCTCCCTCGTCATGTCGAGTTTTGTGTGAATTGTTGCTCTAAGTGATAAACCAGTATTTCACAGAGTCCAATGATGCCAAGGCAAGGGAAGAGCGAACAATCAAGCACAACGCCTCCTAATGATCATAGGGTTCTTGAACTGAGCTTGATGTGTTATTAAAGGAATAGAAGAAGTTGTGAACTTGTGATATTAATCACTGAATCAAGTGGCGTACAGCGAACTAGTTGGATGATATGGTCTGCCTGCAACGCATAGCTATTTAGGGTTTGTTCATTTGAACACACCCAATTTCTCAAGAGAGATCATTTGTTTCCCTTGATTCTCCATTGGCAACCATCTTCTTTGTAAGCGAAGAGAGAGAAGGACCCTAATCTTTACCCTGAAGAAAGGAAAGGATTGATTGTTGTCTGACTAGAAAGAGAGCCATGATTTAGACTTTAGAGAGATAGACATGAGGCTGGATTTTATTTGTCTAAATTATAGCGTTTTATTGTTTAATACCCCGTTATATGAATGAAATTTGACATGCCTCTTTCAACTTGGGAGAACTTTAAGACGACAGAGAGACATGAGGGTTCAAGGAGGCTGAGAGAGAGAGAGAAAAAGAGGAAGATGTTAGGGATGAGGAAGAGAGAAATGATAAGCTTTTCTAAGGTTTTGATAGATAAAATAAAAAAAGATGAATATCTATCTATTATATATGGGTGTGGTTTACATAAGGTTACAACCTTAAACAACCCAATTTAGGTGCACCTCTAAATTTTATCATAAATGTAATTTTGATATTAAATTTTTTTAAGATGTCTTGAGAATCTATTTTTATTTCTAAACTTTTAAACTTCAAAAATGGTTCAAATCAAGGAGATCTATAAACACATGAAAAGCTTGAAAATGGGCAGTCCAAATAATGTGTTGCAAGATACATTAATTTGCAGACTCAAAATCTTTTTTTCTTTTCATATTCATACATCATAATGTCGAGATGATCAATTAGAGAGGTTTCTAACGTCAAATCAATATTGTATGATGGATTTTTGAGGTGCATCTTTAATTTTACATTTTAAGATTGCAACTTTATATAAATTTTTTCCGTTATATATTATGCTAGAGTAACACCATCCCTATTCTTGCGATATGTGTCCCTATTTTCTCTTTCCTTATAAATTTCTCCCTCCACTATGTTTTTCTCTCTCTTCTCTTTCTTCACCAATATTCTCATGTATCTCATCTCTCTCTCTCTCTTAATAAATTATTTTTCTTAAAATTTCTCTAATACTTTCTCTCTTTTAATAAATCTCTCCCTCTATGTTTTTTTCTCTTCTCTGTCCTCTCTCTCTTTCTCACGTACCTCTACTCTCTCTTTCTCCTAATAAATCAACTTTCTTAAAAATCGTTTTACCATTTTCTCTCTTTCCAAATTAATCTTTCCACCTCTCTCCTATTTAAAAGTTTTTATTACAACTTTTTTAAAGTTCCTCTACCTCTCTCATCATCCTCATGTTTTTCTCTCTTTTCTCTCTCCTCACCACCCCTATTATTGTGCTACTGTTCCTATTTTCTCTTTTGTAATAAATATCTCTCCCCTCCACTTTTTTCTCTCTCCTCTTTCTTCACCAATATTCTCATGTACCTCATCTCTCTCTTAATAAATCAACTTTATTAAAATTTCTCTCTCAATAAATCTCTCCCATAATATTTTTCTCTCTCCTCACCAATATTCTCACGTACATCTATTCTCTCTTTCCTAATAAATCAACTTTTTTTAAAAAAATTCCACCTTTTTTTCTCTCTTTCTTATTAAATCTTTCCTCCTCTCTCTTTTATTTAAAAGTTTTTATTACAACATTTTTAAAATATCTCTATCTCTCCCCCTCCCCACGTTTTTATTTGTCTCCTCTCCCATATTCTCTCTTCTCTCTCGCTTCTGATATATCTTTCTACCTCTCTATCTCCCTCTTATTTAAAATATCTTACAACATTTCTAAAATCTTTGTATCTCTCTCCCCCACATTTCATAACTTATCTCTTTTATAACTTTTCATAACTTATCTCTTTTATAACTTTTTTTAATTCCCTCTTTTTCTTTTATTTTCTCTTTCCCACCCCATTTTTCCATTAATTCTAAACGTTTTTAAACATTTAAAATTTTCTCATATCTCTACCGTTTTGGAAAATTATTTCCCTAAATGCTTTTATTTAAATTTCTTTGCTCTCTCTCTAAGGCTTTCCCAGCACTCTCTCCCTCTACGATTTCTCTATTTCTCTATACCATTTGTCTATCTCATCCTCTTGGTCGAATGCGTCCACATTTCTCCCCTCTCACGCTCTTTCTGTCAAATATGGGTATTGTTGCTTTGAATTTACTTTGGTTATTGTTGTGTGTTGATATTTTATTTTTTTCTCTTTTCTCGAATGTCCTGTCTATGTTTGAAATTTTTTGGTTTTTTTGTTTTTGTTGAAATACGAATAACATGATTAGAAAAAAATTCTATTTAGACTGCATAATATTTTGGTTTACTCTATAAGATTTTTTTTGTAAATGCCAATGTGGTCTCTCTCTCTCTCTCTAATACCCAACTCTAATAATTTATGCTTCTAACTTATTCTAAAAATGTATTATTTTCAGTTTTAGGTTAATTAAGTAGTAATGAATTATTTTTTAATTTTGGGTCTACTACATTTAACTTTGATGCGTTTCTCTACACAAGCAAATCCCATAATTTATATGGGCCGCTAGAGGTGAGCTTAGTAGTATTTTTTTTTTTTTCAATTTTCTATTTCCTTGCAATAATTCTTCTATAGAATTTTTAATGAATAAAATTTTCCCCAATCTTTCACTTGAGTTGGAATGGTTGAAAAATGGCAAACTGTTAAATTGTTGATAAAATATAAAATTCTTTATGAGCATAGATGCATACTATTAGTACATCTCTAAACTTTATTTTCCTGAAACTATACTTCTATACGTGTTTGTGCTAAGTATGTTGACATTTCAATTTTTCTTGATTCCCATCAAATTGCAAAGGAAATAGGAGTTACAAATAATATTTCTTCAAAGGCATAAGGCATGACAATTGTGCATGATTTTGTATCTCCATAGTTGATCAAAATCTTGATTTATTTTATTTTATAAATACTAGTTGAATTACGTGCGTTGCACACTTGCAATTACTTGTAACAAATTAACTAAATATTCAATTATCAAAGAGATCTATTAATAAAAAATTTGATTAATCATGAGTCACCCTTTAGATTATAAGAAATTTTTAGCTACAATAATATGAAGTAGTTATAATGAAAAAGAAAAAGTAATAAAAATTTATAATTTGTTACAATTTTTCCTTCAAAAAATATGTGAGGAAAATTTGTATAGAAGTATAGAACAACAATGATTTTGAGTTCGTACAATTGTCATTGTCAATATTACACAAGGATATCTTCTCTATGAGTGGAAAAAATTATTGTCATTTGAGAATTGGTTTGATGATGAAAGAATAGTATTTATCATTGGTGTAAAAACGTTTCGTGAAATATTAGTTTATCAAAAAACTCACTAATGCTGTAAAGTAGAGTAAAAATTTGTAATTATTTTCATTGCTTGTTACTTTTTTTTTTTTTACTTCAAATAGAACTTCTGTAAAATAAGACCATGTACAAATTAATTCAAAGCAAGTACTTATGAAATTTAAAAATAATAATAATTACGTACCTTGAGAAAAGAAAGATTTCTTTTACCTTTAAAGATTAATGGGTTTCTCAATCTTCATCAAAAGGAAAGAACACCTTAAAAAAAAAATACAAACAAAAACAATACAAAAAAAAAACAAAAAGAAATAATAAGACTTACCTTCAATATAAACACTAAAAAAATACAAAGATCGCCTAAAAAAAATACAAACAAAGGTGATGCGATAGATAAATAAAAAGAATTACTATGACTTATCTTCAATATAAACACCTAAAAATACAAACAAAGATAACAGAAAAAATAGAATAAAAATAATTCCTATTACTTACCTTCCATATGAAGTTTGTTAAGCTTCATTGAACTTGAAAATTATTGCAATAGAAAATTTAAATGTAGAAAAATAGGTACCAATATTTTTTTCTATTTCCATAATTAAGCACACAATACTAAATAAAATGTCATTTTACGATTTTCTAACTTCTATAACATCAAAACCCCAACTAATGAGAGAGCGAGATAGAGAGAGAGTGGAGTGTGCATGCATTGAGAGATGTTATCATGCTTGGATGGGCAAACGAAAGGCTATCATACTTGGATGAGGAACTCTCTTGGATATAGAAACAATCTTAGATATGTATGCATATTTTTCTCTCTTGAATTTGAATTGGGATAGGTACCAATTTTAGGAAATTTGAATAAAAAAAATAACGAAAAAAAAAAGTGGGGTATGCATCCATTGAAAGTCGTTATCATGCTTGGATGAGGAGTCCTCTTTGATATGAAAACAACCTTAGATATATATACATATATCTCTCTTGAATTTGAGTTTGGGATTTAAGAAGTTTGAACTAAAATATAGGAGAAAAATCTCCTATTTTTCAAATTAAGATATTGAAAAAATGTCTCACTCTTTTCCTAAAATATATACTTTTTCTCTCTCTTCCTAAAATATATACTATTCATGCATAAAATATTCGGAAAGGGTGGAGATCTTCTTTTCTCTACCCTTCCGGCACAAATTTTAGGAAATGGATGGATATAAAAAGTTATACTATTGCTCAATAAGATGTGGAAATAATATCTCTTCTTAAAATCTTACTCTCTCTCTTTTTAAAATCTTTACTCTAAACGCACAAATTTTTGTCTCTCTCTTCCCCTAAACATGGAGAATATGTCCTACAACCTCTATAACATTAGGGTCTCTTCTTATTTTTGCACCACGTGTCCACCCCTTAACTCTTTCTTAATAAAGTAGTATAGATATTCACTAATTTGGCACTGAAATTATAATATATTAGTAAAAAAAATTTTTTTTTGGTAAACCATAGCATACTATCTAAAAAAATAATATTAATACGAATAAATAATCTCCTTAAATATTTTTGTAATTAATATAATCTAAATTATGATATATTAGTAAATAGATCATTTCTTGCCAAAAAAGATTTTTTGTTTTGAATTTACTTTGGTTATTGTTGTTTTTGGATATTTTATTTTCCTTCTGGTTTCTCTAATGTCATGTGATGTTAAGCCAGTGTATGCATAAATGTTTTGGTTGAAATACGAATAATATGATTAGAAATAAATTCTGATTAGCCTGCTTAATATTTTTGTTTACTCTATATGATTTTTTTTGTATATGCCAATGTGGTCTCTCTCTTTCTCTCTCTCTCTCTCTCTCTCTCTCTCTCTCTCTCATACCCAACCCTAACAATTAATGCTTCTAACTTATTCTAAAAATGTATTATTTTCACTTTTAGGTTAATTAAGTAGTAATCAATATTTTTTAATTTAGGTCTACTGTAGTTAATTTTGATGCTTGTATCTACACAAGTAAATCATATAATTTACATGATCAGCTAGTAATGAATTAGTATTTTTTTTCAATTTCTTATTTCCCTGCAATAATTTTTTTACAGAATTTTTAATGAATAAATTTTTCCTCAATCCTTCACTTGAGTTGGAATGGTTGAAAAATGAAAAACTGTTCAATTGTTGATAAAATAGGAAAATTCTTTATGAGCATAGATGCATACTATGTTGATAAAATAGGATAATTCTTTATGAGCATGGATGCATACTATGAGTACATCTCTAAACTTTTATTTTCTTGAAACCATACCTCTATGTGTATGTGCTAAGCATGTTGACATGTCAATTTTCCATGATTCCCATCAAATTGCAAAGGAAATAGGAGTTACAAATAATATTTCTTTAAAGGCATACGGCTTCACAATTGGGCATGATTTGCTATCTCCACAGAAGATCAAAACCTTGATTTAATTTTTTTTATAAATATATTCACTAATATATTAGTAAACTTATATATAAGTAAACTTATAATTCTTTTTTGATAAATCATAACATACTATCCAAAAGAATAATATTAATACGAATAAATCATTTTTAAGTAACTTTTGTAATTAATATGATCTAAATTATAATAAATTAGCAAATAGATTATTTCTTGCCTAAAAAGATTTGTTGCCTAAAAATACAAATAATTACATATAAAAATCAAAAAATAATATAAGATAGCATAATTCAAATTATAACATATTGGTAAATAATTTCTTTTATGTAAAAAAATATATTTTTAAAATAATATAATTTTTTTAAAATTTATATATATATATATATATATATATATATATATATATATATATATATATATATATATATATATATATATATATATATATATATATATATATATATATATATATATATATATATATATGCAACTTCTAACATCTAGAACGAAATTGGAGAAAAATACTCTATCACTTTTATTTATGCAATTTGAATTATTTAATCATTTATGTTTTAATTTATGGCAAATGGATACGTGTTAATTAAATATTTCTAAAATAATGTATCAATTATCATTATTTAATACAATGTTCAATTTCATAGATTCCTCTAATTACAATAGCATTTACAATTTTTTGGTATCCCACTAATTTTATTTTATCACAGATAGTATATCTGAATTATTTATTTCTTTCATGATTTTTTTTAAAATATAATTATGTAATAAAAGTATTCAATTGTGAGGATACATTCAATAATCTCTAAGGTTATGTCTTATTAAAAATATTTTTCAATGATAAATATGTTTCAGTGATAAATATTAAATATCACGTGCAACGCACGTGCTAGCTGTAATTTAGGTGCAGAGGGAGTTAAATGTCATTTTTTTTAACTCAGAGCCATGAGCTTTCTATAGAGTGGAGGGTTCTTTGATATTATGATTACAATGGGGGTATACATATTTTTTTAATAAACAATTATAAAAAATAAAATGACTGAAATGCACTTAAAAATGTAGGTAGGGGGTACTTTGGTCATTTTTATTGTTCTAATTTTTTAAATAATTTGTTTAGGTGTGCTTTATTGCACATATTCCCTCAAAATTTCAAGTGAGTTCTATATTTAAAAACAAAAAGTTTTGAAAATTGAAAATTTGGAACATTCGGAATTACAATAAAATCTCTCCATTGATTTGATAAAATAGAAACAATACTTGTAACTCTATCCAAGATATTTCTTTTAGGGATTGTATACTACAAAACCGTGTATCTTTGTTACAAGGATATCACAATTGCTATTAGCTACTAGAGGTGAAATTGGAAGACTTAGGGCTTGCTACAAAGTTCGATAATTCTTTTTGAAGTTTGAGTCTAGTTATTGACAAATTCACAACCATCCTATTTAAAATCCAAGGAACAATAGTGATTGAAATATCTTGGTATTAAAAGTAAATGGTCTCTTTGTATATATATACTTTTTATTTTTATCAGGACCTGACATGACACACCCTATCCTACCCTTCGTTTGCAGCCCCAAATGTTTGCGGTCCCAACTTAGTCGATCCTCTATTTCAATCAAGGAGAGGAGGGCAACCACCTTAGAGTTCCTTAAAACTCATTTCTAAGGTGGACTTCATTTGGAAGAAGGGTGCCTTCTCAAGTCTTAATTCCAAAAAAAAAAAAAAAAACAAAACAACGACAATAAATGAAAGTATTATAAAAAGGATGTGGTTAGCATGCGGAATATGGGCTTGGCAATAAATATATTTTTTAAATATAATTTATCCTAATTTTTAGAAAATATATAATTTTGAACATAGAGATCATGAATATGAAAAAAAAAAAAATGAAAATTAAAAATATTAATTATATTAAGAAAACATTTGGACTTTTAGTTAACTGTTTTTAGATGCACCCATCTTTAAGATGGATACTTTATACCTCTAGACTGCATATTGTAGAAATGCAGTCTAGCCCGCATGAAACACTTCTTCTTATAAAAATTTTTCTTCAAACTCGACCATATATGTTTGAATTCATGATTTTTCTAGCAATTTTCATATCAATTTCAAAAGGGGAAAGTTTATATAAGGTTGCAACCTTAAAATGTGGAACTAAGGTTACACCTAAAAAATCCATCGGAAAAGGTTGTTTTAATATTGAAAAACCCTCTAATTGATCATCTCGATGTTGAGATGTATGACTATGAAAAAAGAAAGGATTTTGACGCCCAAAAATGATGGATCTTACAACACATTATCTAGACCGTCCATTATCAAGATTTTCATATGTTTATAGATCTACTTGATTTTAATCATTTTTGAAATTTAAATTTTATAATTAGATATGAAAATAGATTTTGAAATAATCTTAAAAATATTTTTACATCAAACTTATATGCTATAATAAAATTTGGAGGTGCACCTTAAATAGATTGTTTTAAGATTGCAACCTTATGGAAACCACACCATTTCAAAACGCTATCTTCTAGATTATACAAAGCGCTAAGTAATATCTATTCAAATGCCCTCAAACTTTTGAGGTTAAAATAGAAAAAACTCCCACTATGAGAGACTGACATTGACGACCGGCCTGCCGATTTGTTAGCTAAAAGAAATATTTACTACCTCAAACTTACCTCAATTAAAAAAATAGATAATCAAGGAAAATTATTGTAAATATACTTTAATTTAAGTTTAATTGGAAAAAGACTTCAAACTTTCGTTTACCTCGTCCACATCATTTTTCCTCATTTTCAGTTTTTTTTTTTTACCAAAATGACCTTCACGATAGTCATGTTTCCGCAATAGTTAGTACATGTTATATGGTACTTTAAATACCGTAATACTTAGGGAATTTTATATGGTACTTTACCGTAATACTGAGAGAATTTTATACGGTACTTTAAGTACCGTAAACTTACACTTACCCTTATCTGGCATTTTAAGTATCATAAACACTAACCGATGTTATACAACACTTAAAATATCGTAAACCCTATTCTCATTATGTTTATATTTATCTCTTGAGAAATGATTCTATAAGACCCTCTTCCATCCATGTGCGTAGGACTCCTAAAGGGTCACCATTAAAGTTGGCATAAATCTCTAGAAAAGTCAAGTCTCACACCCATGTGATAATTTTTTTAGAAATCCATGCCGACTTTAATAGTGATCTTTTAAGGTCCTATACACATGGGTGTGGGAGGGTCGTATATGATCATTACTCTTATCTTTTGCATCTCTAATTTTTTTTATGTTTATCTATTTTTTATCTTTCTAATTCTTTTTAATATTTATCTCTTCTTTCTCTCTCTCATTTTTTTTAACTCTTTTTCTCTCTACAATCTCATCATCGTTTCTTTAGATAGATCATGTATAATATTTATCTCTTCTTTCTCTCTCTCATTTTTTTAAACTCTTTTTCTCTCTACAATCTCATCATCGTTTCTTTAGATAGATCATGTCTTCTGTTTTGCATAGCCGAAGTCGATGTTTGATTTCTGAGAGCCAATTTGGACACAACTAAATATCCCAGTTAAGGAGAGAAAAGATTTAGAGAGAGAAAGAAAAAAAAAATAATTAGAGAGAGAAAGACGATATAAATATTAAAAAGAATTAGAGAGAGACAGAAGAGATATACATAAAAATAAGAGATGAAAGAGATAAATATAAATAGAAGGATAAAGGGTTTAGGACATTTTAAGTGCCGTATAACATGGGTTAGTTGTTACGGTATTTAAAATACCATATAATGGGTTTAGTTTTTATGGTACTTAAAGTACCGTAATTGGCTTCACGATCATGACCAGAGTTTTACAATACTTAAAGTACCATAATATTACTTGAAGTTACTACGTATTTTAAATACCGTATAAAATGCTTGAAGTTACTATAGTATTTTAAATACTATATAAAATTATATGTATTACGATAGTAAGACTACCGTGAAGGTCATTTTGGTCCAAAAATAGTCGAAAATAAAAAAAAAGGGTGTAGACGAGGTAAACAAAAGTTTCGGTTTTTTTTTTTTCCAATTAAAATATATTTGCAATAATTTCCCTAATCAAAACTCAAAATTTGTATATTGGGACATAGATTAAATTCATTTTAATACGTTACTCTCATTTGTGCGAAGCGTGTGCCACCTCAAAACGACAGGCACGCGTTTCAGTCGGGGCAAATACTAGAAAAGATGGGCAGGTGCTTCCTCGAGCAACGGGCAGCCATCGCTAAAAAAAACCTTTGTCCTCGGGCAATAGTGAAGGGCCTTCCATTAAAGAAATGGAGGTTCCAGCCTGCTTCAAAGCTTCGATATTAATGGCGTTTTTCTTAGGTACATATCGGAAAACCTGTTGCACAGTAAGAAGAGTGGGCAAGGGCTCGAGAGGAAAGACAATATCAGGTTCACGAATCGAGTAAAGAGGACTGAGAAGGGATTCTGAGATCTTGGAGAGAGAAGCAATAGGGAGGCCATCAAGAAACGCTACAAGAATCGAGTAAAGAGGACAGAGAAGGGATTCTGAGATCTTGGAGAGAGAAGCAATGGGGAGGGCGTCAAGAAACGCCGCAATGAGAGACGATTAGGGTTTGATGAGGGACAGAGGGTTTCAATTAGAGAGAGAGGTTGAGCTCTCGGAGTTCCTTGGGAGCCTGCAATTGGAGCACGAACGCTTAACTAGCGAGTTAGAGGTCCTCACGAAGAGGAACAAGGAGCTTCACCATTAATTGGAGGATGCCATTGGAGCACGAACGCTTAACCGGCGAGTTGGAGGTCCTCACGAAGAGGAACAATGAGCTTCAACGTTAATTGGAAGATGCAACAAGGGCTGTGCAAAATAACCAATCAGACATGGAAGGTGCCAATCCTAACCTCAAGAACCCTAGCTACTCTCTCTCTACAATACATTCAAACCCTAGGTTTTTGTTACTTTCTAAAACTGCTCTTATACGATGTTAAGACTTCATAGGAGCATGAATTGAGAATCTCTCTCTCCACAATATATTCGAACCCCAGGTTTTTGTTACTTTCTAAAACCGCTATGATAGCATGTTCAGAATTCGTAGGAGCATGAATGGAGCATGGAGAATGGAGAATGGAGATAGAAGAAGAAAGATCACAACACTTACATGGTTCAAGTTGAAGCCTTACTTCCACAGATCCAAAGCGCACACTGGCTACATCTTTTTGGATAAGAATTACATCAATAAGTGTCTATATATAAAGGACAATCATAATGAATATTAGATACAGAGATAAATAACAAGAAGCATCATCTCCTATATAACAAGAAGCATCATCTCCAATAACTAACTTGATGACCAAGTAATTTAACTTGGCTTCTTCTTATACTAATCCACGAGTACTACAAATGACAACCCACAAATAGAAAAAATAGAAAATATAACTTGCAATAATCCACCAGTACCACAATTTGTTATGTGATCTTAAATGGAAAATATAACTTGCATTGATCCACCAGTACCACAATTTGTTATGTGATCTTAGTACTTGCTTGAATGTACTCCATATGACTAACAATTCAAGGTGATAAATTTTTAAGGGGAAAAGAAACGAACCTTCCTCTCTAAAATTATAATTTCAAATAGCCGCTCACCTAATTAATATCTAGTAGAACCCCATATTAAATAAAAAAAAGACATTTAGCCATTTTTTAACTTTTTTCATTGTCCAAATTATAGAATTTATCTTTTTTTTCCTTTTTTTCATAAAAAATCTAGTATGTGATGCATATTTTAACTTACATATGAGGTTTACGGGATGAGAGAGAGAGATAAGTATTGAGGGAAGGCCTCTATAGGGAGAGGGGGAAAGAGGTCCCTATGTAAGAGAGAGAATAAAACTTTTCTAGGATTTGGATAACATGGTGATTAAAAAAGAAGAGTAAATTACATAATTTGGACAATAGAAAAGGTAAATGAGTAATTAAAAATCACTTTTTGTTTAACTTGAGTGGTTCTTATAGGATATTTATAGGACCAAGAGGTTATTTGAAATTATAATTTAAGAGAGACAGAGGGGGGTTTATATCCTTTTACCGAAATAAATTTAATTTTGATTTTGTTGCTCAACATTGTCCCTCGCAAAATTGTCCATGTAACACAAATTGCTCTCTGATTGATGATCTTAGGACTTACGTGAATGCACTCCATGTCACTAGCAATTCACTGTTTCAATTAATTTAATCCTGATTTTGTTGCTCAGCAGTGTCCCTCGTAGAATTGTCTAAGATCTGTTTCAAGGTAGCTTTATATACAAGTTTTCTTATTGAAAAAATATTTTTATTTTTATTCATAGTAATTTGCTGAAAAATCATATATTTTTAAGGAAAATTATCATAATTATACCTATATTTTAGTAAAATCGAAAAAAAAATCTCCAATTTTCAAAACCTCATCTACACTTTCTTTTACCATTCTCGGCTTTTTTTTTTTACCAAAATAACATTCACGGTAGTCTTTTTACCGTAAATAGCATTACGGTAATTTAAATACTGTAATTTGTAGAAACGTCCATACAATAATTAATATACCATAATGCTTAGGCATTTTATATGATAATTTAATTACCGTAATGTATTAACATAAAATTATGGTACTCGAAGCACCGTAATGTCTTCCACATATTACGGTACTCCCTCTCTCTTTGTGTCTTTGTCTCGGATATCAAAAAAACCCACTTCTCCCGAGCCTCTTTCTTTCGAATATTTTCTGTCTCTAGACTCCCATAATCAAACCTCCAGCATCTTCTCCCTTCCCCATGCATTTTCTACAGTTCTCTGCAAAAACCCACATCTTTCCTTTTTCTTTCCACACTTTTTATTGCGTTTTTCTCATATGTAAAGGAACCAATTAACGCTTTGAAACCCAATTCTCTCTCTCTAACACTTCATAAAAAATCTCAATTCTTGGTACCTGATCAACATTAACAGACCCTGGTTCACGGCAAGATCTGCAATTTTTTCCAACCACCCAATTGACTGAACATAAAAAATCTTTCCTCCTCTTTTTCAACAAAATTTGGTAAATTTTCTTGAAAATTTGCAAGCATGCACAACTCTTTCATGAAAAACATTGAACCGAGAAAAACCCCACTTTTATTATAGAAAATAAATGCGTTAAAAACTTGTATAAATCATAAAAAGAGAGAAAAAAGAAATCAATTCAATAGCCACAACTAAAGACATCTACTGAAAGTTCCCAACGTTACCAATCCCTTTGCTCAAGTTCTCGCTCGAACTCAGCTTTTCCTCTGGTTCACAGAACGCGGGAGGCGAGGGGTAGCCCTGATAAGGTTTTCCTTTGGTTCACTGAGTACGGGAGGAGAGGGGTAGCCCTGATATTTGCTTCGGTTTGAAGCTTTCCAAGCAATAAGCATTTGGAATTGATCGGGAAAGTATTACAGTAATAAGAATACGGTAAAGACTTCCCCACACATTACGGTAATTAAATTGCCGTAATAATAATTCAAACTATTACCGTATTTAAATTACCGTAATACTCTTTGAATTTTTTACAGTATTTTAATTATTGTAAAACTTAAAATGTATTATGGTAAAAAAACTACCGTGAAGGTCATTTTGGTAAAAAAAAAAGAAGCCCAAATTTGTGAGAAACGGTGTAAGTGAAGTTTTGAAACGTTAGGGTTTTTTTTTTTTCCGATTTTACTAAAATAAAGGTATATTAAAAATAATTTCCCTATTTTTAATCATAAATAACCAAAAAATAACTGAAAATACCAAAAAATTAAATAGTTAAATTATATTATATAAAATATGAAAGTATACAAAACATTGTTACGTAGAGTATATTAATTTCATATAGGTTAATCTACCCCATTAACTATCATCCAAAGATACTCTTAAGCTTGATACTATTGCAATATAAACAAAATTCATATCATGGGAGATCCTGCTTGAATGGAAGGATATTCACCACTAAAACTTTAAAGGGAATATTATGAGAAAAAGGCAAAATACTCCACACTAAAAATGAGGAGATTATGACATCACCTAAGAAATGGTACCATGTTGAACTAGGATAGACTCTTCAGTTTCATGTGGGAAAAGATAAAACATTTTTATTGGTTTTCCAGACCTTTCATCTTAAGTACATTGAGAACGAATACGTGCTTTCTAACTAGGGCTGAGAATGGGTTGGATCGAATCTCGATCTCGATACAGATCCGAAAAGTATACATGGGAATAGGATTTGGACCAGGATCCAATTGGATCCGGATTCAAAACCGGTCCTGATAGGATCCAAAATATTATTTTATACATTATTTTAGGATGCAGCCAGCCCACATATTGCAAAAATACAAGCTTGGTAATAAATATATTTTTAAATATAGTTTGATTTTAATTTTTAGTGAATATATAATCCTTAACATGGAGATCATGAATATGAAAAAATAAATAAAATTTGAAACTAAAAACAATAATTATATTAAAAAAGAAATTGGACCGTTAGTTATAATTATTTTTAAATGGACCACTTTATACCTCTGGACCGTATATTGTAGAAATGCGGTTCAATCTGCATGAAACAATTGTTCATTATTTTCTATCTATAAAATAATATATAATAAAAAAATACTATATAACATATCTATTGAATCCGGATCCAACCCGTCGGATCCAAATCTTGGATCCATACCTAGATCCGGATAGGGTCCAAAATTCGGGTTTCCAAATTGGGTAAATTCTCAACCAAATCTCTAACCATGACCCATTTTTTTACATTTTTTCTTGGGCAATGCCATGCCCCTAAAAGTATCTGTATTACAGTAAAGATATCAGATATGTGCTTGATTTGGCTGGCCAAAAATTCACTGCCCAAGGACCAATTTAGCTGTATCAACCAGTTTCTTCCCATTGCAAATGTAATGGACTACAACAGTACAATTGTCTCCCATGTGAAACATTTATAAACAGCATGCACTTGACAACTTGCAGAAATAATCGAGTCAATAGATTTAACCATAGATGTACAAACAATTCGTATCAGCATTACAGTGAATATATCAGCAAGCCACGTTTTATAAAGCACACAAACCATGAGGTTTATTTTTTACAAAAAGGAAAATGTTTATTTTGATAAAAAATATAGAACTTGCCCTTAAATGCCCTGAAGAATCGAATATTATGCAGTCACTAGTTTACGAGGAAGTGTTCGGTGATATGAACCTTTAAAGGGGCTTGAACTGCAGACTTAATGGTGAGTGGGATGATCTGTCCCTTGACAAACTGAAAATATATAAATTACAAGATTCAAGAAAATTTAGGCTGAAATCAAGGTCCAAGATTATGCCAAGGGTGCACAAGGCTATTGCCAACAAAATTCAAAGAACAGGGTTTCGATCATGAATTTTGTTAGCAATATCCAGGTAGTATGTGTCACTAAAAATCAGCTAGAATTTTAGTTTTATAAGATGAAAAGTGCCTGACCAATGCAACCTGAATGTGCAAAGTTCTGAAAGGAGGATCCATAACCTTGAGAGATTTTGACAGTCTAGAGTACTACCCATGAGAAAGCCAAGGTTCCATAAGGGAACAAGACATAAGCCTTTTAGAAATGAGGCAATGCAATGAAGTCAGCCAATAAAAGAGTATACATATGTTGAACCTAGTAAATCAGCAACAAAACTATATATATATATATAGGAAAAATCTTATCAACGCCTATAGGCAAAAATGAATAGTGATTTCGCTTACCATCATCACCGTCCAAACTTCATCACACAGTCACGATGTCTGGTAGTGTTTTGTTTTTTTTTTTTTCTACAAATTGGAATGACCTGAAATTTGGAGCATATGTACATCTTAGTGAGGCACACCTAATAAAAATAAAAATAAAATAATTCACAAAAAAAATTGACAAAAATACCTCGAAACTTTTTAAGGGTATTTTGGTCATTTTTTCATGTAAAATATTTTTTGTAAATTTGCCAATTTTTTTATGAACACCCCCTCCAAATATCAAGTCATTCTGATTTGTAAAAAAAAATAAAAATTGAAACTCTACGGGACAATCGTAACCATACGATGAACTTTGGACAATGATGATGGTAGACGAAATCACTGTTTATTTTTGCCTATAGGTGTTTTGTAGTATCTTCCATGAACAGTGATTTCGACTACCCCATCATTGTCCAAAGTTCATCGCGCGGTCACGATTGTCCGGCAGTGTTTCATTTTGCATTTTTTTATTCTACAAATCGGAATGACTTGAAATTTAGAGTGTGTATTCATCAAAATAGGATAATCTTCGAAAAATATAAAAAAAATATTTTACATGAAAACAATTGACCAAAATATCCCAGAAAAGTTTTTGGGGTATTTTGGTAAAAAAACAGTTCACGGATAATTTTTTTTATATTTTTGTTAGATGTGCTTCAGTAAGATGTACATACCCTCCAAATTTCAGGTTATTCAGAGTTGTAGAAAAAAAATGAAAAATAGAACACTACTGGACAATCATAACCGCATGATGAAATTTAGACGATGATGATGATAGGCGAAATCACTATTTATTTTCGCCTATAGGCGTTGGGAAGACTTTTCCTATATATATATATATATATATATATATATGAAAAAGATAGGGTGCGCAGCCTAACTTAGATAAGTTAAATGTGCCAATAGCCTAGATTGAATCTAGGTTGATCTGACGATTACAAATGTCTGGTAATGTTTAAATTTTATTTTTTATTTTTACAAATCCAAATCACTTGAAATTTTAGGCATGTGTTCATCAAAATTAAGTGAATATTTTAAAAATATTAAAAAAATATTTTACATGAAAAACATTGACAAAATAACTCCTGTAGAGTTTCAAGGGTATTTTGAACAATTTCGTTTTTGCGGATAATTTTTTATATATATTTATTAGGTGCATTTTGATGAAAAGAACCTAAAATTTCAAGTGATTTGGATTTGTAGAAAAAAAATTAAAATTCAAACACTACCAGACATTCATGATCGTCAAAGCGGCCCAGATTCAATCTGGGCCGCTCGTGCATTTAGCTTATCTAAGGTAGGCTGCACACTTTAGCTTTTTCCATATATATATATATATATATATATATATGGATTTGGTACAAGGTGGTCACATTGGATGTGACATTAGATGACTGCATTTATTTCATTGACCAAGCTCAAAGTTCAAATGAAAATTTTCGAACTTTGTAGCACACCCAAGCTATCAGATTTTACATCATATAGTTGTAAGTAATAAGAAGAGATACCTAACCCTCAACCCTGGGTCCCATAACTCTTACTATATTACCTATATAGAGAGGAAAATTGAAGTATTTTACGAGGAGTGAACAATTAAACAGTACTATGGAGTTACAGTTCCTAACAACCGAGTTCTTCCTTCATCCAAGTACCACCAATGATATCTAATTATAACCTTCATGTTACCTACAGGAATTGCAGAAGTACAATAATGAACTGAAAAAAAAAGTGTCATCTATAAACAGCAAGTGAGAGATTCAGATGTCATTCCGCCATATTCCTTGTTAAGGCCTTCCATTAGCCCATTACCGATTGCGCTCCACATAAATTTCTAACAAAGAAAACACCAAAGACAAAATGACATGATAACGATAACTTAGATGCATCATATGCTGGAATCATTTGGTGCCAAGAACTATCCAGTATAATCTTTACATTTTCCTACTTTATTGGTACTAGAGTGAGAAGGAAAAGCCAAGCTTATCACAGATGACAAACTCCAAAAATAAAATTTAACAGGGTGAAAGGGATTCACAATGGAACAAGAGATCTACCTTGTATTACAAGTGACAAATCGGTGGTGTCATGCATCTTATGGAAATCCCTAGTGGTGCCTAATACTTGGCGTATCATTAGTATAAGGTAAATTTATCAAAATATCCATAGGAGATGAACTATTCAACATTCACCCATTTGCAACTATTCCAAGTCATAATCATGTATCATTTCATGTGTATTTTGAAATTAAAGCAAAGGATATGGGTAGAATGTTAAATATTTCATCTTTCATGGGTATTTGGATCAATTAAAACTTCCAGTCTTCAAAACCTGGACCAGTGAGGTGGATCACACACCCACCGGTCACAATATGGCGGAAAGGCAAAATCCAAAAATAAAGAAAGAAACAATGAACAAAAGGCTTTAGGGTTAAAAGACTTCAAGAAATAATGAATGACAATAGAAAAAAAAAAAGGGAAAAAAATGGAAAAGGGACTTTGAAGGGCGAATCAGAGAGGTTCTGATACTTCCCATGAACCTTCCCAGGAACAAGGCCAGTCACAAACGATTACTTATCCGGATTGGTTATTCCCAATTTGGATTGCCTGGTTAAAAATCGCTGTACATTTCTGATCTTACCAACAAAAAAAAGAGTTCTCTCTCTTAGGGTTCTTGAATTGAGTTGAGAGTATCAATCTCAACGATAAGGAGTCCTGTTTTCAAAAGACAAAACACTAACTTCCATAAACTGTTTCCCTAATACTAATGCAAAACAAAAACATCCATAAATAAACAAATTTCAAAATCTTGTCCAAGATTATCAACCATCCAAACCAAAAAAAAGAAGAAAAAAAAAAAAAAAAACAGCTTACCCAACAAAAGACCCAATTAAGTCATTCACATGGGGGCCAAAATTGAAGTACTACCAACATCTCAAAATAATCAATGTTACTTAAATCTCAGAGGCAATCTTCAGCATACAATATCAGCTATCCCAGAGAGAAAAAGAGAGCAATTCACTACAAATCCAAGATCCTCAAATCCATCAAGGGGTCCAAATCAAAGAAATGCCAACTTATACTATGGAAGGCATAAAAGAAATCTTCAGAACAAGTCTCGATTAAGAACTCCATGGCATACTTCCTAATACCCATAACATACTTCAAAGCATCAGCAACCTTAGACCTAAACACAGTAATAGCACTCTCATACTTCTCAAAACTATTCCCAAATAACACAATCCTATTCAAATTCACAGGTTTCCAGTTTGCTGCTAATAAATTATCATACATAAAAGCATCACAATGTGGCATAAAAAACAATGTTGGTTTCATAACTTCTCTCCTTCCCATTTCATTTATAGAAATAAATGAGCATCCAAAACGCTCCATAACCTTCACCTCAATGGAAGAAATAATGGGATCAAATATCTCCATCCCATCTATACAATCCAAGTTTTCTCTCAGTAAAATTGCGAGAGAAAGTTGCAGACGCGACATCTCAGAGGCCTCAATGCTACCAATTCCATAAACTACCATGCCCAGCTTTGAAGTGGACCCCAAAACCCTAGGAAAATTTGCAGAAAGATGGGGGCTTTCCAACTGACCAAGAAATCTATTGTAAAACTCTGATCCCCTTACCTTCTTCATGGAATTTTGCATCTTTTCCATCAATTTCGATTCTCTTTGACTGTCTATCTCTGTATCGACTGGAGTCCATGGTTGATTTAGGGTCTCCATCTTTTGACCGGCCTGTTCAATAGTTCTGCTGGTTCTACCTCCATTTCTCCTTCGGTTAGTAACCAGAGTCCACACTTCCTCACAACCCGAAGCCATGAAAGCAAAACCCTAGCTTTTCAGCCAAAAAAAAATGTATTTTGCAGAGAACTTCATCAGAAATAACACAAACCCCAAAATTAGTAGAGTCGTACAAATTCTCGCAGAAAAACCTAGGGTTCATCAAACCAACGCTCGCAAACCCTAAATTTGGAGCAAGGGTAAGCTTAATGCATTGAACACTAGGGTTTGGAAGAAACGGTAGATCTCGTCTGCACCTTTGCAGACAGCAGAACAGAAATACGAAAGGGTTACATGAGTAGATTCCTAAATTTGGAGCAAGGGTAAGCTTAATGCATTGAACACTAGGGTTTGGAAGAAACGGTAGATCTCGTCTGCACCTTTGCGGAGAGCAGAACAGAAATGCGAAAGGGTCACATGAGTAGATTGAATACCATTCAACAGTGATCTAAAAGCGGTTTCGCCCAAAAGTGAACCGGCCAGTTCGAGACCGGTTCTCCGACGACCGCTTGTAGTTTGGCCCTATCGAAAAGATAGTAACGATCCAAAGAGACCCTACCGCATTCACGCATGTAGGATTCAAAAAATCATCATTAGACTTTATAGAGATCTGTGTCAAATTTAATGATGATTCTTTAAAAATTTATAGATGTGAAAAGATCTCGTAGGATCATTATTTATGAAAACAATCTATTTTATTATCAAAGTTAAAAAATACTCTCGGTGTTTGAGAAATTTACTTGTATTTCCCTTATATATATTAGGGTGCAGTTTGTATAGAGCTTAGACTCTAAACAATCAAATTAGAGTTGACCTTCAAATAGTATCGAGAAATGTGGTTTCAATATTAGAAATTTTTGCGATAGCTTTAAAATACATTTTCATCTTTATTTATTAGGTTTAAAGCTTCAAAATTATTGTAGAACGGAAGATCTATTAAAACTTCAAAATCTTGAAAATTAACAGTAAAAAAATGCATTATAAAATACACTATTTTCAAAACTTGCAATCCATTTTTTTCTCATGTCCATACATCTTGATGTTGAGATGATGAATTTGATGATATTTGGACATCAAAACAATCTCTTCTGGTAAAAATTTTGAGATAGACTCAAATTTGATTATTTAGAGCTTCGGCTCTATATAAACTTTTCTCTATATATTATAAGGGAGAGGTTTTTTTACTTCCCCTGCAACATAGAAGATCTATATTTCCCCTACCATCCATCCGTCTTCTATGCTTCCCCTACCATTTAGCCATCCAAATTTGATCATAAGAGCCACACACCATTTGTTCTTAGATCTGACGTATCAAAGTAATTTTTTTTTTTTTTTTATTATACAGATTGTATGAATATGAAATTTGGTACGTGTCATCTTCTCATTAGGGCGCACCTATAAAAAATATTAAAAATAATTTTTCGATAAAATATAATAACCAAAATATCCCTTGAATCTTTCAAAGGTATTTTAGCCAATTTATTTTACTGAAAATATTTTTTAAAAATTTTTTCGCTAGTGTGAGTTTAATAGAGGATTAGACATCCAAATTTTGGTGTCAAACTAGTTTATAGAAAAAATTAAAAATAAAATAGTGTAGAGATGTGACATTGTGATTGGAGCAATCTCAGCCCTCCATTTAGAATAGATGGTTGGATAAGGGGAAGTATATAAGTTTATGCTGTAGAGGAAGCATAAAAAGCTTGCCCATATTATAATTATGAAACTTCCCAAAATTTTGTATTATTATGCATGTATTCCTTTAGTCCAAGGGTGATTTATTATTACGCGTATATCACTCGCCATTGGATTTCAAGCCACCTCATTTGTCATTTAATAGCTAAAGATAACTACGGTTTATTATTGGATATGTTCTTTAATACATCCAAATGATTAAGACTTAAAAGTAAAGTACTTTTATCTCCAATGGTTTACGGGTACTGAATGAGTCTAGCTCGACCAGACCTGTGCCTGTACAGTGTTTAGGTCCAAGTTTGGACCCAGACCCAACCCACTGGGTCCAAATGCTAGATCCATACTTAGACATGCATCGGGTATACCCGATAGGTCCTGAGTCGGGTCCAGGTCTATTACCACCCCTACTTTAGTCGTCATTTTTTATTCTAATTTTATCCTCACTTTAGAGATTGAAACTTTGAAGTCAACATGCTAGTTGATGACTTCCAAATTTTCAATATACTTAGTCATCTTGTTCTTTTTTTGAGTCATTTTTTTAGAAAAAACTTGAAGTCATTTGGATATTGAAAATCCCAAGTCACTCTTCACTTCGGATTTTGAATATCCAAAATATCATAGAAACCTCTATTTCTACGCAATTTCAAATATTCAAAATTTGAAGTTGACTATGGATTTTTAATATCCAAAGTGATTCTTTTTCGAATAATATGACTACGGTTATTAAAGATCCGAAGTCATTTGTGATTTCCGATTTTTAATAACTAGATTGAGGGTAAAATTAGAATATAAAAATGATAGACAAAAGGAATGCGAGATAAATATACAAAAATTAGGCGGGATTTCATAATTACAATATTTATATGAGATATATGGGTAGATATCTATAAATAATATAGAGGCAAGCTTTCTATGCTTCCCCTACAGCATAGAAGTTCTATCCTCCCCCTTATCCAAACATCCATTTTGAATGGAGGGCTAAGATTGCCCCAATCACAATGTCATGTCTCTACACTATTTTATTTTTAATGTTTTTTTTATAAATTATTTTCATACCAAATTTTAGACATCCATTCTTCTATTAAACTCGTACTAGTAAAAAATATAAAAAAATTCAATAAAATAAAATGACCAAAATACCCCTGAAAGATTCAAGGGGTATTTTGGTCATTATATTTTATCAAAAAAATATTTTTAATATTTTTTTATAGGTGCACCCCAATGAGAAGATGACACGTACTAAATTTCATATTCATACAATTTGTATAAAAAAAATAAAAATAAAATACTTTGAGACGTCGGATCTAAGATCAAACGGTGAGTGACTCTCTTGATCAAAATTGGACGGCTTGATTGTAGAAGGAGGATAGAACTTCTATGCTGTAGGGGAAGCATAGAAACCTTTCTCATAATATATATGTCTCACTTTTCAAGAGTATACATTATTTTTATTTATTTTTCTTTTCTACACATCAAATTGAGCTCAAGTTGATATTTCTTGTAATATTACATTTACAAATAATTATCAAAAATACTTTGAAATACAAAAATGACCAAAATACCCTAAAGTTCACAAAAATATTTTAAAAATACAAATATTTGGTCAATTTTGTTTAACTTAATTATACCTTTTTTTTTTTTTAGGTGTGTAATGGTGAGAACTATGGATGCTCTAAAATAAAATATGTTAGGCATATGAGTTGACACTCGACGCAAATAGACTAGCCAATCCAGGGTTTAAAACACAAGTTTGCCTATAAAGAGATTATTTATCTTTTGTACATGGAGATCACAATTATTCTCACTTATTAGATGTCAAATTGGATGAATTGGGGCCAGTCACGAAGTCCAAGAATTTTAGTTTTGGAATTTTGTGTCTGTCAATGGTACTCTTACAACCACCAATTTTGAAATTTAAGGGACAAAAATAATTGTGGTGTCTTTATAGACAATCCCTTAAAATACGATGTAATTAAGTGTTCAACTTAGATAGTTCGGTTAATCCAAAATTTTAAACACCGAATGAAAATACAATAAAGTTGTTTGATTTCTCTAACTACAAAAATGTATTTGTCAAATACAATTCATATATCCATAAAAAATGGCTAACGCTTGCTATACCACAAATCCAAGATAGATCTAGCATATATGGTATATAACAAGTGGTCGGATTACTAAGTCAGCTGATTTGACTCGAAAACAAATCCCAGATAGGTCTAGCATATATGGTATATAACAAGTGGTCGGATTACTAAATCAGCTGATTTGACTCGAAAATAGTGGATGACTGATTCAACTCACCTATTCGACTTTAAAAAATTGGTAATACCCACGTACTTTACCAATGGCAGACATATACTTGGGCCGAAGAACAACTTAGAAAGATTTTCTAAACCCAAATTTGGTTTTGCTTTAGAATTATTAGATGAGTATTTGAAAAAAAATTATAAAAAAAAATTGGATGGTCTCCGTTCAATCTTGAAATATTAAATTTTCAGCCACATGTAGAGTTAATATGATTCTCTTTTTTATTCTCTGTGCTTCAAAAAAAAAAAACGCCTTGAAATTGAATAAGGAAAATCCACTTTTCAGAGGGCAAGATCTAAATATTGAAAAACTTAAAATCTATTTTTATTTGAAAATAATCATCTAATTATTATTAATTGGACCCTAATAATTTAAATAAAAAATTCCCAAAATATATCGCTTGCCCTAGGGAGTCACTTTATGGTCTACTCCCATCGGAGCATGCTTTACCTGCGCTTAACTAAATTAGGGCAAATGCAAAGCTATCATACAAAGCACTAGTAATTTGAGCTAGCTCAATAAAATCAGTAATGCTCCATTACTTGTTCTTGCATTTCCAATAGGCAAATGATGAAATTGCCCTGAAGTGATTTGCAACAGTTGAGGGATATGTCACATTGAAAAGTTTTGAGGACCAGCAAGGTTGTACTATCCTCACAGGATGTTGGAAAATCACAATGCATATATCATTTTAACCATACATGGCAATGTTTGTGAATCTTGACGTCACCATCATATGTGATTCGCCTTTTTCGAATTACGTTTTATATATATGGAGTTCACGATCACCTCTAGTTGTCAGATGAGAAATCAGATGGTTAAGAGTGTCATAAATTTTGCATAAATATTCAAGAAATTCGTTTTCAAACTTTACAAGTCATTCTTAGCCACTAGATTTCAAATCTACTTGGTAAATGGTTTCATACCATACAATCCCCTTTTTCATACCAGTCAATATCATACTATAATCTCAATTTTTTTTATAAGATCATGCAATACTATCATTCCTAGCTTAGAGAAATGCTTACCTTGTTTGCCCCAGCTAATGTGTTGATATTGCCTTATTTTTCTACATGGCACCTCAGAGGGGTGACCAATAGAACACAAGCAAACAGCCACAAACTTATGTCTTTTTTTCATATATAACTCAGTCCGACTCTGAATTGCCCGAGTCAAAACAAACAAATGAAATCAAACCCCTAGCAAGTTGTAACCTGAATCCGACTTCTGAAACACTAGCAAATACCAGGTGGGTGGCAATGATGGCTATCTGCGCGTGTTCTGAGGTTCACTCCTCTGAAGATCAACCTTGTGGATGTTTGATGGCCTTACGAATCAAACTTTGAGAATGGCTTTGATGGGAAGATGGGGTTCAAGTAACCTAGCAAAATGGGAATAGTCATAGAAGAAGAATTCCATTATTATATGTCAAAGAATAATGGTCCAAGGAAGAATTAGGGAAAATAATGACGCCATAATGTTGAATACCAATTTGTGGTGGCCGTTACGTGGAGAAGGGCTGAGCCCTACTTTTCAATATGTTGGAGCATGAAGGCCAATTATGTAAACATTCTTCGATCACTATGGCTTCATCATGGCAGCTTTTGGCGATGTCATGGACACCGAAATTTCGGATCTTCATCTTTACGGTTCATAAAATTATATGAACAAAAATGCCTATTCGGATCAGAATTGGCTTGATCTAGATAAAAATTGATTGGACCGGTTGGCTTCCTAGTTAGACCCCAGAATGGTCTGGTTCCACCTAAGGATTGGCCGATTCTCTAGTTGGCTTGTATGGATTCGCCGGTTGATTTGATTCTAATATTTTTTTTGTTTTTTTTTTATTATTTTATTATTGTTTTTAAATTTTTATTGACCAAGGTCCTTAAAAAGAGATGATTCTTTTTAGTTTTTTATTTTTTATTTTTTTATTACTATTTTTTTATTTTTAAATTTTTATTGACCAATGTTCTTAAAAAGAGATGATTCTAACCTCAGTTTGTGTGATGGGGGCAAATGTAGGAGTGAATCACTTTTATATTACTTTAAATCTCTCACACCACCTGGATATGGAGCTAAATTTTTTAAGCTGGGCACACGAAATGGTGAGTGAACCACTTTTACATTAGGAAATAGTTTATATAGAGCCGATGCTCTAAACAATCAAATTAGAGCCCACATCAAAAATTTCACTAAAAGAGGTTGTTTCGATGCCCAAATATCCTCAAATTGATCATCTCGATATCAAGATGCATGGACATGAGAAAAAAAAATGGATTTCAAGTTTTGGAAATAATGCATCTTCTAACGCATTTTTGGACCGTTAATTTTCAAGATTTCAAGTTTTCATAGATCTGCTCGATCTACACTATTTTTAAAGTTTTAAATTTTGTAATTAAAGATGAAAATATATTTAAAACTATCAAAAAGATTTCCAGTATTGAAACCACATTTATCGACACTATTTGAAGATGCGCTTTACTTTGATTGTTTAGAGCCACGGCTCTATGCAAACCGCACCCTCTACATTATGCTTCCTAATAATCTCTCACACTTGACATGGTACTTAATTTTTTGGTTATGAGAAAGAACTTTTCATGATGTCTAATTCTATTTCTCTTATTGCTAATTTTGACTATTGTTTTTATTTGCACCTGCTTTTTTTAGTTAGCATAATGTGATGCAAACAACAATCTCACAAACATATAGTTTAAATTTACGTGTATAGGGCATATGAACTTGCCATACTTTTTGTGTGCTTAAGACTCTTGATTTGGAATCACATACTTTTAATATGACAAGCTTTGGAATAACATATTTATATTATGAACTTGCCATATATTTTTATTTTTTCCATTTTTTTTGTTATAAACCTTTCAAACATTTCTCTACATAACTACAAGTCTAACCTTCCAAAACTAAAAGTTGTAGATGCGTTTGTTTAGCTTTCTAATGTGTTTGTTTAGCTAATTAGAAAGCTTGGTGATGTTAAGCTTTCTAATGTGTTTGTTTAGCTAATTAGAAAGCTTGGTGATTATATTGGATGATAAAATATGTTAAGACACGGAGGAGATTAAAAACGTATATTAATGTTAAACAATTCTTTACTTTATGTCACACTAGTTGGTAATAAGGCATCACGGTCTAAAATGATACAAAACTAATTTGTGATTTCGAGACAACAAAGCAATCTATAGTCTTTTTTGTGGTCTTTTGATTACTGTGAAATCCATATTATGGTCAATACGTCATTGGTCCTTAATATAAAAATTAATCAAAATTCCTAACTAATTGATAAAATCCTAAGTTGTTTTTAAGCACATTATCTAAAAAATTATCATGACCGTTAATTTTTAGGAACTTGATTAATTGTAATTATTGATTAAGAATGGCTTTTTTGTCCGTTGCTTCATGTTTTTATTTAATGCTTTTTTCGTTGCTTCATGTTTTTATCAATAAATAAGGTTCAATGAAATGCAATTAAGACAATTTTATTTTTAAGATAATAAGTGAGATTTACTTTTTGATTTCATTTAAGGTCCTAGAGAGTCAATCTTCAGAGCCATATAACCTAGATATTGAGTTCACTTTAACTACCATGTTATATCTATTCTCTCAATATTGTAGTTTCAAGCATGTAAAGAGAAATCATATCAGCGTTTTCCACATTTTTCGAACTGGTGCAAGTGTAAGCAATTTTTTTGTCAAGTTTTATGAATCAAACTTGTGCAAGTTCTCTTCATGAGCTACGATTTTTTTTTTTTCTCTTGAAAGACAAAAGTATTCAGGGTCAAAAGAAATACAAACCATTACTCGAGATTCGGAAACTAAGACTTACAGGCTTGAATTGTATATTTCAGGAAATGAAAACTAAGACTTAGAGGCTTTGATTGTATATTTTTAGGAAATGAAATACAAACTACTACTCGAGATTCGGAAACTAAGACTTACAGGCTTATTGTATATTTTCAAGAAATGACATGGAATTCATGTAGTTGAATTGGAGTGGGATATTTCATTGAATATTGGAGTTATTAAGAAAAAAAATTTCGTACAATGCTGAGGAATATAAATTTCTATTTTTTCTAATTTTTTTAACTTTTATATTTAAAGTAAAAGTGAGGGATGACCCTTTTTTAACTTATGAATTCTTACAAGCTTAATTTTTATTGTTACATTTTTAAGTTAATTGTATAGTATGATTTTTCCTCTTTTTTTTTTCTTTTTTTTTTTTCAAATTTTACATCCCAATATTTGGGGCCAATGCTCCTATATAGGGTTGTGCTATTAGGAGTGAATATTTTTGTGCTCCTACAAGAGCACGTAATCTTTCATGGTCACATTTTTCTAAAATTTTGAAGGGAAAGTATCTCCATATCTTTTATTTTTAGGTTTCATTTCTTGATAACCCAATGTTTCAAAAGATATTTTCTAATCCCGTGATCACTCTAAACCTATTTTTGAACTTAAACAAATGTGATCTAAACCCAATCATTTTTCTCTCTTTACTTATATACCTCAAACTTCTCTCTTTCTCTCTTTTCTTGTGTCTCTCACTCTCTCTTGTCCCGTATTTCTCCTAATACCTCTCTCTCTCTCCTCTGGGTAACCTCTCACTTCTAGGATGCCTTTCTCTCTCTCTAGAAGTTTGGGAGGATGGCTTTTAGAAAATATATGCCTTTTTAGATTTGTTTGACCTAAAAAAAAAAGTTTAAATTATCTCAACGAGTTAGAAGAAATAAAATCTATAATTTTTATGTCTCAAGATATCTTTTAAAACCTTGAGTTTATTATGAAATGAAACCTAAAAATTGAGTGTATAGAGATATTTTCTTTCTTTTATTATTTTTTTATTTTCAGCTTTGAGTGCTTGGTTGCATGTGAAATTCAACAATTTATGATATGTCACAAAGTTTCAAACATAGACTTTGAGCACGGCTAATAACATAAATAATTAGTAATGGTGCCCTAAAACCTAACATCTTGGGATTCAAAAAATATTGGATTGAGATTTGAGGAAAAAAAAATTATAAGGTTGAATCCTTAAATTGTAGAATTAAGGTGTACCTTAAACATCCATCGTAAAAAGTTATTTGTTTGTTAGAAAACTCTCTAATAGATCATCTCGTCATCGAAACATATGACATTGAAAAAGAAAAAATATTTCAAGTCCCAAAAATAGTGCGTCTTGCAGCACATTATCTTGCTCGTACAAGTTCAAGATTTCCATGTGTGTGTAGATTACTTGATTTGAACTATTTTCTAAGTTTAAACTTTTATATTTAGAGATGAAAATAGGTACTCAACCCACCCTAATAAATTTTCGCACCAAAATTTATTTCATCTTAGGATAATATTTAGAGGTGCTCCTATTGCAATGTCAAAAGATTTCATATTCCGCAGGATTATACTATTCATATACTCCCTTGGGCAAAACTTACTCTAGAGATATCTTTGTGGCATTAAATTTTAGGGATGTGATCTCTAGAACCCAACAAACAACAAATGACATAAAAAATAATAAAAATAAAATAAAAAGAAGAAAAAAAACTCTATAATAATCATCTAATTAAATTAGATCGATCCCAAAATCTCAAATAAAAAATAAAATCCCAAATTAGTATTTTGCCGGAGGGAATAAATATATTTTATACTCCCAAAAGAGCATATGCACGCTTCACTAATTATTGATGGTGTTATGAAACCTTAGGTTTTCAGATTTCTAATTACTAATGGAGCTGTGGACTAAGCATTGGGACTTCTAATTAGTAATGGTGCTATGAACTAAGTTTTTGGATTTCTATGAACCAAGTTTTCGGATTTTTTCAAATAGGATGGTGCTATGTAAGTTTTCGGATTCCTAATTTATGGTGCTATGAACTAAGTTTAATGTTGTATCGGATTTCTAATTACTAATGGTGGTTCATAGCTGATCCCATATTGCTTCTCTATCCATAAGGTCTCATGCCGAAATGGTGGCTAGAAAGTGGGACGATTTACCTGACGATCATGCCGAAATGATGGCTAGAAAGTATGAGGGTTTACTCATGATCCTCAATGTCGCACATAATCGACGGTTTATGGGAGGATGCCAAAACGGAATTCAACTATTCAGTCATACTCGGAGGTACCAACCTCCGAAGTCTGAAAGAGAAAGTCATTGCTTAAATTTAAAATTTAGTTATGATAAACAACAATGATTTACTCGAATAAGTTCCCCTTGTACCAGAAAATTATTGCATAGCTAAATCACAAATATGCCATTGTTGCAGTGGTTTAAAAAGCAGATCGGTGCCTCGGATCAAGGCACCCCAAAAACCCATCCGGATTGGAAATCGACAGAATCGGTAGGATTTAGTCTTAAAAAAAATCCGAAAAAAATATTAAAATTCATTATAAATATTTTGTTTTAGGAATCCAATAAAAAATGTGGGTACTCCACTAAGAACTTTCATTTTTTCGGATTTTTAATTACTAATGATGCTATGAACTAAGTTGTCGGATTTCTAATTATTAAAGGTGCTATGAACTTAAGTTTTCAGATTTCTATGAACTAACTTTTCTGATTTCTTCAAATAGGAGGGTGCTATGAACTAAGTTCAATATTGTATCGGATTTTTAATTACTAATGGTGGTTCATAGCTGGTCCTCTATCCACAATGTCTCATGCAGAAATAGTCGCTAGAAAGTGCGAGAATTTACCTTACGATCGTAATGTATCATGCCGCAATGGTAGCTAGAAAGTGAGCGGGTTTACCCATCACCTTAATGTCACATGGGTATGAAGGAGAAAGTCTTTGGTTATTTAAAATTTAGTTATGAAAAGCGAGAATGGTTTACTCGAACAAGTTTTCCTTTATTGTGCCTTCTACTCATAACATTATTGCATAGATAAATTACAAATATGAGAGTGTTGTCGTCGTTTAAAAAGCGGATCGGTGCCCCGAATTAGGTATCCCAAAAACCCATCCAGATCGGTGAATCGACGATTAGGATCGAAAATCGACTGAATCGGTCGGATTTAGCTTTAAAAAAAATCCAAAAATATCTTATAATATAATCTAATTTAAATTATATTATTGACAATTGTAAAAAACAAATAGTACAATACATAATTTATAGTGTAAATAAATTAATAAATAAAATACAAGATTTGGTTATCAATGTAGAAATTATTAGAATGCGTACTAATTTTTGAAATAACACTTTAATTTTTCAAAAAGATAATTTTTTAGGTTTCTAAAATAAATTTAGTGGAATAGATTGTTAGTAGAAAGAGAGATTTCAAATGACCTCATTGTATGAACCCTATCTTTCAATTAATTTTCCTAAATTTATGTTATAGACCATCATGTTATAAAAATAAAAAATATAATTAGAATATTTATTCCTAAGTAAAAAAAAAAAATCTCACAATAAGGATTCATATATGAGAGAGAAAAAAAAGCTAACATGCTTCAAACCTATATTGTGTTACCTTTACGTATCTAATTTAAGCTTATGATTGAAGCTTATATTGTATTACCTTTATATATCTAAATCTAATATAAACTTGCAATAATTTACATATCTAACTTAAACTTACGATAATTCACATATCTAATTTAAGCTAAGCTTACAATAATTTACATATCTGATGGTGCTTTTTATTGATGTTGTTGTATTACCTACCTTTTATTGATGGTGCCATTGATGTAATGATGGTATTTACATGTCTGATGGTGCTTTTTATTGATGTTGTTGTTTTACCTACCTTTCTTGATGGTGCTATTGATGCTTGCTCTATTGATGCTTGTTGTATTACCTTTATCCATGTATTGATGGTGGGCTTGTTGATGCTTGCTGTATTACTTTTATTGATGTATTGATGGTGGGCTTGTTATGGTTCTGCCCAAGGTTCAAACTGGAGACCTTTAGGTCTAAAGTTGTATTACCTTTATTGATGGTGGACTTGTTGATGGTACTGCGCAAAGTTCGAACTGATAACCGACTAACCAAAGCATCATTTTTTGTATTATCTTTTATAATAAAAGCTTATATTGTATTATCTTTTTAAGCCTATACTATACAACATATTCAAATCCCACATTGAAAAAATAAAGAAGTTTAATGTGCATAAAACCTTCCTCAGTACCAGCTTTGTCGCGTGGTTGAAAAGCGTGAGTGTGCATATGGCCAATCTTGTATAATGTTATTATTGTTCCAATTTTTAAAAAAATTGCAAAAATTCCCCCCCCTCGGTGATCCAATTTTTTAAAAAATTACAAAAATACCTCCCAAAATGCTGAAAATTACAAAAATACCTCCCCTCAGCGATCCAATTTTTTAAAAATTACAAAAATACCTCCCCTTGGCGATCCAATTTTTAAAACATTACAAAATGCCTCCCCTCGGCGATTCACTACCAGAACCGAACATGCTATTATTGCTCCAATTTTAAAAAAAAATTACAAAAATGCCTCCCCTCGGCCTTCACTGGCGATTCACTACCAGAACCGACTTGCCGGTTCTTCTCTAGATAATTTATCGGTTCTTCTCTAAATAATTTTATAGACAAGAGGTGACCGATTCTCGTATCGCCGGTTCTTCTCTAGATAAATTTATCGGTTCTTCTCTAGATACCGGGTTCTTCTCTAGATAATTTATCAGTTCTTCTCTAGATAATTTATCGACACGGGATGACGGATTCCCGTGACACGGTTCTTCTCTAGATAATTTATCGATACGGGGTGACGGATTCCCGTGACACGGTTCTTCTCTAGATAATTTATCGACACGGGGTGACTGATTCCCGTGTCCCATGTCACTGCTATGAAGATTTCACAATTTCTAATTTAGCATCAATTTCTCGGATTTCTATGAACTAAGTTTTTTCGGACCTTCATCTTTACATTTCATAAAATTATATGAAAAAAAAATAGCCAATTTGGGTAAGAATGGGTCCATCCGGATAAACAATTGATGGATTGGCTGATTGGGTGGTTCTATTAGGGAAACAACGACCCCGCTTGTATGGATTGGCCGATTCATCTTATTCCTATATTTTTTTAATTATTTTTTATGTTCATTTTTTTTATTTTTATTGACCAATGTCCGGAAAAAGAGATGATTCTAACCTCGCTATAATGGGGCAAATGTAGGAGTGAATCACTTTTAGATTACCTTACCTTACCTTCTAAAAATCTCTCACACCACCTCGATATGTGGGACTAAAATTTCTAAGCTAGGCACATGAAAAGGGTAGAGTGAACGACTTTTACATTAGAAAATAGTTTATATAGAGCTGAGGCTCCAAACAATCAAATTAATGCCCACCTTAAAATTTTTACTAAAAGAGGTTGTTTTGATGCTCAAATATCGTCAAATTGATTATCTCGACATCAAGATGCATGGACATGAGAAAAAAAAATGGACTTCCAGTTTTGAAATTAATGCATTTTTGTAACGCATTTTTTAACCATTAATTTTCAAGTTTTTATAGATCTGCTCGATCTACGCTATTTTTGAAGCTTTAAATTTTATAATTAAAGATGACAATATATTTTAAGACTATCACTAAGATTTTCATAATTGAAATCACATTTCTAAACACTATTTGAAGGTGCACTTTACTTTGATTTTTTAGAGCCACGGCTCGATGCAAACTGCACCCTTTACATTATGCTTCCTAATAATCCCTTACACTTGACATGGTACTTAATTTTTTGGTTACGAGAAAGAACTTTTCATGATGTCTAATTCTATTTCCCTTATTGCTAATTTTGACCATTGTTTTTATTTTATGCACCTATATTTTTCAGTTAGCATAGTGTGATGCAACAACAATTTTACAAACATATAGTTTAAATTTAAGTGCATAGGGCATATGAACATTGCCAAACTTTTTGCAAATGCTTAGACCTATTGATTTGGAATCACATATTTTTAATATGACAAGCTTTGGAATAACATATTTATGTTATGAACTTGTGATACCTTTTTATTTTTTCTTTTTTTGTTATAAGTTTTTCAAGCATTTTTCTATATAACTTTAAGCTAATTTTGTAAGGCTAACCTTCCAAAACTAAAAGTTGTAGCTGACTTTGTTTAGCTAGTTAGAAAGATTGGTGATTATATTGGATGATAAAATATGTTAAGACATTAGAGGAGACTAAAAAAATATATTAATTTTAAATAATTTTTTACTTATAAGGCATCAGAGTCCCAAACCATAGAAAATTAATTTGAGATTTCAAAATAATAAAGCAACCCATAGTGTGTTGTGTGGTCTCCTGATTATCAAGATCATAGAAAATTAATTTGAGATTTCGAGATAATAGAGCAATCCATAGTGTCTTTTGTGGTCTCCTGATTTCAATGAAATCCATATTGTGGTCAATAGGTCATAATGTGGTCTTAATAGTTTATTCTCTCAATAATTTTTCGCAGCTCTATTGTACTTTCAAGCATGTAAGGAGAACTTCACACCAAAGTTTTCTACATTTTCTCGATCTGGTTAAACTGTAAGCATTTTTTTGTCAAGTTTTATAAATCAAACATGAGCTATATATAAACGTTTTCCTTTACCGAATGAAAAGGTTCACCTTTTGCTTGCACATCAATCATCTTTCCTCCCAGAAAAAAAAAAAATGAGATGATTTACCAAATACATAGGGAATAAATTTTTGATATATATATATATATATAATGAGTTCAATTCTAAATAGTTGAGAAGGGACTTTGATTACGATAATGATAATAGAGAAAGATTTCACATTTAATTTGATAGGTAATGCTCATAATCAATAAACTGGTTTGTATACGTTTAAATTTAGAGAAAGCTTAAAGAAGATATGTTCCATGGTGTCAGCTATGCTTGTGCTCTATTAGGTTACGACAATTACATTGCTTCTGTTGCAATAGGTTACGACCAGTTGTTTAAAAAGCATATCGGTGACCCGAATCGGGCATATCAAAAATCCATCTGGATCGACGAATCGACGATTCGGATCGGGAATCGGTCAGATTAAACCTAAAAAAAAATCCGAAAAAATTATTAAAATTCATTATAAATGTTGTTTTTTAGAAATTCAATAAGAATCTCGATTAAGAATTTTCATTTTTTACATGAATATACGAATATTGATATGTTCTTTCCCTACGTGAACTACTATTTACCATTTAATTTACATCACACAAAAGGATAAACATAAAATTATCATGGATTAAGTATATCATCATACATGGACTACAATAAAGCATACAATTCGTAACATATGATCTAAAAATAAAATGACAGATGACGTCGTTCTTCATCTTGGTCACGCTGGTGCCATTGATTGAATTCGCGTGACAATTCATTGACTCGTTCTAAAAACGAATTATCCAAATTAGTGGACACCTGACTACACCCAAATCCCTGAGTGTTATTGTTTTGTTGTGGTTCTAATCCAAAATCCCCGAAGCTTGTCCATCCTTTATGCTCACCTACACTATCATGCTCATCCCTACCCTCTTGTTGTTGAGACTCGATATGTGAATAATTTGGCTAGGATTGGGTGGCCTCAGAATCATCATTTCTCTCATTTTCCCTTAGACCCCCTTCCATTCTCCCTCATTAGGTGCAATATCACCGACATCTTCGACGAATTGTGGTTATGTTGGCGGGCTGCTTTCGCTTTCATGCTGCTCATTACCTTCTTCAAGATCTTCCTCACCGATAGCTTCAAGGAATGCTCTCTTGTGCAACACTGGCTCATCTTCTTCTACTACCCATTGTTCTACTGTGTCTGTGACAAATATTGTGTCTAAGTCTATCGGCTCATAGTCTTCAAGCTTCCTTCTTATTTGTCTCTCTCGGAGGTTTAAGTTGTAATGAACTTAGACTAATTTATTAAGCTTCTTTGAAGCGAGTCGATTCCTCCTAATAGTATGTAACCATTGGAACGTACTTCAGTTTCGCTCATAACCAGTAGCATGACATGTCTGGGAGAGCACCTTGATTGTTATCCTCTTTAGGTGAGGTGCATCACTACCATATATCTCCCACCATTTAGCTGGATTAAAATACAAAAAGTATTGTAAGGGCAATAACAATTCATAAGATTAATATATAAATGAACAAAATATTAGTTAGGGGATAACTTGGATTCATCTTAGTTCGAGAAGTCCTGGCAAGTCTAGTTCCGAAATATCCTATAACATCCCTATACATAGCAAGCTAAAACAAAATATTTCGTTTTAACGCATTATTCCTCACAAATATAACAACTCAATCAAGGTTTTACCCAAATATTAAATAATACCTCTTGTATTGCTGTTACCTGGTTTCGATGGCTTCTTTCCAACCTGACAATAATATATCTGACCCCTTCCATAATCTTGTGGGGATGTTCAGATGTCAAATAGAAAAATTTTGGGTTGAAGTAGTAACCTAGAAAATATATAGATAGAGAAATGTCATTTAAAATTTTTTTAAAAAATAATTTAGAATGAAACATTCTAATGATATAAATATATATTTACATGCATAATGAATTGGACGTCCAAATTTGGTGTTCCACCTTCTTTCTATAATCTCGATCACTTTACTAGCAAATCTACACTTCTCCCCAATAGCTGATTTGGCCCTCTCGATACCTTCATAAAGGATGCCCATGGTAGCTTTCTTGTCAGCATCCACTATTCTTAACATTGTGACCAAAGGGGCAGTGGCCTCTACGATATTGGAACATCGAGACCAGAACCTCCTATTTGAAACTATACCGTCCACTTTTAGCCCAGTACTGGACTTCGAGAGGCGGTCATTTAACCACTCTTTACTGATAAAAAATCTCTTTAATGCTCCTTCATATTCAAGTCCACAATCAAATAATATGTCGCAAAGCAAGTTATGACAGGCCTGATTATCTTTTTTTTCTTAGACTGTTCTCTGAACAAAAAAAAAAATTTAAAATGGTTATATATAAATCTTGATACCAACCTCGCTTCTTGTAGAGTCTCATTCACAATTTTGATCTCACCGACCTCCTCTAACATAAGATCAATGCTGTGTGCAGCACACGGGTTCCATACTAAATACTACCTCTTATCCATCAACTTGATGCCCACAGAAACACATGCACGCACATTATTCGTAATAAACTGAACTACATGCTTATTTCCCACCTCCTCCACTATCTGATCATATAATCGTACGAAGAAGTTTGCATCCTTCTTCATCCCTAATACGTCTTTGCTAGACAAAAAAACTATATTTTTTGGGGAATAGGCCAAGAAGGATAAAAACTCATTTTTGCTAACTTTATTCAGCCAACCATCACTCATGAGAGTAATACCTATTCTTGGCCAACTTTGTTTATATTCTTTAATCCACTTTCTAACTTCCTCCAGCTCTTCATCCAATATTGGCCTCACTGAGCTCATATGCCGTCGGGGGTTTTACCTCGGGCCCGGCTCTCTAGATTGCGTTGACCATAGGTGGAAAATATGGACTATTGGCTACATCAAAGGGGATCCCTTTATCGTAGAACTATTTATCAACATATCTGCCCAACAAGTTTCTCGTACCTTTCACCGTGCATCTGTTTTGACTTAGGCTTTGAGAGAAATGGGTCTATACGACCATGACCTGCAATACTGGCACTCCTAGATAAGTTAGAAATAATTTCTTCAACGTTTGATTTCTCTTAATACATATTGCCACCAACCCCTCCATACATATTTAAGCTGGGCCCGCCATACATGCTCGAGCTGGCCCCGCCGTGCATGTCTGAGCTAAGACCACCATGCATGCCCATGTCATAACCACCAGGCATTCTAAACCTACGTTCCCTCTAGTATGTTTCCTGTAAACTCATTCTTGTGGCCATCTCCAAGTCATTATTATATTGCTCTTCTGGATCATTTCCGATTGATGGCGTATATAAACTAGTTATCTCATCATACATCCTCTGCTTTGCAAATTTTTTTACCTTTGGTATCCTTGAGAAATGTCGATATCTGCTTTCTTACATTATTATGGACACTATTGCACGCAGAAACATCTCTCTTAACCCCTGCTAAGTGTTGTTTGAACCTATGTACCCTACTACTTATCACTCTTTGGCAGTAATTACAAATAATTTTGTTTTTTTTGTTGGGATCAATTCTAACCCCATGTTGCCATGCAGGGTCTTCTGCAGATCTTGTCATGGTTCAACTATTTTAATATGCAAAAGGTGAAAAATTAATCTGACAGTTCAACATGAAAAATAATCACCATGTGTAGTGATAATATGTAGGGGTAGTTCATGAAGTTATATTTTTTGTTAATACAAAATATTTCTATTGACAAAAATAATTTAGTTCCTACTGGGAAAAATAATTTATTTATGCAACATTATAGATAAAAATAGCCTAAATCAGCCACTACATATAGAACAAAACATTTACATTGATATAGTATCAAGAAAAAATATATTTACAATGGTATAGTAATTCACAATGGCAATACATATGGACTTGTCACAAATCTTCATTTCGACAAATATGAATTCGTTCCTACTGAGAAAAAAAAAATATTTATGCAACATTCTAGATTAAAAAAAATCTGTATAAGTCACACTTATAATCAAGAAAAAATTACAATAATATAGTCATCCATAATGCCACTACACGTATATTTGACACAAAAAACATTTACAAATGATATAGTCATTCACAATGCTACAAATAAAATTTAAAATGATATAGTGGGCCCAATCCCAACTCAATTAAAATAATCACAAATAGTCTTATATCTCAATTACAAATATGCAAGATAATAAAAAATGCAAGCTCCAAACATGGCTACATCAATTATCAAGAACATACATTTTTTTAATTTAAAATTTAATAATAAAATTAAAAAATGCAAGATAATATAATTATCATACATGCCACGATTTTTTTACAATGATATTCACTTTAATTCCTCTTGATAATACAATTTAGCAACATGTATTTTTTGCATTAAAAATTTAAAAAATAAAAAATACATTTTTAATGCAAAATTGTATTAAAAATATAATACAGTTTAATAGCATGTATTTGTTAATATCTTTTTTTGCATTAACAACAAATTAAAAACTACAAATTTGCATTAAAAATATAATAACATGTATTTTTTTGCATAAATACTATATCAACATGCAATTTTTTGAACTAAAAATTTAACAATAAAAATTAAAAATATTGTTTAATTCCTCAATATAATAAAAAACTGGTCACAATTTTTCGAAAAATCTCGATTTTTCAAAAAAATTGATCATGAAAAAAAAAAAAAAAAACCGCAGTTCTTCACAGACCCACCTAACATCAGTCATTCCAACTCAAAAATCCGCCTCAAATCGAATAAATTACATCAAATTGAATACATGTTTTGATAAACAAACGCTATAAAGAATCAAAGCCCTATAATATTAACACATTATTATCAAAATATTAAATAAAAGCGATTGAATTGAGGAAAAAAAAAAAACGCAGTTCTTCACAGACATCAGTCATTCAATCTCAAAAATCAAGCTCAAATTGAATAAATCAGATCAAATTGAATATATGTGATGATAAACAACACTATAACGAATCAAAACCCTATAAATTTAACACATTATTTGTAAAATATTGAGTAAATTTGATAGAATGACGGGAAAAAAAAAAAAAAACACAGTCTATTTTTCTTCACAGACATCAATCTTTTTTTCTCAAAAATCAAGATCAAATTAAATAAATAAAATCAAATTGAATACATGTGATGATAAACAATACTAAAACGAATCAAAACCCTATACATTTAACACATTATTTACAAAATATTGAGTGAAATTGATAGAATGGAGGGAAAAAAAAAAACGCAGTCTATTTTTTCTTCACAGACATCAGTCTTTTTTTCTAAAAAATCAAGCTTAAATTGAATAAATAAAATCAAATTGAATACATGTAATGATAAACAACACTATAACGAATCAAAATCCTATAAATTTAACATATTAATTTACAAAATATTGAGTGAATTTGATAGAATGGCGGGAAAAAAAAAAATCGCAGTTCTTACCTGATTTTCGTGCACCCGTGGCTTCAAATTCATATTTGATATGTATTCGTCCAAAATACTCATAAATTATGAACAAAAACTTCTGAACAATACTCTTACGATCAATAACCCTCAGATTTTACACAAAATGATGCTATATTTTGCTTAAAATCAAACAAATGGCAGAACCCTAAAACTTTTTTAGGGTTCTTCACATATCTAAATTTTTTTGATCAAAATCGGTGATTTTTACTACCTTTTATTGACTAAAATGGCTGAAAAATTTAAAATAAAGCCTGCAAGATTCGATTATAAAGTTGAAAAAGATGAAAAATGATAAGAAAATGACAAAAAACCATAAAAATCGTGAAGAACACTGTACAGCCCATATTCACTGTTGAGACTCGACAATTCACTATTGGGAATCGCCCGGTTCTTTCTAGACACGGGCGATTCTGGGTATTGTAGTGGAACCGGCATGAGGTCTGCCGATTTTCGAGTTTAACCGGGCGAGATCGGTTCGACTCGCCGAGTTTTCAAATCCTGGTTACGACAATTACATGACTTCTACTATGGTATTACTGCCTACCTCCTTATTATTGTTATTCTCATCATCATTTTTGTCATCAGCACCATTATTAGAATCCTTGGGAATGATGGTTACGACGGTGATAGAAGTAGTATTAATAGCAGTAATTATAATTTTTGTGAAAGCAGTAAAATCATCGTAATTAATTAAACAAAAAAGTTAAAAAGTTAAGCAATTGAAACAGTAAGTAAATCCCCTTTTCTATTAGAAAATAATGTTCTCTACAGATTTGAAACAACTCTCCCAATAGGATCGTGGAATCCTAATTTATTTTCCATGAGATTGGAGAACCCCAAACTCGGGCATTCTCTTTGTAAATTAGAACCTGAGTCCCTAATCGCTCCCAAACTCTCTACAAAATTAGAACCGTGGTTTCATGTACTATGTTTTTTAATCAAAACCTTATTCCTCACATAATTTTCAACATCCTAATAATCTACACCTTTTTTTTTTCTCTGGAATTTCTTTTTTAAGCATTAAACATGGTTTACAAATTTGAAAAGGCTTGCCGATTCTGCAGGATAATAGTGTATGTTACAATAGAGTATGTTGCGCCCTTGGGTAAGACCCAAGTTAACAAAATTTTAAATGACAACCAACATAAAAAAATAAAATAAATAAATAAATAAAAAGTTCAAATAAGGGCTAAAGATTCAAACAGAGCTATCCAATATTTCATGAAAATATCGTATGGAAGAACTCAAAATCTATTTGCTTTATTTTATAAATATAGCCATCTAATGATTCTTAGGTGGATCCAAAAAAAATTAGATTAAAAGATATATACTTTTACCGTTTTATTTTACATCCATTTTTTCCATTTTTGTTCATCGTTTTCATACTCTTTTAATTCACTTTCCATCCTCTCATTCTAAATCCTAACTAATTCAGTCTTGCAACCTTTTCAAGTCTTACAACCTTCTCAAATAAGTGAACATTTTTAACCATTTATGTGATTTTTTCTAAATCCTAACTAACTCACTCTTGCAACCTTCTCAAGTCTTGCAACCTTCTCAAATAAGTGAAATTTTTAACCATTTATGTGATTTGTTATGAGTTTGGTCTAGCTCCAAACACTACCCTTTTTTCCTTTAATCTCATGTATTGCGTTTTTGTCATTATTGTTATAATTATCTCATCCATTAATTAGTTTACACGAAAATATTAACAAGCATAAAAATAAAAACAAAAAAAGCAATGTTATTGACATTGTTATTTATGTTGTGTTACAAAGATCTATCACTATTTCAGAACAAATAAAGTACTTGATACAAATGCAAACAAATAAAGTACTTGATACAAATGCGAATAAATAGAGTGCTTGATGCAGATGCTATTGAATAAGTTATTCCGAGTGAAGGGGGAGAAAAGATGATACGGAAGCATATCTTTTTCATTAGAGCAGTGAATAATGATATTATTCAAAATTAATTCCCAAACGAATTCTGAAGCATCTGGTCAAAGAAATCAAGCAAAAATTCAGCTGGCTTTCTGTTATGCATTTCTTTTATCTTAGTAATGCACGTTACTCTATATGCAAATTAAATTTTGTGAAAGATCAATTTTTGGAGAATGGCATCTTTGACACTTATATTGATATCCAACATTGGGCTATTTGGGTACCTATAAATATATTCTCAACAGAAATACATTATTGGCAACTTGGGAAATACATCTACTGTTTGAAATTTGGCAAGAAAGAAACCTGGGAAATACATTTCCCTCATTTTGGATTGGAAAAATCCCATAAATTTTACCTATTGAATTGGAAAATTTTCATAAATTTTATTTGTTATAATGTGATTTTTTGTACGTTATAAAGTTACTGTAGTGGATATTTTTTCTTATAATTTACCTTTTTTGGGAATGGAAAAGGTGGGAGAATGCTCTCACGGAAATATTTATAATATTAATTTTAGAAATTAATATTTCTCAATGATCCGGAAAAAAACCGGAAAAGAAACTACTCCAAATTCTCCATGAATTTACAAAAATATCAAGAAAAATAGTAGTTAAAAGCTTTATTTAAACAATCGACAGCATATTCATTAACCAAACCCGACTAAAACCCATCAAGATGGAGAAATGTAGTTTCCATACCAAAAATCTTTACGATAGCCTTAAAATATATTTTCATCTCGAATTGTAAAATTTAAAGTTTTAAAAATAATATAAATAGAGCAGATTTATAAAAACTTGAAAATCTTGAAAAATGACGGTCCAAAAATGCGTTACAAGATGTATTATTTTCAAACCTTGAAATCCATTTTTTTCTAATGTCTATGCATTTTGATGTCAAGATGATAAACTTGAGGACATTTGGGCATCAAAAACCTCTTCTAATAAATTTTTTGAAGTGGGCTCTATTTTGATTGTTTAGTAGACTCTTAGGGCTTATTTGGGTATATAGATTTTAAGGCATGGATTTCTAATATCTTGAATATTGTCAAAATCTACCCTTTAGATTATTTAATGACTAGGATATTTAAAATCAGGACTATCAAAATCATGGAAATAAGACTTACTTTTCCATGATTTCATTTCCACACAAAAATATGTTTTTCTGCATTTTCAAGGCCCATGGTTTTCACTCATTGGCTCCCTAGACCCGAAACATAGGGAGCAGTTGGTAGGTATGAATATTTTAGAGAGAGAAACTGCCTAAATATTTTAAAGAGAAATTATCTCAAAATTTCTAGAGAGAAAAACTACATACTCTCTTTCTTTTAGAAAGAGAAAATATGTTAAAATTTTAGAGAGAGACAATACCAAATTTTTTAGAGAGATGAACTATCTCAAAATTTTAGAGAGAGAAACAATCATAAATTTTAACTTTTAGAGAGAGTGTATGTTAAAATTTTAGATAGAGAAAGTATGTTAAAACTTTAGAAAAAATACCAAAATTTTTTAGAAAGAAACTATCACAAAATTTTAGAGAGAGATCAAAATTTTAGAGAGAAAAACTATCACCAATTTTAAGTTTTAGAGAGAAACTATCATATTTTAAAGAGAGAAAATACATGCAAATTTTTAGAGAGTGAATCTATCTCAATTATTTAGAGAGAGAAACTATTTCAAAAATTTTAGAGAGAGAAATAATCTCATATTCTAATTTTTAGAGAAGAAACTATATCAAAATTTAGAGAGAGTACCTAAGAAGTTTTGGAAATAAAAATTATCTCAAACATTTTTAGAGAGAGAAACTATATCAAATATTAAGTTTTAGAGAGAGAAAGTATTCTTAAAATTGTAGAGAGAGAAAGTACTATTAAACTTTTAGATATAAACTATTATAAATTTTAGAAGAGATACAATTAAAAAAAAAAATTAGAGAGAGAAATATCTCATTTTTTAGAGAGAGAAGCTATCTCGGATTTTGATAGAGAGAGACTATCTCGAATTTTGAATTTTAGAAAGAGAAAATATATTAAAATTTTAGAAATAGAAATTTTATCAAATTTTAGAGAGAAAAACTACCTAAAAGTTTTTAGAGAAACTATCTCAAATTTTTTTGGAGCGAGAAACTATCACAAAATTTATGTTTTAGAGAGAAAAAGTATATTAAATTTTTCGATAGATAAGCTATATCAAATTTTAAATGGAGAAAGTGCATGAAATTTTTAGAGAGATAAACTAGCTCAAAAGGATTTAGAGAGAGAAACTATTTCAAAATTTAAGTTTTAAAGAGACTCAAATTTTAAACTTTATAGAGAGAAAGTATATCAAAGTTTAGAGAGACACTATGTCAAATTTTAAAGAGAGAAACTATTTCAAAATTTTAGGGAGAGAAACTATCTCAAACTTGAAGTTTTATAGAGAGAGCATCTTAAAATTTAAGAGAGTAACTATATCGAATTTTAGAGAGAGAAAGCACATAAATTTTTTTAGAAAAGGAATTATTGTAAAAAAATTTTAAAAAAATTATCTCAAATTTTAGCTTTTAGAAAGAGAGAGGATATTAACATTTGAGAGAAAAACTATATCATATTATAGAGAGAGAAACTACTTAAAAATATTTAAAAAGAGAAACTATATCAAAATTGAAATAGTCACCCACTACGTTAAAATTTGATATAGTGTCTCTCTAAACTATATCACTAAATGAGTATTTAGGAAAAAATATAACAAAATTAGATGGTCTCCATTCAATCTTGAAACATTAAATTTTCAGGCACATATGTTATAATTTTATTAAATTTTCAGGCACATATACTATAATTTTTTTTGTTATTTGAGGTTGGTGACTAGTTTGAGGTAGTTACATCCCAAAATTTAATATCCCAAAAATACATGTGGATAAACTTGAATGTGGTGTGTAGAAGCATGTGATATTTTGGCTTATTCACATTTGCAATTAGGAGTAAGATGACTCTTAACTCTTAAAGTGTTTGTTGCACTGTTGGAAAAACGAGGCGATCCAACCGTTAATCATCTGGTTAGATCAAAATCGGCCGACCACGGACCGATTTCAGTTTTGGGCGGTTTTGATGATCAACTGGTATTTAAAAAGAAAAAATTCATATATATATATATATATATATATATATATATATATAAAAGGAATTTGATTTGTAATATATTTTTGAATATTCTTTTTACATTATGGTAAAAGTTAAAAATTGTTTTGATCATTAATACTCACTTTTATATTTTTCCATATTTTTCAAAAAAATTAAAAAATATACCTAGGCACAAATCGATCCTTTGAAATCAATTTTTTTCATTAATTTTCAATTTCATTTGAATGTGTTTTCTTTTAATCATTATGTTTTTCATATTTTAGTAGATTTATTTATTTATTCAGCATTTTTTTTACTGCCCGAGACTTGTTTGGTTAGAGTGGTTGAATCAGCCGGTTTACTGGTTAGGCCAATTAAACCGCTACTTAGCCCATGTTCAGTTAACCGTTCCGCTTCGATTTTATGAATACTGGTTTGTTTTCATTCATACCACTGTTTTATTAAGGCACCCATTCAAGTCAAAAGCGCAAAATATGAATGGCCACTAATTGTATTGACAATAAAATTTGAAGCTATTTGTGCCACACTTGCACCAAAAAGAAAGTAATATACAAAAATTAAATTGATCAAAATATTTGTACTTATTTTAAAAGTATTTTAGTCAATTTATTTTTAAAATACATATATTTTTATTTCTTGAGAGCTTGATTAAGGATTTTGGGCACCCAAAAAATTAAATTAACAAAAATAATATAAATAATTAAAATAAAAAATTACATATAACTACATGAGTACGCCGACGCCAAATAATTGGGATAAAGTTTTGATGATGATAATGATATAGTTGTAGCTATCCTTTTTTTTTAAAAAAAAAACCTCAATCCTTTTAAAGGTTCGTGTTTTAAAAAAAAAACCTCAATCCTTTTAAAGGTTCGTGTGCCGCCTTAGGACACCACTGTGACGTGGACAGCATCTTTTTGATCGATCTCTACGTCTAGTGTTCATTCTCAAATGCTTAAAGATATGCTGCTCCTAAGGGCGTATACTGTATATTTCCTCCCTACGATAATTTTAAGCTAGAAATAGTTTCAAGACGCCTCAATTTAGGGATGTAATCTCTTGAATGTATAGATCAACGTCAAATAAGAAAATTTCCAAAGTATGTGTTCTATGTACTTTAAAAAAAAATTCCCTGAAATTGAACTAGCAACATCCAATTATCAGATGACGAGATCTAAGTATTAAAAAACTTAAAATCTATTTGTTTATTTGATAATAATCATCTAATTATTATTAATTCTCAATAATTTTTAAAATCTATTTGTCTATTTGATAATAATCATCTAATTATTATTAATTCCTAATAATTCAAATAAAAATTATATCTTTTGCCTCAGGGAGTTGCTGTATAGTCTACTCCCCTGAGAGCATGCTATACGGGCGCTTCGCTAATTTAGGTCAAATGGAAAGCTATCATACAAGGCACTGGTACTTTTGAAATCATTAAAGCTCTGTTACTTGTTCTTGTATTTCTAATAGGCAAATGGTGAAAATTGCCCTAAAGTTATTTGCCATAGATGAGGGATATGTCACGTTCAAAAGTTTGAGGACCAGCAAGATTGTACTATCCACACGGGATGTTCGAAAATCACAAGGCATAGCATTTTAACCATACATTTAAAGGTTTGTGAATCTTGAGGTCACCATCATATGTGACTAGCCTTTTTCAAAATGGGGTTACACGATGTTATAGGTAAAAGTAAAAAATAAGTTTATCGATGTTTTATACATGTAGGTCACAATCATTTTTAATGTCATATATGAAATTAAATGATTAAGTCAGAAAATATTTAAAAAATATGTTCTCTATGACACATTCTTATCCAATAGATTTCAAATCTACTTGATAAATGGTTTTTTAGTATACGATTCCCTTTTGCATACCAAAACAAGATCACACTATAAAATCATTTTTTTATAAGATATGCTTACTTTTGCCTAGTGAATTGTTGATATTGCCCTTTTTCGGCACCTCAGAGGGGTGACCAGTAGAACACAAGCACACAGCCACATATCTCTGATCTTTTTTCTAAATATTGTTCAGTCTGACTCTGAAATCGCCCAAATAAAAAAAAATAAATTGAAATCCAACACCTAATAAGTTATATAGCCTGAATCCGACTTCCGAAACACTGGAAAATACTAAATGACAGTGATGGCTATTTGCGTGTGTTCTCAGGCTCACTCCTCTGAAGATCAACCTTGGGGGTGGTTTGATTGCCTTATAATCAAACATTGAGAATGGCTTTGATGGGACAATAACCTAACAAAATGGGGATGGTTATAGAAGAAGAATTCCATATTCTCAAAAAAAAAAAAACATTATTATGGGTTGTTAAAGAATAAAAGTCAAAGGAAAAGTTAGGGAAAATAATATAGTGTCGAATACCAATTTGTGAAAATAAAAAAAAAAGCATTATTATGTGTTGTTAAAGAATAAAAGTCAAAAGGAAGAGTTAGGGAAAATAATATAGTGTCGAATACCAATTTGTGGTGGCCGTCGCATGGAAAGGAAGGAAGCGTCGTTTTTGGGACTGAGGCATACTTTTCAATGTTTTAGGGCCCAATTACGTCGACATTCTTCGGTCACTATGGCTTCATCATGACATCTTTTGGCGATGTCATGGAAATCGAAATTTCGGATCTTCATTTTTACCGTTCAAAACCTACATGAAAAGAAAAAAACGTCAACTCGGATCAGAAATAACCGATATGGAAAAAAGAATTGATTGGACCGGTTTGCGTCTTAGTTAGAATCTAGAATGGGCTGGTTCTACCTAAGACGGTAAGCGGATTCTTTAATTGGCTGGTTCTGTCAGGGAAATGATGATATGGATTGTGTAGATTGGGAGGTTAATATTTTTATATTTTTAGTTTTTTTTAATGAAAAAAATAGGTTGCAACCTTAAAATGTAGAACTACGGATGTACTAAAAAATCGATTAAAAAATATTATTTTAATGTTGAAAAACCTTCTAATTGAGCATCTCGATATCGAGATGTATATGATTATGAAAGAAAAAGGGATTTTGAGTCACATAAATAATGCGTCTTGCAACACATTATCTAAACCATCCATTATTAAAATTTTCATACTTCTATAGATCTACTTGCTTTTAACCATTTTTGGAGTTTTAAATTTTATAATTAGATATGAAAATAGATTTTGAGATGATCCTAAAAATAATTTACATCAAAATTATATGTTATGATCAAATTTGAAGGTGCACCTTAATTGGATTGTTTAAGGTTGCAACCTTATGGAAACCACGTCCGTTTTTTTTATTGACTAATGTCCTTAAAAAATATGATTCTAACTTGTAATGGGGCAAATGTAGGAGTGAATCACTTTTATATTACTTAAATCTCTCACACCACCGCCGGGACTAAAATTTCTAAGCTAGGCAATGGTACAGTGAACCACGTTTACCTGAGGAAAAAAATTTATATAGAGCCGAAGCTCTAAACAATCAAATTAGAGCCCACCTAAAAAAATTCATTAGAAGATGTTGTTTTGATGCCTAAATACTTCAAATTGATCATCTCCACATCAAGTTGCATGGACATGATAAAAAAAAATGGATTTCAAGTTTTGAAAATAGTACATCTTGTAACGCATTTTTGGACCATCAATTTTCAAAAATTTCAAGTTTTCATAGATCTACTCGATCTATACTATTTTTTAAGCTTTAAATTTTATAATTAAAAATATAAATATATTTTAAGGCCATCACAAAGATTTTCAGTATTAAAACTACATTTCTAGACATTATTTGAAGATGTGCTTTATTTTTATTGTTTAGAGCCTCAGCTCTATACAAAGCGCACCCTTTACATTATGCTTCTTAATAATCTTTCACACCTGTTGCCGTACTCAATTTTTTGAAAAATAACTTTTCATGATGTCTAATTCTATTTCCCTTATTGCTGATTTTGACTATTGTTTTTATTTTGTGCAAGTACATTTTTTATTTTAGTATAATGTGATGCAAATATCAATCTTACTAACATAGAGTTTAAATTTTAGTGTATAGGGTATATGAACTTGTCAAACCTTTTGCGTGACTAAGAGTCCTGATTTGGAATCATATGTTTTTAATGTGACAAGTTTTGGAATAACATATTTATGTTGTGATACTTTTTTTTTTTTTTTTTGTTATAAGCCTTTCAAATATTTCTCTATATAACTTCGAGCTAATTTTGTGAGGCTAACATTCAAAAACTAATTTTGTGAGGCAAATCGTTCAAAACTAAAAGTTATATATGAGTTTATTTAGCTAATTGAAAAGATCGGTGATTATATTAGATGAAAAAATATGTTAGGGCATTGGAGGTGACTAAAAAGGTATATTAATTTTAAATAATCTTTTACTTTATACATATTAGTTAGTAATAAGGCATCGTCCAAAAACATAGAGAAATAATTTGATACAACAATCCATATTAAGCTTTCTTTGTCTTCTTATTAGAGTGAAATTCATATTGGGTCAATATGCCAATGTTCCTTAATATAAAAATTAACTAAAAATGTTTTAACACATTGTTAAAATCATAAGTTGTGTTCAAACGCAATATATAAAAAACTATTATGATCATTATCCGTTGATTATTAGAAACTTGATTAATAATGTTAATTGTCATTATTAACCAATAATGTTTTTTCCTATTGCTTCATGTTTTTATCAATAAATAAGGCTTACCGAATGCAATAGAAAAAATTTTACTTTCAAGATAACAAATGAGATTTTCTTTTTGATTTCATTCAAGGTCGTGGAAAATTTTTAGGAAGAGGAGAGCCATACAATCTAAATATCCTGCGAGAGAATATTATTATTATTATGAGTCCACGTGAAGTTCAGTATTTTTGACAGCTTTATCATACTTTCAAACATAAAAGGAAAATCACATCAAAGTTTTTCACATTTTCTTGAACTTGTACAATTCTAAACAATATTTTGTCAAGTTTTATGAATCAAATTTATTGTAATTTGAAATATTTGCTGCTTCTTGCATCTGTTTGCTTACTTTGTGGAAGTTATTTATTCTGAGGAAGGATTTTTTTTTTTTTTTTTTTCCTTGAAAAGCAAAGTATTTAGGGTCAAAAGAAATACCAACTACTACCCGAGATTCGGAAACTAAGACTTATAAGCTTTGATTATATATTTTCAGGAAATAACTTAGAATTCATTTAGTTAAATAGTGATTTTCTTCTAAGGTAGCATAAGGCTTGAAGTGGGATATTTCATTGAATAATGGAGTTATTAAGAAATAAATTTTCTTAGCATTCGGAGAAATAGAAATTTCTAATTCATTCTAATTTCTTTAGTTTTAATATTTAAAGTAAAAGTAATGGACGACTCTTTCTTAACTTTTGAATTCTTACTAGCTTAAAGTTATTTATAGAGTATAATTTTTCCTTTTTCTTTTTTCGAATTTACATCCTAATATTTGGGGTCCAATTCTCCTACATTGGGTTGCGCCGTTAGGAGTGAGCACATAATCTTTCATCTTTACCATTTTCTAAAATTTTAAAATCTTGCTGCTAATGGGATGGTACGCTAGATGTAAAATTATTATTGAAATACCTATTATTTTTCATCTAACTCATTTTTTTTCTTCAACATTATTTTTTGGGAAAATATATCCATATTTTCTAATTTTAAGTTTTATTTATCGATAAAACCAAGGTTTCAAAACATATCTTCTAACCCCTAACCACTTTAAACTTATTTTTTAACCTAAACAAATGTGAAAAAAACGTGCTCTTTCTAAACCCAATCATTTCTCTCTCTTCGTTTATATACTTCAAACTTTTCTTTTTCTTTCTCCCAACAATCTCTCACCTTCATAAAACCCTTTTCTCTCTCTAGAAGTTTGGGAAGATGACTTTTAGAAAAAACATGTCTTTTTAGATTTATTTGGCTTAAAAAAACAAATATAAATTAGCTCAGGGGTTAGAAAAAATAAAATATACAATTTTTATGCTCACCTCCATGAAACCCTTTTTTCTCTTTAGAAGTTTGGGAGGATGGTTTTTAAAAAAGACATGTCTTTTTAGATTTGTTTGAGTTAAAAAAACAGGTTTAAATTAGCTCGGGGGTTAGAAGAAATAAAATATACAATTTTTATGCCCTAAGATATCTTTTAAAATCTTTGATATCCCGTGAAATGAAACTTAAAAATAGAGAGTATGAAAATATTTTCACTTTTTTTTTAAGTTTTTTTCTTAGTTCTATAGTGGCTAAAATTCCAAACACTCAAATCCTTTATAAACAATAACATCTCATCTCTCCCAAATTCTGATTTTTACTTAGACTCCTTCAATTCCTTTTCCATTGTTATCTATATCAGTCCTAATCCAATCCTAATTGTCAGTTTTCTCCCTTTTTATTCTAAAAAAGAGGTTAATTGGTATTTTTATTCACCAAAAATCAAAAGAAAATCTTCTCTCATTTAATCTCTTTCAATTCTTTTACGGTTTAAGTGTCTGGAACCTAATTTTATGTAAAAAATAAAGATCTTGACTATTTGCTTTTTCATCCTCTTATATGGAAATCTTTTTTTCTTTTTCTTTTTTTTTTTTGCCTTTTTTTATTTCCTTTTTGAGTTGAATACGTTGCTTTGGTTAGTTTGAACATTACTAGTTGATCAAGCTTGAGGTGGCATACCTGTTTGTTTTTTTATCATATTTAAGATTAATCATTATCTCTCGATTAAAGTTTATCTTTCGATTTTGAAATCCTTAATCTTTATGATTAAGGATTATCCCTCAATTATCTATTGATTTTCTAATGTATTTTCTATGCCTTGAAATATAAAGAAGTATAAATACACGAGAATTTCTCTTACAGACGCACTAATCGCTTGCAATGTCCTAATATGACTCTAATTGCCGAGATAGACTCTCACTTTCCTAAGTAGAACTGTTTAGGTTTTAAATGTTTAGGCTTTAAATTTTCTAATAGGATTGAACATTTAATTAGGTTTCAAATTTTTTCAGTGGTCTATATATATCTAATATTGGTATACATGCTAATGGATGCATATTTTTAGAAATATACGTGATATCGTAGTATTAGTGATGGTGATGCGATTAGGAGTATACATCACATGACATGAAAACAACCACAATACATCCCTCTAAACTCCTGCCACTTTGATGGTTATCGTCCCACGAGAAAGATACCAGATTCCTTATCAATTTTATAGGTAAAGATTGATAATTTTATATATTTTAACTATTTATTTCTTTTTACTTTTTGCATGAATTTGTCAATTTCTTTTTCTTGTACATGTATGCTATAAACTATAGTGTCCACAATACATAGGAACACATAACACCAATGGTCCATAACTGATGGTTGCGATTTAACATTTTATTTAATGGCGAAACCTAAGCAAGTATAGTTTCCATCAAATCTCTACCACTTGTTTTCGAGATTGGATGGTCAATAACTGAGTAATATACTATGCACCAAATAGAACTAGAACTTGGTATAATTCAATAATGAATGGTAGTTTTTTTCTTTTTCAGATGATCTGATGGGTATATGAAACACTATATCAGGTGTTCTAAAAAAAGAATCGAATATTGAACAAAGGTTACATGGTGTCAACTTTGCTTCGGCCGTTGCAGATTACAACAATTACATAGCTTCTCTCATGATATCACCACATATCTCATTTGTTATTGTTATTCGGATCATATCATCATTACTATTGTTAGAATTCTTCGTAGTGATTGTTAGGATAGTCAAATAGTTGTAGAAGTAGTATTAGTAGCAGTATTTGAGTGCTGAGTGCAAGTAGTAACAACGCCATTGTAATTAATTAAACAATAAGCTAAGAAGTCAGGTAATCAAAAAATTGTATCAAATATTTTGAAATACATCTGTTTTCTATTAAAAAATACATATGGGTAACACAAATCTTGATTTCACATGACACTCTCTCTTCCGTATACTCGTTCAGTAGAACACTGAAATCCTAATTTATTCTCTATTGGATTGCAATGTTATTCCCTCCTTGGCTCCTTTAGAATTTAGAACCGTAGGCACTCTCTTTACAAATTGGAATCTTAGTTCTTAGTCTCTCTTAAACTTTACTGTAAAATTAGAAACGTAGTCTCATGCACTCTCTTTTTTAATCGGAACCTTATTTTCCATGTAATTTTGAAAATCCAGATAATCTACTTTCTTTCTTTTCTTTTTTTTTTCTTTTTTTTTTTTTTTGTCTCTTTACAAGTTTTTTTAAGCATTAAACATGGTTTAAAAAAGCTATTATAAATTAGAAAAAACTTGCCGATGTTGCAGGATCGTAGTGTCTGCTGCTCACAACATGGTTTAAAAAAGCTATTATAAGTGAGAAAAAACTTGCCAATTTTGCAAGATCCTAGTGTCTACTGCTCACTCGAGTAAGATCCAAGATAATTTTTATGACACCAACCTAAAAAAAGAAAAGAAAAAGAAATAAAAATTTCAAATAATAGCTCAAGGATAAACAAGGACCATCCAATTTTTCATGGCAAGATCTAACTATTGAAGAACTCAAACTATTTTCTTTATTATATAAAATTAATCATCTACAGATTCGTGGATCCTAAAGCAATTTATGTTAAAAGGTATATTGTTATTACCTTTTTAATCTTTATCCATTTTTTTTATTTTTCTTCCTTGTTTTCATGTCCTCTTAATTCACATGCCTTCCTCTAATTCTAAATTCTAACTAATTCAGTCTTGCAACCTTCTCAAATAAATGAGGGTTTTAACGGTTTATGTAATTTCCTATGTGTTTGGTCTAGTTCCAAGCACTAACCTTTTCTTCTTAATCTCGTGCATTATCTTTTCTCATTGTTGCAATAATTATCTCATCAATTTTGGTACTAATGCAATTAGCTTAACCAAAAATAAGAATCAATACAAAAATAAAAAATAAAAAGAAAAGTTACTGATATTGTTATTTATGTTGCGTTGTTATAGAGATATCTCTCCATTCCAGAATAAATAAAGTAATTGAGGCATATAAGATGCTATTGGGGAAGTTAGTAGGAGTGTACAACAGATGATACAGAAGGGTGTCTTTGTGATTAGTGCTGGGACTAATGATATTGTTTAAAACTATTTCGCATGTCTTTGTTATTAGTGCTGGGACTAATGATATTGTTGAAAACTATTTCGCATGTATCTTTGTGATTAGTGCTGGTCATTGTGCTGGGTGATTAGATTCGTGCTACTTTGTATGTGTCTTTGTGATTAGCGTTGGGTCTTTGTGGTGGGTGCTTAGATTAGTGCTGGTGATTAGTGCTGGGACTAATGATATTGTTTAAAACTACTTAAGGTGGGAATCACGCAGAAACCAATTTTTTTATGTATTCTCATGTGTGTTTGTGATTAGTGCTGTGTGATTAGATCTTTGTGCTGGGTCTTTGTAATTAGCGCTGGACTAATGATATTGTTTAAAACCACTTCGTGTGGTAAGGTAAAATTCAGCGTGCTCTCATATTTGTTTTTTAAGAACCTTCTTCCATCTTAGTAATGCACATTACTCGCTATACAATTTAAATTTCTTTCACGGACATATATATTTGTGGTTTTTAATGATTTCAACATACCAAATTGTAATTTAAATTTCTTTCACAGATATATGTATCTATGCTTTTTTTTATGATATCAATATATCAAATAGACTATTATTGTGTTTCAAATTTCTTTGCCTCCCTCTCGCAATCACTTTTTACCTCACTCGTACAATCACGCTATAATAATGCTTAATGTTAACCTAAATTACCACCTCTAAATTGATGTATACAAGTTTTATGTTAGAAAGATCAATTTTTTTAGAATGGCATCTTTGGCAATGCATTCATATCAGAAGTGGACAACTGTATCTATGTCTATCTAACATAGTTTTTTCATATAATCTCTTTTAACATAGTTTTTTTTATGCAATTTTTATTGCAATCTCTTTTCCTTCTTGCATCTCTCTCTAGACAATCTATAAAATTAGAAGTTGAGAATTCTCATTGATCATTCTTCAACGACATTACCGTTTCTTTCAACAACAAGATTAGAAGTGCTCTTGCTACATTCTCTGAAGAATTAGGTCCTGATGTTTAAGTGGTTTACGTGGATATATATAGAATTATACAAGGCGCTGTTCACAATTCTTCATAAGATTCTTCCTTATTAAAAATTTCTTCTATAAATTTAAGACGTTGATTTTATGCATTTTTATTTTTGTTTTATATGTGAATGATAGGTTGCAGGGTTTATCGAAGCTTCAAGGGGTTGTTGTCGAACTGGGTTGCAAGAATTCAGAACTGCTTATAGGGGATAGCTAACCTAAGAACTACGGGTAGGGTATAGCTAACCTGCCACGATGTTTTTAGACGTTGTGCATGTGAGAAACTATTGTATTATTGAGCTATTGAAGATGTGAATTAGAGCCCCAATTTGAACCACCTCCTTAATATAGGTACGGATAAAAAGAAGAAAGATGTTATACCGAAAAATAAATGTAGGTTTCTATAATTTCCTCACTCCCCCTCAAACTCAAGATGGGTTAAGAGAAAGCAACTTCAGTTGGGACAATTAAAGGCAGGCATTAGAAAGAAAGCACGAACAGAACAAGCTCGAGCAGTTGCAAATTAGCGATCCTCAGAAACCAACGTCTTGAATGAGCATTTTCGTATACCAACAAATCAACAGGCCTCCGGAACATACAAGATTGAGTAAAAAAAAAACTCGATCATCACACAAGATGGAGTAATGAAAAACTCCATCTTCTAATAGGATTGAGTAATGAAAAACTCAATCATTAAACATAATTCAGTTACGGAAAACTTGATCATCAACCATGATCACGAAATTCGATCATCAAACAGGAGGCACTTGGAAGAGCCAACAAAAATCAACGGCGGATTAACAAGCACAGTTGGACCTTAGATTCTGAGTTGAGAATAATGTCCAAAGCAGATCAGAGTGTCGAAACACGACTCGACAGATAAACATATTAACGAGTCGAAACAAGACTCAGTGGCTATTTTATAGATGTTGCAAATCGGTCGTTTTCAAAAGCCATTTTCAGAAGTGGATTTAGAGGAGGGTTTCAGATTCGACTCACCAAGGATCCGACATCAGAGGGGAGTATGACAGCAACTATTTACTTGGGTTGTAATGGCAGATGAACAGAGAGACACAACGCTTCTCCGATCAAAGAAATTGAAAACAGGAGCTCGATGCTTGAGAGACATAATACCAAATTGTGACTCTGGCAACTTAATAATATTACCGATTCTTCTGATCTCGTGGCTGGGGCGGTGCTTGTTATTCCACTACCAACTTGTTATTCCACGATGGATAGTTGATCAATCGATAGCAACTTGATCGTCCCCAATGAGAGTAGTGCCTATGCAACTTCTATAGAGAGTTGAAAGAGAAGACAAAACCTTTGGTTGAGAAGAAGATAAAATAGGGAGAGGAAACCTCTTTCTTTTTCTTTTTCTTCTTTTATTTAAATTTTTTTTTTTTTTTTTTTTCAAAAACCTTGTATGTGCACCGACTCAGACGTTATCGAGAAACTGATCTGAGATCAAACTCAGACTCGAGATTTTCAGCTAGAAGAGGAAAGACAAATAATAATAATAATAATAATGATGGTTTGCTGGAGGACAACTCGGATCCAACAGTTATAGAGATATAAAAACAGATTAGTAAACTTGCAGTCGGCACCTCTCTCTCTCTCTAAGCATTAACCTAGGGCTGCAAACAATATATTTTGCAGACTGAGTTTCTTCTAACAAGATGGGGACAAGGATCACACGGTTGATCAAAGATCGGCACAACTAGAATATTCTGGGAGGATGGTTTAGATGGTGGTTCTCTTAATGATAATAATGGTGATTTGGGTGGTGCTTTAGACATGAGAGGGGGTTTGGATTCTAGAGAGGTAAAGATAAAGAGGGTCCACTCAAAAAACCCCAATTATGAAGTTAAAGAGATGAAATATTAGCACCCATGGATGGTGAAGACCCACTATTTGCAACAACCATGAGGGAATCAATTTGTAAAAAGCAAAAAAAACAAAAATAACCAGAAGGAAAATGATGAGTATCTAAGAGAAACCCATACCAAAAACAATCTTAGAAATACAGCTAATGGTATATTTTGTAAGAAGTTGCTTGAGAGGTTGAAAGATGTCACAACAAGATCTTCGTTGGCCTTGAGTGCATGAACCAGAGCAAGGCTCCCCGATTGCATATCTGATAAAACCTCATATTAACTAAAGTAAAAAAGCCTCCTTCACAATTTTCAGCTTACGAGCTAAACATACTGCACCATGTGAATCAAATACAGGAAAAAACAATGATCTTAAGAAACGAGAGAAAATACAGGATATGTTTGCACTAGATTCTTGCAAGGCCAACCCACCCATATATGAAAACTTCTCCCAGAAAATACCTTGCTGAAAAGGAAAACTAGTCCCCATTATAAGGCTCTAATACCATGTGGGAAACTGTATTTCGATATATTTGAGCCTTAAATCCTCATAGAAGATGTATTATTAAACTTATTGAAAATGCGAACAAGAGCCTCAATTTATAAGATTACAAAATTGTATACTACTAAAGAATAACATATACAACGAACCACCTTCCTAATATAGGTATACATAAAAAAAGAAAATATTATACCAAAAAATAAGTGTAGGCTTCTATAATTTCCAAAGTGTATCCATCTGAAATGATGTATAGTGTCATTGCAAACACCACAGTTAAGAGGGACCTTGCTAACATTCTTGATTGAGATCTCTAAGTACTCGTGCCGAAGCATATTGTAAAGTTTCACCCTTGTTCAAAATATTAACTTGGGAAGATTTGTTTGATCTGAAATTTTGGGAAACATCGAAAAATTATTTCGATGATTATATTCTAATGAAAATTTTGAATTTTGAGAGTTCTAATACCTAGATCTCAGCTTCAAAAGTGGACAGTTTTCATTCAATTTTCAAGCCCATAGAGAATACAATTGGGAAATTTTTTATTTGGTACAACATATGAGTTGGAGAGGTTACATTCCCAAATTTTGGGTCCTGAAAATACTCCTATACTGAATTTTGCCTGAAAGATAAATAGACAGTATATTTTCTCAGGAGCGTGATATTCTTTTGCTTGAATAAATCAAGTCGAGGTAGTAAATTTGGATCAAGTGCACGTACTATGCTCCGTAAGGATCATTGTTTACTTCTACTCCCTCTATCAAAAGACCTAATTGAGGGTATTTTTTCAATATGAAATTTTGACAACCACTTAATACTTATTAGATGGTTAGATATTTAAGTTTTATAGCACGTAAATCTCATCATCTAAAGGCGTGGTGAGCGTGCCTGGGTAAAAGTAGTGCTCGGATGGATGACCTCCTAGAAACACCCTCTTTGGGTAACGCCGGTCATCTTCATTGATACAATGCCCAACAAAAAAAAAAAAAAATATCTCACCATCTAAAAATTGGACAGTCGCTATTCAGTTTCTAAATATTATTTTTTTAAGTGTAGTACAATTAAGATTTTTTTATTGAGGTTAATATATGGGTTGAAGAGGTTACAACCCCAAAATTTTGGTTCGTAAAATTATTTCTAGGTGGGATCTGCCTGTCTTGCTATTGTTTTAAGTGCATAAATGGTACATTTAGAAAACAAATTTATTGAGGTTAATATATGGTTGAAAAGGTTACATCGGCAAAATTTGAGGTACTAAAATTATTTTTAGGGGGGGTCTACCTGCAAAAGAAGACTTGAAAGGAGTGTTCCTTGAGCGATTGGTCAAGGATGAATCTTGAATTTCCCGGGTATACCCAACTCGGCATATTTCTCAACATCATCACCCATTCATACTCCTCCACAGCTTAAATATTTCAAATATAGGATACTACTTTATTTTTAAGGAAACTTCATTACACACCCTTTTTTTTTCTTTTCTTTTTTTTTCAAAATTAGAAAAAGCCTACATATTTTGGGCTTTCATGGTGAAATCTAAATTTTTGGATTTTTTTAATATTCGTTTTGCTCCTTGTTCAGGTCCAATATTTTACCACTCAAAATACCAAAAAGACTATAAGGGCCATTTGGGTATCTTGAAATATATTCTCAAGTAAAATACATTAGGGATTGTATACAATGAGAGAATTTATCTATCGTATAAAGAGGTCATAATTATTTATAACTATCTGATATGAAATTTAATGGCTTGGTTGTATCATAAAGTTCAAAAAAGTTACGTTTGAACTTTGAACTTGTCCCAATTTCACATCAAATGATCACGATTAATTGTGACTACCTTATACAAAAGGTAATAAGTAGTTTATACTTCTTCAGTGCATTATTGAGGAAATGCATTACTGAAAATAGGTAGAGCATTTTGAAGCAACCTAGTAAATAGATTGTTGTTGTGTGGCTATGGCTAGAAGAAACTTAAGAAATACATTACCCCATTTTGGATGGGAAAAATTGTATACATTTTACCTATATGTAATTTTTTGTATTTTGTCAAATTACTGTAGTTTACCTTTTTTTTGGGGGATAGAGAGAGTGTTCTCACGAAATTGGAGAAATATCTATAATATAATTTTGGCAATTTATATTTCTCAATCAACTGGAACAAAAATGGAAAAGAAACTACTCCAAATTCTCCATGAATTTTCAAAATATAAAAAAAAATATTGGAAAAATAGTAGTTTGAAAGCCTTATTTAAACACATTAACTAGAACCAACTAGCAAACAGCTCTCTCTCTCTCATTTTGTTAGTCCTTATGTAGACTCTCTCTCCCCTATACACCATCTCTTTTTTTCTCCCACTGACCTTTCTCAAACATTTATACCTTCTCTTTTTGAGTTTCTGACCGTTTCTTCTTTCTTGCCTTTGACTCACCCACCCTTTTTTTTTTCTAAGCACGAGGTTTTATTTATTTATTTATTTATTTTAAATTATTTTTATTATCAAAATTTTTTTATGGCTCTAAAATTAATTTCCATCGTTTTGGTATCAAAAATCTTTACTGTAGCTTCAAAATTAATTTCCTATCACCGAAAATGAAATTTGAAACTCGTTTCCCTATCTCTCTCATACAATGGACTTTTACTCACCAGGTGGAAAAATTGGGCCGCATATGCTGACCCCTGAGCCGCCATGGCAGTGTACCGGGTAAGAGAGAGAACAGAGGGACCCGCAGAAAATTCGAACTCTATTATAATCATTCCATTCCTCTTTTTTCTCAACTATCGCATCTGCACGTCCATATTTCAGGTTTTTTATTCACAATTTGTCATTTCAATAAGCATAATTTCAACCGGTTTTTAAAAAACGTCGAGTCGAAACATACTCGCCCGATTCGACTCGAAAATAGTAAAAAAGGGACTGGATCGGTTAAAAAATCGAAAATCGTCCGGTTCTAGAGAGAACCGGACGATTCTATACAGTGAATCGCCGATTCACTGTACGGAATCGGCGAGTCCGAACAGTGAATCGACGAGTCCCGTACGGTTTTTTTTTTTTTTTTTTTTTGTAATCCATGATAGATTTTTTTGTAATACTTGATCGATTTTTTTGTAATCCATGATCGAATTATTTTTGTTTTTTTGTAATCCATGATCGAATTTTTTGGTTTTTTGGTTTTTTGTAACCCATAATAGAATTTTTTGTAATCCATGATCGAAATGTTTGTTTTCTTTTCTTGTAATCCATGATCGATTTTTTTGTTTTTTTTTTTTTTTTGTAACCCATGATAGAATTTTTTGTAATCCATGATCGAATGTTTTGTAATACATGATCGAAATGTTTGTTTTTTTTTTGTAATCCATGATCGAAATGTTTGTTTTTTTTTTGTAATCCATGATTGAATTTTTTGTTTTTTGCTTTTTTTGTAACCCATGATAGAGTTTTTTGTAATCCATGATTGAATTTTTTGTAATCCATGATCGAATTGTTTTTTTCTTTTTTTGTAATCCACGATTGAATTTTTGTTTTTTTTTGTTTGTTTTTTGTTGTAATCCATGATCGAATTTTATGTAATCCATGATCGAATTTTATGTAATCCATGATTGAATTTTTTGAAAATTTCTGATTTTTTTTTTTAATCCATGATCGAATTTTTTTTTGTAATCCATGATAGAATTTTTTGAAAATTTGTGATTTTTTTTTTAATCCATGATCGATTTTTTTGAAAATTTGTTTTTTTTTTTTTTAATCCATATTATTCAAAGAGAAAATGAGAGAGATGATGATTCTGAAGCCACCCTATCCCAGCCATATTATTCACATATCGAGTCCCAACAGCAACAGTGTAGGGATGAATACGAAATACTGTAAATTAAATGCTGAATGGTGGTTCATGCAGGGAAAGAACATATCAATATTCGCATATTCATTCAAAAACATGAAAATTCTTAATGGAGTACCATCATTTTTTATTGAATTCCTAAAAAATAATATTTATAATGAATTTTAATAATTTTTTCGAATTTTTTTTAAGTTTTATTCTGACCGATTCACCCGATTCCCGATCCGGATCGCCGATTCACCGATCCGGATCGATTTTTTGGAAACCCGATCTAAGTCACCGATCCGTTTTTTAAACCATTTATTTCAACCCCATGTAACCAGAATCAAATCATAACCCACTCAAAGCTCATAAACTTGTCGACCCTGAGTTTCTGCTAGAGAGAGTAACAAATGGGCAAGTTTTGCTTTCTAAGCCTAACCCATCTCTGCAACGGATTCCATTAGGCCAGAGATTCTGTTTTCTTAACATACCATCTATCTTAACCGAATCTTCTATAATGGAGTTCTCGCGTTCATCTTCATTGCAATTGATTCTTTCTCTTTGTTGTATTCTCCTTTCATTTCTGGTTTTTAGATCCCAAGCTCAAGCAACACTCGACCCAAATGAAGGTGTGCATCCAAACTACATGCGCATGACTGATCATGAAATGAACAGTAGATAAAATCATACACTAACGCATTTATTTTTAAGTTTAACAGACACTCATATTGATAAATTGGGATAACTTCATTTTCTAGAGAGAGAATTGTGGTTTTGTATGGATTTTTTTGCTAGAACTTAAGTCAACCAGAAAGATTAGAATAGTGATTTCTTTATTTGTGGTTTAATTAACTGGTTATCTGACCTGTTTCTTTTGAATACGCAGCCATGGCTCTGAGATCATTGTCAGAAAAATGGGGTATTTCTTCTTCAGCTAGCTGGAATATCAGTGGTGAACCTTGCAGTGGAACCGCCATTGATACTTCACAGATCGAAGACAACAACCCTGCAATTAAGTGCTCTTGCACTAGCACTACTTGCCATATTACACACATGTATTACTCTAATCCTTTTTCATCTTTTCTTTTGAATTATTTGGGGTATAGTTTAGTTTAGTTTAATCAGTTAAGGCACTGATCTAGAAACAAAAAAAAAAACAAAAGGTTCTGAACTTCTCACTGTAAAATCTAGTTTTATTGATTTAAGGATTTAAACGTCTCACTCTAGAATTTTGTTTCGCGCTATGAGGTTCGAGATTCTCACATATGTTTCGGCTGATGCAGGAGAGTCTATGCCATGAGTGTTACTGGAAGCTTTCCGGAAGAGATTGGGAATCTGACTTCCCTAACAAATTTGTATGATTTTTCATCACTGCGTAATTAGATTCGTGGAATTGTAGTATGAGATTGATAATACGTTTCCACAATTAATGTTTTTTCGAAAGAAAATGATACCTTGGGCCCCCTAGCTATTGTTGGGCTCACCTATTCGTGCCCTCTCGCACGGGTGCGAGGATTGTTGCCATATAAAATACACCAAATCCCATATTTACATATAATAAAGCAATATTTATTATATTTACATAAAATAAAAATAATTTATTTCCATTGAGATTTATGCTATTCATCTTTTTAAGCTACGTCCACGAGATAAAGATACAGATCTAGAATTAAAATAATGATTACAATATTTTTCTAATAAACAAGCTATTTTGAACTATATGATTTCTTCTAAAGGATTTTCTCTCTCCTAAGTTTGTCTATAGTTCTTCTCTCTCTTAAGTTTCTCTCCTTAAAAAGCACGATAAACCCACATAAACACACTCTCTTATTCTTATCTCTCTAAAAGGACTTGTATCTCTCTCTTCCTCTTCTCTTTTAAAAAAAGGTTCTATGTATCTCCAAGACATCGCATTATTTCTCTTGTCCTCTTATCTTCTCTTTCATAGATCATTGTATCTCTCTCCTCCTCTTTTCTTTCCAAAGAAAAATGTCCTCTTTATCTCTCATGCATGAAAAAGGTACCCTAAATAAGAGGTTTTTGCTAAAATATTGGGGAGAAACAAAACTAATATTTGGTGATACTTTTTTTTATATGGGATGAGATTTTATTTTTTCAAAATCTTTTTATCTTCTCTTTTATAGATCATTGTATCTCTCTCTTCCTCTTTTTTTCCAAAAAAAATGTTCTCTTTATCTCTCATGCATGAAAAGAGGTACCCCAAATAAGAGGTTTTTGCTAAAATATTGGGGGGAAACAAAACTAATATTTGGTAATGCATTTTTTTTTTATATGGGATGAGATTTTGTTTTTCCAAAATCTTAGTTGTTATCATATTTTATGTGATAAGATATCCCTATCGTAGATAAAAAAACATTTTATAACAATTAAATCTGGTTATTTACTCATAACAACCTAATGGGTTGTGATCACTCAATAGCCCATTATCACCAGTACCCTTCCTAAGGGAACATGACACCTAAAAGCTATGTGATATGTATGTTTAGGAAACTCCTATATTTTTTGTTTAATTTGATGATCTGTTACTATGTTTTTCTTTGTGATTCAAATCTGGTTATGTCTTTTGAATTAATCAAGTATCGATCACTGTCATTTATATTCTATGATTATCTACAAAGAGACCATTTACCTTTTATACAAGGGGGTCACAATCATTCTTTATCTCTTAGATTTCAAAATGGGTGACAGTAAGAATGTCATTAATTAAATACAGTTCAAAAAGAAAATTCAAACTTTATGATTCACCAAGCCCCAATTGAATATCTATTAGTATGAGTAGTTGCGATTAGACACAAAATTCACAAAATAATTTCTTGGATCTCGTGACTCAACCAAACCATCTAATTTGACATCTAATGAGTGGAAATAGATGAACTTCTTTGTACAAAAAATAAATAGTCTCTTTATAAATAATCATTTATATTCTGCCTGTGTGACCTCTCTATGTCCTCTTTCTCTCTCTCTCAGGAACCTCGCTCAAAACTATCTAACCGGCCATTTACCAACATTTATTGGAAATCTTACCTCTATGCAATACTTGTGAGTATTTATTTCTCTGGAAAGTTTTGGTTCAAAGGATGAGGTCTTTTATTTCAAATATACTTTTCTAATTACCATACACGTCCTCTTCTTTTGGATGACAATAGCACCGTGGGTATCAACATGCTATCTGGAACTGTTCCGAAGGAGCTTGGCAATTTCCTAGATATACGCTCACTGTATGTCTTCTCCCTTCAATTTGTAGATTTTGTTTTCATCAAGGTATAACAAAATAATCCCGGATCGGCCATTCCAAATACCGTGTCGAATCGGAAAATCAATCGGATTAGTTGGTTTCGGCCCCAAAAAATTTTAAAAATCACTATGATTTCTCAAAATTCTAATTTTTTTAAGTTTCTAAAGAAAATAGTAGCAATTGCAAATAGTTTTTCTTTATAATATCAAAAATATGTACATCCTGGAACCTATTTCATGTATGAGTATTGAATTCATTTGATAGTTAACATGAAGTTTAAAATATAACTCATGGCAATAAATGGATCTCTCACACTCTTTGTATTTTGTTTTTGTATTAACATAGGAATTTTGGTTTTTGAAATAAACTATATGGAATAAATTTAGTAGTGAAAGAGAAACCAAAGAGAGAGAGATAAGTTGTTAGTATAAAAAGAGAGAGATTTCAATAATAAGATTTTTTTCCCCAAAAAAGTTGGAAATTTGAAGAAGTTTTAAACCTCTTTCAACATTTACATATAAATATAAATGATAGATTTTGTAATTTAGTATTTGCAATTTTCAATATCATTTCCCATGTAATCCCTTGAGTGGTAGAATGGTAACCTTCATTTGCTTCATTGGCTAAGAAGCAATTGGTAATACACGAGCGAGTTGGAAAGAAGAAGAAACCGTATGACATTATTAATAAGAAAAAAAAAAAAAAACCACAATGGGGATTCAAAGAAGAAAAATGCTTTATAAAACGTTTAGCCACCGTACGAATTGGTGGGTTGTGCTCACACAGCATTGGGACTTGCGTGTTGGATTGGGTGATGTAGTATGTATACGAATTCCCATAAAACTTGGTGGAGTTGCCACGATTCTTCTTAAAAAAAGCTTTAGAAATTGCACAATTTCCAACAAAATTAAAAAACCCTCTAACACTATGTGGCGCCCTACTATGAGTCCGTTTTGGTCCGATAGAACCGATTGACTACTAACAGAACCGAGCAGTTCTGTCAAAGAGCTAGTCTAGACCGGCCAGCTCAAAGTAAAAACGGCAAGATATTACGAAATCTAGAAGGGCTAAAATGATTCCCGATCTATATTCCAATCCAAATCGCCAAATTTTCAAACACTAAGTTTTCATCATTGATTTCAATGAATATGGAAATCCTCCTTGCAGCATAGCACCCATAAGCACATAACTATAAAAAAAAAAGTGTTTTTCCCAAGAGGTCTAGCCATTAAGATATTGTTTATTTTAGATGATATTAACTCATTAAATTCAATATTATATACATAAATAAAGTTAGATATTTCTTGAGAATTTCACATTCTTATTAAGTGGGGGTCAGAGCATCCGACTTATAGCAATATTGTGTGTATGATTATAACACATGAGGGGCTTTTCACAATTTTCTCTTTTGATGATAATCCCTTGTATTAGTAAACAAATTACATTGCATCTTCTGGGCCTTATTCAAATTATTTAGAGTCGGCTACACAAATCATTCAGACAATAAGTCACAATATCTCTTCTCACTACTTGCATCCACGTTTGTTAAGATATAACCTAACATTTTAATTCCAAAGACCTACAATGATACCTCCCAATACTAATATGCTTAATGGACCCATTTCGTTCCGACAAGATGCCTCTTTTGAGAAAGTTGATATTTAAAATTTTCTAAAAATTAAAATTGAATATTTCTTGAATTTAATATCCATGTGTATGTTAAAATCGAAAATGCAGTATCCTCTATCTAAATCTCTCTATTGAGAACTGCCGGCGATCTAGGAAATAGTAGAAAACATATCCACAACATTAAGGCCACAAGCCAATATGGGGATAGAGAAAACATGCCAAGCAAGAAGTGAAAAAAAATGCATAACTATTTTGGATGGTGTTTGAAAATTTTTTATATTATTGTTTTATTCATTTTTCGCAATATGATAAATTATATAACTTTCCTCACAAACAAATGCTTCATATTTCAATTTTAATTCCATTTTAAATTCTTTATTGTTTATGAGATTTGAGAGGTCATCGACATAGTCGGTAAGTCTCCATTTAAAACATGATTTTGTCAAAAAATCTCCAATTTTTTGAAAAAACTCCAAGTTTTTCAAAAGTTATTCAAAAAAGCTTTCTTTTTTTTAATGGAACCAATATAAATCTGTATTTATCTTTTTTCAAAAAAAAATTCAAAAAACCTTCTTCCCTATAACTTTATTTCTTTTTTAACTTATCATTATTAATTTTGGTTTAAAGATAAGTACATTAACAATGTGAGTAAATTAAGAGTCTTGATTTAACAAAAAAAATCATCAAAATTTTTTCCATTGAGTTCCCTTAAAAAAGTGTACAAAAAAATACAAGCAAAACATTTTTTTAAAACAAAGTAATCAAAACAATCCTATGTATCCAAATAATAGATAGAATTAGAAAAAGAGTAACCCAATAAAAAATCTTTTTTATTTGTTTTTAAACCCGTAGCATCCATATAAAGAGCAAGAGAGAGATTCGATGATACTAAATATTTAGATAGCTAAGAATTTAGTGCGAGATTCGATTTTGCTTAAGCATTTTGTTGCTTGTTTTATGTATCGAGAAGTTTGATCAATTTCATGTTTTATTTTTATTTCATTGGTGTATGCAACATAGTATTATGGATGGACCATTATTTTATATATTTGGTTCTTTCTGTTTTCCTTTTAACCCTATATTGAGGGCGTTTTTTGTTTCTTTTATTGGAAAAATAATTTTATACCTTGGTTCAAAGTACATGTTATTTGCTAATTAGTTTTTCTGTTTAGTATTGTTGTTATTTTATTTTATGCTTCCAATAAATCTATAATATGTTTGTGTTGTGACAACATAGTAAGCGTTGTTGCTAGATTTATTGAAAGTTCAACAAAAAATTGTGAAGTATTTCTCTGATGACACTAGTGAGGCTACAAATGATTGTTTAATGGCTTTAATGTATTTATACAATAGCTACAAATCATAATCCTATATTGTGTTTTTACATATCCGCTTTTTTCACTACATTTTTTTTAACCAAATCTGAAATATTCATGACTCTATAACTCACCTTATTTTTTGGCGATCCATATTTTAGCCAATTTTTTCCTCCGATTTTTTTAAATGAAACTGATTTAGTACCCATGTTTTGGTCTGCCAATATTTTATTATTCTCCGACTTGCTGACTATGGTTATCGATGTTGTATATAGGAACCAATTTAGTGGAGAGGATTTTTATCTGATCCAGGATATCACTGTGTGCACACACGCACATACACATTTACATGATCTACAATTTGTTGCTCTTTTTGTTATATGTTATTTGAATGGATTAGACACATTATTTGGATGTTTCTCATTCGGAATGCATTAATTGGACAACCATCTCACTGTATATTTATTGGATTTTGTTAGGATACTTCTGTACATAGAGTATATAGTTAATGTACTCATGACCGACATGATGTGTGATATCTTCTAAGTATTAATTGTTTTTTAATCATTAATAGAATGTCATTAATTTTTTATAAAAATATCCATTTTATCTAATGCCCTTACTTGAAAAATTTTATTCTACAAATTAAAAGTATCTAAATGTTAAAAAATATTAAGTACATTAAGTATATACTCTATGTGTAGAAGTAGCCTAACAAAATCATGTGACTATGTTTTGAATGAGTGTGTTGAGTTATTCCAACTGGTAAAACTTTTGAAGCATGAGCAATACGCTTAAAGCTGCAGGGGTGTGGTTTGTATAAAGTTGCAACCAAATAATCAAATTTAGGTGCACTTCCAAATTTTATTATAACTATAATTATGGTGTCAAAAATTCTTCAATATATTTTTATCTTTAATTATAAAATTTTAAACTCAAAAAATAGTTCAAATCAAGTAGATCTATAAACACTTTAAAATATTGAAAATTGACCGTCTAGATAATGTGCTGCAATATACACTATTTTTAGGATTTGAAATCATATGCATACGTCTTGATGTCGAGATGATCAATTTGAGGGTTTTCCAATATCAAAAAAACCTTTTATAATGGAGTTTTGATGTGGACCTTAGTTCTACATTTTAAGGTGCCAACCGGTGTTTACAAAATTAGGTGGTTCAAATCGGAATCACTCGGTTCGAACGGAACCTGTCACTAGCCGATTCTGGTTTTGATTAGTTTTGGTGATCAAATAAGGGATTTGTTTGTAATGCGCTTTTGAATGTTGTTCATAATTTTGGCTCAAAGTGGTTTGGCTATTAATACTTATTTTTATATTTTTCTATTTTTTTCAAAAAATTTGAAAACATCTCTGAGCACAAATCAATTTTTTAAAATCTTTTTTTTTTGGAATTGGAAAAAATTTATATAAGGTTGCAACCTTATAATGTAGAATTACAAATGCACCTAAAAAATCCATCAGAAATATTTGCTTTAATGTTAAAAAAACATCTAATTGATCATCTGACATCGAGACGTATGAATATGAAAAAGAAAAAAAAGATTTTGAGTCCCAGAAATAGTGCATCTAGCAATACATTATCTAATCCGTCCATTTTCAATACTTTCATATATGTATAGATCTACTTGATTTTAACTATTTTTGGAGTTTATAATTAGATATGAAAATAGATTTTGAGATAATCCTAAGAATTATTTTATCAAAATTACACGTTATAATAAATTTTGGAGGCATGCCTTAATTGGATTGTATAAGGTTGCAACTTTTTATAAAAACCAACACATTTTTTAAATACTTTTTTTTCGCTAATTTTTAATTTTATTTGGGTGTATTTTGTTTAATCATGCTTTGAATATACTATTTATATTTTAATTTTATTTTTTTATTTTTTTATTTTTTTAACACTTTTTTACCGGGTTACCGGTCTCGGACTTGCCTTGATAGGCCGGTTGACCGTTGGCGGGTTTCCAAAGGCGAGTCGATTTTTCAAACACTCGTTGCAACCTTAAGTAAACTTTTTTTCCTTATTTGAATCGCTAACAGGCTACTGAAACTACTCTGTCTCTCTCTCTCGCACACACACTTAATGGAAGAGTTAAATTCTAAATCCTAGGGTTTCAAATTTCCAGGATCTTTCTTGTTTCATTAACATGCAGTTTTTGTATTATTAAATAGGAAAGAGCAAGCATAGGGAATTGCTCAGATTTTTCTACTCAGATTTTTCTTTCTTCAAAACATGAATCAATTTTCAGCGTGCATTGAGACTCAGTTGACCGTCTAAACTTTTTTTCCCTTTCGATTGAGTTTTCAGGAGTTTTAGTTCAAATAACTTCTCGGGCGAGCTACCTCCTGAGCTCGGTGATTTGGTTACTCTAGAACAACTGTAAGTTTTCATATGCATCATGTATTAAAACAAATGTTCATTTACTTTTCCCTGTCAAAAAGATTAACTGTGTTTATATGGCAGCTACATTATTAGCGCAGGTGTAAGTGGTGAGATTCCTTCAACATTTTCCCAATTGAAAAATCTGCGTACTTTGTAAGAGCTTCTGATTTTTTGCATCAAATTTTTATGATGAATAATATCCATTGTTACATATTGTACTCAACTGGAATATTGTTCTGGTTTTAGGTGGGCATCAGACAATGGTTTCACTGGGAAGATGCCTGACTTCATTGGAAATTGGACAAAACTCGAAACATTGTATGTTTATGATCTTAACCTTTATGTGTTAATGTTTCATTGAGGGAATTATTTTAGCTCTTACTCAATTTGTTATAGTAATCAATTTGAGGATTAAGTTTATACTTTGCATTTTTTTTTTTTAATATATGCACTTTGGTTGAGCGTTATATTGCGATTATCTTAAACAGATGAGTTCACTCAAGTAAAGATGGGAGATAGGAAAAAGTTATAGAAGCTGAACACAGCTAACATAATTTGGAAATGGTGGCTGTACTCTCATTTTTACTTGCACTAACTAAAGATGGTTTTTCTGATTAGAGTTGTTTTATCCGTTATCATGACAATTACCATAGATATTACTCTTTTGACCTATTATGCAATAGTAACTATTGTTTTGATGGTTATTTTTCTTGGAGGTTCATTAATTATATTGCTTTTCTTAAAAATTTCTTGCACAGTACGATATTTGCAAGCATTATGTCAGTATTATAAGTGGTTCAGTACACTACACTGGAAGTTGTTAGATTTTGCAATTAACGCAATCACCTAATGTTTTGCCTCTTAATATATATTGTTTATCAGAGAAACCCAATTCAAGGATCATCATCATCGAAGCCTTCTCCCAGCAAAACCTAATTTAAGGATGATTATACTTTTTCTTTTGGATAAATAATGTTCCATTTACTTTGTTGTAAAAGTTTAGAAGCCATGGGTAGGAATCTCATAATTAATGGATATTGTTAAATTTAATTCAATCGAAATAGTGCTTTCCAGACTTTCTAATCATTGACATGTGTTGGTGTAGGAGGCTTCAAGGAAATTCTTTTCAAGGTCCAATACCTTCAAGTTTTGACAGCCTAACCACATTGAGGGATCTGTGCGTACTTTCACTTAATTTTCACGTAATGTTTGTTTCTGTTTTAGTTCCCTTGTGAATTTCTAAAGGTTATTGAGTTCTTTTATAGATTGTTCTTTGTATTTGTTCAGGAGAATAAGTGAATTGTCTAATGGGACATCATCCTTGGATTTCATAAAGAATATGAAGAATTTAACTACCCTGTAAGCTAGAGCAGTGTCCTTAACTATCGTATGCTATCAGTAGATTTTGTCGTTAGATTTTGTTTTACAGTCTTTCAACTATGTATTCCAATGTATTTCTTGTCTACCGCAGGGTATTGAGGAATAATATGATCTCTGGTATGATTCCATCTGATATTGGGGGCCATGCTCAGTTAGCTCACTTGTAAGTTGGTCCCTGGTTTAAGCTTCACATGAGCATTTGAAAAAATTTCTAAGTGTTCCTTTGCACAATTATTTGGAAAGTCATATTTTACCATAGATTGACTTTGCATTATCAACCTGTTATTGCTTCTTGAGGGGGTATAATTTTTAGTATTAACAGCGTTATACAAGTTTTGAGTGAAGATAGTTATGGTGACGAAATAATATTATAGTGTCCACTACAGGGTGAATTTTTTAACCTGTTAACAGTTTCACAAAATTTATACAGCATATGATGAAGAAAGCCAAAAATGAAGGATTCAAATCAAGGGTGATGTAAAATAATAGAGTGAAAGAAAAAGTAATGCTCTAATATAAAATACATGTCACTTTGGTGGACCACTCTTAGGCACTAATCCACTCCTTCCATGGCTATGCCTCTCCTTATGCTTGCAACTCTATAGATCTGCTCTAGCAACATAGTAAAGATATGGACACAACAAACTTGGTACTTTATTTGTGAACTAATCGAAATTTTTATCTAGATGATAAAACTGATGTATAGGTTATGGAAAAAAGTTCAGATCTCATTAGAATATACTGCATTAGAATATTGAAACTTGGCCAAAAAAGAAAATCTTTCATCGTTCTTCTTTAACTTTGATATTGGGTATGTTTGGGCTTATATCTTGTTTGTTGTACATTTAAGCAAAGCAATTCTTCTGTTGAGAATTCTTAATTTGTGTCTATTTCACTGGCCTCCCCCAACATGTTAAGCAATGAACTACTATTACTTGACTAGTCTTGCAAACTCTATCTGGTCAAAGGTTTCCTTTCTTTTGTTTAAGTGTCTTCAGTTGATGTTTCTTTATGTGATGGGTATGAGTAACTTACGTTAGGTGTACATCTTTTGTTAGAGGTAGGCACTATAAGAGTGTGTGCTATTTGGAGTAGTGGTGTAAATTAAATATAATGTAACTGGAAATTCCAGACTTGTTCATGTACTAACTTTCCAGCATCCTTTCCCTTGAAACAAAGGAAACTATCAATAAAAGAAATTGATTTCATCAGATAATAACAATAAAAGAAAGAATGATTTCATCAAATAATAACTAAAACTTGGCTGTCTTGTCCTCACAAATGTTTAATATATAACTTGCATTAGATGGACTAATGAGCACTTCTGCATCCAATTCACTCCTTTGGACCCATAAGAATGACTTTGCCATGTAATGTTTTTTACTTTCTAAATTATTGGGTTTTCTTTTGCTCAAGGCATCCTGAAGTTTAATCTGGCTTTTATGTTTCTAACAGTAAGTTTAATTTGTTATCAGGGATTTGAGCTTCAATAGCCTGACTGGTGAAATTCCAAGCTCTCTTTTTAATATGAGTTCTCTTTCCTTCTTGTAAGGCAACCAAACCATGATTGTCAATCTTTGTGATTTACATGCTATGTTTTGCCACTGACATCTATTTAATGGCTCCGATCCTCTCTCATGTCTCATTTGGCAGACTTTTGGGAAACAATAACTTGTCTGGAAGTCTTCCTCAGCAAAAAAGCTCATCTCTTTCTAATATGTATGATTTCGTGAACCACTTTGGGCCCCTTTTCCTGTTCCCCTTAGTTGCCTGTTTTTATATAAGAATAATGGATGATAGTAATGTTAAAAGTTGCCAACTTTAAGTAACATTTCTCAATTAACCTTTGCTTGGATTGAATGAACTGATGCCAAGCGAACAGAGGATCTGTGTTGTAGTCAATGCATTTTGTTGCTTAGCATGCAGGTTGTTAAGACATGGGAGAGTATGCAATATCTAATGGACTGTGGGCAATCATAGTCCTCTGTGCATCATTTATTGAGTGATGGAGAGAGTTGGGACCCACCATTGGGTTCATGATTTCATGTCTTGCTGTGATCTGGTCCCACTCTTTTCCATGGAAGCTCATTATTCCAGTGGACATTCATAATTCAATCCTCTATGGTTTTTCATTGTATATAAAATTATGAATGTATACAACATGCAAACAGTAACTGGGATGTCACAATACTGCCCTCGGGATACCTCTTATGTTATTTCTTTGATAAGCTATTATCTAGATCTGATCTTTTGAGAAACACTATTTACTGCTACTTATTCTCCTTTGTTTTTTATCATTGCAGAGATTTATCTTACAATCAATTAACCGGAAGCTTTCCTTCATGGATGAATGTTCAAAATTTAACAATGTAGGTCAAGAAAGAGATCTCAACTGACTCCAGTTCATGCCCCATTTTTAGTTTGCTTTTGACATTGATTGACATAAATATCTCTCTAATGTTTCTGCCTGCGGTGGATTTGCCTGACTTTGTAGTCGAATTTCATTGCACATTTATACTACCTGTTTGTAGTATATTTTATACTAAAACTTGTATGTCTCTGCAGGAATTTGGTTGGGAACTCCTTTGTAATTGGAAATTCCAACAACAGGTACTCAAACTTAGTGTGTGTCTTAATTGTTAAACTATCACTAGAAAAGAAAGAAAAGTGCCAGTAATCTGTATTCTTTGACACTTGATAATGAAATCACAGCAAACATTTTAAACAAGTATTAATCAAGGTATACTTTTTAGCTTGCTAGAATTTAGTTCCAAAAATAAGGCCATTTCCTCATAAGGTCATTTCCATTTATCTACACACAGAATGAAAAAATAAACTAATGACACCAAGTGCATGTGTTTTCCTTGTTATTGATTGGCTGTTCATCATGCATATTTCTTTTGGTTCAGTCTTGCTCCTGCAGGTTTGCATTGTCTTCAACGGACCTTCCCATGCAATCGAAATGCTCCACGTTGTGAGTTGTTTTCCTTTATCCTTTTTTGATGTGACTGCGTCTTGTAGAAATCTACAGTGAGAAAGCTTTTGTTCTAGTCTTCCAAGACAGGATTACTGTTATTGTCTTTCTGGCATGCATAAAGGGATTCAGCATGGCAGCCCAAAATTGCTAACACGGTGAAAAGCCTGTTCACTAAAGCCGGTGCAAAAATTAATATTATGTATATCATCATCAGAGCCTTTTCCCAACTGTATATATGTTTTTATTACTTACCCCCTACTAACAAATAACATTTAAAGAATCGTGATTCAAGTTTTCAATTGTCATTTTATATTCTTCATATATTTTGGCTCCTACATGTGTGCTCCTATAGACCATAATTTCCAGAAAATCCCATGACGTGCCAGCATGTCCATAGCATCAGTAGAAATTTTCAATGCTCTGTAATAAATATGATCATGCCCACCACCTAAAATAGTCTTAAAACTCTAAGCTGCTCTGTAAAGCAATCGTATTTATTGTCCCTTAAGATCACATCCTTATGAGAGAGAGAGAGAGAGAGAGAGAGAGCGAGAGAGAGAGAGAGAGCGAGAGAGAGAGAGAGAGAGAGTATTGGGGTTATGACCTGTCTGGTGGATCTCACTCTCTCTCCAACACTGTCCACCATTTTAATCACATATCCATGATGCCAGTTCGTTATGATTTTTGTAGTCCATTGAATATAGTAAACTTTCCCCTTTCCTTTTACCTTTACTATTTTCTGTTGGGTCATCATCTAATGGGGTGCTAATCATTTCATCATATGGATCTTTAGATTCCTCATTAGCCATAAATAGTGGTGGCAAACAGATGACATCAGCTGATGGAACAGTTTATGAGCAAGATAATGTCACCCTTGGAATGGCTTCCTATTATGTAACTGACACACAAAGGTGGGCCATAAGCAGCACTGGGAGGTTTCTTGATAGTCCCAGGCCCCGGTATATTGAAACCAGTCAATCCCAGTTCACAAACATTTCAGACTCGGAGCTTTTCCAGACAGCAAGGTTATCTCCGGGATCCTTGAGATACTATGGCCTAGGCCTTGAAAATGGGGAGTACACTATTAGACTGGAATTTGCTGAACTAGCATTTGCTACTCCACCTGACTGGCGGAGTGTTGGGAGGCGTGTTTTCGATGTTTATCTCCAAGTATGTATCAGAAAAGAAATTTTTACTTTTGATTGGGGAAAGAGCAAAAAAATAGGGAAAGTATGTCATGGTTTGATGGACTATGGTGCATGGTACTCCAAGCAGTCCATTTCAATTGACAGATGGTTGCGGATTGACCATACCCTCATGTGTGTCCTGGTGAGGGCCCATTCCAGTGAACCTTGGAGTACCATCTACCATGGTGCATTGAACTGTAGTATGCTCTCCTGAGAAAAGAAACACTTCCTTGATTGTGCTGCTCTTTTATGAGGGAACTGAAATAATTCTTCTTTCAATTTTGGAAATCTTTTCAAAAATTTTGATTGCATTCTCTCTGTACTTGATATAGAATTAAACTATGTTTGTTTCTTTATGTTGAATTCGTATTGCTTTTGATGAAAATCGCAAGAGGTTGTGTTTCTGAATCTTGGTTCTTGACATTGATAAAATTGCATCCACTGCTATATAGGGGAAATTACAATTGAAGGACTTTGATATCAGAAAGGAAGCAAGTGACTCTTCATTTAGAGCTGTTTCCAAGACATACAAAGCAAATGTGACAGAAAATTTCCTTGAAATTCATCTCTTTTGGGCTGGTAAGGGTACTTGTTGCATACCCAATCAAGGATACTACGGACCTCTGATTTCAGCTGTTAAAGCTACTCCAGGTGATGACAACTGAGATGAATTCAGATACATTATGACAACTGAAACAATTTGCAATGTTCCCAAGTTCTATATTTGACTTGTATGCTTGTTCAGATTTTGTGCCCACTGTTAGCAACTTACCACCAAGCACATCCTCAAAACAGAACAGAACCGGGTTAATTGTTGGGATTGTGGTTGGTTCTGGAGTCCTGTTTCTCATTGCCATATCAGCAATTTTCATAGTCAGACAAAGAAAGAAAAAAGGGCTATCAGATGGAGGTATTATGGAAGTTTCTAAAACATCATGTATCATCATGTGTTTGGAGAGAGAGAGAGAGAGAGAGAGAGAGAGAGAGAGAGAGAGAGAGAGAGGGAGATCTATGCTTGCTATTACCCCTAAGTCAAACGGTATTATATGATTGAAACTTTCTATGCTCAAGACTTGGCTCAAATGGAGTATGTGATGAAAATTTGTTCCTCTTTCTACTCATCGGTCTGTAGAGTTCCTTGGAATGGGTGCCAGGCCAAACACTTTTAGTTATGCTGAACTGAGGACTGCAACTGAGGACTTCAATGCTAAGAATAAGCTGGGAGAGGGAGGATTTGGTGCTGTATATAAGGTAAACTTTCGATCCACTGATGTTTGTATGATTTAATGGATATTAGTGTCCACTACCTTATATATGTATATGATACTTTTATCACTTCCTCTACTTATATTCAGCTGCTTTCTCTCAATGGGCATATTTATGTTTATGCTTTAATGACTGGCATCATATAATTGATGCATTATGAGATTGAATCACTTATTCTTTTCTTTTTTTCCCTATGAAATATAAATAAGGGTACACTACCGGATGGAAGAACTGTAGCAGTGAAACAACTGTCAGTAACTTCTCGCCAAGGAAAAAATCAATTCATCACCGAGATTGCGACAATGTCTGCAGTGCAGCACCGCAACCTCGTGAGGTTGTATGGGTGCTGCATAGAGAGAGATCAGCGACTCTTGGTCTATGAGTATCTGGAAAACAAGAGCCTCGATCAGGCACTATTTGGTAACTGACTGCCCCCTAGATACCCCCAGAAACCCCAAATTCTTCTCTCCACACACACACTCTCTCCCAAGCATCACACAGACACAAAACACTTCATCATTTGTTCTCTTCTTTTCTAAGAATACACCATTCTTTCCCAAATTTACTTATATGGTACCACACGTTTTGTGTACTTCATAAATTGATGGCTTTTGACATTTATCTTTGTTTTTGTTTTTATTCTATGTTTTTGGCATCTATTCAAAATGTGTTTTTTTGACACTTATCTTGTGCTCTCTAAATATGAGAGCTCTACTGGTATTTTTAATTTGTAAAAATTCGATCCTGGTGTTCAAATTTTGGTTATTATTTTATTTATTTTTCATAATTTTGTGGTGTTCATGGACATTAGGATCCATGAATAACTTCGCAATAAGATCTGTGCAGTTATTCGTATTAATAACTAAATGAAGTCCATATGTGGATATTAGGAGAATAATCCAGAAACTATGAAAATATTCTTGACCAAAGCAAAGGTAGCTACTGTGATGCTTAAGAAATGACCATATGCATCTACAATGTCCTAAGAATGACCAGATAATTTCTGATTGTTTCATGGAATGGCCAGAACTTTCCTTCCAAAATCAAACTAAACTACAATCTATACTATCAGAATGAACCATAAATAAACCCTCTTGATACTTTGGATATTTTGTGGAATTCAATGAAAGCCCCATTTTTCACAAATTGGTACCATGATACTTTTGGATACCCATCTACCCCTGCCTTTTCCCTAAGGGAAAGATCTAAATTCCCCTTTCAATTGCGAAATGGCGTGAACATCCTTGCACATCAAAATGCTTCTGATCTTTCTCATAAATAAATTATTTGAAGTTTTCATTGTACCTTCTGCCCTATGAAACTTCAACTACTGTCCATCCAGATTCTTCCTGTTTCAACTTCTCAAAACGTTTCTCTACAGATAGTCATTCACAACTTATGCAAAATGGAGTCACTGCTAACTAGATATGCACTGTAAAACTGACTACCCATTAAAATTAGGAAGGATAGTTTCTCTTTGACAAATAGAGAAAATACTGAAGGTTAGAAGCTGCCATTTTCTATCCTGCAGGGAAGAGTAAACTACATCTTGATTGGCCTACCCGCTACAGTATTTGCATGGGAACAGCTAGAGCGCTGGCATATCTTCACGAGGAGTCAAGGCCTAGAATTGTTCACAGAGATGTAAAAGCTAGCAATATACTCCTTGATGCTGATCTCATTCCCAAAATCTCGGATTTTGGTTTGGCCAAGCTTTTTGATGATACGAAGACCCACATTAGCACCAGAGTTGCAGGAACAATGTGAGCCTTAACTTTGCTTCTTTAAATATCACAGACTATTAGAAACTCGTATTCAACTATTTGTTTGACATCTTTCTGCATTACAGAGGCTATTTGGCCCCAGAATATGCCATGAGAGGGCACTTGACAGAAAAAGTGGATGTATTTGGATTCGGAGTGGTGGCTCTCGAGGTTCTTAGTGGAAGACCCAATGCAGATACCAGCCTAGATCAAGAGAAGATTTACCTCCTGGAAAGGGTGAGTTACTGAGCATATATGTCATACTGAGGAAACTAATGCAGAGACTGTAGTTAATAAAGCTATTATATGTGTGCATTGTATGCTCATGTAGTATATGTATATATGTATTTATGCATGCACATATGTAGTGTCAAATGTATGTATGCATGGCTAAATATCTACATTCATCTATTACACGCACACATATGTTTGTGCGTCGAAAGACAGATAAGGTCATGGGGAGCTTATAATATGCTCTGGCTCAGCATCCACCTTCACTAATATCCACTTCCAAGTACGTACCTCCTTTTTTATGTAAACGAAGTTCACATCTCTCTCTCAAAATATGGACGCAGTTAGCATGCGGCCATCCTTCTTATTGTAGAAATGCGGGCTTGGCAATAAATATATTTTTAAATATAATTTGATTCTAATTTTTATAGTATATATAATCTTTAACATGGAGATCCTGAATATGAAAAATAAAATAAAATTTGAATTAAACAAACATTTGGATCGTTAGTTAGGATTGGTTTTAGATGGACCACCTATTTGCATCCATCTTTAAGATGGATGCTTTATACCTCTGGACCACATATTGTAGAAATGCGGTCCAGCTTGCATGAAACAATTGTTCATGTTTAAATCTACTATGCAATCTATGAGGCTACAATTTGCCACTTCGCAGGCTTGGCATCTGCATGAGAACAATCAAGAGAGAGAACTGGTGGATCAGAGGTTGACAGATTTTAACGAAGAACAAGTGACCCAAATTATCGGTGTGGCCCTCCTTTGCACGCAGGCTTCTCCTATGTTACGCCCATCCATGTCTCGAGTGGTGGCCATGTTAGCTGGAGATATGGAGGTGGCCACTGTTTCATCAAGGCCTGGTTATTTAACTGATTGGCATTTCGATGACATTAATAGCTTAGTTAGCCAGGATTATACTCCGGGGTCTGCCACAAGAGTCAATAATACAGAGAGTGAGATATCCTTCTCTCACAGCACAACCTTTAATACATCACCCATGAGTTCCGGTCGACCAATGCTGCATGGGGGTATCGATAAAGGGAGGTGATGTATGATGTAAATGGGGCCTAAAAGATGATGTTTGTTTCATTGTTGGTTTTTGTGGACCTCTCTCCTTTCCATAACTTCTTCAGAAGCCAACACTGCCAGCGATCTGGATGAGGGCGGTCTTGTGGCCAGTCTCTCGTTTGTATCATAATTAAGAGGAGCCATTCTCTATCGAATCCCTTGCAAGAGTTTATGCCTGAAAATGAGGTGGGGACCGCATTCTCTACCGGAATTTTCGAGTATAAACAATTGTTTTTTTTTTTTTTGGATTTCCTTTTTTCCTTCGGAATTGAAGGTAACATGGAAATTAAAAAACTCTGAGAATTTTGGACCTCATCATAAACTGCCTCAAATAAATTCAAAAATTATTTTGTATCCATACATGAAATTCCTTTAAAAAAAAAAAAAAACTAAGAATACTAAACTTCATGAACAAGAGAAAACATTACAATATCCGATAAATGGAAACAAGGCAGTTAAAAGAATCCTGAATAACAGTAAGGTGTGACCGAGAAACTCCTTGTTTAGTCAAAACATTTGTTTCCTAGTTTGCCTCTCTGTAAAACATGTTTAAAGGAGATGTTTAGACTCCCACACAGATATTGAATCTCCAACGAGATTGTTTTCAAAACAAGGGAACTTTTTGTTCCTTATTTCACCATCTAATCGTAAGTCCCTGTAATGAGACATGCAATTCAGCTTCATTAGCCGTAGCATAGTGATGCGGATCCCAATAATTATCAAAGTATGATCCAAATGATATGTCAATAAACCTTCTATACTGGCCGGTCGGGGTTACCCAAAGAACTGACATCAAAATTCATCTTAATAAAACCTCCATTAGGGGCACCTAGTGTTCACCAACTCTCCAATTAAGAATACCAAACTTAATAGCACTCTCTATATTAATGATAAGATCCATATTAATAATGGCCAAACATTCCTTTTTAATAGCAATCCAACAAAATAAGGATTCTGACTTAGTCTTACCTCATCTAAACAATAGCCATCAAATACCTTTCTATTCCTTTCCTTTCAAATCACCCACATAACCACGGTCCTGAGATCTGGATCGGATTTGATTCACACGATGTGCCCTATCAAAGTGCCCGTGGTTTTTTTGTTTTTTTGTTTTGAATTATCCTCTACCAATTAGGCTGATGTGTTATAAACAATGTTCATTTAGATATGGAATGGAAATTCTAGATTATGAGTTATTTATATGGGACATCTGTTATCCCTTTACTCCTCCTAGTGTCCATTATTTTCCTAGGTTGGCTTTTGCAATGTCTCAAGAGGAAATTGAAAAATACCAAGCAAAATCTGTTTCTTTTGTGTAGGGGTGGCAATGGGTCCAGGTCAGGCTGGACCCAAAAAAGTATTATGAGACCCCGACCCGGACCCGAAGTCATAGGACCCGGACCTGGACCAGACCCAAAAATTAAAATATATATGTATTTTAATATAGTTAACTATTTTTTATAAATTAAGACTCAAAAATATATGTGCGACTTGGACCCGGACCTGAATAATGCTCGGGTCCAAGATTTGGACCTGGGTCGGGTCTTACTCTTTGGGTCATGGGTCGGGTCTGGGTCCATTGCCACCTCTCTTATGTTCAAGGTGGCTTGCAACATATGATGGGAATGATACATTTGAAGGTGGTAATATTTTTGGGTAATTCAGCGATAAGAATTATTGAGATGGAATGTAGCGTTCTTCAGGATAACTGCTAACCTCTCAAGCCGAGGCTTAATTCTTGAATTATAAGATGTTAAATCAAGTTCACCAATAACTGAATAACTTAAGGTGTTGGTAAGTCATATCAATATAGCATTTTTTTAATCATCACGGATTTTATATCTCATCTAGTTGGTTATCTTTTCAAAAAGTAATGCGTTATTTTTCCAAAAGCAAAGCGACGGTTGAAGACTGCACAAGCACCGCTTTTAATAAATATAGAATCTTTGTGAAAAGATAAAAATGTTTAAAGACATGAGCCATTCGAGTGCCAAAAATATTCACCTAATAATTGGGATATAAATGCATCTTTATGGATGCAACCAATAAAAATAAAAGAAAAATATTTCGAATAAGACAAGTGGGCTAAATGATCAAATCTAAATCGTTGAAAAATATTTGTGCACCCCGCAAGTAGAGCTATTAACCGTCTAGGTTCGGGCTGACCCCAGGCTTGATGCCAGCGCAAAACCATGTAAGTTAGGCCCGTGCCCAAAAGTTTAGTTCAGGACCAGCCCGTATCCATGATGACAAGACCTTAACCCAAAAAATTGGGGCCAAGCAATTCCAGGCCATACATATACGGAAAAAGTATGTTTTAAAGAGCACCTATATTATGATCCCGTGGGAGTATATTATGTATCTATTATGTCCTCCAAAACACTTATTTACTAAGATTTTTTTAGTCTATAAATTTGGGAAACATATAAAAATTACTAGATGATTATTTTCAGAAAAAAAAGTTTGAATTTTATGATAGACAGTCTCACTTCTAACTTAAGGCACTAATTATTTCTAGTACATAGAGAGTTTATTTGGGAATTTTTTCAAATTGAGATTAGTTTATGGGTTCACATCTCCAAAATTTGAGATACAAAAAGTATACTCACATATGTTTTGTCTATAGAGTAAATGGATAGTATGCTTCGTGGGACTAGGAAATCTTTTTGAGTTTTTAATACTTATAATTTGTATTTTAAAAACCAAGATTTCGGATATGGGTCGTTGATCTAGGTGAGGAATTGCTTGGGACTGAACTGGTTCTGGAATGGTATGGATCTCGGCCTGTTTTTATATAAAATCCCTTTGCTTTTCTTTTCTTTTTTAAGTTTATCTAATTTAAGTTTATCTAATGGTTTTTGTGTTCCTTGTTAAATTCCCACCCCATAAACTTCTATTTCAATTTTTTTTTTTTTCTCTTTTGATGACCGATCCGGACACTTCGAGAATGATCTAGATCTCCAATCCAAACCCCGAATGAAGGTGGCCAGTCCGGTCACCTAGGGGTAGCAACAGGTTGAGTCTAGCTGGTTCCGGACCTGGACCCAGACCTAGACTTGAATGATATTCGCATCCAGGTTTTAGACTCATACCCGACCGATCGGGTCTAAAAGTTGGACCCATATCTGTATCCGTCGTGTCCCAGGTCTATAATGTCATTGCCACCCTCACTATGAGTTTTTTTTTTTTTTTTTTCTCTTTTATCATCATATACTCATATCATTAGCAATAAAGTCATAATTACCTATCATTAGATTTCAAACCATCAGATTTGTCGTTTAATAGCTAAAAATTACTACGAATTCTTATTATATATAATAATTAATGCACCCAAACGAATGGGGCTTGAAGTTGTTTATCTCAAACAGTTTACGGGTACGAATTGGAAGTCCAACCAGATCTGAACTCGAATAGTATTTGGGTCCAAGTTTTGAACCCATACCCGATCTAATCCAAATGTTATACACATATTGAGTATATCTGATGGGTCTCGTGGATCCGTGTCTATTAACACCCCTAGTTCTTGACTTTGTTTGGGTCAAGTAACCCGCTCAGTCTCTAACGTTGTGGGCCTTTATGCACAATTTTGTTTTTTTCTTGATTAGTACGCAGGTTTTAGCGCAATTGCGCATCATTATCTCTCTCTCTCACATATTCGGCCCTCATGCGCGATTACTTACTGTATCTCTCTATCAAATCTCCCTCTCTCTCTCTCTCTAACTTTGTTTCGCCAATAGAAGTTAACAACTCGGGGAATAACGTTAAGCCAAAAAAACCAAATAAAATATATAAGGATACTATTTACTTTTTGTACAAAATAGTCATAATTAATTTTGATAATTGAATGTAAAATTGTGCGGCTATATTTATTTTATTGATCAAACTTGAAGTTTAAAAAAAAAATTCTTGGAACTTTATGCACAATCAAATTATTAGATTTTACATCATATGGCTATAAATAATTATGATATGTTTGTACCAAGGGTAAATAGTCTCATTATATACAGTCTCATAATATTATATATGGGCTAATTAAAATATTTTTTATAAAATTATTTTGCTTTAAAAATTCTCAAAAGATAGGGTCAAAAATAAATATCACTAAAAATTGAGTACAGTTTGTGTAGAGTCTAGGCTCCAAACAATCAAATTAGAGCCTACCTTCAAATAGTGTCGAGAAATGTGGTTTCAATAGTAGAAATTTTTGTGATAGCCTTAAAATATATTTTTATTTATAAATTTTAAAGCTTAAAAAATAGTATAAATCGACAGACCCATGAAAACTTGAAAATCTTGAAAATTGACGGTCTTAAAATGCATTGCAAAATATAATATTTTCAAAATTTGAAATTGAAATTTTTCTCATGTCCATGCATCTTGATGTCAAGATGATCAATTTGATGATATTTCGACATCAAAGCAACCTCCTATAGTGAAAATTTTGAGGTAGGTTCTAATTTGGTTATTTAGAGCATCGGCTCTATGTAAACTTTTTCCCTAAAAATTGGGTAATTTACGGTGAAAAAATAAATCAATACATAAAAATAATAAAATATAAAATTATGAGTTGCAATTATTACATAGATACATTAAAACGTTATATCATAATTTTTATGTCCTTACCATCGTTATAGTCATACTTGTACAAATTTTTGTCTGAACTTTTAATAAACACGACAACAGTGGTTATTGTTTTATGACCTTTTTAGGACCGTTAATAGCGAAATGGTATACGATGTATCCATACGATATATAGAGACCGTTCACCGTCCTCTTTGAACGGTGAATGTTCTCTAGTGGGTCCGTTCATAGGACCCACCAAAGGCCATGTCTCTCAGAAAAGTTAAGGTCACGTCCAGTATCAATGTCCTGTTTCTCTTTCTTGGTCCCACGCGCTCTCTCTCCTGCCATGGACTTTGAGATCTATGGACCATGTGTGCCGCATTTGCTGACCCATTCTGAGCCGCCATGGTACTCAATCTCGTAAGAGAGAGACAGAGCTAATTGCATAATATTCAAAAGTCTAAACTTTTTTATAACCAACACATTCCTCCAAAATATGTATATTCTTATCTCAACTATCCCTCTGCACAGCTGTATTTCAAATTTTTTATTCACAAATTTTCAGTTTTATAAGCATAATTTCAACCCCATATAACCAAAATCAGATTGCAATCCATTTAAAGTTCAAAAACTTGTCGACTCTGGTAGATATTTTCTTTCCAGATAGACTAAAAAATAGGCATGTTTTGCTTCCTAAGCCTAACCCATCTCTGCAACTGATTCAAACTTGACAACTCTTGAGTTTGTAAAAAATGGGCAAGTTTTGCTTTCTAAGCCTGACCCATCTCTGCACCTGATTCCATTAGGCCAGAGCCTCTGTTTTCTTAGCATACCATCTATCCTATCAGGGTGTTCTAATGGAGTTCTTGCGTTCATCTTCATCGCTATTAATTCTTTCTCTTTGCTCTTTTCTCCTCTCATTTCTGGTTTTTAGATCCCAAGCTCAAGCAACACTCGACCCAAATGAAGGTAAGCATCTAACCTACATGTGCATGAATGATAATGAAATAATCAGTGAGAAAATCATAAACTAGTGCGTCTATTTTTAACTTTTAAGTGTACCAGACACCCATATTGATTAGTTCTGATAACTTTATTTATTTGCTAGAGAGAGAATTGTGTTTTTGTATGGATTTTTTGCTAGAACTTAGTCAACAAGAAAGATTAGAATAGTGGTTATCTGACCTGTTTCTTTTGAATAAGCAGCCGTGGCTCTGAGATCATTGTCAGAAAAATGGGGTATTTCTTCTTCAGCTAGCTGGAATATCAGTGGTGAACCTTGCAGTGGAACCGCCATTGATACTTCAAAGATTGAAGACAACAACCCTGCAATTAAGTGCTCTTGCACTAGCACTACTTGCCATATTACACACATGTATTACTCTAATCCTTTTTCATGTTTTCTTATGAATTATTTGGGTATAGTTTAGTTTAATCAGCTAAGGCACTGATCTAGAAACAAAAATAAAACAAAGGGTTCTGAACTTCTCACTGTAAAATCTAGTTTTATTGATTTAAGGATTTAAACTTCTCACTCTAGAATTTTGTTTCGCGCTATGAGGTTCGAGATTCTCACATATGTTTCGGCTGATGCAGGAGAGTCTATGCCATGAGCCTTAACGGAAGCTTTCCGGAAGAGATTGGGAATCTGACTTCCCTCACAAATTTGTATGTCATCATTTCTTAATTGGATTTGGGGAATTGTAGTATGATATTTGTGTTTTTTCAAAAGAAGATACCTTAGGCCCTTAGCTATCTGATATGTATGATTAGGAAACTACTATATGTTTTGGTTAATCTGATACTCTTTTACGATGTGTTTCGTTGTGATTCAAATCTGGTTATATGTCTTTTGAATTAATCAAGTATCAATCATGGTCATTTGTATTCTGCCTGCCTCTCTCTTTCTCTCTCTCTCTCTCACAGGAACCTCGCTCAAAACTATCTAACCGGCCCTTTACCAGCATTTATTGGAAATCTTGCCTCTATGCAGTACTTGTGAGTATTTTTTTTCTCTGAAAAGCTTTGGTTCAAAGGGTGAGATCCTTGGTCATTAAAGTGTTTTATTTGAAATATGCAATTCTAATTACCATACTTCCTCTTCTTTTGGACGACAATAGGACCTTGGGTATCAACATGCTATCTGGAACTGTTCCGATGGAGCTTGGCAGTTTTCGAGATATACGCATACTGTATGGCTTCTCCTTTCAATTTCTAGTTATTGTTTTCGTCATTGATTTCAATGGACATGGAAATTCTTCTTGCAGCATAGCACCCATAAGCACATAACTATCAGAAATATGTTTTAACTTCAAGAGGTTTAACCTTTAAGATATTGTTTATTTTAGATGATATTAACTCATTGAGTGACTAACATTTTTTTTTTGATTAAAACCATCCAAAAGTTGGCCCCAAAATTAAATATTATATACAAAACTAAAATTAGAAATTTCTTGAGAATGTAATATTCTTATTAACTGGGGTCAAAGCATCCGAATTCTAGCAATACTATGTCTGTGAGTGTAATACATAAGGGGTTTTTCATAATTTTCTCTTTGGATGACAATCCCCTTGTCCAGTATAGGAAATGGCGTATCAACATCATCATCGTGTGAGCCTTATCCCAACCATTTCGGTTTGGCTATACGAATCATGTTCCGCCATTTCGATGTATCAAGGGCCATATCCCTAGTCGGATCATAAGTTACCATATCTCTTTTTACTACTTCTATCCATGTTTATTTAAAAAATTGCAAATGCGACCTAATGTTTTAATTTGAAAGACCTACAATGATACGTCCCAACACTGATACTCTTAGTGGACCCATTTCGTTCTGGTTTTGAGAGGATACCTCTTTTGAGAAAGCCGATATTTCTAGCGATTTAAAAATTAAAATATGGGTTGTTTCTTAAATTTAATATCCATCTCTATTTTGAGATCGAAAATATAGTATTCTCCATCTCTCTCTCTCTCTCTCTCTCTCTCTAAGATTGAGAACAGCCAGCAATCTAGGAAAAAGTAAAGAAACAGATCGACGATTGAGGACCCACATTAAGGCCACAAGCCAACATGGGGGACATGGGGAAAACATGCCAAGCAAGAAGTTAAAAAGAAATCCATAAGTGTTTTGGATGGTGTTTGAAATTTTTTTATATTCTTGTTTTCTTCATTTTTTGCAATATGATGTATTATGAAATTCTCCTTGCAAACCAATGCTTCATTTTTTTTTTTTGTAAATTCTGTATTGGTTATGACATTTGAGAGGTTATCCATGTTGTCCATAGGAACCAATTTGGTGGAGAGGATTTTTATCTGATTTGAGAGGTCATCTATTTTGATAGGATATCACTTTACACACACATTTACATGACCTATATTTTGTTGTTCTATTTCCTATATGTTATTTGAATGGATTAGACATATTATTTGGATGTTTCTCGTTGGGAAAACATTGGTTGGACAACCATCTCACTGCATACTTATTTATGTAATAATATAATGTATGTGCACTATCTTTTGAATGAGTGTGTTGAGTGGTTCCAATTGGTAAAACTTTTAACACGTTTAAAGCTGCAAATATTGGACCCCTCGCTTCTTTCTCCTCCTTAATTTGTGATGTTCCTTGAAAAGCAGATTACTGATGTACTGTGTATCATATAGTGTTGTAAACCCTGCTAAGTCATTTATACTTGCAACCACGTCAAGTCATTTATACTTTGCATCAGATGTCTTATTTGAATTGCTAACTGGCTACTGAAACTACTCTCTCTCTCTCTCTCTCTCTCTCTCTCTCTCATTCACACACACACACATTGGAAGAGGTAAAATCTAAATCCAAGGGTTTCAAATTTCCAGGGTCTTTCTTGTTTCATTAAGCTGCAGTTTTTTGTATAATTAAATAGAAAATAGCAAGCACAGGGAATTGCTGAATCAATGTTCACTGTGCACTGAGACTCAGTTGCCCATCTAACCTTTTTTTCCCTCCTGATTGAGTTTTCAGGAGTTTTAGTTCAAATAACTTCTCGGGTGAGCTACCTTCTGCGCTTGGTGATTTAGTTACTCTAGAACAACTGTAAGTTTTCATATGCATCATGTATTTATGCAATAAAACAAATGTCCATTTGCTATTCCCAATCAAAAACATTAACTGTGTTTGTATGGCAGCTACATTGATAGCGCAGGTGTAAGTGGTGCGATTCCTTCAACATTTTCCAAATTGCAAAATGTACATACTGTGTAAGATTCTGATTTTTTCCTTCAACTTTTTATGATGAATAATATCCTTTGTTGCATAGTATACTCAACTGGAATATTGTTCTGGTTTTAGGTGGGCGTCAGACAATGGTTTCACTGGGAAGATACCTGACTTTATTGGAAATTGGACAAAACTCGAAACATTGTTTGTGATCTTAACCTTTATGTGTTTACGTTTTCATTGAGGGAATTATTTTAACACTTGCTCCATTTTTATAGTAACCAATTTGAGGTTGAGGTTTATAATTCGCATTTCATCCATTCTACTTTTCTCTCTCTCTCTCTCTCTCTCTCTCTCTCTCTCTCTCTCTCTCTCTCTCTCTTTTACACGTACTCTGGTTGAGCATTATATTGTGCTTATCTTAAACAGATAGTTCACTCAAGTGAAGATAGGAAAAAGATATAAAAGCTGAACACAGCTAACATAATTTGGAAATGGTGGCTGTACTCTCATTTTTACTTGCACTAACTAAAGATGGTTTTTCTGATTAGAGTTCTTTTATCCGTTATCATGACAATTACCATAGATATTACTCTTTTGACCTATTATGCGATAGTAACTATTGTTTTGATGGTTAGTTTTCTTGGAGGTTCATTAATTATATTGCTTTTCTTAAAAGTTTCTTGCACAGTACGATATTTGCACGCATTATGTCAGTATTGTAAATGGTTCAGTATACTACACTGGAAGTTGTTAGATTTTGCAATTAACCAAATCACCTAATGTTTTGCCTCTTAATATATATTGTTTATCAAAGAAACCCAATTTAAGGATCATCATCATCGAAGCCTTATCCCAGCAAAACCTAATTTAAGGATGATTATACTTTTTCTTTTGGATAAATAATGTTCCATTTACTCTGTTGTAAAAGTTTAAAAGCCATGGGTAGGAATCTCATAATTAATGTATATTGTTAAATTTAATTCAATAGAAAAAGTGCTTTCCAGACTTTCTAATCATTGACATGTGTTGGTGGTGTAGGAGGCTTCAAGGAAACTCTTTTCAAGGTCCAATACCTTCAAGTTTTGCCCGCCTAACCTCATTGAGGGATCTGTGTGTACTTTCACTTAATTTTCACTTAATTTTTGTTTCTGTTTTAGTTCCCTTGTGAATTTCAAAAGGTTATTGAGTTCTTTTATTGATTGTTCTTTGTATTTGTTCAGGAGAATAAGTGAATTGTCTAATGGGACATCATCCTTGGATTTCATAAAGAATATGAAGAATTTAACTATCCTGTAAGCTAGAGCAGTGTCCTTAACTATCGTATGCTATCAGCAGATTTTGGCGTTAGATTTTGTTTTACAATCTTTAAAATATGTATTCCAATGTATTTCTTGTCTACTGCAGGGTATTAAGGAATAATATGATCTCTGGTATTATTCCATCTGATATTGGGGGCCATGCTCAGTTAGCTCACTTGTAAGTTGGTCCCTGGTTTTAGCTCCACATGAGCATTTGAAAAATTTCTAAGTGTTCCTTTGCACAATTATTTGGAAAGTCATATTTTACCATAGATTGACTTTGCATTATCAACCTGTTATTACTTCTTGTGGGGGTATAATTTTTAATATTAATAACGTTATACAAGTTTTGAGTGGAGATAGTTATGGTGACGAAATAGTATTATAGTGTCCACTACAGGGTGAATTTTTTAACCTGTTAACAGTTTCACAAAATGTATACAGCATATGATGACGGAAGTCAAAAATGATGGATTCAAATCAAGGGTGATGTAAAATAATAGAGTGAAAGAAAAAGTAATGCTCTAATATAAAATACATGTCACTTTGTGGACCGCTTTCAGGAATTAATCCACTCCTTCCATGGCTATGCCTTGACCCTCTCCTAATGCTTGCAACTCTATAGATCCGCTCCTAGCAACATAGTAAAGATATGAACAAATTTGTTACTTTATTTGTCAGCTAATAGAAATTTTTATCTAGATGATAAAACTGATGTATAGGTTATAGAAAAAGTTCAGATCTCATTAGAAAATTATACTGCATTAGAATATTGAAACTTGGCCTAAGAAGAAAATCTTTCATCGTTCTTCTTTAACTTTGATATTGGGTATGTTTGGGCTTATATCTTGTTTGTTGTACATTTAAGCAAAGCAATATTTCTGTTGCACATTGCAGAATTCTTAATATGTGTCTATTTCATTGGCCTCCCCCACATGTTAAGCAATGAACTACTATTACTTGACTAGTCTTGCAAACTCAATCTGGTCGAAGTTTTCCTTTCTTTTATTTAAGTGTCTTCAGTTGATGTTTCTTTATGTGATGGGTATGAGTAACTGATGTTCAATGTACATCTTTTGTTAAAGGTAGGCACTATAATAGTGTGTGCTATTTGGAGTAGTGGTGTAAATTAAATATAATGTAACTGGAAATTCCAGACTTGTTCATGTACTAACTTTCCAGCATCCTTTCCCTTGAAACAAAGGAAACAATCAATAAAAAAAAGTGATTTCATCAGATAATAACTATAAAAGAAAGAATGATTTCAACAGATAATAACTAAAACATGGCTGTCATGTCCTCATAAATGTTTAATATAGAACTTGCTTTAGATGGACTAATGAGCACTTCTGCATCCAATTCACTCATTTGGACCCATAAGAATGACTTTGCCATGTAATGTTTTTTACTTTATAAATTATTGGGTTTTCTTTTGCTCAAGGCATCCTGAAGTTTAATCTAGCTGTTATTTTTCTAACAGTAAGTTTAATTTGTTATCAGGGATTTGAGCTTCAATAGCTTGACTGGTGAAATTCCAAGCTCTCTTTTTAATATGAGTTCTCTTTCCTTCTTGTAAGGCAACCAAACCATGATTGTCAATCTTTGTGATTTACGTGCTATATTTTTCCACTGACATCTATTTAATGGTTCCGATCTCTCTCATGTCTCATTTGGCAGATTTTTGGGAAACAATAACTTGTCTGGAAGTCTTCCTCAGCAAAAAAGCTCCTCTCTTTCTACTATGTATGATACCCTAAACCACTTTGGGCCCCTTTTCCTGTTCCCCTTAGTTATATAAGAATAATGGATGGTAGTAATATTAGAAGTTGCCAACTTTAAGTAACATTTCTCAATTAACCTTTGCTTGGATAGAATGAGCTGAAGCCAAGGGAACAGAGGATCTGTGTTGTAGTCAATGCATTTTGTTGCTTAGCATGCAGAGTGTTAAGACATGGGAGAGTATACAATATTTAATGGACTATGGGCAATCATAGTCCTCTGTGCATCATTTATTGAGTGATGGAGAGAGTTGGGACCCACCATTGGGTTCATGATTTCATGTCTTGCTGCAATCTGGTCCCACTCTTTTCCATGGAAGCTCATGATTCCAGTGGACATTGATGATTCAGTCCTCAATGGTTTTTCATTGTATATAAAATTAGGAATGTATACAACATGCAAACAGCATCTGGGATGTCACAATACTGCCTTCGGGATACCTCTTATATTCTTTCTTTGATAAGCTATTATCTAGATCTGATCTTTTGAGAAATACTATTTACTGCTACTTATTCTCCTTTGTTTGTTATCATTGCAGAGATTTATCTTACAATCAATTAACCGGAAGCTTTCCTTTATGGATGAATGCTCAAAATTTAACAATGTAGGTCAAGAAAGAGATCTCAACTGACTCCAGTTCATGCCCCATTTTTAGTTTGCTTTTAGCGTTGATTGACATAAATATCTCTCTAACGTATCTGCCTGCGGTGGATTTGCCTGAATTTGTAGTCGAATTTTATCACACATTTATACTATCTGTTTGTAGTATATTTTATACTAACACTTGAATGTCTCTGCAGGAATTTGGTCGGGAACTCCTTCGTAATTGGAAATTCCAACAACAGGTACTCAAACTTAGTGTGTTTCTCAATTGTTATCTATCACTAGAAAAGTTCTGGTAATCTCTGTTCTTTGACATATGATAATGACAATCACAGCAAACATTTTAAAGAAGTATTAATCAAGGTATACACTTCGGCTTGCTACAATTTAATATAAAAAAGAAGGCCATTTCCTCATATGGTCATTTCCTCTACACAGAATGAAAAAATAAACTAATGAAACCAGGTGCATGTGTTTTCCTTGTTACTGATTGGTTGTTCATCACATATGTTTTGTTTGGTTCAGCGTTACTCCTGTAGGTTTGCATTGTCTCCAACGGACCTTCCCATGCAATCGAAATGCTCCACGTTGTGAGTTGTTTTCCTTTATCCTTTTTGGATGTTACTGTATCTTGTGTAAATCTACAGTGAGAAAGTTTTTGTTCGAGTCTTCTATGACAGGGTTGGTGTTAGTCTTTTTCTGGCATGCGTAGAGAATTCAGCATGGCAGCCCAAAATTGCTAACACAGTGAAGAGTCTGTTCACTAAAGCTGATGCAAGAATTAAGATAATATATATCATCATCAAAGCCTTTTCTCAACTATCTATATAATTTAATTACTAATCCCTACTAACAAATAACATTTAAAGAATCATGATTCAAGTTTTCAAATGTTATTTTATATGCTTCATGTATTTGGCTCCTACATGTGTGCTCCTATATACCATGATTTCCAGAAAATTCCATGAGGTGCCATCATGTCCATAGCATCAGTACAAATTTTCTATGCCTTATAATAAATATGATCATGCCCAGCACCTAAAATAGTCTTAAAACTCTAAGCTGCTCTGTAAAGCAATCATATTTAATCTCCCTTAATTTTTCCATAGGAATCACAACCTTATGAGAGAGAGAGAGAGAGAGAGAGAGAGAGAGAGTATTGGGGTCATGACCTGTCTGGTAGATCTCGCTCTCTCTCCAACATTGTCCATCATTTTAATCACATATCCGTGATGCCAGTTGGTCATGATTTTTGTAGTCCATTGAATATAGTATACTTGCCCCTTTCTTTTACCTTTACTATTTTCTATTGGGTCATCATCTAATGGGGTGCTAATCATTTCATCATATGGACCTCTAGATTCCTCATTTGCCATAAATAGTGGTGGCAAACAGATAACATCAGCTGATGGAACAGTTTATGAGCAAGATAATGTCACCCTTGGAATGGCTTCCTATTATGTAACTGACACACAAAGGTGGGCCATAAGCAGCACTGGGAGGTTTCTTGATAGTCCCAGTCCCCGGTATATTGAAACCAGTCAATCCCAGTTCACAGCCACTTTAGACACAGAGCTTTTCCAGACAGCAAGGTTATCTCCAGGATCCTTAAGATACTATGGCCTGGGCCTTCAAAATGGGGTGTACACTATCAGACTGGAATTTGCTGAACTAGAATTTCCTACTCCACCTGACTGGCGGAGTACTGGGAGGCGTGTTTTCGATATTTATATTCAAGTATGTGCCAGAAAAGAAACTTTTACTTTTAATTGGGGAAAGAGCAAAAACAAAAATAGGGAAAGTATGTCATAGTTCAATGGACTATGGTGCATGGTATCCCAAGCAACCGCCACTGTCCATTTCAATTGACAGATGGTTGGGGATTGACCATACCCTCATGAATGTCCTTGTGGTTGCCCATTCCAATGAACCTTTGAGTACCATGGTAGATGGTGCATTGAACTGTAGTATGCTCTCCCAAGAAAAGAAATGCTTCCATGATTATACTACCCTTTAATGAGGTAACTGAAATAATTCTTCCTTAAAATTTGGAAATCTTTTCAGGAATTATAATTACATTCTCTCCGTACTTGTTAAAGAATTAAACTAGGTTTTTTTCTTTATGTTGAATTCGTATTGCTTTCCAAGAAAATCGCAAGAGGTTGAGTTTCTGAATCTTGGATCTTAACATTGACAAAATTGCATCCACTGCAATGTAGGGGAAATTGGAATTGAAGGACTTTGATATCAGAAAGGCAGCAGGTGACTCTTCATTTAGAGCTGTTCCCAATACATACAAAGCAAACGTGACAGAAAATTTCCTTGAAATTCATCTCTTTTGGGCTGGTAAGGGTACTTGCTGCATACCCAATCAAGGATACTACGGACCTCTGATTTCAGCTGTTAAAGCTACTCCAGGTGATGACAACTGAGATGAATTTAGATACATTGTGACAACTGAAACAATTTGCAATGTTCCCAAGTTCTATATTTGACTTGTATGCTTGTTCAGATTTTGTGCCCAATGTTAGCAACTTACCACCAAGCACATCCTCAAAACAGAACAGAACCGGCTTAATTGTTGGGATTGTGGTTGGTTTTGGAGTCCTGTTTCTCATTCTCGTATCAGCAATTTTCATAGTCCGAAAAAGAAAGAAAAGAGGGCTATCAGATGAAGGTAATAATGGAAGTTTCTAAAACATCACATGTCATCATGTGTTCGTAGAGAGAGAGAGAGAGAGAGAGGCTTAAAAAATAAAGTTCTATGCTTGCTATTACCCGTGAGTCAAACTGAATTATATGATTGCAACTTTCTTTGCTTAAGACTTGGCTCAATTGGAATATGTGATGGAAATTTGTTCCTCTTTCTACTCATTGGTCTTGTAGAGTTTCTTGGAATGGGTGCCAGGCCAAACACTTTTAGTTATTGTGAACTGAGGACTGCGACTGAGGACTTCAATGCTAAGAATAAGCTGGGAGAGGGAGGATTTGGTGCTGTATACAAGGTAAACTTTCGATATGCTGATGTTTGTATGATTTAATAGATATTGGTGTCCAATACTCCATATATGTATATTTGGTAACACCCATGGATATTTTTATCACTTCCGTTACTTATATTCGGCAGCTTTCTCTAAATGGGCATATTTATTTTTATGCTTTTTAATGACTGGCATCATGTAATTGATGCATTATGGGATTGAATCTTTTTTTTTTTTTTTTTTTAAGGGTACACTATCGGATGGAAGAACTGTAGCAGTGAAACAACTGTCGGAAACTTCTCACCAAGGAAAGAATCAATTCATCACCGAGATTGCGACAATATCTGCAGTGCAGCACCGTAACCTCGTGAGGTTGTTTGGGTGCTGCATAGAGGGAGATCAGCGACTCTTGGTCTATGAATATCTGGAAAACAAGAGCGTCGATCAGGCACTATTTGGTAACTGATTCGCCTCACTCCCCTAGATACCCCAAATTATTCTCTCTCCACACACACTCCCTCTTCCGTGCAACACAGACACAAAACACTTCATCATTTATTGTTCCCTTCTTTTCTAAAATTTTCCAGAGGTACCATTCTTTCCCAAATTTACTGATATGGTACCACATATTTTATGCACGTCATAAATTGATGGCTTTTGACATTTATCTTTGTTTTTGTTTTTTGCTATGTTTTTGGCATCTATTTTTTTGAACATATCAAAATATTTTTTTGTCATTTATCTTGTGTTCTTTCTAAATAATAGAGCTATACTGGCATTTTTAATTTGTAGAAATTCTATCCTGGTGTTCAAATTTTTGTTATTATTTTATTTTTTTCATGCTTTTGTGGTATTCTTGGACGTTAGGATCCGTGAATAACCTTGCAATAAGACCAGTGCAGTTACTCGTATTAATAAATAAATAAATAAAAGAAGTCCATATGATGATATTAGGAGAATAGTCCAGAGACTATGAAAACATTTTTGACCAAAGCAAAGGTAACTATGATGCTAAAGAAATGACCAAATGCATCTACAATGTCCTAAGGATGACCAATAATTTGTGATTGTTTCTTGAAATGGCCAGAGTGGATATTTTATGGAACTTAATGAAAGCCCCATTTTTATATAAAATGGTGAAGTTTGTTTTCTTTTCAAATAGCTAACATAACCCTGATACTTTTGGATACCAATCTACCACTGACTTTTTCCTAAGGGAAAGATCTAAATTCCCCTTTCAATTGAGAAATGGCCTGAACATCCTAGCATATCGAAATGCTTCTGATCTTTCACGTGAATAAATTATTTAAAGTTTTCGTTGTACCTTCTGCTCTTTAAAACTTCAACTACAGTCCATCCAGATTCTTTCCGTTTCTACTTCTCAAACATTTCCCTACTAATAGTCATTCACAACATACACGAAATGGAGTCACTGCTGACTCGATATGCACTATAATCAGCTTGTCAACAAGAGACAGAACTGACTACCCATTAAAATTAGGAAGGATAGTTTCTTTTTGACAAATTGAGAAAATACTGAAGGCTAGAAGCTGCCATTTTCTATCCTGCAGAGAAGAGTGAACTACATCTTGATTGGTCTACCCGCTACGAGATTTGCATGGGAACTGCTAGAGGGCTGGCATATCTTCACGAGGAGTCGAGGCCTAGAATTGTTCACAGAGATGTAAAAGCTAGCAATATACTCCTTGATGCTGATCTCATTCCCAAAATCTCAGATTTTGGTTTGGCCAAGCTTTATGATGATACGAAGACCCACATTAGCACCAGAGTTGCAGGAACAATGTGAGCTTCCTTAACTTTGCTTTTTTAAATATCACAGACTATTAGAAACTTGTATTGAAGTAGTTGTTTGAAATCTTTCTGCATTGTAGTGGCTATTTGGCCCCAGAATATGCCATGCGCGGGCATTTGACAGAAAAAGCTGATGTATTTGGATTCGGAGTGGTGGCTCTCGAGATTCTTAGTGGAAGACTCAATTCAGATACAAGCCTAGATGAGGAGCAGATTTACCTCCTGGAATGGGTAAGTTACTGAGCATATATGCCAGACTGAGTAAACTAATGCACAGAGCCGTAGTTAATAAATCTATTATGTGTGTGCATCGTGTGCTTGTGTATTGCATGCATATATGTGTGTGTATATCTATATATGTGTAATGTCAAATGTATGTATGTATGCATGTCTAAATATCTACATTCATGTGTTACGCGCACGCTTATGTTTGTGTGTTGAAAGACAGATGTGGCCATGGCGTGCTGAAAATATACCCTGGCTCGCATCTACCTTCACTAACATCCACTTCCTAGTTCTTACCTCCTTTTTTATGTAAAAGAAGTTCGCATCCCTCTCTCTCTCTCTCTCTCAAAATATGGGTTTTGAACGTTTAAATCTACTCTACAATCTAAAATGAGGCTACAATTTGCCGCTTTGCAGGCATGGCATCTGCATGAGAACAATAGAGAGATAGAACTGGTGGATCAGAGGTTGACAGATTTTAACGAAGAACAAGCAACCCGAACTATCGGTGTGGCCCTCCTTTGTACGCAGGCTTCTCCTATTTTACGCCCATCCATGTCTCGCGTAGTGGCCATGTTAGCAGGAGATATAGAGGTGGCCACAGTTTCATCAAGGCCCAGTTATTTGACTGATTGGCATTTCAATGACATTAATAGCTTAGTTAGCCAGGATTATACTCCTTCCACAAGAGTCAATAATACACAGAGTGAGATGGACAGCACAACCTTTAATACAGACTCTTCACCCATGAATGCCAATCGCCCAATACCGCATGGGGGTATCGATGAAGGGAGGTGATGTATGATGTAAATGGAGCCTAAAAGATGATGTTTGTTTCATTGTTGGTTTTTATGGACTCTCTCTCTCTCTCTTTTAGAGGTTACTCACCAGCGCAGGAGATGCTCTCAATGATTACTTGCTAGCAAAGAAGATGGTTTAGTGACTCACTGAGATGTATATTCTATCTGAAGGTGAGCTTTGAGTTTTGTGCTGTGTTTTAATTGTTTGAATATTTCCTGTTGTACATTTTTGTATTATCAACTACGACTGAGCCTTCTCTATGTTTCTGGTTATTGGGGATAATTGCTTCATGTAATGTGTAGACGCAATCTAAATGGTGAAAGGCTCTGGGTTTTCGTTGTATTTATTGTATTGCTGTTTGTTTGTGGCTTTTGTATATCATCAAATTTTATTCATTATGCGGGGTTCAAACCTACACTTTGGTTTAAAGCAGCGTGTATGTGTGTATTTTGGAGAGAGAGAGAGGCTGCCCATGATTTATGGAACCTCCTTGCACCTTGTGCAATATAATGTATACATCAGGCCAGGGTTTTTTTTCTTATTTTTAAATAAAAAATAAAATAAAAGAATGAAAAAACAAGCTGATTCCATTATAGAGTTGGGAGTGGCTGTGATTCGATTCGGGCAGCTTTTGTTAAAGAACTAGGTGATTTTGTCAAGGAATCATTGATCCATTGGACTCTCTTTTTTTGTCAAATTTTCAACTAATTTCACGAAAATTTGAAAGACCTGATTGTTTTTTATCCTCAGATCCATGTAAAATAATTTTGAGCCAAAACCTTGAACCGCAGAACGCCAGAAGCTAGAAGTTCCATTTTTGGCACCTTTTTTTTATTTTCCAGATCCCCCTTTTATCTTTGATTTCTCATTGTTTCCGACTCATTTTCAGCAAAATGGGTCAAATTATTTATTTTTCATTGCTCGACAACCGATCAAAACAGTTATTGGATAAGATTTAGAGATCGAAAATTGGAATTTTTTAAAATTTGGTGTTTTTAAAAAGGAAAAAGATAAGGTTACATCTTGAATTAAAATGCATCTCAAAAATCCTTTGGAAAATGTTGTTTTGATGTTAGAAAACCCTTTAATTAATCATCTCGATATTGATATGCATAAACATGTAAAAAAATAAAAATTTTGAGTTCCAAAAGTAGTGCATCTCGCAAGACATTATCTAGACAGTACATTTAGATCTACTTAATTTTGACATTTTTGAAGTTTAAAAATTTATAATGAATTTTTTACACCAAACTTACATCTTGTGAAAAATTTTTGGAGGTACACCTTATTTGGATTGTTAAAGTTAAAGTTGGCAACCTTATACAAACCAAACCACACCCGAAAAGGAAAAAGTTTAAACCCTTTAAAAGTTTAAATACATTTTTAACTGAAAAATAGAAAATCACATTTATTTACTTATTTATTTCAATTTAAATGAGATTTTATTTAATTTTTTGAATTTTTATTTACTTGAGATTGTCCGATTGGGTGAACAGTCCAGCCAGTGGCCATTTTAATGGGCGGAGCTGACTTGTGGCCGCCACTCCATGCAAAGAGCCACTCAGAGAAAACAAATAAATACATAAACAACGAAATCAATTAATCCAAGACGTGTTGAATAGAATATTCAAATAAAATAATTCAATTCAATATTTCAATTCTATATTAGATTCTTTTACTATTTTTATTTTTAGATTTTTTATTTGAATTCAAAATATCAAAATATTAATAAATTAATATTTCTTAATATGTTGAATATCAATAGCTAGAGACATTTTAATCATTTCTTAACTGCAAAAGAACCATGATTAACACAGACGTGTAACCAGCAATCTTCACGCTTCCTTTCCTACGACAATGAAATGAGCAAATTAATTGAAAGATAAAACAAATATTCATGCCAAAACCCGATTTGCAGTCTCAAAAAACCACCAATTTCGTAGAGAAAAGATTCACCCCATACTTAAGAAAGTTGGGCCCGCGATTCATCCACATTATACAGCCCAACTGAATTTATAATTACTAATTGCTCCATAATTAGAAAGGCAACACTCAAGATGCACATTTGTGCCAGAATTTTAACAATCGATGTTCTTCAAAATAAATATAAAGACGAAAATAGTACATTCAAGCTCCAAAAACATAATGGATCATATCATGTTGCCTCCATCATCCAGAATGGATTGTCTTCTTGATGTTAAAACACAAAATCTTCTTCATCGCTTTCATTGCCTTCAACTGAGACATATTCATTTGTTTTATGGGTCAAGTAATAACAAGGGGAAAGAGGGATTTACAACATCGGGTTCTAACGCTGGAAGTTGATGGAGTACGATCCAGTGTTTGGATCTTTAACAGCTTTGAAATTGTCCACGCTCATGCCGAAACGGCCCAATATCGAATTTCCAAGGTCTTTCAATTTACCTGCAGTTACTTCAGCAAAAATCAAGCACTGAAATTCACAGAAGGCATAAAAGAATTTGTAAACTTTTCTTTTAAGAGAAGTAACTTTCATGGAATGTTTGGTGAGAGTGTGCTCCTAAAACATAACAAAGGCCCTTTTGGCCATTTTTCAATAATTAAATCATTCAACGCAAAATGAAAATGGGAATGCCTCCACTGCTGCAATAACCATTTTGTCAATGCAACATTGAACAAACGATTACGCTTCCTTGTCCAAAAACTATGTGAAAATTTTTAATCTTCCCTCAGTGTCAAAAAACTCGTATGGTCAATGTTGCATGCCTAGGTAAGATTTAGATTTTACAGATAACTTGCTCCCCGGTCTGACCTCTCCATGTTACCTGTGTCCCCGGCGCTCTCTTCTCCTCCCCCATCCCCGGACCCTGCTGCCACCCCTGGTACCCCGCTGTCACCCTCGGCTCACCCAACCCCCTCCCTTCCCCTGTTGGTGTCTCTGCCCGCTCCCACCCTATCCCCTTCTGTTCTTTCCTCTAACCCCGTGCTTCCAACCTTCCCTTGACCTCCTCAACCCCTGAACCTTACCCTGATTTACCCTTGGACCTGCACTCCTCGTACCCACCTAATCCATCACTCTCCCCTTATGCTGATAACTCTTGTTGGGCCTCTGCGGCTCCCTCTCCGGCTGGCAGGTCCCAGACTCCAACACCCCGCCCTCTTCTATTGACTCGGCTTTCGTCGAAGGTATTGATCGTGGACATGGAGACTTCTTGGAACTTCTCAGGGTAATGGGCTTTCCTCCTAAAGCCCCGACGACCCTTTCCACCGTTTCATCAAGGCCGATGCTCAAAGTCGCCTCAAGGTAAGAATCAAGGGATGGAGGGAGGTTCTTAACCTTTACTCCAGTATTAACTATGACAATAGGGCCCCCTCTGGACCACCCACTCAAGTCATTGTGCTAGTTCCCACCATCGGCCCCCTTTGTAGGAGGTCTCCAAGACTGGCAGTCTGTCCCAACCCCCCTGTCTCCTCATGAAGCTCATCTCATAAAATGTCAAGGGTTTGGGCCAACTGCCTAAAGGAAACGCTGCCAGGGATCTGTGTACCAAACACGGCCCGTCTATCCTTACGCTCACTGAAACCAAAATGCCGGACCCCTCCTTGCAACTTATCCGTCAGGTCTGGGGACGAAGACCTTGTCAGTGGCTATCCCAGGCTGCTTTAGGAGCTTTAGGGGGCATCTGGTTGATCTGGAATCCATCAGAGCATTCCCTTCAGTCCTCCCTTATTGGAAACTTTTCTGTCACCGCCATCCTAGTTAGACTTACGGACGGCCTCCCCTGGAAATTCACAGCAGTCTATGGTACGAACTCGACTGCTCTCAGAACTGCTTTTTGGGAAGAACTTGACCGTGTAGCTTCTCTCCCACACCCCATTTGGTGTTTGGGAGGGGACGTCAACATTACCAGATGGTCGTTTGAAAAGAATTCTAACCCCAATTTCTCTGCAGGCATGGCAGACTTCGAAGATTTCATCTCCAGAAATGATCTCCTGGATATTCCCCTCGAAGGGAATCTCTTCACCTGGTCGGACCATTCTGCTCAGCCAACCCTTTCCAAACTAGACAGGTTCTTGCCGTCCCGGCCCTGGGATGAATCCTTCCCAAGTTCGAACTCGTTGGCCCTACCAAAACCTACATCGGACCACTGCCCAATCCTTCTGGATACCCAACCGGTCCTGAGAGGGCCTAAACCTTTCAGGGTCAAAATGTTTTAGTTGGAAGACCCTTCTCTTGCATCCCTCATTCCCCTCTGGTGGCATTCGTATGCCCCTTTTGTCTTGGGAAGGATTCAACACCTTAAAAAATCTCTTAAAGATTGACGCAGGACCATTCCTGGGAACTTTTCCCTCTTGAAAGCTTCACTGAGCATGATAGCTTAGAGGAAACCAGATCCCTATCCCCCGCTGAAATCAACCTCAGATCTCAACACAAGCTGGAATATTTTTCCACCCTTAAGAAAGAAGAAATCTTCTAGTTCCAGAGGTCCAGGGTGAAATGGCTTCGCCTGGGAAACCACAACACTGGCTTCTTTCATCGGATTGCTGATTGCCGGCGTGTCAGGATAACTCTATATCCTCCTCAAAGTTGGAAACTCCATCCTGGTTCAGCCAGACCAAGTGGAAGCAACGATTCTATCTTTTTACTGAGACCTCTACTCGGCACCCTTAAACCCTAGACCGAGAAAGGGGGACCTACAATTCCACTCACTTCCTCTCGAATGGACTACTTGGTTGGAACGCCCTTTCTTTGAACCAGAAATCTTGAAAGCTATCTCCGACCTTGGCAAGGATAAAGCGCTAGGGCCAGATGGCTTTCCCCTAGCCCCATTCAAGGCCTTTTGAGAGACTTTCACGACGGACTTCCTTAACTTTTTTGAAGAATTTCACCATATGGGCATCCTGCACAAAGCAATGAATGAGACATTCATTGCTCTGGTCCCGAAGATTGAAAGAAGTGCTACAATTGGTCATCTCCCTCTCCCAAAGTGCCTTTATTAAGGATTGACAGATTCGTGTAATGGTAGCACATGAGTGCCTTCATTCCCGTCACTTACAAAAAAAACTTGGCCTCATCTTCAAGATTGGTTGGGAGAAGGTCTACGACCATGTAGATTGGTCACTTTTGGATGAAACAATGGGTAGAATGGGGTTTGGGGACCATTGGAGGAGGTGGATGAGGGGTTGCTATTCAAACCCCCACTTTTCCATTTTGATCAACGGCTCGCCTAAAGGTTTCTTCCCCTCTTCTAGGGGTCTTCGCCAAGGAGACCCTTTGTCCCCTTTTCTATTCTCCATTGTAGCCGAAGTTTTCAGCCAATCAATCTCCCGTTTATACCAGGCGGACTTATTGCATGGGTTCAATAGCAGTTCAAGGGGACCCTCGGTCTCCCACTTGCAATACGCTGATGACACTCTGGTGTTCATTGATTCCACCTTTGAGGATGTCGAATGCCTCTGTTTAATCCTCAGGTGTTTTGAGTTCGCTACTAGATTCAAAGTGAATATGGAAAAGTCCACAATGATATGGGTCTCTCTCACCCCCGACGAAACAAGAGCTTTGATTCCAGATTGGCAATGTAAAGTGGATCCCAACCAGCTATTTGGGGATGCCTCTGGGCATATGTAAACCAAAGAAGAGACAGTGGTCAAATGTTATTGACAAAGTTTGACCGTCGGCTAGCTGGTTGGAAGGGGAGGTTCCTGTCCTTTGCAGGAAGAACCACCCTCATAAAGGCAACGCTATCCAACAGCCTCGTCTATCTCATGTCCCTCTTTCATATGCCTGCAGTAGTTGCCAATCGGACTTTCCTCTGGTCAAGGGAGCCCGAGTAAAAAAAGTTCCATCTTGTTGCCTGGGACAGAGTTTGCCTACCTAAAACATCAGGGAGGGCTAGGGATTCGCTCTATAAGAAAACATAATCCGGCTTTGTTGGGAAAATGGTGGTGGCATTTGGCGAATAATTCAAATCTGCGCTGGTAAGAAGTGTTTCGCCGCAAGTATAGAATCCTAGCGTAAGCATGGCTACCAGAGGGGAGGTCCTCAAGTAGATCTTCGGGAGCCTGGAAAGCTACCCTCTCGGTCCTCTCTAAATTTAAACAATTCATCTGGCTCCACCCAAGGCCGGCAGCAAGGTTCGATTCTGGTCTGACCCTGGTTAGGCAACACACCCCTTAGGGATTGTTACCCCTCTTTGTTCTTGTTCTTCCTCTTGGGTATCGGAAGAACTACCAGCTGCCGGTAATCGTAGGGTTTGGAACCCCTCTTTTAGACGCCCTTTCTCTGATGCTGAACTCCTGGACTTTATTTCCCTCTCAGCCTTGCTTCATGATACCTTCCTCGCATTCTCCAGATCAAATAGGATCATTTGGACCCCAGATGCATCGGGTTCCTTCTCAGTCTCATCGTTCTACAAAAGGCTACTCCAACCCCCTTCTCGCTGGTGTCCAACGTTTGGTCCTCGATAGCACCCCCCGAAAGTGCAAGCTTTCAATTGGATAGCTTGCTCTGAAAGTGCGCTAACAGTGGACCAGCTTAAGCGTAGGGCACTATCCCGAATCGTTGTGTTCTATGCCTCAGTGAAGAATAGAACCATCCTCACCTCGTCATTCACTATGACTTAGCTTACAACCTGTGGAGTAGGCTTTTGAGCCTTTTTCGCTTGTCTTGGGTTATGCCCACTTCCATCACTGGCCCTTTCAACTTAGCCGACGACTTCCCCTGGCCCAAAGTTGGTAGTATCCTTTGGAAGGCCTCCATAGAGGCCACGATATGGGTCCTGTGGACGGAAAGGAACGCAAGAATCTTTTGTGGACTCTATAGTGAAACCACTGCTTTGTTTTCACAAGATCCACACTTTAGTGACCTTCTGGGCCACTAATCACAATGTCTTTAAGGATCTCTCCTCCTCTTTGTTCTTCTCGAACTGGCAGCAAGTCCTCCGGCTCCTACACCGTCGCCCCACTTGACATGGGGGTTGGTCCCCTCCTCCGCCTAGTGCTATTAAGTTCAATTTCGATGGATGTTCCCTTGGGAATCCTGGCCCATCCGGGGTAGGGGGGTGTTCAGAGATCACCAAGGGAATACTCTGGCATCTTTCTCCAAACACATCGGTCAAGCTGATTCACAGCTCGCTGAATCTCTGGCTTTGCTCACATATCTCAAGCTTTCGATCTTGAGTGGGGCCAACCCCTGCTGGTAGAAGGGGACGCACGCAAAATAGTTTCTTGGGCTGCTGGTCTACTTACCCCTCCCTGGTACCTCGCTCCTATTTTTTATGAGATCTCTCACCTTTGTAGGTCTACAGTCTTCTCATGAACGCATATTTGGAGGGATTCAAATGGCTTCGTGGACCACCTAGCTAAGGAGGAGCGATCGCACTTGTCGCGGCCACTTTTTAGTTCTCGGCCTCCTTATTTCCTAGACATGACTTCTTTTTGCCTTTTGAGATTGTATTTGCAACACCAGTTACTGCCTGCTTTTGTACATCGGTGTTGAGGCCTCTGTTTGTGTGTTAAGGCTCTATTACTAGACCCCATTTTTTGTACAGGACCTCTTCTCAGAGGTTACCCCATTTTTGGTTAAGAGGCCCGGCTTGTGGGCTCTCTCCTTGAAACCCTGTCTCCCTTCTCCCTTCTCCCTCTTAATTCAATGTTAACTTAAACAAAAAAAACAAAAATCTTTATTGATAAATAAAGTTATGTGTGCGATTATAAAGACTTATTCATGCATAAAACAATTCTAATATATGGAAGAGAATTATCAAGATCAGCACAAAAATATTCCCTACACAACTTAAGAAATATCAAAAAATCCTCTTATTCATGCGGTACCTTCTCCATTCACTGGCAGCACCCAATGAAAATAGTTAAATTTGTTAAGTATGATAAGTTGGTGGGAACTTTACAAGGCTGGTTTGGTAGGACATGAGCCACCCACATGGGATCATGGGAATGTGTAACACAGTGCCTAAAGATTGCTTCATGCACGATGGACAGCTCTTTCAAAGAAACTCAGAACTGATAAGCAATGTGAGATAATGGAGGTAAACCACTTGATCAGGGAAGCCGTTATGTTGACTGATAGATCAGCTAATTTGGATATGGGTAGGAATGGATTAGCTCCATTCCATTCAGAGTAAACCTCTACTGAGCCAAAATCGTTTCTTTGAGAGTTGAGAGTTGAGCAATTTAGGAGTTGAATCATACAACTAAGGAGCTGAGAGATGCCCCAACGGCTTCAATTGTATGGATGATGTTGTAACCTAAGATCAGCAACTCACTAATCTTCAATTTCAAGATCCTAAACACATTTGGAGAACACTTCAAATTCAAATAAGAATAAGTACTACAACTTCAGCAAACAAAAGGTAATCATCCAAAAATCTAGATAAGCATTCTGTAAATTAATCATCCAACCAAATCTAAAACTACGTTAGGACCTAGAGAGAGGAAGGGGGTGTATAATAACTTAAAATTAATTCCAGAAGGTTTACACAACTAGTTCTTAGGTGTAGAAGTTAATGGCGGGTAGAAAGTAGGGTTCTAACTTGGAAACAGCAGGATCACTGTCTACAAGTGTCTCAATTGACTAGTACGTAGAACAAAATGCCAGTACCGCTAGACACAATTTATTTTTTTATAAGTAAATATTGTATTTATATAGTATAGTATTCCATTTTATAACATTACTTAAGTGGTTGGTGAGATGGTAGACCATATGGTGGTGTTTTTTGATGCAAGGTGGTGAGAATTCAAATCTCACTGTAAGCATAATTTTTACAACTAATAAAATATTATGTTAAGTATATATTATTTAAGTTGCCCCTTCATTTAAATTCAACAACATATGGAGACATGGTAGCATGTGACGGTGTGGAACAGTTAGAGACGCATTCCATTCACCGTGAGTATAATACACCTTTTTATTGCTAAAGAATAAAGAACAGAGAGAGAGAAAGAGAGCATTGCAAGCTATGAGATTCGAACCATGGACCTGCCAAAGGCAAAATACAAGCTCTCCCAGGTGGAAACCTAGAATTATATGTCAAAAGTTGCACCACACTTTCAATTAAAGTATCTATACTGTACCAGAAAAATAACGACATCAGCGGACACCTACATGTCGGGGCCGTGTCTTTAAGTGTCGACACCTAACGCCATCCTCTGGCATATCAAGGTAACACTGGTTTTGGTTAATTATGAGGACCTATGGATTATTTCTTTAAGGTTTTGATAGATTCTTCAAATGGGATGTGTAGAACCAGAAAATAACAAGGAAAAGGGAGATAGAAAATGGGGAAAAAGAAATAGAGGAAGAGGACAAAAAAAAAAGGGAAACAAAATGGAAAAAGTAAAAAGAAAACAATTGGTTAAAAGGGGAAAAAAATGAACGAAAGAAGGAATAAGAATGGAAAGAAAAAGGAATTTAGGAAAAGAAAATGGAAGAAAGGAGACAAAGAAATGGAGGAGAAAGAAGAGAAGAAGAAATTAAAGAACAACTTGGAAGGGACGGACCTGGAGAGGTGCTAGCCAACCTTCTATATGGCCTTCAATCAAAGAAGGCAGGAAGCCCTTTCTAGTTTCTTTTTTCTTGTTGGCTCTTAAAGTTCTAAAAAATAAACAAGGGCTTGACATTCCTGCATGGCCTTTTTGTACAAATTGTCTTAAACATAAATACATAATGACTTAAAATACCCCTAGTCAAAATAAAATAATAAAAGGAATAAACTACCCTTGAATTCTCTAAAACTTTTTTCTCTCTATAATTAATTCTCTACGACTTCAAAAGGCATAAATACCCTTAGTTTCACTCTCCCACAAAATTATCAATATAAAACCCTAATTCCTCTCATGTTTTCCCTCAAAAATGTAAATAAGAAAACAATTTTTCCCAATGGAAGACCAGGATGTCCTCATTACATGTGGAAATGAGATTTACTGTGATCCTTAAGGGATTTGCAGAAAGTTAAAGAAGGATTATAGGGGTGATTTGAGATAGAAGTGACAGATCTAATAATCGAGTACTTGCACCCATGTCAAATATTCAAGGTAAGGCTCCTGAGTTCTGGATGATTAGATTACCCCAGCTAAAGAATATCAGGTCTTGAATAGTGAGCCCACATGCAACATCTCTTATTCAGCATCTTAAAGCTAATAAGAATCCCCAACCTTCTTATTTCTTTTGAATACATCCATAAGGAGAGTAGAACTATCAATATAAGGAAACAAATACATGACTCGAATATCTAACTCTTTGCAGATATCAAGCTCTAATGAGCAATTGTGTCAGGTGCAGGACCCCTGATATTTTGAAACACAGTCCCATCCAGGCCAAGAATTTCTTTGTTTCTTCAGAGAAACAAGAGAGCTTCTCGGTTGTTAGTTATTTGAAAAACCCAATTTGCACACAACTCACTGAAAGGTCATATGTCAAATATTTAATAGAAAGGTGGAGCACATAATCAAAGAAAATTCTTAATTGGTCATACCAATCATCTCTTCCTTCATCTTTTCTCTCTTTTCTGCAGCCAGTGGCTCTAAGCGTCCTATGGCTCTTCTAGATTGCTCATTGGCAGGATCAAGCTCCAAGATCCTCTTCCTATCTGAGGAAAATCAGAAATTTTACAACTGAAACAATAAGCAAAAGAAAAAAGGTCTTAAATGAAATGTACATGATTTCATGTCAATATACTTTGTGAGAACTTGCCCATAATTCTCAATACCTGCAATAGCCTCTTCAAAGTTCTCAAGTTTTTCATTGGCCTCTGCTCTCCTGAGCAAAGCTTTCACATAAGTAGGATTCAGCTTCAATGCTTCCGTGCATTCTTTTACTGTCTCTGTATCTCTTCCCTGAAAGTATTTATAGCAGTTCAAAATTATAATTGCTAAAACATTGAAATAATTAAAGGACACAACTGATCAGAAACTTAATGTCCACTAATGATAGTAAAATACCACAGAGAGAGAGAGATTGCTTGAGAAGAATTGGTCTAGCAAAGATTCTTGTGGAAGTGTGATAATGCACAAAGGATACATATACTGAATCAAGATGACCTCAACAGATGTGCCATTTCCAAGTTAATCTAAACAACCTTATACTGGACCATGACCTTAATTGAGGGTTGGGCAATAACAGGTTATGAGCTTCTAGTGAATCTACAATATCACAGTGACCTTTCGAACTTCCAGTAAGATTGTATCAAAGTCTTAATCCTCCCCACTCCATATTTCCTCCATCCACTTGATTACCTGATACAATAACTCCCCTAGTCAGGGATTGCCACTTGCTTTGAATGCAACCAATTGGATAGCCTTGTTCAGAAGAAGCATTATATATATTCAATGCCAGCACCAGTTCAGCCTTCTACATGCTGATTCTATACTGTATTGATGGCATTCAACAAGAAGCATGAACATTTCTAAATTCACATACTTCCATGATGCTCAACCTCATAGTCCTAGTAATTACAACTGGATCACCTCAAACATAATTGGTGAATTCGCAAAATATAAGGTATCAGTTAACAATTTTGTTGTGAACACAGTTGGCAAGCTAGGATGCGGTTAGGGTGGCAAATTGGACTTTAGTGGCTCATCAGAAAATTGACAAGGCATGGTGCAATTTCTAGTGGAAAGGCAAAGAGATGTAGAGATTCCCCCAATGGTGCTGAACTCAATGAAAGAAGTCGTGTTCTAGCAAACTGCTATATTATTCGGAGGTATTGCCTTTTAAGGCTGTTCGAGTATAATATTGATATTGATAAACAAAAAAAATTTGGACAATTGGATGAGAGATTGAGGAAAATGGAGAGATTGATGACGATGTTGCACATAGAATTAGCGCTTCGAAAATGTGAAACCGGAATTCTATGTACTTGTTGCATACCTATGAAGTTGAAAGGCAAGTTCTATAGGACAGCTGTGAGAACAACTTTGCTCTATGGAGCAGAATGTTTAGGCGGTCAAAAAACAATATACCCATAGAATGAGTGTATCAGAGATGAAGATGTTGAGATGGATGAATGGCAAGACAAGAAAGGATATAATTTGAAATGAATACATTCGGGAAAATTTAGGTGTGACACCAATAGGTGATAAGATGTATGACCATAGACTTAGGTGGGTTGGCCATGTGTGGCGCAGACCCAATACAACTCCTGTAAGAAAGGGCGAATTAGTTCAACTGGAACGCTCAAAAAAGGAAAAAGGTAGGCCCAAAAGGATATGGTTGGAAGTAGTGAGAAAAGATATAAGGACCTATGACCTCACTGAGGGTATGACTCTTAATAGAATAGAATGACGGACCAGGATTCGTGTAGCCGGCCCTATTAGTTGGGAAAAGGCTTTGACGATGATGATCGATGCGAGGATGATGATTGAAGATGCATCAAGGCGAGCAACATCTCAATTTTTTCCCCTTTTTGATTGATACTGAAATCATAAAACAAAACGTTTTTTTAAAATGACAATTCAAACAGATTGTTATGGGAAAGAGAGCAAAAATTAAGGTAGCATAAAACCATCAGGTTTGCCTCTCTAAGATATTTGTATCAAGCTTTCCTCTCAATTCAGAAAAAGTATCAAGCTTGCTTCCCCAAGAATGTGCCTAAAGCCAACAAAATAAAATAACAACAACAAAATTCAAATGGGTTATCTATTTCAGGGTACAATCACGGAATTGCATCATTTCAAAAAGGAAATTCTCATGGAATTAGGGACTCCCCTTTGAGCCATCCAACAAGTTAGAATAACATCAGTCTAAAAGGCAGTAAGGGCAGAGGACTTATTGCAAGATTGGATAAGCCGAGGAGCGGCACACCCAAAGGTGTTAATGCTAAATTTAATTGGGGGAGGAGAACAGATTTTAGAGCATATAGGCCATAGAAGAATAGCAAATTGAAAGTTCAAGAAACAAGTTCAGTTTACATATCAAACTACAACACCAAAGTTTAACACAATGAAAAGTTGGAGGAAATTATAGCATTACAAATGAGATTGAGCTCCTGGTAACATAACATTCTTCTGACTCCAAATTCACTTACTGATTTTCAAGTAAACAGATAACACAAGCATCCCCAAATGAAGCAGCACCCTTAAGAAATTTTTTGGGGGCTTTAACTACACAAGATTCTCAACACATTCCCCACCAACTCTTTCACAATGATATGTACAAAAATATGTTCTCACCTAAAAAACTTAAGGCCATGTTTGTTTGTGGAAGAGGGGGGGTGCCAAAGCCCCCTCATGCTTGACATGGAAGGGATGACTTCCACAAATCAACGTCAAAAGACGTTGAGCATGGAATATCATTCTTCCTAAAATCAGCTTCCATGAGGCACAAACAAATATGGAAGCCGATTAAAGTGGCACTTGGGTAGTGGAAGACCAAAAGTTTCACCAAATCAAACACGCCCTAAAAGAACTTGAGTACCAATAGAAAAAGAATAGCGACAGTCACAATAACAAAAACAAAGAAGCAGAAAATAGACAAAATCTACATATATAGCAGGCTCCACTCAACCTACCCAGCAATTATTCATTGAGGGATGCATTCTAATGTTCATAACAAAGACAAAAGAAGAAAGAAATTGCTTTTTGAGGAAGAGCCTTTGACAGCTTAACCAAGAAAAGTGTTCAAATTCAACAAGCAGGTAAGCCAAGAAATTAAATATAAATAGGGTATACCAATTTTGAAAAGCAGACAGCTCGGTTAGCATGACACATGGAACGAATCTCGGATGATAAAGGCGAATCTGGGCAAAGTTCCAAAGCAAGCGCATATTGTGTCAATGCCTCGTCATAATTTCCACCGCCAAACAGTTTATTGCCCTCACTTTTTGAATCGTTAGCTTGAGCTATCGCTCTCTGCTTCAAGAAAATAATAACCAAAAACATATTAGAAATCCGCCACCAAAGATCACATCACATGACACTTCTCGCTTGCAAACCAATCTGACTTCAAACCATTTCCTGTTTTTTTGGATGGGTGAGGTCGTAAATCAAAACAATCAAACCTTCAGTGATAAGATTAAAAAAAAGCAAATAAAAAATAAAGCTAAGATCCAAGGTTTGAATCCCAAAGTCGAACCAAAATAAAGAGACAATTCTTTGCTATGTTGTAATTTTGCCAATATTTCACATTCTTAATTTTATTTTCCATCTTTTTTCTTCCCTCTATAAAACGCTGCGTATGTATCTCTTCGTAGCTGCTCGTGTATGATCATTCACCTCATTCAGTAATCATCAAATTTGCTTTTTTTTTTTCTTATAGGTGATCGAATGTGAAAAATTACAGATCAAAATTTGAAAGATCCAACTGAAATAAAGGAAAACAAATTTACAGAGATACTGAAACCACCTATTGGCGTTTCACAATCAACTTCTGAATCAGTTCTTATCAGCTAGCGATAGGGAAATATTCAGTGCGGAAAGAATTTCTCAATCGAATCAAGTCATTAACCAGAAAGAAGAAAAATAACTATTGATTCTAGAGAGCAGAAATGAGAATAAGAGAGAGAGAGAGTACAACTACTATCTCTAGAGAGATGAAATGGGTATTATAGAGAGAGGGAAAGGCACCTGTATTTGCTGTTCATCTGTCAATGCATCCTCATAGGAATGAGCGTTTTCATCGCCTTCTTCTCCTTCGCTTGCAGTCTCGAACCCTTCACCTTCTCTGGTTTGATGATTCTCCTCTGAGAGAGATGATGAAGGGGCCTCTTCGACCCTGCTACCATTCTCCTGAAAGTTTTTCTTTTGCTTCTCGTCTCCATGGCCGCTAGCTGGTTCGATGGTCACCATCTCGCGCTGATTCAATTCCTCTCTCTCTAGAACGGAAACAATGAGAAATTCTCTCACTTAATATTCCCCACCTCTCTCTCTCTGGACGAACAAATAAAGTGAGCCTCTCTTTCTCTCTAAAATCAAACTATAAACTGCTTCTGTGGGGAAAAGAGAGAGAGAGAGAGAGAGGGATATGCTTCTAGTTAGGGGCATAAATATCCTCTCAAGAAAGGAATAAAAGTCGGTCAATAAGTTCGAGATTTACATCCGTGGTGTATGGTATTAAACAAGGGAATTTATAGTTAGGACCCCTAAAAGTTTTTTACTTATTTATCAAAAGGTTAAAATAAGGCGATTTTTTATGAAAAAATAAAGCCTCACCTCAAAATTAAATAAAAAATATAGTTCTAGTATTAAAATATCTTAAAACAATTATTTAGATCTTGATTATTATGGTCGTAAAAAAATTTAAGATTTCGAGCTCTAAAAATAATATATATTGTAAGACATTATTTAGATGGTTAATTCTCCAGTGTTCATGAATCTACAAGATTTATTTTCTTTTTGCGAATAAGGTCCATAGTTATCTTTTTCACTCTTCATAAAAGAGCAATAGCCGAGCATGAACTACCTCTTTCTTCTTTTTCTTTTCTTTCTAAACAATAAAGTCCATAATTATCTTTTTCGCTCTTCTTATGATAGTAATGGCCTAGCATGAACTACCTCTTCTTTTCTAAAAGAGGTAAAAACATCACACAAAATAGGGTAATAGGAACCCACAGGTATTTTTCTTTCATTATTAACTTGTTTTTTTTCTTGGAGTTTTTCTATCATTAACTTTTTTCTTTTCTTTTTTTGGGGTAATTATGTTAACAACTTGTTTGTATTGATAAGCTTGGTAATCCTAGTTTCTTAATTTTGATCTCAAATCCATATGAGAGATGGACTATTTTCCAAGGAGAGTACAAAATATGCTCCCACCTGAGCATAGTGTATATCTACTCCCTTGTTTAGAAGACCTTCAAGGGGGGGAAAAAAATGAATTTTGAGTTTTCTATTACTTCGGTCTTATGTTTTAAAAATTGGGCAGTCCTTATTCAATTTTGAGATCTTATTTTTTCAAGTATGTAGAGTGTGCAATTAGGATTTTTTTTTATTGAAATTAATCTATGGGTTAAGGAGGTGAGATCCCAAAAATTTGGGGTCCTAAAATCAATTTTTTTATAGGAGTAAATAGACAGTATACTCACGTAGGAGCATCATATCTTTTGGAGACTATATTCAAGTTTAAAAATGTTATTTCTTCTTTTTCTTTCTCTTTCTTTTCTTCTTCTTTCTTTTTCTTCTATTTATTTATTATTATTTTTATTTTTTTATTTTTATTTTTGAAATTGGTCGTTAAGTTGAAGAGGATACATCTCCAAAATAAGGTCACAAAAATGCTCCTATATGGATTTTTATATCAAGGAGTAAATGAGTTGTGTGCTCTCATCAAAGCACTAATTATTTGGGGGCTAAATCATTTGATAAGCATTACAATTTGGGGTAAAATTATTGCATCTTGCTCGTGGCACAAGAACAGAAGCGAAGGGCACTCCTTCACAGATAACATATCCACTCTTCCAAAGAGCTCATATTGGAGCCCAGTGCCAACAATAAAATAACTAATTTTAATTAATTTCTATATCTAAAACGAAAAAAAAAAAGGAAAAAATAAAACAAACAATATAAAATAGATCTTATGTTTAACTTAACGATCAGAAGGCTAAAGAATTACATATCTTATCCAACACCCAACATCCATAAAATAAAATAATAATAAATAAATAAATGAAAATTGAACATTCAAGACACTAGTTGGATTACGTGCATTACAAGTACAACAAAATTAAGATATTGGGTAAATACTTTTGTTAATATGCAATGAAGAGTGTATAGAAATATAATGACTAATCCCTTAATTAATCACATAAATATTACACATTTTCTATTATTACATAATAGCATTACTAATTTTGGACATATGATGATAATTAATTAGGTAATGTATGAAAACAAATAACATATACTAAATACATAAATAACAATTTCATAAGCACACATGATGCGTGATAGATATAAGGGGAATCTACATAAAGGATTTCTAATACCAATCTTCATGAATTTAACATGAAAACCATAACATCTTACACCAAAAAAACCTCATTGTTGTCCCGTGACCTTTTGGTTATGAGCCATAACGCCCGGTTGTATTGTTCATTACTCTTACTTCAAAGAGAATATCCTCAAAATAAGATATGAGACCAGGTTGTATTGTTTATTACTTACTTTTACTTCAAAAAGAACATCCTCAAAATAATATTTTGAGCTAATTAATTCAAAGCAGGTGTTTATGAAGTTTAAATAGAATAATTATATACCTTAGGAAAGGCTAGGTTTCTCTAGTGTGATACTGCTCTAATCCTTATTTTAACCTTGTTCTACAATATACATGATTTATAAAATTTAAAAATAAATAATAGATAAATACAACAACTTACTTTTAAAGATTAATGTGTTCGTCGATATTCGGGAAGAATAATACCTGAAAAATTATGGAGTTATTTTTTTTCCAATCAAGAATAAAAGTTTGTACCAATAATTACAAAATAAATCTAAACTGTGAAATTGAAACTAAATAAAAAACCATAAAACTAAACTGAAACCACTGAAGGTTAACCAAGAGAGAAATGTAACTAAAAACATAGGGATGAGAGAAGGTAAACCAAGGGAGAATGTACCTGAAAATTGGGGGAAGAGAGATTGTGGGAACTAAGAATTTGGTCAACAAATTCTTATAGGTATTGGGAAAGAGAGAGGAGATAATCTTGTATTCTCAGTTTCACAGAACGGGGTTAGAGAGAGACAGACGTTCTCTTGAGAGAGCTCTTCCATTTAGGTAATGCTTTATTTTGAAATTTTATTCTATAATTTTTTTAGTTTTTTTTTTTTGTAATGATATCATTCTTTTCTTGTTACTTCATCTTCTTGTTTATTCTTAGAGATGGATTTCCTATCATTCACTGCGTCGTCTTTTAAATTCTTGGATTTTTGACATTACAAAAAAAACTTAGCTGCTTAATAGTTCGTCATCTTTTAACACAATCAATAAAAAAATACTACCTTTATTATTATTATTATTATTATTATTATTATTATTATTATTATTATTATTATTATTATTATTATTATTATTATTATTATTATTATTACTACTACTACTGTTTAATCAATTTTGAATGTTCTACTTTAGCGTTGTATGTTTTTTTTATTCAATTTATTTTTGTTTTAAAGTGTCTTTCTTGTCTCTCTCAAGTCATGTATTTACAAGTTCAGATTTCTTTATTTCTTTGATTTATTTTGTTTGATTATTCAATCTTCTTCTTTCTACACATCAGTTATATTTTTCATTCTTGAGAGCAATTCCTTCTTTAGTTAATTCTTCAGTTATGGTGGTTTGCTAATTCTTAGCTTTTGTGTTTGTCTAAATTCTATTTTTATTTTATTTTGTTATTTAATTTCCATGTGAGCGATTTCTTTGACTGCACTCTCTATTCTCTTAGAGCTCCACTCAAATCACCATCCATCATCAAACATGGATGGTGGATATGAACTGCAGTTTCAATTGAATGTCATTTGACCATTAATGCAATGGTTTATCTACAACATTTGTGATCGAGATCGACGGTGGAGGGCCCCCACAAATATGTAGTAATCCAATTAGGATTATTCCCCATCTTTAATAATCTTGATTTAAGGAGGATTATGCCCACTAAATTACATATTTATGAGGTTATACTTTTATATATATATATATATATATCATGTCTCTATGCTTTATTCCTACATTTACTTATTAATTTTTGGTAAGAGTATTCTCTTCTCAAGATTGAAAACTCGTTTGAAACGACCTTTCGATTATTTATTTTCAGGTTGTTTCATCTCCCTCTCCATCACTGCAAGTTTCATCTCCCCTTCTCTGTGTAACTGCAACTTCTTCAAATCTTGCAATTAGTTTCCACAGAAATACTGTTTTTAATTTTTCATTGGCTGGGGATCCGTTCGTCTTTCACTTCAAAAACCCAGGCCATCAGCGTGAAAATGTGACCCTCATTCTAAGCATCAGAATGACGATGCGAGATCCGCTTATCAGGCCATTACCCAACAGCTCTACGTTTCGCATGGCAGCCTCCTCCACCGAAGAACTACGAACCCTCGGAAATGCATTCCTCGTCATTCATGGGCAGTTGCGAAGGCTCATGGACATGGTACCCTTAGGTATCATTGACAATCTCATTGCAATTCAAGCAATGGACCTGGCCAGCTCCCTCCGTCCGTTGGGCTCAAGTCTAGTGGCGAACTTCCGCGTGGATATTGTTGAAGAAAGCATCAATGGTGAAGGACTTTGTCAGGAAGATATCAATGGAGAGCCTGAAGTTGTTGAAGGTAAATACAGAGATGAGACTCAGCTTCTTAGACGCATCGAGGCCATCACACTGGAGGATGATCCTTCAAGGCCACCTGCGAGGTCTGCAGTAGAAGCTAATCGAGGCCGGCTGCGAGGTCTGCAGTAGAGAGGGTGAATCTTAGGGTGCAAGAAGAGGTTGTTCGCAATGTGTGCACATCAGATATCGATGGTGATGCACACAATTGAACCACTATTGTCTAGTGTGTCGTTATCAATTGCTTCCGTACTAAACAACCTTAAACCCTAAACTCTAAACCCTGTGATCAGAAATCAATGGTGATGTACAAAATTGGGCCACTATTGTCTAGTGTATCAGTAGCAATTGCATACAGAACAAACCTAAACCCTAAACTCTAAACCCTACATCAAGAATCGATGGTGATGCACAGAATTGAGCCACTATTGTCTAGTGTATCTGTACCAATTGGGTAAAAAAAAACCCTAAATCCTAAACCTCAACGCCACAATAGAACCTAACCCTAAGCTCTAAACCCTACATTAGAAATCAATGGTGATCCACAGAATTGAGCCGCTATTGTCTAGTGTGTCTGTACCACTTGGGTACGGAAAAACCCTAAACCCTAAACCTCAATGTCACAGTAGATATGTTTGTGCAGTCCGTCTTTTGCTATTTAAAAATTAAATAGTACCATTCATTAAAGGGCTTAATTGTTGATTACAATCTTTTGCTATGTCTTGTGTTTTTTTTTTATAAATTAAATAGTACCATTCTTTAAAGGGCTTAATTGTTGATTACACTTTTTTATTGCTATCCATCTTCTTGAATTTGGTTCTTCATTTGTTTATTTATTTTTCTTTATTTGCTATTTGGCTACTACTTTCGTTATCAACGAAACAAGTTTAGTTGGGAATGTTTCGAATTTTCTTAAGGGTCTGGTGTCTCTAAGGCCGAGGCTCTAAACCATCAAAGTAGGGTGCACATTTAAATAGTATCGAAAGACGATCAATCGTTGATTGAATGAAAGGAACCCAAATGAAATGAGAACGGTTAATGGTTACATATATATGAAAGTAGAAATAAGTTCTTTTTTTTTTTTTGTCGCATGTCGCAAACAGAAAACAATTGTTATTCAAATTATGACATGAATGGGACAAATGGGGATCTTAAAAAAAAGACTTTTTAGGATTTTTCCTTTTTGTTTGCTTTTAGAATTCTGTAATATTGTACATTTCTTTTGTTTTAATACTAGAAATCTTTGTGATGGCCCGATAATTTATTTTCATGTCTAATTATAAAATTTAAAGTTTAAAAAATAGCTCGAGATCTATAAACACTTAAAAATTTGACGGTCCAAAAATACATTACAAGATTCACTATTTCTAAGACTTGAAATCCATTTTTTTTGTAATGTCCGTGCATCTTGAGGTTGAGATGATCAAGTTGAGGAATTTTGGGCATTGGAACAACCTCTGAATTTTTAAGGTGCGCCTTAATTGGATTGTTTAGAGCGTCGCAGTTATATAAGTAAGAATTTTGGGCATTGAAACAACCTCTTCTAAAGAATTTTTAAGATGCGCCCTAATTGGATTGTTTAGAGCCTCACACCTATATAAATAGGAATTTTGAGCATTGAAACAACCTCTTCTAATGATTTTTTGAGGTGCGCCCTAATTGGATTGTTTAGAGCCTCGCAATTACATAAGCTTTTTCCTTTTTTAATAGGACAATGGTGCAAGATATGTTAACTAGTTGGGTCTTCGTATATTGAAATCGTTCCTTGGTCCCGCAGGAGGACCAGTATGGGATATAACCTTTAGAATCCGGTGTCCAACATTAAAAAGAAAAAAAGACAATTCTAACAATTATGGCTATTTATTTTTTTTAATGAAATTTCCAAAAATTATAGCTTTTATTTTTTGAAAATTTGAAAAGGAAAAGTTATATTTGAAAATTTGAAAAGGAAAAGTTATATGAGTCAGGGGAGGCATGCGGTCTCTTGACCATCCAACATCCATCTTAAGATGAACATTGAGAAAAAGACACGCAAAATAAAAGGTACTAGATATTCAAAAAATTTATTTTTCAAATATATATATATATTACTTTTTTTAGATATTCAACACCACCGCTCCATGATGAACCCTTCAAAAAATTAAGTTCAAAATCCATCTCTAAGATGGATTTTTAAAAAATATTCATAGTTATTCACTTTTATGTGCATAGTCATTTGAAAACAATTTATATAAGTTTGCAACCTTAACCTATAGAATTAAGTTGGCCTAAAAAATATATCAGAAAAGGCTCTTTTGATCTTCGAAAACCCTCTAATTGGTCATCTGGACATTGAGATGAATGTATATGGAAAAAAATAAAAACAAAAAAGATTTTAATTCCCCAAAATAGTGCATCTTGCTACACATTATTTGGAACATCTATTTTCAAGATTTTCATTTGTATATAGATCTACTTGATTTCAATCATTTTTGAAGTTTAAAATTTTATAATTAGATATGAAAACAGATTTGAAATAATCCTAATAATTTTTTACACCTAAATTATATGCTATGATAGAATTTGGAGGTGCGCCTTGATTGGATTGTTTAAGTTTGCAACCTTATGGAAACCACACCCTCAATTGATCGAAATGCTCAATGACATGATCTCCCCTTCCAATTAATAAGCATAAGAATTCAAAATCTATTTTTTAAAGAATTTTGTTTTGTATCAAAGAAAATGGTATTTAGTTAAAAATTTTAATCTATAGTAAAAATCTTAATAAATAAATATATTATTTAAAAGTGACCATAAAAATTAATTTCTTTCAAAAACAAAATTTATTTTTGATAACTTTAAAATTGTTTAAAAGATTGGCCATGCATGAAATTAATAAGCACAAAAATTCATAATCTATTTTTTAATAAACTTTTTGTTTTAGTGGTGAGTCTTATAACGAAGGAAATGTCATTTATTTAAAATTGTAATCTATAGTAAAAATATTAAAATATATATATAATAAAATAATAACCCATTATATAAATAACCAATTTTTATGGTAATAATCCTACAATCGTACTTATAATTATTTATTAAAGTGTCAAATATAACAAAAAAAAAGAGACAAACAATAACATAAAGCATATGCACAAAGTTAGATCATATCTTTTAATAATTTATAACCATCATTATGATGTGAAAAAAAATAAAAAAGGGATAAGGGGTGGTTCGTTGTTGGAGATATCTGACCAGCCCAAAAGTTCTATTTTTAAATATTGTTCAATGTTGGAGACATCAGACTAGGAAAAAAAAACAAAAATTTAAGTATTGAGCAATTTGATGCTTCTAATATTAGCCCGCCTTGGCCATTGAAACAAAATATAAAATAAAAAATAAGTGGTTCCCGCAAAAGTAGAATTAAAAAAACTATATAAATATAGGGCCAGGTGTAAAATTTCGAAAAATTCAAGACCGTGTGATATGCGTATTATTCCTATTGCGTACCTTTTAAAACTCTTAATGCTTGACCCCTTTTTATTTTATTGCGAAAATCTCATCAGATGTATAAACATGAGTTAAAATAGTTATATTTTAGATATGTTTGCGTAACCGAGTGAAATGTTAATTGCTATTTTAAGCGTATCGCGATTCTCGATAATTTTTTCCACATTTAAATTAGGAGTACAAACCCAATGTGAAATGGAAAATATTTATATAAGGTTGTAAATTTATACTGTATAAGTAAGGTGCACCTAAAATATCTAGTAAAAGAGAGCTTTGAAGATACTACAAAATGCCTAGAGGTGAAAATGAACAGTGATTTCACCTACCGTCATCACTGTCCAAAGTTCATCGCACGGTCACGATTGTCCAGTAGTATTTTATTTTTTATTTTTTTTTCTATAAATTTGAATAACCTGAAATTTGAAGCGTGTGTTCATCAAAATAGGTGAATCTACCAAAAAATATCAAAAAAATATTTTACATGAAAGTTTTGACCAAAATACCCCAAAAAAACTTTTGGGGGTATTTTGGTCTACTTTTTTTAGTGAATTATTTTTTTATATATTTTTACTAGGTACGTCGTACTAAGATATACATACGCTCTAAATTTCAGATCATTCTGATTTGTAGAAAAAAAATGAAAAATGAAACACTACCAAACAATCGTGATTGTACGATGAACTTTGGACGGCGATGTATATATATATTTATATACACACGGCTATTCCTAAAAATAATGTATCTTTTTACAAGTTATCTGGACTGTGAATGTTCAAGTGTTTATAGATTTACTCAATTTGTACTTTTTTTTTAAAATTTTAAATTTCATAGTTAGGGTTGAACATCAATTTTAAAGCAGTTGTAAGGTTTCAGATACCGGAACTACATCTTACGGCAAATTTTAAAAGTACACTTTACTTGTATAGTATAAATTGGGCACCATATACAAACCTCACCCATGTGAAATTTGTTGAGGGGTTTTTTCCCCTTACCATATATAGCGTTTATATTGTTTTATTTCTTAAATTTCTAACTTTTTTTCACAATTATCTTAGATTATAATGACTATCCTAATTATTGTCCTCCATACGAATTCAATTACGATTTGTCCCTATCCTTTAATTATAGGATTGCAGTTAACTAAAATACAAAAACCTAAAAATATAAAATACTGGTTCATCAAAAATGCTTTGTTGTACAACAATGAAATAACAAAAAAATTAGAACATATGAAATTAATCAAACTTCTGTAAAGAGAAAGAAAGCAACAAAATGCATAAATAAATGTAAATATTCGAATCTCATTGAATTCCTGAACTTTTGTTGCCATTGAGCTATGCTACTCTTTATATCGATGCTCTAGTTTTAGAGAAAAAGAAGATTTTTCACTCGGTTATTCTATTTGAAACTCTTTATTTTTCATTGGCATGGGAGGTAGATCTATTGGGTTATTCTATTTCAAGTTTAGAATATTATTTTTTCCTTTTTGTCTTTTTTTTAAAAAAATTGGTTACTAGGTTGAAGAGGATACATCTCTAAAATTTAGTGTCACAAAAATACTCCTATATGGAGTTTACCTCAAGGAGTAAATGAATAGCGTGCTCTCATCAGAGAAATAATTATTTGGGGGTAAAATCATTTGATAAGCATCACAAATTGGGGTAAAAATTTTATTGCATTCTTCGAGTGCGAACCTCCATGATGGGAAATAGTTCAATACTTTATCAAACACCCATTATCTAGTAAAGAGTTTTAACGAATTTATATATCTAAAAAGAAAAAAGAAAGGAAATAAAATAAAATAAACAATATAAAATAGATTTTATGATTAACTTAACAATAAGGCTAAAGAATTACCTATTTTATCAAGGGTGCGGTTTGTATCTAGTCAAGGCTCTAAATAGTCAAGTAAGAGCCCACCTTTAGATAGTGTTGAGAAATATAGTTTCAATACGGAACATTTGGTGATAACCTTAAATTATATTTTCATCTTTAGTTATAAAATTTAAAGATTGAAAAATAGTGTAGATTTATGAAAACTTGAAAATCTAGAAAATTGATAGTAAAAAAATGCGTTATAAGATGCACTATTTCCAAAACTTGAAATCCATTTTTTTCTATGTCCATACATATTAATGTTGAGATAATCAATGTGATGATATTTAGGCATCAAAACAACCTATTATTGTGAAAAATTTGAGGAATGCTCTAATTATTGTTTAGAGCCTAGGCTCTATATAAACTTTTCCCTTTTATCAAACACCCAACATCCTTTTTTTTTTTTTTAATATCAAATATTCAAGCGACTATTCATTACCACCTTTGTAACCTGCCATGAAAATACATGAAATTAATTTACATAAAGAATGAAGCTAGCAAACCTATTGGGAATTTAAAAGATTAGCAAAACAAAGCTGCATTGAGTAGCCAATGACAAAATATAGATAGATATATAGTTAATAATATAGAAATATTCTTTCTAAATATAGATAGATATATAGCTAATAATATGGAAATGTTTTTTCTTTTTAGTTTTTTTTTTGTTTATTTCGTTAGTAGCGCAGTTCCCCAAACTTTACGGCACTACCCTACTAATGAAAACTAAATAAAAAATAAAAAAATATCAAATTTCAGGTTAGCTTAGGGACAATTTAAAAAAAAAAAAAAAAAAGATGATTGACCGACTTTATTTTGTAATTTCTGCATATAATCGGAGCATTTCGTAATTTTTAGATCCGTGCGTATATCAGTCAAGATAACAATCGTAAGAGACAAGTTCAATGGGCCTCATGATATATATCCCCAACTTATTTACCAATTTTTTTTGGAGATCCAAGATTTTCCAAATCTCTCTCTCTCTCTACGCATTAACGTAAGAGAGTTTTTATCTCTGCCCCTGCTCTCTCTATTCTCATAGAGCTTCACTAAAATCACCATCCATCATCAAACATGGATGGTGGAGGTGAACTATAATTTCAATTGAATGTCGTTTGACCATTAATGCAATGGTTCATCTACACCATTCATCATCAAAGATCAACGGTGGAGAGCCTCCACCCGTACAAGTAATATCATATATATATCCCATCGCATGTGTATTCCAAGGTCAAACTAATATTGTCAAATTCACGTCACTTTAGCAGAAGCTTTTGGACTTTTGGCCTAGACCGATGCGAAGCAAAGCTCCAGTGCATCTGCTTCAGGCCGAAATACAAAATTTGCCGCTCTTTGGTCAAGCATAGAATTATCTTTTTTTATTAATTTTTTTATTTTGCTTTTTATTTTATATTTTTTTATATAAATATTTATTTTATGAATATTAATTAAAAAAAATCTAAAGCCATCAAATTGCTTCATTTATCCACCAAAACCGACAAAGACTTCGAAACGAAACTGACAACATGCAATCAAATCACCACTTTATCTAAAGGGTACAGTTGGCATACGGATGCATATGTAGGTGTAGAGGTAAGGTGTACCTTCAAATTTTATCATGATATATAATTTTGATATAAAATATTTTTAGAATTATCTCAAAATCTATTTTTATATCTAATTATAAAATTTTAAATTTAAAAAATGGTTAAAATCAAGTAGATCTATAAACATATGAAAATCTTGCAAATGAACGGTGTAAATAATATGTTGTAAAATATATTATTTCTGAGATTTAAATTTTTTTTATTTTTTATAGTCATGCATGTCGATGGTTTTTTAACATTAAAGCTAACTTTTTCGATAGATTTTTTAAAAAATTAGAACTAGACTAGACAAGTGAAATTCCACAAAATACCACTGTCTTTTCATGTATTACCAAATAGAATGAACGCATTCGAATCTTTGACCGATTGAGAAGTGATAGGTTCAAAATCTACGGTTGAAAAGCTCCTTCAATTCGTTTTAAAATTTAGAAACTTCCTTAAATTTGTAAGAGATAGAGCATTCCTAGTTTACAGGTTCCTTAAAAGTCGTAACGATAGAATAGGATTATCATATTAAAGAGTTCTTGAATATTTCTAGTTTATAGGTTCCTTAAAATTCGTTATGATGGATTAGGATTATCATATTAAAAGATGTCTTATTTAATCTTGATTTAAGGAAGATTATGCCCTCTAAATTACATATTTATGAGATTTTACTTGTCTATATATATCATGTCTCTACGCTTCATTACTATATTTTCTTATTCGTATTTGGTAAGAGAATTCTGTTCTCAACATTGAAACCTCCTTTCAATTATCTATTTTCAGGTTGTTTCATCTCCCTCTCCATCACTGCAAGTTTCATCTCCCCTGCTCTCTGTAACTGCAAATTCTTCAAATCTCTCTTTCATCTCCGCTGCTCTCTGTAACTGCAAATTCTTCAGATCTTTTTTTCATCTCCGCTGCTCTCTGTAACTGCAAATTCTTCAAATCTTGCAATGGGTTTCTGCAGAAATATTAGTTTTTCATTATCAGGGGATCCAATTGTCTCTCATTCCACAAACCAAGGCCATCAGCATGAACATGTGACCCTAATCGTTTACATCAGAGAGAATATATCAGTTTTTAATGGAACAACGGCGCAAGATTCCCTTATCAGTCCATCATTCAACTTCCATACGTGTATCATGGAAGCCTCCTTCACCGAAGAACTAAAAAAGGTCGGAAGCGCAAACCACTTCATTCATGGGCAATTGCGACGACAAGTGAAAATTCCCTTAGATATCATCGACGAACTCAGTTGGGAAATCGCAATTCAAGCAAGGAGCTTGGCCAGCTCAAGTCTGGAGGCATACTTCGTTGTGGATATTGTTGGAGAAAGGGTCGATGATGAAGATGGAAACGCAGAAAAGGAGTTTATCGAGTTTCCTGGACTCAGTGAAACCTCATCAGAGGAGCATTTCTGTGAGTTTACTGGACTCAGGGAGACCTCATCAGAGGAGGATGTCAATGGAGAGGCTAAAGTTGTTGAAGGCGAATACGGAGATGAGACTGAGCTTCTTAGACGTGTCGAGGCCACACTGGAGGATTATCTTTCGAGGCCGGCTGTAAGCTCTGCAGTAGATGCTATCCTTCAAGAATGGGAGCGAGGGGTGAATCTTAGGGGGCAAGAAGAGGTTGTTTCCCACGTCTGCACATCCAAAATTGATGGTGATATGAGGTGAGGGTACTACCATGATCGCACAACATCTTCAAGTTGCTCGAATCGAGCTACTATTGAACGGCCGAACAACCCTAAACTTTAAACCCTAAACCTCACACCGCACCAGATATATGTCTGTTTTTTGGTTGATTGCGGTAGATATCTCTATTTTTTTTTGGGTGATTACAGTAGATATGTTTGTGCTGACCACCTTTTGCTATATCTTGCATTCTTTGTTTAAATTTAAATAATACTATTCTTTAAAGGCCATAATGGTTGATTACCCTTTTTATTGCCATCCATCTTCTTGAATTAGGTTCTTCAGTTGTTTATTTATTTTTCTTTATTTTCTATATGGCTACTTTTTCCATTATCTCGAAGCAAGTTTATTGAGGAATGTTCCTAAATTATGTAATAGGACAATGGTGTAGTAGTCGATCTTCGAATATTGAAATCGTTCCTTCGTCCCGCATGACGACGCTGTCCGCTTGCTCGCTTCGGCAATACCCAAGGAGTATGTTTAGGACCCACGTTTGGAATATAACCTTTAGAATCCAGTGACCAAACCTGAGAAAGAAAAATTAAAATTTTAAAAAATATAGCTTTTATCTTTTGAAATTTTGAATAGGAAAAATGCACTCAAAATAGATGGCTCATAAATATTTAAAAAATAATACTTTTCAAATATATATATATATATATTAAAAAAAATAGATATTCAAGACAATCATGAATCCTTCGAAAAAATTAAATTCAAAATCTATCTCTAACTCTAAGATAGACTTTAATGGGGATGCACATATGAGGCGGGGCACCCATAATCTATATAAAAAATTCTCATAGTTCTTCAATTTTACATGCATAACCATTTGAAAGGAGTTTATATGAGCTTGCAACCTTAAACTATAGAATTAAGTTGACCTATTTGAAAATAATTTTTTGATTCTCGAAAACCCGTCTAATTGGTCATCTCGACATTGAGATGAATGCATATGGAATAAAAATCAAACTTTCACTTCTCAAAATAGTGCATCTTGCAACACATTATCTAGATTATCTATTTTTAAGATTTTTATGTTTTTATATATCTACTTGATTCAAATCATTTTTGTAGTTTAATATTTTATAATTAAAGATGCAAATAGATTCTTAGTCTATCATAAGAATATTTGATGCCAAAATTATATCTTATGATAAAATTTATTGGTGCACCTTATTTTGATTATTTAAAATAAGGATTGCAACAACCTCTCACTCTACACATGAAGCATATATATAATTACCAACCCTTTTATCTTTAATGGAACATATATATAATTATCAATCTTTTTACTTTTAAGACCTTTAAGGCTTTGGGTACCTGAAAATTTATTACAGGCAAACATATTGAAAATTTATTAGGAGTAAACGTATTACAAGGAAATATGCGATTTATCATATTTGGGAAACATATTGAAAATCTATTACAAGAAAACATATTACAAATCCTTTTGCCTTTAATGAAGCAGATATATAATTATCAATCCTTTCCTTTTAAAAGTAGATATATAATTATCACTCCTTTTATCTTTAATGAAGCAGATATATAATTATTAATCCTTTTACCTTTAATGGAGCATATATATAATTATCAATCTTTTTACCTTTAAAGACCTTTAAAGTTTGTTTCAGTACCTGAAAATCTATTATTGGGAAACATATTGAAAATTTATTAAAAAGAGACATATTACAAGTAAATTTAAGATTTACCATGTTTGAAAAGCATAGGTAAAATCTATTACAAGGAAACATATTACAAGAAAATATGAAATTTACCATGTTTGGGTACACTTTATAGTTAAAAATATGGAAATAAATTATACAAAATTTTCCATAATATTCACCTGACAAAATAAAAATAAATTATATAAGATTTCTCAAAATATTCCCCTGAAATCTATTACAAGATGAAATATTCACGTGAAATCACGTAATTATACAAGATTTCCCAAAATATTCCCCTCAATTATATTACAGACACGATAAAATATTCACCTGAAATCTATCAGGTGATGAAATATTCACTTGAAATCTATCAGGCGATGAAATATTCACCTGAAATATATCAGGCGATGAAATATTCACTTGAAATCTATTACACGATGAAATATTCACGTGAAATCTATTATGCGCATGATGGCACTCAACGGGTAATTAACTACAGCTTCATCTAACTATTAACTACAGCTTTATCTAACTACCGTGTCTCTTGCCAAAAAAATCATTTTTCTCTCGCAATTCTCCCTCTAACTACCGTGTCTCTTGCCAAAAAAATCATTTTTCTCTCGCAATTCTCCCTCTATCTGTCTAGATTCATTCTCCTGCCATTCTCAAAAATCATCTTACCAAAAAATCATCTTTCTCCTGCAATTCTCCCTCTATTTATCTACATTCATTTTCCTACCATTCTAAAAAATCATCTATCTCCCGCAATTCTCCCTCTATCAAAATCATCTAGCTGCCGCAATTCTCCTTCTATCTTGTCTACATTTATTCTGTTATCATTCTCAAAAATCATCTATCTCCTCCAATTATCCGTCTATTCTATCTACATCCATCCTCCAGCCATTCTCCCTAAAAAAATCATCTATCTCCTGTAATTCTTCTTCTACATGTTTCCCTATCTCATCTATCTCCTGCAATTCTCCCTCTATCAAAATCATCTATCTCCGTAATTCTCCCTCTATCTTGTCTACATTTATTCTTCTATCATTCTCAAAAATCATCTATCTCCTCCAATTCTCCCTCTATCCTGTCTACATCCTCCAGCCATTCTCCCTAAAAAAATCATCTATCTCCCACAATTCTTCTATATGTTTCCCTATCTCATCTAACTACCGTGTCTCTTACCAAAACAAAATATCCCGCAATTCTCCCTCTATCTGTCTAGATTCATTTTTCTACCATTCTCAAAAGTCATCTATCTCCTGCAATTCTCCCTCCATGCTGTCTACATCCATCCTCCTACTATTCTTCCTATTTTTTCTTACCCAAAAAAAATCATCTATCTCCCACAATTTTTCTTCTATATGTTCTCTTTAAACTCCGCTTATCCTCGCCATTCTCTCTATCTCCCGTAATTCTCCCTCTATACTGTGTACATGTTCTCTTTAAACTCCACTTATCCGCCGCCATTCTTCATCTCCTGCATATCTCCCTCTATCCTGTGTACATGTTCTCTTTAAACTCCACTTATCCGCCGCTATTGCCGCCATTCTCTCTATCTCCCGCAATTCTCTCTATATCCTGTGTACATCCATTCTCTTGCCATTCTTCCTATCATTTACCCTTATTTATTTCTACTTTCTCTCTAAACTATACTAATCCGCTGCCATTCTCTATCCATTTCTACTTTCTCTTTGAAGTTCACTACTTTCTCTCTAAACTCCATTCAACTTCATTACTTTCTCTTTAAACTCTATTCAACTTCATTACTTTCTCTCTAAACTCCACTCATAAGTGTTGCACCTGTGCACATGCATTTTTATACTCTTTTGCGCTAATCCATTTCTATATCCCTCTATCCCCAATGCTCTCATATGTTATTATGTCATCACTCTTCAAGCGTATCCTCAATTTGGGTTAGAGCACTCATCTAAAGCCATTTTTTATATTATTATGTCAGCCTTTGGATAGCAAAAAAAAAAAAATGATAAATTATATTTTATTTAAATTATAATGATTACTCTTAAAAAATATATTTTTTGGAATTAGAGTTTAGATACAGATAAAAAAGTGATAAATTACTTACAATATATTACATGTATTTTTTTTTTCACATTGGCCTCATCCAATATCTCAATCTAATTTTTAAAATACTTTACCATTTCACAATAAATTTTTTTAAAAAAATACATCACCATTTACCATTTAAGCTACAAATTAATGATATTTAAATGTTGTGACTAAAATAGTTCACTCAATATTTATCACCAATATTAATTCACACTATTAAGTTATTATTCTTTGAGGCATGACAAGCATGGTATAACCATGCTATATATCCATATGCATTTCAATATTAAATAGGAATGCCTACAAATATACTATTTATCTTTTGTGAATGGAGGACAAAATTATTCTCAAATATTAGATGTCAAATTGGATGGCTTGAGGCGGATCACAAAGTGGTTTTGTTTTTTGAAATTTTTTATTTATTCAATCATACTAGTACAACCGCCCATTTTGAAATTTCAAGGACAAGAATGATTGTGCGTACAAAAATAAATGGTCTCTTTGTTGACAAATCTATATTAAATTGCTATGTCCAAAAAGAGCAAATTTTCGATATTTCTTTCCGACATAGCAAACTAGTAGCAATGTATTTCTTAGGTTGCATCTAAATACTACAAACATTAACCATCTATTTACACCAGTAATATATTTAACAGACAATATATTTTCAAGTATCCAAACGACCCCTAAATGCATGAGGTTGAAAGCAAGAAAATATCGTGCATGTTACCCCTCTTTCAAAGTTCCGTGAAGCCCCAAGCACATGCTTAGGTGATGCACCATAACTCTTTTGGCATAAAATTAAAAGAGATAAAACTAAAGGATAAAAGTAAACTACAATTTATGCTCTTAAAAATTGGGTTTTGATTGTAAAATATGAAATATATAAAATTATTTTAAAATATTAAAAATCAGATGGGATTTATCTGTGAATGAAATTTACTTACAGACAAGAAAAACGATGTGGTATTACCACATATTTTTGGATATATTACGTTGATGTCCTACATTTTTGAATTTATTATTCCCATTCTACCCTCAATTCGATAGTTAGATTTTTTAACATCCAAAACACAAAAAAATGATGTATGTGGGCAAATTGAAAATATAATTTTTTATTGTTTGAAATTTGTGTTTGACAGTTTGAAAGTCTAACTTTTAAACTACCCAAAACACGGACATATGGAGAATTTAAAAGTTAAGACTCTCATATCAGGGGTAAAATGGAAATAAAACCTCAAAAAACTGGACTTCAATATAATTTGTCCCGAAATATGAAGCATGCGGTAACACCACATATTTTCCCGGTTTGTACATAAATTTCTTTCTTTTTTCTACGATGGATGTTTTGCTGGCTCATTATATTCTAGGAGCACATAATTTAGACTTCGAAAAGTAGTCTATGAGTCTGGGGACGCTTTTCTGCCTTTGCAGCCTCAAAGCTATCAAATGTCCATCTATAAAATGGATATAAATGCGTGCTCCCTCCTAAAAGAATAGAATCTAACAGTTCAAAAGTTTCTCTAAAAGTTTACCATTTTTAGTTTTAAATTTTTATCTTTTTACATATTAATGGCCTCCATGTTAAATATAGTATATATCTAAAAAATTAGATCCAAAATTCATCTTAAGAATTAATCAAAAAGAGGGGCCGCAAATCTACAGGTGTCCTATGACTCATAGAAACCTTGTCCTTTAGATTTTGGGTCAAATAAAGAGGTATGATCCAATGTGACACCAAATCTCAAGATTCAAAGCTGACTGTGGATCCGTAAATTTGCTTGATGGATAGTGGTCTGGGTTATCCATCTACATATGTATATCCTTACCACAAATAATTCAAGAAGAATATAAGGAAGAAAAGTAGCTGAATTGATTGGAATAAAATGAAGATAACAAGCCTGGTTTTAATGGCACTGAAAGAATATCAAGACTCCGAATTAACCCAGTTCACAACCCCTATTTTCATAGTGTATTGAAAATCCTGATCTTACTTCTAGTTTAACTAGAATTCCTAATTAAAAATAATTATATGCTTGACACTTTTGCCCCAAAAGAAAGACAATAAGACAAAGCTAGTGCTAAAAATTATTGAATTGCTATCCGACTTCGAAAAGATGAACTCTTTGCTCCAGCTAAAAGACTCTACTGTCACCCCATTCCTTTTGTGGGTTGTTTGGTACTGGTATTTATAAAAGGAAAAAAATTATACAAGGTCGCAACTTTCAATGTAAAGTTAAAGATCCACATAAAAAATCCATCAGAAAAAGTTAGTTTTAGTGTTGAAAAACCCTCTAATTGATTATCTCGACATCGAAATATGAATATGAAAAAAAAAAAAAAAAAGATTTTGAGTCCAAGAAATAGTGAATCTTGCAACACATTATCTAAATTGTTCTTTTTCGAGATTTTCACATGTTTATAGATCTACTTGTTTTAACCATTTTTTGGAATTTAAAATTTTATAATTAGATATGAAAATAGATTTTTTAGATAATCCTTAGAATTTTTTACACCAAAATTATATGTTATGATAAAATTTGGAGGTGCATCTTTATTGAATTATTTAAGGTCCCAACCTTATAGAAACCACACGCTTTATAAAAACTTGTTAATTCTAGTATTTGTAAAGTTTCTTTAAGGTTCTAGTATTTATAAAGAAAAAAGTTTATATAAGGTGTCAACGTTTTGTTGTAGAAATAAGATGCACCTCAAAACCTAGTAAACCATATTATTCTGACGTTACAAAACCCTTCAATGTATCATCACAACCTTGAGATGTATGGATATAACAAGAAATTGATTTTATGTTTTGAAAATAGTGTATCTTGCAGCACAATATCTGGACCATCCATTTTCAAGATTTTCAAGTGATCTACACCATTTTTAAACCTATATATTTCATGATTATATATGAAAATAATTTTTTAGGTCATCACAAAAAATTTTGGTACCAAAACTACGTCTTTTATCGAAATTTAGTAGTGTGCCTTACTTGAATTGTTTGAGGTTGATGCTCTATATAAACCTCGCCCATTTATATAAGGGCTATGTTGGGGTGTTTACACTATGGAGCCATTTATCATTGTACTCAACAATTTTGGATACCTTTATACCATTGTTTTTGTTGGGTTTATGTGGCCTTTAAAGGCCTTATGAGTGTGTATTGAAATACTTTTATTATAGTGAAACATAAATTCAATGGGAGTGTCATCCCTCGAAGACCATACTAGGCAAATGATGTTTGTTTATACCGGACTGTGTTTATCGATCTAGTCAAGTCGGTTAGAAAACCCAAGGTACCTGGGAATAAAGAATTAACCGAGGACGGTTTTTGGGTAAGCCCTTGATAAGGTCGGCGCTTACCGGATGAGTAAGCCGAGAGACTGTGTGACCCTTGTGTGTGATGGTAGGCTTACAAAGATGGGGGCCAAAACCTCATCCATGTTCCATCATACGGCATGCATATCGATATATCATTCAGAAAAGCCAGATATCCACCTTTAGGTGAAGCGTATGCATGTGCGAGAGATATCCCTATGCACTATAGAGTTGTGGTTGCATTAAGTCGTAGTGACCTTGACTCGTCTCTAGGGGAAGACCTGTAATTTACAAACTGGGATTGCGACCTCTTGACTCATCGGCCAGACTTTGGTGACCCGCTAGTGAGCCCCTGCTTAGACTGTGGGTCATGGGAAACACTAGGTCGGTTCGATAAATCAAGTGTAGACTGTAGTTCACAGTTGAAGGTGGAGTACCTCATAATTACAGATTGAATTCCTAAAATCATATGGATCATTTTTCCATCATATTAATTTAATTGTGTTCATTTTATTATTGAAATAATTTTAGTTTTATTATTTAAATTTTTATGAATCTCTCAATATTTTATTTATGATTTTTGGACTTATAAAAATAAATTTATTGATTTTACAAAGTTATAAAAATTCAAATATATATTAAATTGTTTATTTACTTTTAAAAAATATTTATAAATTTTCATGAGGCCCATAGTGCACATGGGCCCACCATGTGGCATGTGGGTGGGGGCCCACATGTGCCACATAGGGATGGCACGCCCTACCCCTTTGGATTCTTTTTGATAGCTTTGTGTTCAAGTTATTTAAATATGGAAAGTGTATCTTGTGACATATGGTCAACTTGTAATACGGTAAATATTGATCATATCTTGTCTAGTTAAGATAGTAAATATTATCTTGATATTTCTTGACATATTCTTATGGAATATATGAGATGGATAATGCAATTTTATGGAATGCATGATATCGTTAATGGATTTAATTTATTTAAATATATTGATGGAAAAATGGTTTAAGAAAAGGGGGAGAATGGTTCCTGCACCTTCTATAATGTTGATGGCCCATTATGAAATTGATGATTTAAATCTCTCACCCCATAAGTCACCTTGATTAACGGTCCATATTCAATTTCAAAAAAGATGCAAACTATGGAAAACCTTAGATCTTTCACTATAAATAGGGGTGCTCTCCCCTATCTCTATATATCTATCTATATATATCTCTCTCCCATAACCTCTCTCTTTCCCATAAACTCTCTCTCTCCTCCTTAGGGGCCACGTCTCTCTCTGCTCTCAGGCTTTCTCTCTAACCCTCTCTCTCTTAAGACCCACGTCTCTCTCTCTCCTCTCAAGCTTTCTCTCTAACCCTCTTTCTCTCCTAAGACCCATAGGGGTCTCTCGCTCTCCTCTCAAGCTTTCTCTCTAACCCTCTTTCTCTCCTAAGACCTATAGGGGGCACGCCCCAACCCTAGGTCTCCTTTTCTCTCTCTCTTAACCCTTTTTCTCTCTCTTGACTTAAAGATTTAAGGGTTGGGAAAATTAAGGTTTGAGTTTAATTATTTTGGAGTTAGGGTTTTGTAGATATTTAAGGGTGGTTGCCTAGTTTGGCCAAAATTAGCTTTCTCGGTAAGACCCATGTCTCTCTCTCCTCTCAGGCTTTCTCTCTAACCCTCTTTCTCTCCTAAGACCCATAGGGGGCACGCCCCAACCCTAGGTCTCATTTTCGCTCTCTCTTGACCTTTTCTCTCTCTCTTGACCTAAAGATTTAAGGGTTGGGAAAATTAAAGTTTGAACCTAATTATTTTGGAATTAGGGTTTTGTAGAGATTTAAGAGTGGTTACCTATTTTGACCAAAATTAGCTTTCTCGGTAAGACCCACGTCTCTCTCTCCTCTAAAGCTTTCTCTCTAACCCTCTCTCTATTAAGACCCATAGGGGGAACGCCCCAACCCTAGGTCTCATTTTCTCTCTCTCTCTCTTGACCTAAAGATTTAAGGGTTGGGAAAATTAAGGTTTCAGCCTAATTATTTTGGAGTTAGGGTTTTGTAGAGATTTAAGGGTGGGTACCTAGTTTGGCCGAAATTAGCTTTCTCCGTATGACCCACGTCTCTCTCTCCTCTCAGGCTTTCTCTCTAACCCTCTCTCTCTCCTAAGACCCATAGGGGGCACGCCTCAACCCTAGGTCTCATTTTCTCTCTCTCTCTCTTGACCTTTTCTCTCTCTCTTGACCTAAAGATTTAAGGGTTGAGAAAATTAAGGTTTGACCTAATTATTTTGGAGTTAGGGTTTTGTAGAGAGTTAAAGGTGGTTACCTAGTTTAGTCGAAATTAGCTTTCTCGGTAAGACCCACGTCTCTCTCTCCTCTCAGGCTTTCTCTCTAACCCTCTCTCTCTCCTAAGACCCATAGGGGGCACGCCCCAACCCTAGGTCTCATTTCCTCTTTCTCTTGACCTAAATATTTAAGGGTTGGAAAAATTAAGGTTTAAGCCTAATTATTTTGAAGTTAGGGTTTTATAGAGATTTAAGGGTGGTTACCTAGTTTGGCCGAAATTAGCTTTCTCGATGTGACCTACGTCTCTCTCTCTTCTCTCAGGCTTTCTCTCTAACCCTCTCTCTCCTAAGACCCATAGGGGGCACGCCCCAACCCTAGGTCTCATTTCTCTCATTTTCTCTCTCTCTTGACCTAAAGATTTAAAGGTTGAGAAAATTAAGGTTTGAGCCTAATTATTTTGGAGTTAGGGTTTTGTAGAGATTTAAGGGTGGTTGCCTAGTTTAGCCGAAATTAGCTTTCTCGATAAGACCCACGTCTCTCTCTCCTCTCAGGCTTTCTTTCTAACCATCTCTCTCTCCTAAGACCCATAGGGGGTACGCCCAACCCTAGGTCTCATTTTCTCTCTCTCTTGACCTGTTCTCTCTCTCTTGACCTAAAGATTTAAAGGTTGGGAAAATTAAGGCTTGAGCCTACTTATTTTGGAGTTAGGGTTTTGTAGAGATTTAAGGGTGGTTACCTAGTTTAGCCGAAATTAACTTTCTCGGTAAGACCCACGTCTCTCTCTCCTCTCAGGCTTTCTCTCTAACCCTCTCTCTCTCCTAAGACCCATAGGGGGCACGCCCCAACCTTAGGTCTTCTTTTCTCTCTCTCTTGACCTAAAGATTTAAGGGTTAGGGAAAATTAAAGTTTGAGCCTAATTATTTTGGAGTTAGGGTTTTGTAGAGATTAAAGGGTGGTTACCTAGTTTAACCGAAATTTGCTTTCTCGGTTTGAGATTGAAGCTAAACCATTGATCTCACGCCATTGGCTGTGGTGAGTCGGTGCGGGGTGTAAAAAGCCCTGTTGAGGTGATCTCCGACATCTTCTCTTTTACTTTCTTGTTTTTTTTATTTTATATTCTCATGCATTGTTCTTTTATTTTATATTCTCAAGCATAGTAGTAGGTTGAATAGATGGCATTAAGTGATTGAGTTTTATTTTATTATTGTGTTGTTTTATTTTGAAATATTTATTGATTGTAATAAGACCATCTGTAAGTGATCTTTTTGCCAAAATAAAAAGGGTGATTATTATCATTAAAAAAATTATTTTACTATTGTGTTATTTTATTTTGAAATATTTATTGATTGTTATAAGACCATCTGTAAGTGATCTTTTTGCTAAAATAAAAAGGGGTGATTATTATCATTAAAAAAAACTTTGTATTTCCTGGCAAAATATCACATAGGTCTTTCTTTCAGTTTTTAGCTTTATATATGGAAATTTTTTAATAAAGTTATTTTTTGTCATTAGGAGGGGGTGACATCATTCACATGAGGCGTGACATCACCTATATGGAACACACTAGTGGCATTTAATGGGTGATGTCATAACCCATGTGGAAGATGTCACACCCTCTTAATGTTTAAAACACATTTACTAAAAAGATTCTTCATATACAAAATGATGGTATAAAAGTGTCTAAAATTGTTGAGTATAGTAATAAATTATTGCATAGCGTGGGCACCCTAACATAACTCTTATATAAAGTATGCTTTTAGGAATAACATCGTTTGGGTAGCTTTTGGATAAGGGATTGTATGCAGTGAGACCATTTACTGTAATACAATTCTTTATAACATGATATTTGATAGCTTAGATGTGTCACAACACTAAAAAAAAAAAAATTTGAAGTTTGAGCCACTATATAATAAATTCCCATGTAAATGTAAAACTAGGTTTTGATGGTACGTTGTCTCACTAGTTTAGTCGTTCTCTGGAAAAACACTCGCACAATCTTAAGTCATCGAAACTTCGATATGCAAAAGAGTGATTTGCAAATCCTAGGGTCCAATATTCACTATTTGGATGGCTTTTGGAAATTAAATTTTTATTTTATTTTTAAAACAATACTATTAACAATTTTTAGAACCCATATTGGCAAGTTGGGAAGTTAGATTAGACGTTGACCAATTCGAATCGCTTCCTTGCTAGATTCGTGAAGTTTTTTAACCAAAGGTAAAATTACGTAAATATCTATTATATTTTCTTTTATTATCAAAATACATGACACTTTCCGTTGTTATACGGATGTCCTTTTTTTCAACCTGATAATTTTTTTAAAAAAAAGATAAAATTATCAATTTTTGGATTTTTGAAAAATCAAAATTAAAAAAACTTCAGTTTTTGAATAACCTTTTTTTTTATTTTTTTAGATTTTTTAATCTCTCTCTCTAACCTTCACGCCACGGTTTTTGAATACCGATATCTGTGGTGACATTCAAGGATGCCGATGCGGCCGTGAGGGCATGCCTGGATCCTTCACCGGTGATCTATGGCAATAGGCCCAACTGCAACCTTGCATCGATGGGCGTCACTCGATCCTAACTGTCCACTCCCCAACACGGTTTTTCACCATTTTTGCTCTCCCCTCCGGGTGAGATGAAGCAAAGTGGCAATCACAGAGATCCCTTATAAAAAAACATTCTTTGTTAATATTAGGAGTGTACTAGTTCGGATCATTGAAACAATATTGGGAGAAGCAATGAATAAAAGATGACTCTTTCCCTGTCTAGATTATTCATTAAAAAAAGCAATGAATAATCTTGACTCCACGCCACATCTTGGTTTTTTTTCTTCCTTATCCTTGTTGACAGGGATGGAGATCTCATAGCCTTCAAATTTGTTGCCCCCACCATAGAGATCGGCATCCAAAAACCGTGGGGTAAAGGAGAGAGATTCAAAATCTCAAAAAAAAAAAAAAAAAATCAGTTTTTCAAATACTGAAATTAAAAAAGCCAAAAAAAGGGGCAGTTTCATCTTTTAAAAAAAAAAAGTGTGCTGAAGTTGAAAAACAAACATTTGTGTAAATATTTTTACCTTAACCGAATTAAACAAGTCTATCAAAATCAACCAGAACGTATTTTTACCGTAACCGAATTAAGCAAGTCTATCAAAATCAACCAGAGCCCCAGTTCCAACTAAGAACCCAGTTGGTGCCACCCAATGAAAAATACGACGGTCCATATCACCATTTTATTGTGTGAAAAAACAGTGAATCAACGAAAAAATACATGAAAAAATAGTGAATCGGCCAAAAAAACCAATCCTGATCAATGAATTGACGGGTATGGATAGCCATATTATTTTAGAGAATCTCATTTTATTGCGGAGAACCACCGATTTCTTTTTAGACTCGGTTGTTTATATATATATATATATATAAAAGGTCATCTATTCTCGAACGGGACCGGACGAATCCAGGCCCGGCGATTTTTAAACGACACGTGCCACTTATTCTCGACGACGTGAATCTCGATTTTTTTTTTAAGAAAAGGAGAAAGCTCATTTTGCCCCATGGAGTGAGTGCCATCGCGGGATCACCTAAGAAAGCACAGAGCTTAAAAAGCCCGTCAAGTAAACAACATCACGGACGGAACTTTCAGTTTCGGCCATCCGAAATTTCGGAGCGCTTTCTCTTAATTTTAAAACGAGAACCTTCGAACCCTTTCCCGGCAAATCTTCGCAAATATAAATACTCTGTTCACAGTACGTCCTTCCTCTCTCTAAAACATTTTTTTCTCTCTCTAAAAACTTCAGCCATGGAAGCAGTTTCAGACACAGTCTTCTACTCCATCTTCCCTGATCCAGCCCTAACCCTATCTGAATCCTCCTTAGAAGACCTCAAGCTCCAAATCCTCCACTTTCTCTCTCCATCTCTAGCGCAATACATATGGCAACACCAGCCTTTCAACCTCAACGTCTCCTCGTCTCGCTCTAGCTGCCCTTGCATCCCCAAAAGTAACCCTAATTCTCCGCGAGTTCCTCACCTCCATGGCCGAATTCGCTATGATGACAACCTGGAAGACGAGTGGTTCGTGGTCTTCCTCCTATTCGAAATCAGCAGAAACTTCAACGATGTCTCTATTCGAGCTTGGGATACAGATGGTGAGTTTCTCTTGATTGAAACGGCTTTTTATCTTCCTCGATGGATCAAACCAGAGAATAGCCATAACCGAGTGTTTATTAGGCGAGGTGAGCTTCACATAATCCCCCTGGTTACAAACCCTAACTCGAAAAATTCCTTATGTTCTGCGTTTCAAAACCCTATTTTGGATAATTCGTTAGGGTTAAGATTTGCATTGGAAGTTATTTCGAAAGGAACCATTAAAACTAGAGCTTCAGATGAGGTTCAGGAAGCCCTGAACCGTCAAATTAGGGATTATCCTAAAAAAGCCCTAGAAAACATGCACACTGTGCAGTGTAGGGTGCCATTATCGGTGGCTCAAGTTTTGAAGCATGAGCCATGCTTGATTTCTTTAGCAGTCGGGGCCTTCTATGATCGAGACATTGATTCTATGAAGTTTGCGTCAAAGATGGCTAAGTTTTTAGGAAATGGGGAAATGGTCGATGTGAGTTTAAGGATGTCTAGGGCTATGTATGCACAACTTATGGGCCAAAATTTTGCTAACCCCAAAACTTATCCAATGCCTACTAGGTCTGAAGGTCTAGTGTTTAAAGGGGCAGAGTTTGGTATGAAAATCGCATGTGGGTTCGAGATGATGTATCAGCAAAGGCAAGGTTTTGAAGAAGAGGGTGAAACTAATGGTGGTTTTGTAGGGGAGGGGAAAAATGAGACTAATTTTATGGGGGTCCTTTCTAAGGGGAGAAGTGGCGGTGATGGGTGGGAGGTGTTTAAGAAGAGCTTGGAAAGTCGGGGGTATTTCAAGGGTCTTTTGCCTGGGTCCAAGGAGTACCATCGGCTTATGGATGAGGCTTTTGAACACTACAAGAACACTGAACTATATTCCAGATCTAGGTACGCTTACTGTGGCTGCTTTTCTTTTTCTTTCTATTTGTGATTTTTTTCTATTATTGTTGCCAATGTTATTCATTTCGACGTTTGAGTTCTTTCTCTGACTGTGGGTGTTAATTATGCGTGTTATTTATATGACTGCGCTGCTCAATTGCTGCTTTATTTGGTGTTAACACTCTCTCTTTTGACAACTTGGTGTTTGATGTATTGACTATACCAGCCTTATCTTATTTGTATTTAAGGTCCCAGTTCTATTTATTATAGAGATTGTGGGGACTATTATTATATTTTTAACATTTGGGTTTTGTTTGATGTATTAGGAATGGGTTGTTTACTATTTTGTTTATTGCATAATTTGCTGACACTGTTAACCATATTTGTGTTTTAGTCCTATTCGTATATATTACATATGAAATCGATCTGTTTATATATATTTCCAAGTTTTAGTAAATGTTTTTATCCATTTTATCACAGTGCTGTGATGCTGGCTCCAGTAAAACGAATTGATGAGATTCTCTCATTGCCTTATTTTATTGATGAATTTACTGGTCTGGACCTTCCTCCATCTGATGATGATGCTTGGCTTTACAATGGTGAGGCTGAGTTGAATTCTGCCATGCTAGAAAGACAGAAAGAAATAGTTCTGTATGAATCAAAAAGACAAAAGCACCAAAAGGCAAAAGAACAAGTCAATAACTGTGCATCATCTTCACAGACAACTGGTTTTAATCTTGGTGATGTAGCAACTAGCATGCAAGCATTTGTGGATAAGGTCTCGAGCTATGAGGGAGCTGAGGTTCCTACAAATAGGTGGGTGCTTTGAATCGTTTATTGTTTCTTCAAGCTCACTTAAAATTAAATGATGTTTGTCATTGTCGATTCTGGTTGCTTCATGAATAATTTTATAATACTATGGTGTTTCATTTGTCAGTTGAAGATTGTTTAGGTGATCTTCGTATATGAATTGTGTTGTTCTTTTGCTGATGCAATCACTAAAATGCTGTTGTAATTGTCATAATTGGGGTTTCATGTAAACTATTCCCACAATTATGGAAAAGAGGGCATTTTTGCTTTGTGAATGATACTCCTGCACTTCCTTATGATATAACAATAGTGATTACAGTGAAACCGCATAAAAAACCATAGTGATTGCAGTGAAACCCCATATAATATAAGAACTAGTATCACATGCATGCCTATGGGTGGTTGGGTGGGTGTTTGCACTTTTCCTGGCAAGTGACAGCTGCTCCCTAGACTTTCTACACTTATTTTCTTTTGATAAGTGGACTATCTTGACATTGGGCCTTCTGAAATTTGAAGTTTGAATGTCCCACTTCTATAAACTGCCTTATTTCATGCAACTAAGTTTAAGATCTTCAGCACATCCTGGGCCTACTACTTTTAGAACTCGATATGATAAGGTACATTTTTGTCATATATGGGGAAAATGAAGTTAGGCACAATTCGTGAGTGTTTTACTTAATGGCTAAATATCTGACACACTTGAAAACAACTTTAAGGTCATTTGGCATGCTATGGACATCATAGTTTGGCTTTTGGAACTTCAAATGCCAGGGGGGGGTTGGGCTCCTTATCAATTTCGCTGCTACATATTATCCCTTGGGAAAAATGATCCTCATCGAGTCATGATGTGCTATGAATGGATGGCTTTGACTCACATCTTGCCCTCAGATGTGCAGGCTAGGAAGGTGGGATGCCAACATGGACTTCCAAATATTTCTTCATTGTGCCATATTTTTTTGTTTCGTTATTACATCATATTTGTCGGTGCCTGTATGGATAAGGTATAACTCCCCGATATCAGCCCTTAAGATGCTTACAACTCATCATGCGGTGCTGGTGGGGTGTACTTATCTCATGTGGATTGGGGTAAAATTCTAGATGTTTATTTTCCCCTTATCTGGGATTAGGTTGTTTGGTGTGGCAACTTATACCTGCCACTGAAACTGGGCCTTAAGCTGTTACCCGATTTGAATTTCGAAGTATTATTTCAGATGTACTTAGGTTTACGTTTGTTTGTCCTTTTTATTGTTACCAAAGTTTTGTATTTTGGGTGTTCATGTAGGTGAGTACACATTTAGTTGTTTTTCTCTTAATTTTATTTATGAGAATGATTAGTTGTTATGAAGTTTTATTTAACATTTAGTTATTTATTTTGAGAACTAATTTGAGATTTGGGCATGCTCTAATTTTGAAGGGAATCAAAAGATGTGGAATTCAATGTGGACCAGTTCATCAAAGAAATGGAATCAGTATTAAGAAATGGACAGCAAGAAGGCTCAGCTGGTGGCGAGTATTCTGAAGGAAGCTATACTTCCTCAGATATGGATTTTGGTGTGTTAAAGGGTTCAATGATGATATCAACAAAAATCATTGTCTACTGCTTTTTTTTGTGTGTGCCTGTGTCCAGTGGAACTTTATGACTTAGCATGATAGCACTTTGTGGCCTTTTTCACAAAAACCAAAGGAGCTCTTACGTCATTTTTCTTTATTTTCAGAATATTATTATCAAAACAAGAAAAACTTTCAAGCATTTCGCATGCCAATAACTTGATGTTTTTCCTCTATGTGGTTCAGTAGTTCTCTTCTTGCTTGAACTTAAATTTCATGCAAGTTAACTAATGATATAATTGGACTAATGTACATCAATGTAATTGTTTTAGGTTTTTTGTTCTTTGGTAAACTCCAAAGAATTGGTTTTTGAGGAATGATGAGATGGAATCCAGTTCAACCTGAACTTTCCAGCCTAACACCATTGAATCACGGGATGATTGGAGGAAGAGCAGGACCTGCCACTTGGATCACGTCATGTTCTGGTGGGTCATCTCTCTCTTTAACACTATCCATCCATCAATTGGAAAGTGTTAGGCTGGGGAATACCTTACTTCAGATAGAACTGGGTTCTACCTGATGATTCCTCTTAATTTTTCCCTTCTCTCTGAAGCGGCAATTTGCAAAACAACTGCAACTCAAATTGGTCTGATATGTTTGGAGATTATTTTATAATTGATTGGAGCTTGAATATAGTTGGGAAACATGTTTTTCTTGGTATGTGTTTCCCATGATTCTTTATCTCATACCTATGTATGTATGTGTGCCCCTTACATTTCTGCTTTTCTCCGTTGTTTCTCATGTGGTCTTCTGCTATATTCTTATGGCTTAGCGTATGCAATTAAGTATCATTTGCATGACTTTCTTCCATCATTACTCAAACTCCAAAATTCACTCTTTACATGTTCTCTTTGTTCCCTTGGGTGTGAAATTATACCAAAAATGATCCCCTACTGTAATTGCATCTATGCAACGCTTTAATTAATTGCCTATGATACATCAATTCCAAAATGAGATCCAGAGTACCCCAATATACATGATCGCATGCCTTTGCATCTGCAGCTTTACTAGCATTAGCTCCCTCTCCAACTAATTTCTTTCGAGCCAGTTTGCTTAACCTGAACTTTACCCCATCCATCAATCTTTCCCTCTCTGCTTGTCCATGCCTAAATATCTCTCCCATATGGTGCACCTGTGATCCTCCTCAATAAATCTCGATAAATGTCCTGGAGTTATTATTTTTCGCCATATTTTTTCTTTGAGGCAACTTTAATGTGGAAAATTACATGTATTCAACACCTTAAACGTGAGACTCCCACTGAACCATTATGTTTTTATTCCATCTAGGATGTTCCAAGTTTCTGACCATGTTAAATCACATTTGGAACTCTGTACATGCATCTTTCTATTCCTCCTTAATTTGTTAACACTGTGCAGATGAGTTAGATGATGGTGAAAGCTCAGATAGTCCATGTGAACAGCAAAGCTCTGGGGATACCTTTATGCATTCTTATACAGATGCCTTGAATGCGGAGTTGAAGACAACCACTCTAGGGCAAAGCTTTGTTCGTGCAGATAATGAGGTAGCTTTTCCTGTTTTTTGCATATCTGAAACTATGCTCGGTGCCTGGTGGTCATGTAATCTTTATAAATTGTTTATTCTTGATGTCCTAATGTAGTGGGAGTCTGCGAGTCGTTCATTTTTTTTCCCCTTCTGTTTTACTTTTTCCCCTTGTTTACTGTAGTCTTTTGACTATCGGATTCTAACCAACTCTTTTCTTTTTGTTTATTTGTTAATTTTGACTAAATAGTTGCATGAAAAGGCTAATATACCATTAACTCGAGACTCAAAAGAGTTGGTGCCTTTAATGCAAGTATACAATGCTCAATGTGACCTCAGGAAAATCTGATTGGAGCACCATCACTATCCTATCTATGGTATTGTGAGAGTGTGTGCCTGTGCGTGCGTGTGTGTCGAGAGAGAGAGAGGACAGGGATGTGTTCTTTTCTGTTATCTTGCTTCATGGTTACATATTTTGTAATAATGGAATAAGTTTGTAGGTATCTTGAGTAGTTGGGGAAATCTCATGACCTGATAAAAACATGTAAGAGGTGATGGTAGCTGAATTGCTGTATAATGTCTTAGGGGGTATGCTTGAAGAGTCCTGAATCTTGATTAGATAGTGAAACCCTTGCAGGAATGGTGGGTACATGTAAAAAGTAGTGCTCGACTTATTGCTACCCAACCGACTCTAGTTCAACTGGTATGCTGCTTGTATGTGAATTGTGTAGTGAAATTTTGGCACATTGGATGCATGTAAGAAGTGATGGGTGACTGGAAGTCCTACTGCTACATAATTTGCTTTAATACATTGGATAATGTCGTAAAGAAATTTTGGCACATTGGATGCATGTAAGAAGTGATGGGTGACTGGAAGTCCTACTGCTACATAATTTGCTTTAATACATTGGATAATGTCGTAAAAGAACGAGAGATGAATATGCTGGTATGCTTATGCAAATATGGGATGGTATCAGTATGCTGTACATACCACAGACTCGCTTTGCATTCTCCAATGTTTGTGTGATTATGAGCATGTGATTCTTTGAGGCTTATTTGTGTAGCATGTCCACATAATACGTGCATGTTATTCTTCATGTACCATGTTTTCTTTATCCTTTCTATTTTTGAGTCTTCGCCATACCCGTTTACCTATTGTTTATGTATGCAACGGCTTTTATGGATGTAAATCACACATGCATCAGCTGTGTGTATGCGTGTTTATGTATTGTAAGCATGCGGTTCTTTGGACTTATTTATGTACTATGCATGCATGCACAAATGCATATGCAATAACAGGCACGGATTATTCGTACTCTCTATGCATGTGTGGTTATAAGTATTTGATGTTTGAACTCATTTATGTACCTCGTACGCTTGTCCACATTGTTTGCCTGTATGTATAGACATTCTTCATATTCCTCTATGTACTGTATATATACCTGCAAACATGTCACCTATATGCATGCGTGCTTTTATTATGTGTGTGTAGTGCGGATGTATATATGTATGTGATTCTTCAGATGATAATATGGGGTGCAGGGTATGGCAAGTGCCTCGGGGGATGCCAATGGGGATGACGATTTCACCCCCGTTGACATTGATGTGAACCTGGTGCAAAGCCTTCTCGAATCCTTCTCTTCTCAACAAGGCCTCCCAGGACCCACATCCAACTTGCTCGGACTTATGGGTTTACAGCTCCCTCGTGATTCAAGAGAAAAGAAGTGAATTAAATGGATACCTCTCACCTTGGTGTGGTTCTTTTGGAGGTAATCCTCAAATTTTAGAATTACACTTGTATCAAAGTACTGGTGCTTTATGTTGTGAAGTGCAGCATCATTAGGAAGCTTGGAGAAATAGTGCTCTTGGTAGCCGACCCCAATTAATTGGAAAATGATTTTGACGATGATAGTAGATGAAAATTCCATCAGTATTGTATAAATCACTTCAGTTTGTTAACTTTATTTTCGGTATCGTATATATATCCCTTCCTGGGAACTTGTACTTTCAATGAAAAACAAACCATGAGAATGCAGTGAGTTTTGGTAGGGGATGCAAGGTGTCACGGGTCTTACATAAACCAGATTTATAAACAGACGTTGGTTTCGGAAAATTAACAGCGGGACTTTGATCCCACACGCCTGTGTATGTGTTTGAGAGTGAGAGAGAGGATGGAGGGTGGGGTGAGTCAACTCACTGTGAAGTTATAAATATTTTGTCTTATTGAAAGGAAATTTATGGTGTTCATCCTCGTAAACTGGAAGTTTGGAAATGTGCTGGTGCTTGCATGTGTGTGGCTGTGTTTGAGAGAGAGAGAGAGAGGGATGCATACCTAAACTGAAAGTAAGGGTGGCAACTGGTCGGGTATGGGTTGGGTCCAGCTGGACCCAGAACCGGACCCGGATCCGGACCCAAATAGCATTAGATAGACCTCTACCTAGACCTTGACCCGACGGGTCCAGAGTACCCCATGCCTGTATCAGGGATGTTGGTTTGGACCCGGACCCAACCCGTACCCGGAATGCTCTCTTCCCCTCTCTCCCTCTTTGAATTATGGCGTCTCTCTCACTAATAGGATATTTTCTCTCTTAACTAGGCATTTTTTCTCTCTATCTGTATACGCCTTCTCCCTCATAAGGGCTTCTCTGTTTGTCTATATAAACAAGGCCACCTTCTTGTAAAATAGGCTTTCTCTGTCTAGGACCACGCCCTCCAAATGGGGAAGCTCAGACTCTCAATAGGACCAGAGTTGGCAAGGAATCAGAGAACCTTTATCAACTGTTATCGAATCCTACCCTAATCGAGATCTACACGAGTTATCAACTATAGATGCACAAATAGTGTAAGAAATTCACAAATGTAAATTGTTTTTAAAGAAACTTCAAATAGTGCGAATAATTCCCATATTTACCAGATACAATTCACGCACGTAAGATATTTGCAATCAAACAGGTAAACCCAAAAAACCTAGTCCATTATTCAATAAACCCTTCCATGAAGCCATTAATCCCTAGATTTTCAAGATACAAAGACTCAAACCAAAAATGGCAAAAAAGGGAGGTGAGATCGCACCACATGAATTCCATTTTCGACACAGTAAAGCTCCTAGCAAGCGTTGCCTTGCCAACCTCGATACCGTCTTGGCCAATATGAATCCAGATGCAGTCCCTCATTTTCGAGGTGGAGCTGTAGAGGAAGTAGAAATTCTAGAGAGAGAGAGAGAGAGCAGGGAGATACCTGATGGGTCCTGAGTCGGGTCCAGGTCCATTGCTAGCTCTAAATGAAAATGCTTGTGCATGTTGCATAATTCCGAATCTTGTATCATGGGATTATATACTATGAGACGTTCTTTCTTACACGCACACAAGTTCACAACTACCCCTAGCTATTAGATGTCAAATTGGATTTATTAGGGTTTGTCATGAAGTCTCAAAAAATTTTGTTGCCAACTTTGAATCCGGTCAATTGCACGCTCGCAACCACCCAAATTCAAAATCGAAAGGACAATAGTGGTTGTAATCACCTTGTGCTAAATGCAAATGCCAAATGGTCTCTTTATATACTTTTCCTTATATTATTGATTAGAATGTTAGTTTATTAACAGAAACCTCGATAACGGTCATGAAATTGCTTTATAACAATCGTGTGCCAAAAAGGAGTGGCAGTTTTACTTCTATGGTTCTATTTTTACCCCAGGCTCGTTCTATTTATCCCATTTGTAAGATGATGACTGCTATTTTTAAGCGATGGCTCTTGCATTGAAAAACTAGGCTTCTTACAATAAAAATGTGAATGATGGATATTTGAACAAGGTGAAAGAATGCATTTGTCAAAAAAAACAAGGTGAAAGAATGCATTTGTCAAAAAAAACAAGGTGAAAGAATGAAAATGATGACCATAGTTTATATTTCTTTTTCCTTCTTTTAATGTGTTTGCCTTTAGTGGACAAGGCGGTTACCCGGTTACAATGACCATTGGATGTAAAGTTAGGTGGTAGCATTTAATCTATTGGCCAAACTCAAAAGTTAAAAAAATTGTTTGACACCCAAGCTATTAGATTTCACATCGGATGGTTGTAAGTAATTATAACCTCTTTGTACTATAGATAAATGGTCACATTATATACAATCCATATAATATTTGATCCACCATTTGGTTTAATTTGTGAATAAAGTTGTATTATACAATGAGGCCATTTATTTTTGGTACGTAGTTACCAATTAATCTTGACTATTGAATGTAAAATTAGATGGCCACATTTATTCCATTGACCAAGTTCAAACTTCAAAAAAAAAAATTTCAAACTTTGTGACACTCAAACTGCCATAATTCACATAGATGGTTGTAGGTAATTACGACTTCATTGTATCAAAAGTAAATGATTTTTTTGCTGTATACAATCCCCAAACAATCTAAACGCTGTATACAATCCCCAAACAATCTAAGCAAAGAACATATAATTTGAAAATGTGATTCAAAACTCTGAAATGGCTTAATAATCTATTTTCACCGCCAAAATCCCCTTTTTACATTTTTATTTTTCTTTTACTTTAAAACTTGTATAAAACTTTTTTACATTATTAATCCACAAACATTTATTTTAAGTATAATTTTTATTTCTAATGCTTTCTAGATCTAGACCGATTCAAACTCAATTTAGATCGTTGATTCAGTGATAAGACACAAATGTGAGTCATCCAGTGATTCACGTTTCGAATACGGATTATGAATTGAAAGGGGCACAAATGATGCACATCACATTGACTTCTAAATACTTTAAATCTTACACATAGATAATCGACAATATACTAGAACATACACTATATTTAAAGCGTAAAATTTATCATATGTATAGATCAAGCGGAGCATTTTCCAACATAAAAAATTATTTGCAGTGGGATTTTGAAACGGGTCCTCATATGTAGGGTAGAGCAACTCCTAAAGTACCAATGCAAAGATGAGAAATCAACTTGTTTCTTCAGCTCTCATCCCAACATATCGATTCACTATCAAGATCAAATACAAATATGAGAGAGGAACTCATTTTTTTTTACTTTTTCCTTCAAATCAATCTTCATGGTAGCCCTTTATAATTGGGATCAGGTACATAAATCCCATCATCATAGCCTTTTCTAATTGGGATCAGGTACAAAAACCCCCGGTCCTTGAGCAGACCGCACATAAGACCCAACCAGCCAAAACGCATTAAAAAAAAACCCGTGTGGATTAAAGAAATGCAATTAAAACAACACCCCTCTCCTCGTAAAGATGGAAAAATTCAACATATATCAATCCACCATTAATCTTACTCCTCCCATCAGTTCGCAAGCCAAAACATAAAGGAATTCAACACAGTACACACGAACAATATATACCAAAAACGACGCACAATTTTCAGTCCAACATATATCAATCCACCATTACTCTTACTCCTCCCATCACAAGCCAAAACATCAGGAATTCAACGCAGTACATACCAATATATACCAAAAACCAAGCACAATTATCAAAAAACACAAACAAGCATGAAATAAAAATTCTCAAACCATTGGAAGCTACAATCACACCAAACCCACAATTTACATAAACTACTTTGTCTATTTATTCACCTATTCATGCGTTCCAAACCAAACAAAGTGAGGCAATAGAAGTCCAATAATGCCCCGTAACATAACAAACTTCATAATATGTCCAGTAGAGAGAGGCGGGTCAAAAGACCACAGAGTAAAGGATAGAGAAGAGAGCAAATAACAGACCGCACAACCGACACGTAAAACAGTAGATTATGAAGCAGAGCTTCAATTACCACCACGAAGTCGCAGGACGAGATGAAGGGTGGACTCCTTCTGGATATTGTAATCAGCAAGGGTCCTCCCATCTTCAAGCTGCTTCCCAGCAAAGATGAGCCTCTGCTGGTCTGGTGGGATGCCCTCCTTGTCCTGAATTTTCGCCTTGACATTGTCAATGGTATCGGAGCTCTCCACCTCAAGGGTAATGGTCTTTCCAGTAAGAGTCTTAACAAAAATCTGCATGCCACCCCTCAACCTGAGGACCAAATGGAGGGTGGACTCCTTCTGGATATTGTAATCAGCCAGAGTCCTTCCATCCTCCAATTGCTTGCCGGCAAAGATCAGCCTTTGCTGGTCAGGAGGGATGCCTTCCTTGTCCTGAATCTTTGACTTCACATTATCGATGGTGTCCGAGCTCTCAACCTCCAATGTGATCGTCTTACCAGTCAGGGTCTTGACAAAAATTTGCATACCCCCACGAAGCCTGAGAACCAAGTGGAGGGTGGACTCCTTTTGAATGTTGTAGTCCGCGAGAGTACGACCATCCTCTAATTGCTTACCAGCGAAGATGAGCCTCTGTTGGTCGGGAGGGATCCCTTCCTTGTCCTGGATCTTTGCCTTGACATTATCAATGGTATCCGAGCTCTCAACCTCCAGGGTAATGGTCTTTCCAGTCAGGGTTTTAACAAAGATCTGCATACCCCCACGAAGCCTAAGCACCAGATGGAGTGTGGACTCCTTCTGAATATTATAGTCGGCGAGGGTACGGCCATCTTCCAATTGCTTACCGGCAAAAATCAACCTTTGCTGGTCAGGGGGGATTCCCTCCTTGTCCTGGATCTTGGCCTTAACATTATCAATAGTGTCTGAACTCTCAACCTCCAAAGTGATGGTTTTACCAGTGAGGGTCTTCACAAAAATTTGCATGCCGCCTCGAAGCCTGAGCACCAAGTGAAGGGTAGACTCCTTTTGAATGTTGTAATCTGCAAGAGTGCGACCATCCTCCAACTGCTTCCCAGCAAAGATGAGCCTTTGCTGATCGGGAGGGATCCCTTCCTTGTCCTGGATCTTGGCCTTTACATTGTCAATAGTATCTGAGCTCTCGACCTCAAGGGTGATTGTCTTCCCAGTTAGGGTTTTGACGAAGATTTGCATGCCACCCCTGAGCCTGAGGACAAGGTGGAGTGTGGACTCCTTTTGGATGTTATAGTCAGCAAGAGTACGGCCATCCTCCAATTGCTTTCCAGCAAAAATTAATCTCTGCTGGTCAGGGGGAATGCCTTCCTTGTCCTGTATCTTTGCCTTTACATTGTCTATGGTGTCAGAGCTCTCAACCTCCAGGGTGATGGTTTTCCCAGTTAGGGTTTTAACAAAGATCTGCATACCACCCCTGAGCCTGAGGACAAGGTGGAGTGTGGACTCCTTCTGGATGTTATAATCAGCAAGTGTACGTCCATCTTCCAATTGCTTTCCAGCAAAAATCAATCTCTGCTGGTCAGGGGGGATGCCTTCCTTGTCCTGGATCTTTGCCTTTACATTGTCGATGGTGTCAGAGCTCTCTACCTCGAGAGTGATGGTCTTTCCAGTCAAGGTCTTAACAAAGATCTGCATGATTGGTTGCTGTGGTACAGAAACTGCATGACAAACAATAAGAGGCCATGTAACTACTCAAACCCAACAACCAATGCTGATTACATAACACAGAGCAAATACCACTAACAGATACAGGACCACAGAAAATTCAAAGACCTCGGCATAAATTCTAACATGTTAGGATTAGCATAAATTCTAACACATTGGGATCAGTATTCCATTATTGTATATTAGCAAAAGCAATTATTCTTGAAGACAACATACATATCCTGTATATAAATGGAAAGAACAGAAAGAAACACAGATATAGATAAATGTGGGAACAATACAACAACAAACTTGGGTGGCATTTCAAAAGTTATTTTGTGTCGATATCTTTTTAACAAACTTGCCCACATCATGCCAGTACCCACACAATGCCAGTAAGTGCCATACAATGCCAGTAAGTATGAAACAGTAAAAACAAACAGACAACAAACTAAAATTCAATACAAGTTTCCAAAAGGTAAAAACAAACAGACAACAAACTAAAATTCAATACAAGTTCCCAAACACAGAATGCAAAGATTTTTTAGACCTTAATAACAACAAACAAGACACCTAGCCATCAAATGCTACAAAATCCAATAGAGAATGAAGTGCACCGGGAAAAAAAACAGTGAATAACCTAAAACAACACAAGATCAGAAAAAAAAACGAGTGAATAGCCTAAAACAACACAATATCAGAAGAAAAAAATAGTGGTACCCAAACGCACTGCTTGCTTTCAAAATAAAAGAATCAGAAAGAGTATAAAAGGGAAGTGCCACTCAAATCCAATACAGAAGGAAGGGCACTGTGTGATTTCCTAACAATAGAATCAAAAAATAAACAGAAGGGAAGAATCCCTAGAAAGAAAAACCAATGACTTGGATATCCTCAGAAAAAATCAAACATACACAGGATGAGTGATCCTAATCACAAATAGAAGAGTTTTGAGAAAGTTTGAAACATTGAGCATGGCATAACCAAGCTCATTCATGCAATGACCAATTGACCATTACATAAAATGGCCTAAAAATTAGGCTCAAATCACATAAATGAAGGCATGGAAAAACCAAAACAAATAAAATAAAAGACCCTTCTCCCTGCGCCCACCCAAAACGAAACACGAGAAAGAGGCAACATTAAGTAAATTCACTGTGCCTGAAACAAAAGAAACAAGGGAGCCCTGACAAACATAGAACCCAACAATACCATGGCAACACAAAGGGAAAATAGAGACCAAGAACTCAGAAAATAATTATTTGTGATAGAGAAGATAAACAATGATGAATAACAGCCCCCAAAATACAAAAAACGCTAAAAGCATCGAACATTAGATCAACACTCACCGACTTAAAAAAAACAGGTACATCTTTAACTCATAAGGCAGCATCAAACCATGATTACCAACACAACAAAAAAAGACGACCAACAAGATACAATTATAAATCTGACATGGCCCTGAAACTCGAACCAAAGCCATCATGGAAATAATACAGAGGCTAGAACACTGAAAACCCCACGTGAACAAATTAAAAACAAAAGGACACGAATTAAACAGAACTCAGATCAGAAGATCAGCCCCCCAAAGGCAAGCATCAAAGTCTAAATCTAATTAGAAGGAAAAATAAACCTAGCGGGAAAGACATTAGATCACAGGACGACAGGACCACACACACACACACACACACACAAGAGATCAGCAAACTCTTTAATAAAAGGGACATAGGGAAAAAGACAGGAACAGAATTTTGTGATTCAGCATCAACCCTGGCTCTCAACGGATACAAGACATAAAACACAAGCCATATCATTGTAAATCCATTTCCCCTGAGAATTATGATCTTGAAGCTCGAAAAAACAGAACAGATCTGGCTATCTTTGACAAATTACAGTGCAGATCTGAATATCTTTGATGAATTAAAACGAATAGTCCTAAATAAGTACAAAATATAACATCTATAAGGCCCAAAATTCATTCTTTTCAGATTCATGATGGGTTTCGGATCCAAAATCCATCTCCAAAATGGATCTTGGAAAGGTGGACTATCTCTTGTGACAGGCGCATCCCTGATGCGCATAAAACCTACCCATAAAATCCTAAACCACCATGGCTACAGAAAAATCAAGCTCTCAACTGAAGATAACAATCAAATCCAAATAAAAATAAACAGAAAATGAACAGGAAAAGAAAAACCTACCCATAAATCCCTAAATCACCATGGTTACGGCAAGATCAAGCTCTTAACTGAAGAGAACAATCAAATCCTAATAAAAATGAACAGGAAAAGAAAAAGGGAACAAACCCTATATGAACCAAAAGCTTACCTCAAAACTCTGCAACAAGAACGCCAAGCCTTCTTGTCTATGTCTATGTCTCCGCCTCTCTTAAAAGTTCTCTCTCGCTACGAAGATAAAAGAAGGGAAAATGGTTAGGTATTTATAGGAGCGTTCCACTGACTTCCGAGGGTCAGGATTAGGGCTCAACAAATTACGCGGTCAGGATTTTTCGGGATACAGTTCCATAAAATACACCCTCGATTTTACAAAATATTTTCTAAACTAACGCCCGGTTTCCCACCGCCTCCTTCTCCGCAAGCCCCGCACAGGATATATATGAAAGTCCGAGAGGATACATCTGTCATTTAAATGTGACCATTAATTTTCGCCCTAAATTAGTTGGATACCTCGCAGCGGCAATATCGAAAATAACTTAAATAATTGAGGGCACGATAGTAATTGTTTCGTTTCCTTGACCGAGAGGGTTGTTGGCCTCACGTCAAGAATGCGTATGCGACATACGCGTCCAATCCTATTAATTGTCTCCACGGTACACGTGTTGTTTCCATGAAGCTTCCATATTATGTTACCGCCGGAATAAACTGTATACTTCCTCCCTTGGGTTAAAGGTTTACAGCGCTTTTTTTTTCTTTTTTTTTTTTTTTAAAAAAAATATTTTATTACTTTTTATTCCTATTTTTTATGAGTTTTAAAAATTAAAAATATTATTTATAACATAGAGTTTCTATCTTTTTTATCTTTCAACTCATAAACCCTTTTCACCGTGTATTTTTTATTTAGAAAAATATTAAATGACAACCTTCCAATTTAATTTTTATCTCTCAAATCACCATCTCTTTTTTAACTCACCGATGTATCTTTCTCTAATACCCAATATTATAGAGAAATTTTCTTTTTTACATCATCTCTCTCTCAAAAAACACCGTGTTTCTGTCTAAACCCTTTAATAGCCCCAATATACCACAAATTCTCTCTAAAAATCCTATAGATCTAAAGCCCTATTGCCATGTTGCAGCCCCAACCTACCGATTATTTGGAGGTCACAAAATTGAACCTCAAACACCTACACCCTTGGATTTCTTCTTTCAACTCAAATACCCAAATCGCAAAGCCCCAATCTAAGTGTTATTATTGATGGATCTAAATTCTAATTGGCATTTAAATTTGCCTTTCCAAAATCACATATGAGGAGTATGGTGGTACACCAAATCACATGTTCACTATTAACTAATCAATCAACCAAGTTTCAATGAACCACAAGTTTATATTCAACAATGTACAGTACATTAAGTTCATATCGAATATTAATAATTAACTTGTATACAGCACTAACAAAAATCAAGTGCTGCATCATAATTTCTAATGAACACCAATCAAATGGCTTCCACTACATATTTACATTGAAGGGATGAGCTCTTCTCTTATAAGCAACCAGAGGAAACCACTCAATGGGGCAGCCAAATCTTCATCACCAAGAAAGAGTTATATCTTCTTGTGCGAAAGTCAAGAACTCCATAATCTTGCAAGGTCCTCAGTACATAACATTGGGTCTTGAATCACTAAATTTGCAATATGCTATTTAGTAGGCGTGCTTGTGTGCATTTAACCAGAAGAAGAATAAGAGGTAGAAACCACCATTTATCTCCATCCCTATTCATGCATGAAAACAGAATTCAATCGATCCCAAAGTTCAGCTTTTCATTCAACAAGATTGTTCCTAAGTTCAACATAACTAGTGGTAATATTTGAGCTTAAGGATGTTATTATATTTTTCTTCCACAATCGTCTCCGTTTGAGGCTCGATTTTGTGACCTCCAAATGATCGGTGGGTTGGGGCTGCAATAGGGCAATAGGGTTTCAGATAGGTGGGTTTTTTTTAGAGAGAATATACGATGGTTTGGGGCTGCAATAGGGCAATAGGATATCAGATATGTTGGTTTTTTTAGAGAGAATTTGTGGTATATTGGAGCTGCAAAAGAAGCTAAATAGAGATGCGATATTTTTAGAGAGAGATATAATGTATGAGAGGGAACTTTGCAAAAGAAGCTAAATAGAGATGCGATATTTTTAGAGAGAGAGATATAATGTATGAGAGGGAACTTTTCTGCACATTAGGTATTAGAAAGAGAGATAGAGATGGAGTTTTGAGATAGCGAGACAGTGACTTGAGAGAGAGAGGAGTGCTTTGAAAATTAGATGGTAAAATTAACGTTAAAGAAATGAGTAGAAATGAGTTGTTGAGAAGGTATCATTTTAGTATTTTTTTGGTTTAAAAATACATGGTCAAAAAGGTTTAGGGGATTGAAAGATGGAAAAGATCGATCTTTTAGTTACAAGTAATATTTTCAATCTTTACATCTCATGATAAATAAAAGTAAAAAACAAGGGATAAGGAGATATTTTCTCATTTTTTTAAGGACAGTTTTTATGTGGCCATCCCGCATATGGTAGAAATGAGGACTTAGCAATAAATATATTTTTCAAATATAATTTAATCCTAATTTTTAAATAATATATAATCTTTAACATGGAGATTATAAATATAATAAAAAAATTAAAAAAATTAAAAAAAAAAAAAGCATTTGTTGGACCACATATTTTCATCCATTTTTATGATGGATGCTTTTTACCTCTAGACCCATATTGTAGAATGCGGTCCAGCCCACCGAAAACAATTTTCTTTTTTTTAATCCAAAATTTTGGAACCACCAAACAATTTAGATAATGGGAACTCATCCTAAAAAAATTTGGATGGTCTCCATTAAATTTTAAAATATTATTTTTTTTAAGTATATAAAAAGTGATGTTTGAATAAATTTTCTCTTTAAAGTTAGTCTATCGGTTAGAGAGTAAGGTTAGAAATGTCTGAGCGACTTGGACTTGGACCCATACCCAACTAGATTTATGTAGAATGTGTCCCACCCAAACTTGGGTCAGGACCAAGTGAATTGGACTTGGATCGAGTCCACAGGTATAAGTCTACAAACAAAAAAAATTCATGTTATATATTTTATAATACATTGTTACAATATATTTATATGTATCTTGTACTAGGACCTGACTAACCCAAGAGGGTCTAGGTTGGACTTGAACCCAAATCCAAACCCGATCTAGGTTGGGCTAAGATCAAGGGGACCATTGTCTAGGTTCAGGCCCAGACAGGCCGACCCATCAGGTCCACGGGACAGCCCAACCCATTTCCCACCCTTATTAGAGAGGTTACATACTAAATTTTGAGATTCTAAAATTACTCCAAGAATGGGTTTTATTGGAAAGAATAAAGAGATTTTATGCTCCCACAGTAAGATGATGTTTTTTTGGCTTTGGCTTCATATTTTTTCATACTTAAGTCTTGCTATTAAGAAATTGGGATAGGGAAGAATTAAGTGACTCGGAATATCCTAACCCTTAAAAGGGAAAATCTTAGTTAAAGATAAGGATGGTATTAGGCCTAACTAATCTTACCAAAGCTAATTTAAGGATAATTCAATGAACGGGTTTGTGAAGGTATACCTAGTACACTTAATTAACTTATTTAGGGCGATCTTTTAGGTATTTCATCTAGGGAAAATTTATTGAAGTATATAATTTAAATTTAAAGCTTTAAACATCTTTTGATTTAATTTTAGTCAAAATATCTATAGAACATAGTATTGAGTTGAAATAGTTGCAAATGGTCAAAATGTTAAATACTTCATGTCGAATGGGTATCTTGTTTGATTTTCCTTAATTTAAAATAAATTTAGAATGTGTCGTATAAAAAAAAGATTATATATAATGAGACTGTTTACTTTTCGAATAAGGTGGTCACAACTACTTATAACCATATGATGTGAAATTTGTTAGCTCATAAGCATCATGACGTTCGAAAAAATTTATTTTGAACTTTGAGTTTAGTCAATCAAATAAATGCAGTTGTCCAATTTCATATCTAATGGTTAAAATTACTCATGACCTGTTGGGTTTATGTTGGGTTTATATGGCCTTTAAAGGCCTTATGAGTGTGGTCCCTCGAGGATCATATTAAACGAATGATGTTTGTTTATACCGGACTGTGATTATCGATCTAGACCAGTCGGTTGTAAAACCCAAAGTACCTGGGCATAAAGAATTAACCGAGGAAGGTTTTAGGTTATTACTTGATGAGGCCGGAGCTTATGCCTTGATGAGTGAGCCAAGGGGTTGTGAGACCCTTGTGTGTGATGGTAGGCCAACTGAGATGGGAGCCAAAACTTCATCAATGTTCTATCACACGGCATGCATATCGATATATCGTTCGAAAAAGCCAAATATCCACATTTGGGTGAAACGTATGCATGTGCGAGAGATACCCCTATGCATCATAGAGCTATGTTCGCATCAGGTCGTGATGACCTTGACTCGTCTCTAGGGAAAGACCTGTAATCCACAGACTGGGATTGCGACCCCTTGATTCATCGACCTAACTTTAGTGACCTACTAATGAGCCCTTGCTTAGACTGTGTGTCATGGGAAACACTGAGTCGGTTCGATAAAACTAGTGTGGTCTGTAGTCCACAGTTGAAGGTGGAGTACCCCATTATTACAGATTGAATTCTTAATACCATATGGATCATTTTCCCATCATATTAATTTAATTGTGTTCATTTTATTATTGAAATGATTTTAGTTTTATTATTTGAATTTTTATGAATTTTTCAATATTTTAATTATGATTTTTGGACTTGTAAAAATACAGTTCTAAAATTTACAAAGTTGTAAAAATTCAAATATATGTATTAATTCGTTTTATTTGAAAACGTTTATAAAATTTCATGGGGCCCAAAGTGCACATAGGCCCACCATGTGGCATGTGGGTGGGGGCCCAGATGTGTGTGCCACTCTTTTGGATTCTTTGTGATCAAGGTATTTACGATTATGGTAATTTTGATTTGAGACATGTGGTCAAATCTTAGAAAGGATATAGCGGCCATAGCATATTTTGTAATATGATAAGTATGCTTTAAAAGGAATATGATCAATTTGAATTCATGGTAAACATTGACCTTATCTTCTTTAAAAAGTTTGGTAGTATTTATTTACTTGATAACGTTTGACATATCCTTATGGAATATGCGATATGCTCATGTTATTTTTATAGAATGTATGATATCTATTTTATCTAAATATATTAATGGGAAAATGATTTAAGGAAAGGGGGATAATAGTCAAAGCACTTTTTATAATGTTGATAGCCCATCTATGGAATGGATGGCTCAGATCTCTCACCCCACAAGTCACCTTGATCAACGACGGTACAGATTCAATCTCCCATCTATGAAATGGATGGCTCAGATCTCTCACCCTACAAGTCACCTTGATCAACGACGGTACAGATTCAATCTCATGAAAGAGGAAACTATGGGAAAACCTTAAAAAACCCTAAACCTAAATATTCACTATAAATAGGAGTACTCTCCCCTAATCTCTACACAACCTCTCTCTCTCTCTCCCATAACCTCTCTCTCTTATAGGGGCACGCCCCACTCTCTCTCCTTTGAGTTTTTCTCTCTAACCCTCTCTAAACCTAAGAAGAAAGTAAGAGTTCTAATTGAGGTTAGAGAGTTTCTCTCTCTAACTCTCACTAGACCTAAGAAGAAACTAAGAGTTATAAAAATTAGAGGGAAGCCTAAGTTATTTATGGAGGTTAGGGCTTTGTGGAGAATTAAGGGTGATTACATAGTTTGGCCGAAATCAACTTTCCCGATTCGAGATTGAAGCTAGACCGCAGATCCCGCGCTATTGGATGTGGTGACTCGGTGTGGGGTGTAAGAAGTCCGGTTGCGGTAATCTCCGACATCTTTATCTTATACTTACTTGTTCTTTATTTCATATTCTCATGCACAATATTAGGTTGTATGAATGGCATCAAGTAATTGTGATTTATTTTATTGATGCGTTATTTATTTTTGTAATTTCTATTGTTTGTAATAAGACCATCTGTGAGTGATCTTGTTGCCAAAATTATAAGAGGTGATTATTATTAAAAAAAAAAAATTGTATTTCTTCAGCAAACGGTCACATAGGTCTTTCTTTCATGACCTCCTTGCATCAAATGTGAATGTTCTCATGGTATACTGTTTTTATAAATAAAAGCTTTTTTATTAACTAATGTGTAGAATATGGTTATGTACCTTATAGAGCATTTAATTATTTTTATGTTTTTTTTCATAAAATATATATTCTACTCATCACTCAGGATAAAAGTTGCTCTTATTTTAAAAAAGAAAATAATTTTGGTGCATCTGCGTGCCCTTTTAAAAAAGGGTGTGGTTTCTATAAGGTTGTGACTTTAAACAATCCAATTAAAGCGCACCGCCAAATTTTATCATAACATGTAAGTTTAGTGTAAACAATTATTTGAATTATTTGAAAATCTATTTTTATATCTAATTATAAATTTTAATCTCCAAAAATAGTTATAGATTTTAATTATTTGAAAACCCATTTTAGATATAGATTTTGGATGGAGTAATCTCAACGGTTGTGATCATGAATTCCAAAAAAACTAAAAATAAAACCTAAGTAGATTATTTTACAATAAATAATGTTGTGGATTGTACACGTATATTATTTTAAAATGATTAAAGATTAGAAAAGGTATATGATGAGACCATTTACTTTAAATACAAAAAGGTCACAACCATTGTCACTTATTGGATGTGAAATCAGATGGCTACTGATATGCCACTATTTGAGCACAAAATTCGAAACAAATTTTTTCCAAAGTTGTGATACATTTTAATATGTTATATTTCACATTCAGTAGCTTAAAAAGATTTTGACATTCTTGTATCAAAAATAAACGGTCTCATAATATACAATCGTTAAAGATTAGAGTGCAGTTTGTATAAAGGTGTCAAAGTAAGAAGTATCTCTTATAAAATTATGGTGCATAAATCTTAACGAATTATAAAACTTAAAGCTTCAAAAAATCTATTTTCAACCTTAGTTTTAAAGTTTAAAGCTTTAAAAAAATAATTTAGATTAAACAAATCTTTAAACATTTGAAATTTTTGAAAAAGGAGATTGTGACATTCCTGTACCAAAAATAAATAGTCTCATAGCATACAATCCCTAAACATTAGAGTGCGGTTTGTATAAAGGTGTCAAAGTAAGGAGAAGTATACAATCCCTAAATATTAGAGTGTGGTTTGTATAAAGGTGTCAAAGTAAGGAGAAGTATACAATCCCTAAATATTAGAGTGTGGTTTGTATAAAGGTGTCAAAGTAAGCTCATCTCTTGTACAATTATGGTGCATAAATCTTAAAGATAACCTAAAAATCTATTTTTATCCTTTAGTTAGACTATTTACTTTTGGAATAAAGAGGTCACAATTATTTACAATCATCTGATGTGAAATCTGATAGCTTGGGGGTGTCACAAAGTTCGAGAAAAATTCTTTTGAACTTTGATCTTGGACAACAAAATAAATGCAAGCACATAATTTCGCATCCAATAATCAAGATTTATTGAGACCACCTTGTAGCAAAGGTAAATTGTCTCATTATATACTTTCCCTTAGTAATAAAATTTAAAGTTACAAAAAAAACTATTTTCGCACTTAATTTTAAAATTTAAATATTTAAAAATAATTCGAATTACGTAAATCTATAAACATTTGAAAATTTTGAAAATGGACAGTGTTGTGTGACGCATTATTTTCGAGGTTGAGATGATCAATTGCAATGTTTTTTTTACACAAAATAACCTCTTTCAGATAGATTTCGAGTACCTTAACACCTTATATCAAGGTTTAAAAAATCGACAACCCGATATGGATTAAGAATCACCTAGGACGCTCTAGATTAGGCCAAAAAAAGGGATTCGAGCGGTTCCAAATAGTAAAATCGCCGATTTTTTTACGGAATTGCCAATTCTGTCGATTTTTTACCCAGTTCAAACGATTCTTCACCGATTCCGATCGATTCTTTACCGATTCAATCAAAAAAGAAAAGGATGAACAGTTTTTTCTTGAATTATTTTTTTCAAAAATTTGAAACAAAAATTATCGATTCCACCAATTCTTCTGATCCGATCCACCAGTTCCAAACGAGTCGACATGGGTATAGGTGGGACCGATTCGAGTCACGAATCCATTTTTTTAAACTTTGCCCTATATAAATTTTCCTTAAAAATAATAATCTATATAAAAATAAAAATAAAAAATATATACTTCTAATATATAAAAAAAAGATTGTATATAATGAAACCATTTACTTTTGGTAAGTGAAATTAGTTAAATTGGGTGTGTCACGTACTTCCAAAACTTTTTTATGGATTTTCTGGTTAATGAAATACTACTCAATTCCTGGTCAAGTTCTGACCCCTACGTTTTAAAATTCATGATGATGCTGGTAAAAATTAAGTTCCACATTATGAATCTTGAGGCTATCCAAATCCTTTTAAAATTCTGAAACTAGGTTAATCATATTGCCTTGGATAACTTCTAATCTCAATTTAACCGGTCGACGCGATCATGTGACATGGACAAACAGATTTCAAATTGAATTTGACTTTGGGATCTGTTTGGATGTTGCGTCCCATGGGGGGAGGGACCACATGGGAATTAGCCCTTGTAAAAAGGTTCATATTTTAAACAAAAATAACTTGCACGGCATGTCGTGGGCAAACATAAATTCAACTCGAGAAAGGGGCTAGGGTTTTCAAGTAAAGAGAATAAAATAAAAATAAAAAAATAAATAAAGGATAAAGTTTTTATCTATACTACATTATTAAGCAAGAGTTAATGGGGAAGACATGTCATGAAAGTAAGAAGGTAAGAAGGTGTCCTAAGGGTATGTATGATAACCGAAAGTTAAATCATAATTCGTAAATTGGAAGTCTCTCTTTCCTGAGAAAAAAGAAGTTACCGTCATAATCTACTATAATGTTAAAAAAGTTTTGGGTTTCTGTGTTTGATAACATCTTGAAATGTTAACTTGATATAAATAGATGGTGTGCATAACAAACAAAAACTAAATTGATATAAATAGATGGTGCTCATAACAGACAAAAACTAAATTAATATAAATAGATGGCGCTCTCAACTTTGGTAATTTTTTTATGTCAAACTTAAAATTGATCATAACTTACCCAAACTAAATATTTTATGCAAAGGATTGAGACAAGGGAATCAACCCCCAAAAGTGTGGTGGATCAAAACTTATAAGATATAAGGTAGCTAGCAAGTCAGCATCCATGATCAAATATAAAATCTAAAGACTCAACTATATATACAATATTCCCAATACACCGTTAAGAATCCAATGGATAGGATTACAATAAAACAAATGAAAATGAAGAAACTGATGAAAATGTATCACTGTAGAGACCTCATCTTATACATTCAAATGGTAAACTTTAATGACTAGCACACATAGGCTGTCAGGTATGAAAGAAACCCCCTTGAAAACACGTATGGTAGATTTAAATGAATGCAAAAATACAGCATTTTTTTTGTCAATTCTCGCTCAAAATAAGAATTATAATGATGGATAACCTTGCCACTAAAACAAAAATTAAAACCCCTTATCCTCATTATTATGGCTCTTAACTATAACCATATAATTGGCCCCCATTCATATAAGTAAATAATTTCTCCCCTTCCAATTTGCGTAAAATAATGCTAATATAGATATCAAAATCAATTAATAAATCATCTTTTACAGTAAATACATACTCAATGATGAATCAATAATGCTAATATAGATATCGAAATCAATTAATAAATCATCTTTTGCAGTAAATACATAATCAATGATGAATCAATGAGCAAATAAAAGTCACAATTCTCCTTCACGATGATGACCAAGCTTCAAGGTCTTTATTTTTCATATAAGTAGCAGTAGCTCCAATAATGTCCATAAGCCATAAAAATTCGATTTTATTACATAAAACTTCCTATCTCTACTACCGTACCCTATCAACTTCCACTACATTGAATGAGCACCATCAATTATCAAACGAGGGTTTGTCGAAGTGCAGAAGTTATCAGCAAGGAAAAAAAAAAAAATCTAACAATTCATCCACAAATACAGTTGAGAAATTTTTCAGTTAAAAATATTCGACAGAGTAGACAAAACGAAATGGTAGTAAAGCACGACAAGTAAAAAACAGAGGTTAGATTTATGAAGGCCAACAATTCAATTAAAAGAAGAATGCCATAAAATGATGCAGACAAGTCAGATAAAGCAAGTACCTTTGAATCGCTACCTCTAAAGCTTGAAGCTTTCGGATGATTTCGCTCAAAATATGGAATAGAAAGCTCCAAGTTTCAATGTACGATGTGATCACTCTATCTCTCTCTCTACAAATGAAATGTAATCTCACACTAATCCGAAGGAAGAAGATGAGTGGCTGGCTGGCTGGCTGTTGCAGGAAGAAGAAAGACTAGTTGTTGCAGGCGAGGAAGGAAGAAGAGAGGCTGGTTGTAGCAGGCGAGCGCCTGGCTATTGCGAAGAGAGGGGTGAAGAAATGTTTTTTCCTCAGGGCAGAGGTGCGAAGAGGGGTGAATGTTTTATTGGGGGGAAAAAGAAATAGCAACTTCCATTTTCAAGTTCCATGGTTGACCATGAAGTTTTTTCCAAGAGTAAAAGTGGGAACATGAATAGTAAAAAGAAGTTCTCTTTTATCTTACTTTTTTTTTATCAAACACAGAATATAAATAGTAGCAGGTAAGTTCCATATTCTAGAGACTAACTTTATGTTATCCAACACGCCCTAATTGTATAGAAGTTGTAGGACATGCTACTAACTCTAAGGGCGTGTTTGATAACAGAAAGTTGCTTACCAGAAGTTAAAACTTACCTCTTACTGTTCACCTTTTGTATTTGATAAAAAAAGTAAGATTTTTAAAAATCTTACTGTTCACCTTTTGTATTTGATAAAAAAAAGTAAGATTTTTAAAAAACTTATTTGTATTGTTGTTATTCCCTCTTTTACACGTAAAAAAAGTTATGTGGAAAACCACGTAACTTAAAAAAAAAAAAAAGTTTGTAATGGACCTTCGCACGATAAAAACGCTCCACCCCAAAAAAAATTTTCCTCACGCTACTCTCCTCTCTTCTTCGCACCTCAACCTCTCTGCAACTCCACTAGGCTCTCACCAAGGCTCTGCCAGCCTCTTTTCTTGGCACCTCAACCTCTTTGCAGCTCAACTAGGCCATCACCAAGGATATGAAACCCTTTGCTAGAGAGGTTCAGATTTTTCACAACCAAAACTCTGGAATCCTCTGTAACTTTCAGTGTAAGATTTGAAGTCCTCAATTCTATGTCCGTCTCTTTGGGCAATCCAATGATGAAGTTCCTAAAAATCACATGCTTGTCCTGAACCTCTTCCATGGCTTCCAAAACCCTAATTTACAAAAATTGGGGAAAACCTACTAAATCAACCATAGCTATAGAGGGGCAAAAATACTGAGCAAAAACTAGGTTTTCATAAAGCCTTATGGTTTCTTGGTTTTATGAAATTCTTTGACAGGCTTGTGGGAAGTGGCCATGAAGAAGCTTCTGCTCCTGATTTCATAGAACAATTAGAAGCCTATTTCAATCGCTTGCATCCTAGGTATTTCTGTTCATTTTTTGACTCCATGAATATTTCAGTTTCTGAATCTTCAAAGATAGATTCATTTTTTGCTGTTTTTTCTCTGAGATTTTGGGATTAATATGGTTGCTTGAGATTGCTCAAAATTCTGGTTCTCTGTTGTTTGGTTTATGTGGAATTTGAGATTTTCTTGTGCTTGTGAAACATAAAAGAAGAGGAAAACCCAATTCAAAGGAATAATAAATTTTAAAAAAATCTTTTAAATTCTCCACTCAGTTGAGCCTGTGGCTTATTGAACATTGTATTGGAAGTATTACACAATGTTATTGTGTGTTTGCTAGATTGAGAATGTATATGGGAAATTATATGAGAAAGGAACTACTTGCTTAAGATGGCATTGCCATAAATACATTGGAATAAAACATGATGTCTAAGCATTTCTAGAGCTAAGGATAACCCAGTATTTATGTAAGTATTTGATAACTTTTTTTTTTTTTTTAATTTGAATTCTCCTTTATATATATATATATATATATATATATATATATATATATATATATATATATATATATATATATATATATATATATATATATATATATATATATATATATATATATATATATATATATATATATATGAATTTTCTCAGTCCCTGTTTGTAATAAACTTATTGACCGTCTTCTTCATATTGTTGTTCATTATGCTATCATTAAGTTGATTTTGTTGCCGCGCGTGAAACTTACTAGGAATGCAATACAGATTAATTGAGTTATTGACTGATGGTGATATTACAAACAATCCTCAAGAAGGCAGTAAAAAAAATTGCTTTGTTTAAGAGCAACTAGGAATCATCATCAAAGTGCACAAATTTTATCTATAGTCAGATTTTTTGATACCAGTGTTGCTGCCTATTTTCTTATTATTTATGGATTATTAACATGATTTAGAAACTGAAAGGTGATGTTACGTTTACTGATAAGAAAAGAAAGGCGCTCTTATACTTTAAAAAAACACATTTACATACTAATTGGAAATGTTAGATGATATGTCCACTTGTATTAGTAGAATATTAGTAGAGACTGTCTTGATCAAGTATCATAACATTTTCATGTATTTGATTATCTTTGGGCTTGAAGAAATTGGATTTGAAAAATTGACCCTAGTATTATTAATTTATTATTTAGATAGGTAATGCATTCTTAAATGGAAATGAAAGATATGTTGACATGTTGCCTAGTGTAAACCCTAGGAGGTTATCAAACATAGAAATTATGAACTTTTTTAACTTCTTAAGAGGTTATTAAACACAGAAACTAGGAACTTCTTTAACTTCTCAGGAGGTTATCAAACAAAGAAACCATGAACTTCTTACAGTAACTTCTATCTTCCCATATCTTATATTGTGTTAAGACTTCTATCTTAATTAGATTTAGAAGTCTTATAAATATAAGTCTCTCAAGCTAGATTTTATTATATTCACTTGCCCCTCTCAACCTCAACAAGGTGTGTTTCCTTTCTCTCTCTCTCTCTTTGTTTATGTTTTTCTCTCTCCCTTTCTCTCTTTATACCTCAGTTTCATAAATTTATTAATTTATGCCCATTACAGAAGTTATTCTTTATTACATTATTTTCACTTTCTTGAGTCCTACCGGCAGTGGTTAAGTAGGTTATTTATCATCACAAAGAGAAAGGTAGTTGCATCAACTTACCTCTATAGTAACACTTATATTTTTATGTGATTTTATTTTCTCATTGTTTATGGTTTTTGTGCACAACAACAACAACAAATTTCCATAAGCAAGGCTAAGAGTTAGACATCCAAAGCCTTGGTCGACATCTCTTAAATCAGTTAAAAGCAACTTGAGAGATACCCAACCCACCGCTACAAAACACTAATCGGTATGCCATTCTTAATTTCCCTTCATTCTCTCTTAATTTCCCTAATATTTATACCAAGCCATTCTTAATTTCCCTTTATTCTCTCTTAATTTCCCTAATATTTACATACGTAAAATGAACATTTTATAGGAAAAATTTATGCAAAATTTTTTTAGGTAATGAATTACATGTTTAGTAATGGAACCGGAGATTCGTTACGGAACCAAAAATTCTAATCATTATGTAATGGATTATGTTTGGTAAAAAAATTATTAGTATTATAATATTTATATTTTTTGTCTTAAAGATAGGAATATTATCTAAAACAATTGTGTTAGTAATTATCTTATAATATAATAAATATAAATCATATATAATAATATAATATTATTATATATAATATATTTAAAATAATAAATTATATATATATATGTATATAATATAAAAAAATGTATTATATATATTTTATTAATGTATATTTGTATTATATATAACATATAATAAATTTTTTCTAGTATAATAAATATTATTATATTATATATAATAAATAAATATAGTATATATTTATTATAATAAATATATATTATATGTAATATAATATTACCTTGTTGGAAAAAAAAATTCTAAACTTTTTTCTTTTTAACTTCCAAATTTTTTCTCCAAGTAAAAAATCCACGAGATATTTGATACCCTAATATAAGAACTGCAAAAATAGGTTAGGGAGAGGAATTAGTTTTTTTTTTTCTTTTTTTAATAAATATATGATATGAAATTATCAATAGAGATAAAAACATCTCCCATCATCCAACCTTGCTTATTTTATTGACAAGTGTCATTTCTTCAATTTTATTATCTATTTTTTTATTATTTATGAGATATGCATGTAAACACCTCTTTTTATGTCCTCTCACTTTCTCGCCATATTTGAAAGCACGTTTGATATACATGTCAATTTTTATGGCCTAACTCTCCATATTTAAAACTCTAATAGATATGTATGCAGTTTTTTTTGGGATGATCCCACATTAGATATATATAAGCAAGTTCTTCTTTTTATGGCCTCTCTCTCTTCCCAGTTACAATGTAGCGTTTCCCTTTTTCTTTTTCAGTGACCTTAGCCTTTCTCTCTCTTTCTATGCGGTGTGTCGCCCTTTGTCTTTCAACTTGGTTTTTCTCTCTCTCAACCTGGTGTATCTCTCTCCTTACAGTAAAGGTAAATGGTCTCCTTGTATACAGTCATAATTAGATAAAGTTTTATTCTCAACTCCAAACGTAACTGATCTAAACTTCGTGACAACCTTCTCGGGAAATGCATGGGTGGGCAATTTTTTCAGAAAAATATAATTTAAACTGTTGAAGTTGCTTCTTACAAAATTATTGAAGGGATCAAATGGTCTAAATTAACATTTGAGGGGTTGCATTTTATTTTTCATTTGTTTGTTTAGGGTTGAGAAGCCTCAATAATTACGAGCATTTCAATAATTTTATCCCTAGAGATCAGAATTGAAAGACAAAAATATAGTGTCTGTTTAGAATTACAAATAAGAATGTTCAGGTTCTTAAAGAGGAACAACTAAAGGTATTTATGTTATTTGATACATGCAAGGTATTTGGGTACCAAAACAACAATAATTCCCATAGTTGTGCCTCAACATTAACATGACAAGTCATGTTCTATTTGTGTTTAGAGCGGTCCAAAAGTTGAGAATTTGAACTGCCTGGATGCTTAATTCATTTTGTGTTACACGTAATTCAAAAGTTGGACTTTCAAAATTAATTTTTTTTTGTCTAACGATAAAAAATTTAGACTTTCGAACTACCCAAATACAAAAGCAATAAAAATAAAAACTCAAAAATTTTGAACTTCACCATGAGATGTCCAAAATACAGATAATTTTTTAATACTGAAATAATGGGTTCCTATGTAAATTTCACTTCAAAATAGTTATATATTCTTAAAATTTCATACGCATTTCATTGAGCATCAAGATGTACAATTTCATGTCCAAATCAAGAACTTTCCATTACACAATGGAAAGAGAAACAGTAGTACAACACGAGAGAGATCTAAGAACTTTTCAGATAGAGAAAGAAAACGAGAGAGATCTAAGAACTTTTCAGATCAACAAATAGGTAGAGGAGCACCATCCCATCCATGCAAACACTCCAGTAAAGGGTCAATGAGCTTCCCCTTGTTAATCGCCATGGAAACTTTATTGAACTCTTCCCCTGGAGACACAGTCCTCTCTCCCGATAGAAACCCAACCTCAAGCTCTGATCTCACAAATCGATACAATGGGTATGATCTGCACTCTCTAATTCTGTTTGGGATCATTGAATTTCCTTTCTCAATTGCCTCTCTAGTTAATTCAACCTCTTTAGGCAGATGGTTCTTCAACTCAAGCTCAAAATCCTCAATCTTCTGCAAAACCAAGATCCCAACTTCCTTCTTTGCAGCCATCACTCTTCCAAACAGCACACCTCTAAGCTTTTGTATCAATGGATAGTTTGGATTGCAAGGGTCATCTATATATGAAAACGCATACTCAGCCTCCACCACTCTAAGCAACTCTTCACAGAGGTTTGAGCCCGAGAGCTCGCCTTCAATGGTCGCATCTAGCACCTGTCGAGCCACTCGGCTCACGGCTCGGTTCACTGCACCCTGCAAGTTCTCTTCTATGTGCCTCAGGTCAATAGCTTGGCATAAGGCTACAAGGTAAGTAGAGGACATGAGCTTTAGTATTTCTACGGCTTCATTTGTCTTCCTAGCTGATATGAGCCCAAGAGAGTTAACATCCTGGTTATGTTGTTCGGCGCTCTGGACATGGTTCGTCACCGGATTCGCCAAGAATCCGAGCTCCGACATGTACGAAGCCATAGCTACTTCAGCACCTTTGAACCCAAAATCCAAGCTTGGGTTTGGACCCCCACTAAGGTTTGAGGGCAAACCATTGTTGTAGAAATCATTAACAAGCTCAGTGAACTGAGCAAACATGAGCTTGCCAATGGCTGCAAGGGCTAGCCTTGTGTTATCCATGGCTACCCCAATGGCTGTTCCTTGAAAATTTCCCCCTTGGATGGTCTTGTTCCTTGAGACATCAATCAATGGATTGTCATTCACAGAGTTGATCTCCTTCTGTATTGTCTCAGTAGCAGCTCTAATCACCTCAATCTGGGGACCAAGCCATTGAGGAGAGGTAACCATTGCATATCTATCTTTCTTAGGCTTTTGCGAGGGACTGGTTCCATGGAATTTGGCCACTCGGTTCATGTAAGAGCTCCCAGCTAGTATGTGCTCCATGATCGCTCCGGCCTCTATCTGACCAGGGTGGTGCTTGAGCTTATGGACGAGGTGGTCACAAAACTCGGGTTTTCCACCCATCGCCTCACAGAAAATGGCCGACAGCACTTCAGAGAGGACGGCAAGGATGTTTGCGTCGAAGAGGACCAGCGAAGCTAGTCCGGCGCCGACTGATGTCCCATTCACTAGAGCAACCCCCTCCTTGGGTCCAAGCTCAAAGGGACCATCACTCGTATTGGCCATCTCAAGAGCTTGCTTGGCCCCCACTATAGACCCATCAGGCGCTATGGCTTGCGCATTGGGGCGACAAATGAGTACCCCGGCGATGTACGAGAGGGGCACCAGGTCCCCCGATGCAGTGATGGTGCCCCTAAGAGGGACCAGAGGTGTGACACCAGAGTTAAGGAGAGCCACGAGAGCTCGCAAGATCTTCCATCGAATGCCCGAGTAGCCCTTCATGAGGGTGTTGGTGTGCACGATCATCGCCGCTCGAGTGGCCGAGACTGGCAATGCGGGGTTGTCGGCGTTGATGATACCTGCATTCAGGAAGCGGATGAGCTCGCGCTGTAAAGAATCTGCTTGATTGGTGCGGCGGTGAGAGCTGGCACCGAACCCTGTAGTGACCCCATAGGTGTCAGCACCCTTGGTGGAGCTCTCAGTGATCCATTGGCAACTGGCTGAGACATTGGACATGGACTCGGAGGAGAGGTCGACCCGGGGGCCAGAATTCGGGGCACCAGAGGAGACTGCAGCAACATGGGCGATAGAAAGGTCGGTGCCGGAGAGGGATATGGTCCGGCACCGGAATTCATCAACGAGTTTCTTGACCAGACTAAGGTGGCTGCCTTCGGCGAAGCTGCCCCAGTTCAGGGGATCAGTTGAAACAGATTTCATGGCTGAAATTGTTGGGAAGACGTGGGATCTTCTCTCCCTCTCATTCATGCACCCAAATTTATACTATTTTTCAAAGCTTTAAATTTTACAGTTTGAGATACAAAGGCTATTATTATAAATATTTTTAATATCGAAATCACATTTCTCAACAATTATAGGCGTCGGATTGTAAACATGTTATGGATCTATTGACACGTGTAAAGGGTAGGTGGAGGACTTTGATATGGGGAGTCAATTGTGAGGGCTGCCCAATTGTCAAGTGGTTTGGTAAGAGGTGACGTATGAAAACCCAAGCTTTAGCCTTCTTGATGACTTTGTTTCCATAAAATTCCAACTTTCAACAATCCAGTTACGATGTACCTTCAAATTTTATCATAATATATAATTTTGATGTAATTTATTTTTAAGATTATTTTAAAACCTATTTTTATATCTATTTATAAAATTTAAAATTAAAAAAATAATTAAAATCAAGTAGATCTATAAGTATATGAAAATCTTGAAAATTGACCGTCTAGATAATGTGTTGTAAGATGCGCTATTTTTAAGACTCAAAATCTTTTTTTTTTGCATAGTCACTCATATCGATGTCGAGATGATTAATTAGAGTGTTTTTCAATATTATAACAACCTTTTCTGATGGATTTTTGAGGTGCATCCATAGTTCTACATTTTAAGATTGCAACGTTATATAAACTTTTCCTTTTCTTGTATCCTCGTTTATTTAATAGTGGTGCCTTTGTTTGGCCTTCAATGTCTGGTTGAGGTATTTACCATTATTATTATTATTATTATTATTATTATTATTATTCTGAGTCGAGTAAGTGGGGAGAGGCCCCTACTTTTAGTAGAAATTGAGCCTAGGACATAACGTTGCAAATAGTTTTACATTAGAGAAATCAAAATATATCTCTTTATATTCATAATTACGGTGGCCTAGATCATTATTTCAAAATTCCTTGATATGGACCCAGTAACTTGTTCGAGTTTAAAAAATAAAAATTCAACACATAAATCAACATAAATCATAATGTTTTTCGTACTCTTTGGATTTGAAGACCCCTTCAACACATAAATCATAATGTTTTTCGCACTCTTTGGATTTGAAGACCCCTTCAACACATAAATCATAATGTTTTTCGCACTCTTTGGATTTGAAGACCCCTTCAACACATTAATCATAATGTTTTTCGCACTCTTTGGATTTGAAGACCCCTTCAACACATAAATCATAATGTTTTTCCCCTTCAACACAATAATCATAATGTTTTTCGCACTCTTTGGATTTGAAGACCCCTTCAACACATAAATCATAATGTTTTTCGCACTCTTTGGATTTGAAGACCCCTTCAAACACATAAATCATAATGTTTTTTGCACTCTTTGGATTTGAAGACCCCCATTGAGGTCTCAAGATCTAGTCCTTCTTTCTCGACCTTTTTTGTCTAGCCCTTTCTTAATGGAAAGATTCGAACACTCACCACATTGGACAGCAAGCTTGCATGCTGCCCAACGCGCCACTTGAATGTATTCTACATTCTATAAAAATTGGAACATTATTATATATAGGGTGTAGTTCGCATACAGATGCATATGTAGGTATAGAGATATGGTTTAACTGATACACACCTTCCATACATTTCGATGGCCATGATCGCATAGTAATTAAAAGGGCAAAACGGGTGATTTTCGGTAGCCAGTTTTGCTTCCCTCAGCTCGTCCCTCTGCCACACCAGGCTTGAGACTAGACGGGAAGAAGAGGAATTTAGAGAGAGAAAGAGGGGATCATTGATTAAGAGATAAGGAAGTGATGTTTAGGAATTTAGAGAGAAAAAAAGGGGAGAGTTGCGGTAAGTAGAGAGATAAGATGAAAAAAAGTTTAGATGGGAGGCTTTGGAGCCACGGGAGGAAGAGGAATTTAGAGAGAGAAATAGGAGAGAGTTGGGGTGAGTAGAAAAAGAAAAGGAAGATTGGAGGCTTCGGAGTTATAGGGTGTGCTTGAGCTGCAAGTTATTGAAGTTCAAAACCTTCATCAAAGTTCCCAGGCAACATTTCCAGGTCAAGATGCATCCAATTGATTTTAGCATGACGATCCTTTGTAGATCCACCCTAATGCCCATTTCAAACAAAAAGATAACGATTTCAGTGAGGTTTTTACATCGAGACCTCATGTTATTGAACCCTAAATCACCCATCCGCCTTTCTTTAATTTTCTCTCTCAAATCAGAACTAAATAATCGAATAATTGATTCAAATCGTTCATATTTCATCCATTTAGAAAAACCCTAAGGTGATTTTCGGATCAATTGAAAAATTTGTGGAAATTGATGGACAAATTTTTCCGTATATATATATATATATATATACATATCCAAAAACCATCACCCTACTTTCAGCATTGCATAGCAAGCATATTTTGGGCATTCTATAGGGCACCCGTGTGGGCAATCGCTTTAAATTTCACCCATTTGTAATAATTTTCACAAATTTAATACAATGTTAACCCTCAGAAAAAAAAAAATGGTCATCCAATTTTATTTTATTTTTTAATTAAAGAAGTTTTCTATTTGGTGTGAATCTTTTTTGTTTAACCTGAGTTTGCTTTTTTAAGTATTAATTACTGGTGAGGCAAAAAACCAAGGTGAGGCTAAAAGCCAATGGTTGAACTATCCTGAAGTTGTTGATAGATTGATAAGTGTATACACTCTTAAATCCGCTTGATTTGGGGATGGCTTTTGAAGTATGAGACAACTCTGTATTGATTGAGAAGTGTATACACTCTTAAATCAACTCAATTTGGGGATGGCTTTGGTTGAATTTGAGAAGTGTATACCCTCGTAAATCTGCTCAATTTAGGGATGGCTTTTTCTGTGAGATAGTTTTGTATTGATGTGAATGTAGTTATGATTTGGGGATGGCTTTTGTTGTACAAGACAAATTGAAGCTTTTGCTTACTCATTGAATCAACATAATTTGGGACTTACTCATTGAATCAACACAATTTGGAGATGGCTTTTGCTGTATGAGACAATTGTGAATCTAGGCTAATATTTATGGCTCAATTTGGAGATGGCTTTTGTTGTATGACACGTATTGATGCAAATGTAGTACCATGTGGCTCAATTTCATGTTAATATTTATGACTCATGTAGTACCATGTGGCTTTGTTTGACTTCGAAATAACTTGTTTTATTCTTTTCTTATTGATGGATGGTTTATGTAACTTTCAATTGGCTAACTGCATGACTCTTTGTCAATCCCATTTTCATTTATGCTTACTATCATTGCCTGTTTGATCTCTTGTTTTTGAGGATTTGAGGTACCGAATTTGAGGTACTTTGTAGCTTCCACCTAGGCCCTCAGATAAATTGATTTTTACTTTGGTTCTATAAGTTGAGTTAAGCAAAATGTTACCATTATTCATGATCTGGATTTCTTCGTTTATGTATAAATTGGTGGTTGGGAACCACAAAACCACTTGCTTGCATTTAAACTTTGATTCAGTAGTTTGATTATGAATGTTTTGAGGGCTATTTCCTCTATAATATGACTCCCAGAAAATAAAAACTTGATTTGTTGTTCAAAAAATATCATGTTCTTTTTCATTCTATGATTAAATTGTTTCAAATGACCTTCAATTCTAGTTATTTCCTCACATAAGATCCTTGATACTAGTCAACTAAGCCAATGTAACTGCTGAAAAACATTGTGGCCTTAATTCCATTGAAAAAATTATGGGTGTCAGTTCATTCTTAATTTTCTTATAATGGTTTCAATTCATTCACTATTTGTTATGATCATGAATTCTTCATACGACATCCTTTATTATTATTAATTTACACGGTTCATGTCTTAATCGAATATTTCATCCAATACTGTAAAGTACAGTATAAACTTAAAAAATATTGTGTACCGCAGTCCATTTGGGTCATGACCATCTGATAAAATGATGCCTGTTGACAAAGAGATGGAGAGAGATTAGGATGCAGCTTTGGGCTCATATCCTGTTCTTGCAAGTTTGTCTCTCCATCAGCTTCCATCATTTAATTGGACGTGCATGATTCTAATGGCTAGTCTTATAATAAGTATTTCTTCTAATTATTCATTTTTTGAAAATAATTGATTGCTATTTTTTATACTGATTACCATTTTTGGTTGATGTTGCTTATTGCACAATGATTTCAAAGTTGACATGAATTATTAAATTTTGTTCATCCTTCAACTGTAGATTGAGGGGCTGCAAAGATACCCAAAATATAGAACCCGGGTTGAGAGTCATATATACAATAACATGTGGGATGCTTTACGCAGTATAGTGCAAGCAGAGGGTTGGGCAGGTCTTTACAAAGGCATCGTCCCTTCTATTTTCAAGGCAGCCCTAGCAGGGGCGGTCACTTTTGTGGCTTACGAATACACATCAGATTGGTTAGAGTCCATTTTGACATGATATTGCTCTGATTCTTTTGCCATCTCATTCTTTTTTCTTATAACGCAAATCTCCAATCTTCACATTCATTGCCGCGTAAGCCTTTGTTCTATTTCTCACTTAACGTGAGAGCCATTTTTGAGGAGTTAGGTTCCCCCTCATTTTGACATGTTAGTGAGAAAATTGCATATGTAATTTTGTATTTGGAGCACCGATCCATGAGAGAAGCTTCTAGAAGATCCATGTAGACTCTCCAACCACAAAAATGTGGGATCTTTTGTTGCGGCCCGTGCCTGGGCACGAGAGAGAGAGAGAGAGAGATTTTGACCAGAAGGAAGTGTAATAGTTCTTTGTATAACATCTTTAATTGGTATTTATTCATATTTCTCTTGAGTGACGTTATTTCCATGCTTTTAGCAGATTTATTGTTATATTAGCTCTTCATCCCAGTCAATATTTTTGGATTGATGTTGGTGTACAAGAACAATGATTTAGGGAATTGAGCGATACCTCGTGCTCCAAACCGTTGTCGTAAGAAACATGGGTTTGGGTGGGGAAATCAGTCAAATTGAACGACTGACCTGACCTAGGTCTCAGTCTGGACCAAGCCCGTTGGCATGGCAAGTGAAGTTGCGGTCGGTCCGACTTGTATACATAAATTAAACCATTCAATGGTCAGGATTGTCAAAGGTATTCTGATAAAGTTCTTTACATAAAGTTTTATATGCATCAAAATGATAAAAGAAATTAAAAATAGAATTATGGGCACATCAGACAACTAGGTTTGTAAGATGAAATTTGACCCATTTGCCTGATAATGCTCCACCAGTAGACTAGCTTACTATATCATTTTCCGCATATTTTGCCCCACAAGTTGAACTCTCTCTAGGTGCAGCCGTCCCAGGACCCATACCTAGACCCAACCCATTTACAGCCCCAAGTCCCGGTTGGGCCAAAGAGTATAATTTCTTGACATGTTTTCAAGAAACCTCTCAACTCCATATCATTATTATACATCAGAATATTTGAGTGCAATGGGCCTATAGAAAGCTGTCTCTCCTCTCTCATGAAGTAACTGTTCTGGCAAAAAATAATAGTGGAAAGACTGAATGTTGAAAGGTTCTCTTTGACATCCTAGTTGCAGCATTAAAAGATATTCTCAAATTCAATCAACAATAAAAACCTCAAAATCCACCCCGAAATATTTCTTTCTCAGTGTTTGAATGAAAACCAATAAAATCAGCAGGTAACAATGGGCAACTTTACGAACTGTAGTTCCTCATATTACAAACTCTGACCAGCCCATGGTGGCACTCTAACAGCCAAACCAGGAAAAAGTCTCTCTTATTGCCATTTGTATGGAAAAGAAACATGGAGAAAATACACTACAAGAGAAATATTCAAGTGAGTTACATAAATACCAAAAAAGGGTAAAATTATATAATTGGGTTGGTAAAAAAGGGATTTGAAGTGATCTTTAATTTACTACATAGAAACTACATGTCATCTGCATGCAAATCTCATAACAAAAATTTACTCATGACAAAATTGGGAACAGGGGACAACCTTCCCTTAAACATCGTAGGTTTCCTAGAAAGAAAAAAAAATCACAGAAAATTAACTTGGACTCATAACCCATTCTTGCCATCTCCATCCAATGCCATCCTATAAACCATATATCATGAAATCCTAGTTTGTATATAGTATTATACAATATTGTTCTCAAGTACCATCCATACGAAATATAGATTCTCAAGCAAAAATTTCATTCACAATATAAGAGAGAAATACAACCTCTTCCTAATTTAGCCACACCTGCCACACCAAATACAACATCAAGCCACACTTGCCACGTCTATTACAATTCAAAATATCCATTTACCACGACTGCCACACCAAATACATATTCTTAAGTAGCACTCTCAACCACTACTACATTCTCCAAAGATCTTCCACAATAACCGCACCAAATACACATTCATCTATCTTTTCAACAACAACACCAAATACATCATATATAATCCATGTACGAGAATGAGAGAGAGAGAGAGAGAGAGAGAGAGAGAGACGGCTTTCATAATAGTAAATGGCAGAAACTGAGAGGAGGGTTGGTCTCATGTGCTTCATTATGAAAGACCTTGAGAAAGCACACGTGTACACATGATGTTACAAACATTGGTTAAACATGTAAATCTAAAGTAAGTTCCACATCAAATGCATTGAATTATTATAACGTTAAGTGACAAGAGGAGGGAAGAACCATGCATGTTGAAACAATGAGCAAAATTGAATACTCCAAAAGTGTGTGTGTGTGTGTGAGAGGGCGAGAGAGAGAGAGAGTGTGTGTGTGTGTGTGTTAGAAAGATCAACATTTGAGTTCGTAAGGCATCAAGCATACAAAACTTATAGTTTCAAGTTAGGTTTCCTACTTGTTCATACAAAATACCCATGTATTTGAAGGGCATTATTTTTACATTTTTGCAATGATTACATATAAAAAAAAACTATCCAACTAGATATCAAAAAATTATCAAAAAATTATATAATTACATATCAAAAAATGTGTAATTAGGCATAAAAAAACTTAAGGTTGTAGATATCAAAAGCATAAATAAATCATTGTCAATTCAAAAGCTAATCATTGTTGCTCCCTAGCCACATCATAGTGGGTGTTACTCGCCCATCCTTGGGAGTTAATTGTGCTTTCAATGTAGCACCCCTGTACCAAAATAGAAAACAAGGAACAACTCAATGATAGTGGATTACCATGGAAAAAATTTCATGATTAAAACCCATTTCAATCTGCTCACCATAGAATTATTTAACCATAAGCATTAAGAAAAGGGAGGTCTGCTCAAAGCTAAATAGCAAGTTAGATATTCAAATGTTAGAGTTTGAAAAGTAGCAAATAGACATGAAAACATCCACAACAATTAAACTTGATGTTTTAAAATTGAAACAATGCATTAGCTTAAAAACAACAAGATTTAAAAACTTAAGCTCACAAATACAAAAAATGACATATCATACCGTGTGCTGCACAAAGAGAGATATTTACATCTATCATGACCTATAACCCAACATCCCTTGCACTTTCTTTTACTCGTTTTCTTCTTATGCGCAGGTTTCAAACGTAAATGGCTAGGCCGCCCCTTTGGCTTTGTATAAATTGGAGCCTATATGGTCACATGTGGATTTGAAACCACAGAGAGGATGGGTGTCACACAAGGGGATCCTGTGTATGCAGGGCTGCTATGGGTAGGAGATGCTTGTATTGCAGAAGCCATTTCCATGTCAATTCTAGCAGCAACCTTATCACATGCCTCATCTATAACCATCTTTGCATACTCATACAAACCTACACTCACTGCACCATTTACTGATAGAATGTTGCAACATCGAAATAGATCATTGTAGCGTGTTGAATAGGTATGCTCACAGTTAGGTTGTACTTGAACTCCATGACTATTACGAGCAATCCCCTTTGTAGTCAATCTTTTCATTATATAGTATTGGGGTAATTCAAAAATAGTTTTTAGAAAAAACACCTTGAGCATATGACTACAAGGGATACCCATTCACTCATATAGATGACAACTATATGTTGCTTTCTCCTCAGTGTTCCTGAATGCGACCATGTGAGCTCTGTGACATACCCCATATTATTTCAAACTTGGACTTCACAAGTAAGACTAATGCCTTCCATCAACTTTGGCTGAAAGAAGTTCGAAAAGATAGTTGGGGTATAAATTTCAACCATCTGCTTCTCCATGCGAGAGGCAGTCTTCATAACTGGTGTCTTGTTATGAGATTTAAAGTCTACATTGTTTTCATCAACAAATTTTTTGTCAATTAATTCTTGTAGTTTGCCTACAAATGTAGTCAAGTTGGTATGTTAATTCACATATGCCTTGATGCCTTTGTTCATAGCTTCACTTCTTTCACTTGTCCTATTGCTAGCAAAGAAGCAGTCTTGTAAATATACATCTACCCACTGATGTCGAATTTCATACAAAAACCGCAACCATTCATTATTCTTTAAATCATATTTTTCTATCATTCTTGGCCATGTGTCTTCAAATTCATTTATAGTGGTGCACTGGTCAATATATTTATAGAATTTTGTATGCAAGGATGGATGTTTGCGCTCAACTTGTGCTATTTTTGGTTCAAACTTTTGTGTAATATGCCATCTACACAAGCGATGTCGGGACTCTGAGAACACCTTTTTTATTACGAGGATCATCGCCTTGTCTTGGTCTATGACGATTGACTTAGGTTGACACCCATTCATCACCTCAAGCCACTTTGTAAATAGCTATGCAAAAGACTCTTCATCTTCTTTATGGAGTAACGCACAACCTACGAATATAGTCTTTGTGTGGTGGTTCACTCCTAAAATTGGGGCACATGGCACTGATAGACATTAGTTTTGTATGTGGTAACGAATATGATGATCTTCTAAATAACTCATCAGCAATTCTCGATTTCGTATCAATCCATAGTACTTGCATAGGTGCCCTTCTTCATCAACTTGCATTCTATATGCAAATAACAGGTTTTCAGCAATCTTAGTAACAAAGAACTCCATCAACCCCTCTGCAACCCCTCCTATCAACTTTGAATCTTTTCTCTGACTTCTGTAGATTTCATTCTTGCAGTCTATTTCAATAAAAGGGAGACTCCTTGGGCCACCAGCCTGAGTACTAAGCACTTTTGTTATCTTCGGTGCAGTTAATGCACATGAGTTATACATATGGATCATTCGCCTTGTGTGCTCTGGAATTTCACGATGTGATCAAAGGAGATGAACTTTGGATGGTGAAGTTTAAGGCATAAGAATATTATTTATTGTGCGCCACAATGATCCAAAAACCATCTTCATTCTTTTTTATTCTTAGTAAGGCTTCCTTGTTTGGGGTCGTGTGTGATTCCCCTCGTATTTCTTATGTTGATAACCTTCTTTTGAACATACATATTCACAAGCAATGACTGACCCATCTTTCCTTGATCGACGAGTCAAAGAATTCTTAACACTAAAACCCTTTTTTTTGCATATTTGTTATAAAAGTCAAATGCATCTTTATGGGATTCAAATCACATACCCTCGTTAGGCACATTATCACTAAGTTCAAAACCTTGAGGCTCGTCCATGTTAGTCTCAGATGCATCCTTTGTATATTGGCATATATCAAACTTGTTGCTGCCATCACTATCGAAATCATTAATATCCTCCATTTCATTGTGATAACCTAAATCATCATAGTCCACTTCTGTTGGGTAATCCCCAATAGGAGTTTCTGCCTTCGTACTTCTCTCGGTCCCACTACCAATTGACTACTTCCTAACTGCAAGTCAATTGTATACCTTGTGTCCAAGTTCATGTCCATTCTATTTTATAAATCTATAACATGAATGAGAAAAGCAATTAGAAGATTCATCTACCAACTTTAAATTATATAATTATTTAGAAAATCTCAAAGTTTTCATTAAACACTTCCATCTCATTACAACAATTGCTATCATTGCTCATATTACTCTTTAGCAATCTATCGTTACTTTGTAGCACTATTAATATTATTTAGTGGTAAACAATATCAAATACATAAATATTAGCAATTTATCTTTCTCAAAGTAAACAATATCATCGAATTTATAAATATTAAACATAAAATATTAGAAGGGTGTTTAAAAGAACTCATAAATGGTACTACTTATAACAACATAGAATATCGGTAGAAATATCTCCTGTTGTTAACATAAAGTGCTAAAATCATTTAAAGACAACAAAGACATAATCAATCCTCATTTTGGAAAATACTTATCAGCAATCAATTGTTTGTTGTTTATATGGTCTAGTAAAAAATTATCGCTAGCTATCATCACAACTTCATTACATCTCTTAACTATTTAAAGACAATAAAAAACCCTGTAAACTACATGGGCAAAAATAAAATAAGTTGCTAACAAAGCAAACTCAGCTTAAAGAAAAAAGATTCACACCAAATAGAACACTTCCTTGGTAAAAAAAATTGGATGACCATTTTTTTTTCTGAGGGTTAACATTGTATTAAATTTGTGAAAATTATTACACAAGGGTGAAATTTAGAAAGACAACCCACATACGGTTGCCCTATACAAAAAGGGATGCCCAAAAAATGTTTGCTATGCCATGATGGAGGTTTTTGAATATAGAACATGAATATATATGTAGAAATTTGTGCATCAATTTCTACAAATTTTTGAATTGATCCAAGAAATGACCTTAGGGTTTTTCTAAATGGATGAAATATGAACAATTTGAATCAATTATTATATTGTTTGGTTCTGATTTGAGAGAGAAAATTAAAGAAACGCAGATGAGTGATTTAGGGTTCAATAACAAGAGGTGTGCATCACTTTCTACAAATTTTTCAAATGATTCGAAAAATGTCCTTAGGGTTTTCTAAATAGATGCAATATGAACTATTTGAATCAATTATTACATTGTTTGGTTTTGATTTGAGAGAGAAAATTAAAAAAAGGCAGATGGGTGATTTAGGGTTCAATAACAAGAGGTCTCGATGCAAAAACCTCATTGAAATTGTTTTCTTTTAATTTGAAATGCGCATCATGGTGGATCTATAAAGGATCGTCATGCTAAAATCAATTGGATGCATCATTACCTGAAGATGATGCCTAGGAAACTTTGATGAAGGTTTTGAGCTTCAATAACTTGCAACTCAAGCTTATGACTGCAGGCCCTATACCCCCGAAGCCTCCAATCTGAACTTCTCTTCCTCTTCTTCCTCTACTCACCCCAACTCTTCCCTATTTCTCTATAAATTCATGTTCTTCCTGTGGCTCCAAATCCTCCGATCTGAACTTTTCTTCCTCTTCTCTCTCTACTCACCCCATTTCTCCCATTTTTCTCTCGTTATAAATTTTTACCCATGTGTGGATTGCCTCATAACTTGGGAGATCTCTACTTACCCCAACTTTCCTCATTTCTCTGGTATTAAATTTCACCTGTGGGCTGTCTCATAGGTTGAGGGGGTAGAGAGAGAGAGAGAGGGTTGGACGATAGTGAAAATTACAGGAACATCTTGGGATGAGAGGGTAGAAAGAGAGAAAACGTGAGAGAGAATTGCACACAATGAAAAAATTTTGGAGGGAAATGATTCGTAGAGAAAGAAATAGAGGGAAAAAACAGAAACCGGAGGTTGCTGGTATATGAAATGCTTTTTTGAGGTTTGGTCAAATATCTCAACCATCTAATTGATTGGACGAGCGTTTAAAAAATCGCCGAGTCGAACCGGACTCGCCCGGTTCGACTCGGATTTCACAAAAATGGACCGGATCGTTTCAAGAGAGAACCGGACGATTCCGCACAGTGACTCGCCGATTCACTGTGCGGAATCGGCGAGTCCGTGAAGAACACGGGTTGCACAGTGTTCTTCACGGATTCTTTCAAATTTGTCATTTTTTGATCATTTTTTTTGTTTTTTTTGGCATGTGATCTGATTTGCAGGCTGTAAACAGCTTTATTCAGCTTTTTCAAGAATTAAATGGTGGAAAAATTAGTTGTTTTTTTATCACAAAAATTTCGGGGTTTAGGGTTTCCGCCTTTTCTGAAATTTCATGCCAAATAGGGCATGAATCTTTCAAAATTTGTAGGCATTTTGATCTTAAAGCTGTGAATCAAAACCTTTTGTTACTAATTTGTGATAATCGTTGAGAAAAACTGAGTTTTTTGGAGATTGAAGGCTTCGGTTCACAAAAACAGGTAAGAACTTTGGGTTTTTTTTTTTTTTCCGCCATTTGATTTATTTCACGGCATATTTTGAACAAAATGAGTTCAATAATTACGGTTTTTAATCTTTATTGTGTCTAGTATGATTTAAAATTTTCAATTTTACATAATCTAGTCAATTACAGCAAGAAATTTGATATGAACAGTGAGATGTCTGCGGAACCGAATTCCGCTGTTTTTTTTTTTTTTTTCCGCCTTTTGATTTTGTTTTCATGATATATTAGAAATAATGTGTTAGAAATTTAGGTTTTTGATTCCTTATATTGTTGTTTATCAGAAAATATACTCAATTGGATGTAATTTATTCACTTAGAGGTGAATTTTACAGTTAAAATCGCTTATGTAAAACGAACTCTGTGAAGAACATTTTTTCTTTTCTTTTTTTTTCTTTTTTTTTTTTTTTTTTTTTTATTGTAGCCCATGATAGAATTTTTTGTAATCCATGATCGAATTTTTTGTAATCCATGATCGAAATGTTTGTCTTTTTTTCTTGTAATCCATGATCGAATTTTATTTTTTATTTTTGTAACCCATGATAGAATTTTTTGTAATCCATGATCAAATGTTTTGTAATCCATGATCGAAATGTTTGTTTTTTTTTGTAATCCATGATTGAATTTTTTGTTTTTTGTTTTTTATGTAACCCATGATAGGGTTTTTTGTAATCTATGATTGAATTTTTTGTTATCCATGATGTAAATGTTTTTTTCTTTTTTTGTAATCCACGATCGAATTTTTTGTTTTTTTTTTTTTTTGTAATCCATGATCGAATTTTATGTAATCCATGATCGAATTTTTTGTAATCCATGATAGAATTTTCTGGAATCCATGATCGACTTTTTTGTAATCCACGATCGAAATGTTTGTTTTTTTTACTTGTAATCCATGATCGAATTTTTTGTTTTTTGTAACCCATGATTGAATTTTTTGTAATCCATGATCGAATTGTTTTTTTCTGTTCTTGTAATCCATGATCGAATTTTTTGTTTTTTTATGTTTTTTTTTTTTTTTGTAATCCATGATCGCATTTTATGTAATCCATGATCAAATTTTTTGTAATCCATGATCGAATTTTTAGTAATCCATGATTGAATTTTTTGTAATCCATGATCGAATTTTTTGTAATCCATGATCAAATTTTTTGTAATCCATGATCGATTTTTTAGAAAATTTATGATTTTTTTTTTTTAATCCATGATCGAACTTTTTGAAAATTTGTTAATTTTTTTTTTTAATCCATGATCGAATTTTTTGAAAATTTGCTGTACTTTTTTTTTTTTATTTCTTTTTATCCATGATCGAATTTTTTGAAAAATGATGATTTTTCGAAAAGATGTGAAAATCGTGATAAAGTTTTGATTATCATGATGTATTAAACATTTAAACCCAATTTTTAATTTTTATTGTTTGAGTTTGCTGTAAATTTTTTTTTTTTTTTTTTCCATGATCGAATTTTTTGAAAAATGATGATTTTCCGAAAAGATGTGAAAATCGTGACAAGGTTTTAATTATCATGAGGTATTAAACCATATTTTAAATTTTTATTGTTAAAGTTTTTGTTGAAAAAATTGTATGTTGATGGATTATTTATGCAAAAAAATGCATGTTATTATATTTTCAATACAAAACTGTATTTTTTTTATCTGTTGTTCATGGATTTTTTAGTTGGAATGACTGATGTTAGCCGGCTCTTTGAAGAATTGTTTTTATTATTAATTTTTTAATACAAAGAATGTATGTTCTTGATAATTGAGTTGTAGCCATGTTTGGAGCTTGCATTTTGTATTATTCTAAATGTTTGTAATTGATATGTACGAAAATGAATTGTTTTTAGATCGAATCAATGAATTGTCAAATGAATTCAATCAATGGCATCAGCGTGACCAAGAAGAACAATAACGTCGTCTATCATTTTATTTTTAGATCGTATGTTACTAATTTTATGCTTTATTGTAGTCCATGTATGTTGATATACTTATTCCATGATAATTCTATGTTTATCCTTTTGTGTGATGTAAATTAAATGTTGAATGGCGGTTCATGCAGGGAAAGAACATATCAATATTCGCATATTCATTCAAAAACATGAAAATTCTTAATGGAGTACCCTCATTTTTTATTGAATTCCTAAAAAAAAATATTTATAATGAATTTTAATAATTTTTTCTGATTTTTTTGAAGCTTTATTCTGACCGATTCACCCGATTCCGATCCGGATCGCCGATTCACCGATCCGGATCGCCGATTCGCCGATCCGGATCGATTTTTGGAAAGCCCGATCCGGGTCACCGATCCGGTTTTTAAACCATTGGATTGGACGATTGATAAGGGTGCATCCGTATGTGTTGTGATAAGGATGCATCCGTATTGAAACTTTTCTCTTATATATAACTATTAAAAAGTTATGTACAGTGTACTCGGGGCAAACTTGCTTCTCCCTGAGCAAGTCTGAGTAGACCTGGCCGAGTCTCAAAACACTGGCATATGATTTTGATGAACTCACATAATTATGTCAGAGAACTGGGCAAATCTATAAGGGGATCGATCAATCCAAATAAGTTGAATTTGGTTTCCATTCAAATTATTTTTTCTATTTTTCAGTTTTTATGTTTTCAAAATTAACTAATTATTTTATTTTTTTGGGACCAATTCACATATTGGAGAGCTAGTCTTGTTCACCTCTACACTAGATTTTTGAAAGGCCAATTAGCATCGTCGATTTGCTTTCAAAAGCACTGATCCAGGATTATCAGCCAGCGAAGTTTTGTATCTACAATCTATCTCTAAGGTGGATTTTTGAGAAGTGGCGGCACTTAAATAGGTGAATCCGCTGATGCACCAAAACCCATCCGACATAGTCTATCTAAGTAGTTTGATTATGTTAGTTTCAGTCTCTGAACCCCCAAATAAGTACGTGTGGTGTTTCCCAATATGGAGTATGTATCCAAATTCTATCCACAATCAGGAATAAAAAAAAAAATACAACCTTAAAAATGTAGTCATACGTGTTATGGTGCAGTTTGTATATAGCTGAGGCTCTAAACAATCAAAAAAAAATGCACATTCAAATAGTGTCCTGAAATGTGATTTCAATACTGAAAATCTATGTGATAATCTTAAAATATATTTTATATCTAATTATAAAATTTCAAGCTTAAAAAACTGTGTAGATTGAGCAGATCCATGAAAACTTGAAAAATTTTGAAAATTGGTTGTAATGCACTATTTCTACAACTTGAAATTTTTTTTTTATTCTCATGTTCATGCATCGTGATGTCGAGATGATCAATTTAAAGATAATTGAGCATCAAAACAACCTCTTCTAGTGAAATTTTGGAGGTGCGCTCTAATTTGATTGTTTAGAGCCTTGCACTTATATAAACTTTTTCTTGCATCTTACTCCAAATTTATATGACACATAAATGAATTTACAATGATTTGAGATGTTTTTCGACCCACTTTAATAATATTTGAATAATTCATCTCTGAAGCGATAAGGAAAAGTCTATAAAGAGAATATATAAGGAAAAGTCTATAAAGATAATATTTACTTTTAGGGTGCAGTTTGCATACAAATGCATCTGCACCTTCAAATTTTATCATTTATATAATTTTGATGTAAAATGTTCTTAGGATTATTTCAAAATCTATTTTTATATCTAATTATAAAATTTTAAATTTAAAAATTGGTTAAAATCAAGTAGATCTATAAACATATGAAAATCTTGAAAATGGACGGTGTAGATAATATATGGTAAAATGCACTATTTTTTGGACTTAAAATCCTTTTATTTTTCATAGTCATATATCTCAATGTCGAGATGATCAATCAAAAGGTTTTTCAACATTAAAACTACCTTTTCCGATGGACTTTTGAGGGACCTCCGTAGTTCTACATTATAAGGTAGCATCCGTATATAAAAACTTTTTCCTTACTTTTAATGTACAAGATGCTCAAAATCTCTCTTGTCCGTCAGATTTCAAATCGGGTGGTTTTCAATGTGTCAATGACTAGACCCAAAGTTAAAAATAAAAATAAAATAAAATAAATAAATAAATAAGAATTTTATGACATACCCTAAGCCATTCAAATTGCCATATAATTGTAGGAGCAGTTGTAACGTCCTTGTAATGAGGATAAATGGCCTCGTAGTATATAATCCCAAGTGATAATAACAAACTCAATATAGGCACACCATACATCAAAGTATATATACCAAAAATTTATATCAATAGTCCCAATTTAATATAGGGAAAGATGCTAGGGTCATGGTAATAGCACTCTCATACCTCAGAAACATGTTGTAGTTTCTATTTATATTTACAACACCATTTATACCTTCAAAAAAATTAACTTCCAGTTGTTTTCCACTGATTTACCCAAAAAAAAATAATAATAATACACCCCTGGAGAGTTGAAGTGGTTCAATAAATGCACATGTTAAGCACTCACACTCTCTCTCTATAAATGTACATGTTATAAACACACACACTTTCTCTCTCTCTCATATTTCCAACGGCTGCACATTTTCAAATTGGAAGCCACTGTTGCACAAAAACAAAAAAAAACAAAAGGCAAACATGCAAAGCGAAATGTGGCAAAAATACCAAGAATTAAGCATGGGCCATTTCTCCATTATTTCAGGGTCAGGATTTCAACAACGTAACGCCAGCCTGCATATTCTCAGAGGAATCTCAACACTTTTACGAACACAACCACGTATGCGATGATTAAAAAATGCACAAATTTTTCTTTTTGATAGAAGTTTACAAAATAAGTAAAATTGATTTCAATAGAAATTAAAATTCTTAGTGTTAACGAATTAGCCTTGGGCCTGGTCTTCTCGGCCCTGGGCATATTTGGCTGAGTGGATTGGCTCGAGTAATAGACAATGCCAAAAAATTTTGAAAAAAAAAAAGCAAAATATATACAAAAAAATATAAAGGTAGTAAAAGTTTAACAATACAAAAACCAACCTTAAATAAGCTTAAAAAAGTATAGAAAAATAAATATTAAAAAATCAATTTATAATTGGGGACATTTCAGAAGATATAAAAATAGAGATTATAGCAAAAAAAAAAAAAACTCATCAATCTCTGAAAAAAAACCCAAATATACAACAATCCCATATTGTTTTTTACTAATTTTGGGATTAAAAAAATTTATGTTTCTTGTACTATACAACTAGGGGCCGAGGAATTTAGCCAAGTTCAATCGGTCTTTAATCTGATTGAAAAAGAAATGAAGAATTCAATGCAATACTGAAACTAAAAATTCACAGAAATGTTATTAACTCCCAATAAGCTTGAAACATGACATTCTATGAAGAACAATATGTTCTGTAATGGTGGACTGTAAGTTAAGGGGAAAATAGAAAATAAAAAAAACCCTCTGAGAGAGAGTCACCCAACACATATTGAGTGATAAGAGACAGAGAGGGAGACCCCAAAACCCTGCTAAACCAGATTTAGAGAGAGAAAGAAGCCAAGAAACCCCAAACCCCATTCTAATTGCAGAGAACACATCTTGTGATCCCCAAAATCAAACAAGAGATCGCCACGAAGAAAAGTGTGACGAAATCCATCGACGACCATTTCTTCACAGGCTTCGTCTCCACCCTCAAACTCTTAGCCCTCCTCAATGCGTCGACCTCCTTCAAGAGATCAAAATCCACACCCTTCTTCTTCAGTTCTTGAACACACTTCAAAAGCAGCTTCCCATCCTCTTTTTCTCTCTCTAAAAGCTTCTCAATGTGAGCCTCCATGTCCATCTTATACCTTATGGCCCAAATCATGGCCAGAGAACACAAAAGACCAGAAACAGAGGGGATCCAAACCCTTCTGCAAGCCTTATCCGGATCTCTAGCCGAAGCAGTGTACAACAAAACAAGAACAATGGCATGGAAGATAAAGTAAAAACAGTAGAGCTGGGTGATTTCTTTCCTGGTTCCGTCAATTTTAGACTCATTTAAGGCGATCCTCTTGAAGATGAGTTCCTCTTCTTTGAGCCATTGTTTCAGAAGCAGCTTGTGAGTTGAGCTCTCTGCGATTTGCTGTAATGGGTGGGGTTTTTCTTGTCTAGGGATGTGGGTTTCGTGGCCCCCCATTGTTGCAGAAGAGGACATCATTTCAAAATAGTTGCAGAGAGAGACCAAACTCAATGGGAAACAAAACAGGGGATATATATATATATAGAGAGAGAGAGAGAGAGAGAGAGAGAGGCACGATAATTTGTCGAGAGAGAAGAATCGATGGAAAAATCCAGCAAAGAAGTGAGAGAAAGCGTGAAAGAGAGAGAGAGAGAGAGAGAGAGAGAGAGAGAGAGAGAGAGAAAGCACAAGAATGAAGAGAAAAAAACGTTTTGTTTGAGGGGGTGAGACTTTGGGGAAGGACCTTTAACGGACAAATTTTGGTTTCTAACGGTCGGATTCGACACCTGGTGAGTTTGAAATTCCAGGACCCGTTTAGGGTTTAGCCATTTAGTAGGGCTTATCAGGGGATGAGGGGTGGAATATTAGTTAGAGGATCTGCGTTAGGGTTGGGACCTTGGCTAAAAACCACCAGCTGTGCGGTTCTTGAGAAATAAGTCAAATTAAAGGAAAAATGGTTTGATAGTGCTGCAGCCTCACCTCATAACTCACCTCATAACTGATGGAGAATTGCAATTCAAGCTTTAAAAAACTTTTATATCGATCATATTGGCTTGATCATGATGGTTGTGGAAACAAATTCGGATTTCAAGTTCTTAAAATAGTGTATTGTAATAAATTATCCAAACTTTTTTTTTCGTCCTAAAAATAAGTATTCATAGATTCATAAGATCTTTAAAAAAAAAAAATAGTTTTAAATTTCATTTTCAATATTAGAAATTGATTTTAAAACCACCATGGAGATTTTCATTGCCGAAAGTTCTTTTCAAGCAAAGATTTGAGGTGAGGCTTTATTTTGTTTCCATAGAGCCAAGGCCTTATAGAAACCTCATACCAAATTAAAACCCTAAAGGGGCACCTATTGAAATGGAGATTGTCAAAAAGGAAGAGCTGCACTATCAAATTAAGTAGAACCGCACCTCAAAACTCATCAAAAATTGTAGTTTTGATTCAGGAAAACCTTCAAATTAATTTTCTTGAAGGAAAAAAAATCACCCTAAAAATGAGTGTTCACAAATATGTTAGATAAGTACCATTTTTTAAGCTTCAAATTTCATAATCAACCTTAAAATTGATTTTAAAACCATCATGAAGATTTCCAATTCCCAAAATGCTTTCCAAACGAGGATTTGAGGTGAGGTTTCACTTTGTTTTTATGAAGACTCCGTCTTATAGAAACTACATCCTTCTCAAAAACTTATACTAGAGATAGATTTTGGACTTAAAATTTTATATATTTTCAACTACCATGATTATAAATTCTAAAAAGGAATGTGGATGTGTTTTAGGCTCTAAATCCTTCTCTAAGATGGATTTTTGGAAGGGGAGTAATTAGAATAGGAACCTAGCAAAACTTTTCTAATAAAAAGGGGAAAAGTTTAAACAATGTCTTGTTCAAATGCAATCCCCTGAAAAAAAAAAAAAAAATGCTTCTTAGAGATAGATTTAGGATTTAAAACACATATGACGTCATTCTAATTAATTTCCTCTTTAGATCTATGATTTTATGGCTCAAAATTGTTTGCAGATTTAATTAAAATGAACGGTGATGAAGGGTCCAAAAATAAAGTTTAGAATAGTATCTTTAATTTTTTTCTTATTCATGATCGTGGTGTTGAAGATTACTGGCCTAGAAAAATTTGTTGAAAATCCATCTTTAAGACTACTTATTGATGGGGACTATATTTGAATAGGTGCATCAGCTAACACACTAGAACCGTCCATTAGTAAAGGGTGTGGTTTGTATAGAGCCTAGGCTCTAAACAATCAAATTAGAGCCTACCTTCAAATAATGTTGAGAAATATCGTTTCATTACTGAAAATCTTTGTGATAGCTTTAAAATATATTCATATTTATTTATAAAGCTTAAAACTTCAAAATAGTATAGACCAAAAGATCTATGAAAACTTGAAAATATTGAAAAATTGATGGTCCAAAAATGAGTTACAAAAGACACTATTTCCAAAACTTGAAATCCATTTTTTTCTCGTGTCTATGCATCTTGATATCGAGATGATCAATTTGAAGATATTTGGGCATCAAAACAATCACTTTTAGTAAAAATTTTGAGGTAGGTCAAAATTATTGTTTAGAGCCTCGGCTCTATATAAACTTTTCCCTTAGTAAAATAACCATAGTATTCGGCTTTTGAATCATATAAATATTATTAAACTTTGAATTGTATCTTTTGGCCTTGTAGAATTATTGTTACATAAGCTGCAGCAGTTTAATGTACCCAAAAAAATAAGTTGGAGCAGTTTACTCATTTACTATTCCTTTACTTTTGACTTGGGCTATTTATCTTTAGTACAAAAGGTCATTTATAAATAATTATTATATGTGAAATCTGATAACTTGAGTTGTAGTACAAAGCTCATAAGTTTCTTTTAAACTTTGAGCCTAGATAGGACACCTCCCTCCATTCGATTTCATATCCATTCGCGAAGATATATCTTATTGCGTACATTTCCCAAAGCATTTACCAAAAATACTTATAAAAACTTTTACATAAAAATTAAATTTGATTGTTTTAAATAAATGAAGAAATTGCTTATTTTTTCTTTTGAAGAAATTAGGAGTTAGCATTTGTAATGCATTAGTGTGGTGATGGTAGTGGTGGGAATGGATACCACAACATAGTGACTTGGGTGTGGGGTGCTACCACCACAACCCCAACCCCAACCCCTATTTGAGCCTTGTGTTCTAAAATATCAATCTAAGAAATAAAGTTGAGAATACATTAGGCAATGTATTCATTATTACCAATAATTCAATGTTTTAACATATTGTGGTTTCCATTCCTGACACTAACACCTTTAAAAATCTAACTCTTAATCTACTTAAAAAAATGGGTAGGGACCTATCTTCCCCACTGAATTACCCAAAAAATAGGACTATGTTGTTGGGCATTGTCCATTCCAAAATTATCTTAGATAAACTTATGTCATTTTATGTACATGCATATATATTATACGCCCTCTAGAACATAATTTACTTCTACTCCCTCGTAGAAGGACTTACTTGGGAGGATCTTTTCAATCTGAAATTTGGGAACCACTTAAGGATTAGTAGATGATTATTATAAAGAAAATTGAATTTTGAGTTTTCTAACTTTTAGATCTCACCATCTAAAAAAGGGATAGTCCCTATTCAATCTTGAGATATGATTGTTTTCAAGTGCATATAGGGTACAATTTTATATATATATATATATATATATATATATATATATATATATATATAATGCTGAGATTAGCCCACTAGCTCATATGAACATATGAGCCCAACCGCCCATATTGAATCTGGGTCGATCTAACAATCACAACCTCATTTCCTATTTTAATTTTAATTTTCTTTTTATAAATCTAAATAATTTGAAATTTTAGGCATGTATTCTTCAAAAAATATGATAATCTAATAAAAATACCAAAAAAATAATTTATAATAAATAAATTGACCAAAATACCTTTGAAACATTTTTAGGGGATTTTGGTCAATTTATTTTTGCGAATTATTTTTAAAATATTTTTATTAGGTGTGCCTTGATGAGAAGAATGGACGCCTAAAATTTCAAGTTATTTGGATTTGTAGAAAAAAAAATTAAAATTCAAACACGAAATGATGTCGTAACCTTCAAATCAGTCCATATTCAATCTAGACTGTTGGGCTCCTATGTTCATATGAGCTAGTGGGCTAATCTCAATTTAATAAAACGAAGGGTTGTGATGAATCGAAACCCCACCTGCGCGCGAAATCTGATTGGCCCAAAAGCCTCAAACCCAAATTTATTTCAGGCCATACCCCTCTCTTTCTCGCTCACTCTCTTCTCAGGTGCAGGGCAGATGCCCCTCTTCTCTCTTGCTGCCAAAGACATGCCCAAAACCCTCTCGATCTTTCAGGTTACCAAAGATAGCACCAAAGACCTCTTGACCTTCTTGGTTGCCACATAAATTGGAGCTCCACCACGCAAAGTTCTTCAGCATCAATTCAAGTGAGCGCATCTCAAATCTTATCCTCAGGTGTCTTTTGTTTTACTTGAATCCAACCCACAATTTCTGAATAAACTCCAACCCTAAATCGAGAATAAAACCCAATTTTTTTCCAAAAAAGAACCTAAAATTTAACGCAAATACAGTTCCAGACTCAACTGGTTTTCCTCAAGCATATGGTATTCTACCTTAATTCTCTTCTCCTCAGCACCCTGCATTTCCATTGATTAGAATCTTTGTTGAAAGTTTGTACTAAGCAGTGGTATGGAACAAGATGTAGCAATTGAAAAAAAAAAAAAACAAACTCTTGTCGAATTGCTGAATATGATCAACCTGAACATCGGATTCCTCAAGTTCCACAAAATTTAGCATTGCAAACATATTAAATTTTGCCAAACCTTGCACTGAAAAGGAAAATCAGTCACAAATATCATATAGACAGATGACATATACAGTAAAAAAGACTTAATGGCTTAGAATTATGTTACCTCAAATATCAATTCAGGTGAGTGCACCTCAAATTTGTGAATAAAGCTATTTTTTTTTATAAAAATTGATATTTTGTTTTGTGGTACTACTTTATTAATTTTGGTTTGATTTGTGCATTTTTTACTCATCGTTCATTGGGTCAATTGGGTGGTTTTAGATCATTTCTCTTTTATTGTTGCTTTTTTTTTTCCATTTTTAATAGGGTCCTGAAGTGATTGTAGAGCAAATTTTTGGAGTAGTTTTTTGTTTTTCTTTTACAGATCGATTGTTTTTTTTTTTTTGTTTAGTAACGTTTGCTAGTACTTGGAATTAGTGCACGGAAAATATTTGTTGAGAAATGAATATTTAAAAAAATTATTTTTTTAATTTGCCGTGGGGCATGGATGTGGAACATTTGTGATCCTGAGTTGATGTTGTTTTTACTATCATTAGTACTATTTTGTTCATTTCTCTCTCTTGCAAATAGTGCTCTATTTATTGCTTCCTCAAAAAATAAACACTCTTTTGTTGGTGTGCATATGATACTTTTTTCTCTCCTTAAATTTAGAAATTTTGACTTCAACTAATAGTTTATAGGTTTTCATTGCCTTGATAAGGTTTATTTGTAAGCTTTTAGCTACTTTTTGAATAGATGATCTTGGATTTATTTCTAATGCGATCACGGATGTCCGGTAGTGCTTGAATTTTTATTTTTTTTCTAAAAATCCAAATCACTTGAAATTTTAGGCGTGTGTTTTAAAATTTCAAGTAATTTGGATTTATAGAAAAATAAATAAAATTCAACTACTACCGGACATCCGTGACAGTCTGATCGGCTCAGATTCAATTTGGGCCGTTGGGCTCATATGTTCATATGAGCTAGTGGGCTAACCCCAGCTTTTTCATATATATATGAACATATGAGCCCAACGGCCCAAATTGCATCTGGGCTAATCTGACGATCACGGATGTCCGATAGTGCTTGAATTTTTTTTTTTTTTCTACAAATCCAAATCACTTGAAATTTTAGACGTGTGTTTATCAAAAATAGGTTAATCTTCAAAAAGTATCAAAAAAATATTTTATATGAAATAAATTGATCAAAATACCCCCCAAAATTTTGGAGGGTATTTTGGTCATTTTCTTTTTGCCAATAATTTTTTTATATTTTAATTAGGTGTGCCTTGATGAGAAGATTACACATGTAAAATTTTAAATTATTTAGATTTGTAGAAAAATAAATAAAATTCGAGTACTAACGGACATCCGTGATTATCAAAGCTAGTGGGCTATATATATATATATATATATATATATATATATATATATATATATATATATATATATATATATATATATATATATATATATATATATATATATATATATATATATATATATGTTGGCCTTGGCCCACTAGCCTACGGCTACATATAGGCCCAACTGCCCAGATTTAATCTGGGCCGATCTGACGGTACGACCTTATTTCATATTTTAATTTTTTTTTACAAATCCAAATATGTTAAATTTTAGGTGTCTATTCTGCTCATCAACATATACCTAATAAAAATATTAAAAATAATAATTCTTAAAATATAAATTGATCAAAATATCTTTGTAATATTTTGTGAGTATTTTGGTCAATTTATTTTTCATGAAATTTATTTCGGGGTATTTTAATCTATGGGTTGAAGAGGTTATATCCCCAAAATTTGAGGTCTTAAAATTAAGTATAGGTGGGGTTTTACCTGAGGGAGTAAAGGACATTCTACTCACAAGGGAATAGAATATCTTTTGGCTTTATATATAAGTTTGTGTTTTTTAAAAACATATTTTTACTTTACTTAAGAATAATTTGCCAGATATCAATTGTTTTTATCCAGAAATAGATAAATTCTATTGATAATTGCTGAGAAAGATATTAATTTATAAGGAAAATTTTGTATAGAATCGTAATTACTCATATTATTTCATAGTAGACCCTCATTCTATTTTTCTTTCAAGCGAAAAGAATGTCTACCGGGAAATAATATGAGGAATTAGGGTTCTATACAAAATTTTTCCTAATTTATAAAATAATAAATAATGGGAAAATTTTATCTAGAGTCGAGGCTCTAAACAATCAAATAAGAGCCTACCTCAAAATTTTCACTAGAAGAGGTTGTTTTGATGCTCAAATATCCTCAAATTGATCATCTCGACATCAAGATGCATGGACACAAGAAAAAAATGGATTTCAAGTTTTAAAAATAAATGTATTTTGTAACGCATTTTTGGACCGTCAGTGTTCAAGATTTTCAAGTTCTCATAGATCTGTCGATCTACACGATTTTTAAGCTTTAAACTTTATAAATAAAGATGAAAATACATTTTAAGGATATAGATTTCCAATCTTGAAACCACATTTCTCCAAACTATTTGAAGTTAGGCTCTAATTTGATGGTTCAGAGTCTAAGCTCTATACAAACCGCACCCATAAATAATATAGGCTATGTACCAACCAACGAATAAAATAATATTATCTAGGGTATTTAATTTAGATAGATGGTGTATTATTGATAAGATTATTTATCATCCAAAATGTAATTAGCAAAAAATAATAGCATTGAATTTCTACTAACCAAGTCAATAATAAACTTATGGAAATGTATACAATAAGATCATTTATTTTTGTTATAAAGAGTTCACAATTATTATTAAGTATTAGATGTGAAATCAGGCGGTTGGAAGTACGTCATTGAATAGGTGCTCTAAAATAAAATTTATCTAATGTTGTGACATACTTTAATATTTCGACTTTCACATCTAATGGATAAAAACTCTTGTAACCTCATTGTACCAAAGGGAAAGCTTTCAAAGTTCCCCCTACAACATAGAAGTTCTATCCTCCCCCTACTACCCAGCCGTCCTTTTTTATCAAGAGAGCTACTCACCGTTTGATCTTAGATCCGATGGCTCAAAATATTTTATTTTTAGTTTTTTTAATACAAATTTTCTTAATATTAAATTTGGTATCTGCCATCTTCTCATTGGGGCGCACCTACAAAAAATATTAACAATAATTTTTCGATAAAAAATAATGATTAAAATACCCTTTGAAATTTTCAAAGGTATTTTGGTCTGTTTATTTTATTGAAAATATATTTTTTATATTTTTCATTAGTGACGAGTTTAATAGAGGAATGGACACCCAAAATTTGGTATCAAAATAGTTTATAGAAAAAAATTAAAAATAAAATAGTGTAAAGACGTGACATTGTGATTGGGGCAATCTTAGCCCTCCATTAAAACATGGACAGTTGGATAAAAAAGAAGATAGTATGTTGTAGGGGGAACATAAAAAACTTTGGGAACTTAGAAAACTTTCCCTGTACCAAAAGTAAATAGTCTTATAACATACAATCCCTTGACTTATTATATCTTTCCTTCACAAGGGCATTAAGGGGCAAAATTTGCTAAAATATGTCCTGAGCTTGATACAAATGAATTGGCCTCAATCAAATGAAATGGAAATTGCGACCCCCTCGTTTTGTTAAAAAAATGCGATAGACTAAACTTTTGGGTTAACCTCAAAAATAAAAGAGCATGAATAGCGTAGTTTACTTTTACTTCCTCGGTCAGATGATCTACTTAGGAGATTTTTTTCAATCTGAAATTTTGGTAACGACATTAGCATCACTAGTGGTTCACCGACAGGCCCGCAACCAATATTTTTCATTGCAGTGATTTAAAAAATAGATCGGGGACCTAGATCGAGCATTGCAAAAATCGGTTTAGATTGGTGAATCAGAGGTCCGGATCATCGTATTATTTTGAGGAAAAAATAGTGAATCAACAAAAAAATATGTGCAAAAATAGTGAACTAGCAAAAAACCTCTCGGATCAATGAATCGGCATTTTACTGTAGCAAAACAATGTTTTTACTGTAGCAAAAGTGTTTTTACTGTAGCAACTATTGTTTTATAGTAACAAATCACCAGCTCTCTTCTAGATCCAAACGATTGATATATATTGACAAGATCGGCTCAGAATTATCGATTCCCAAGTTAAACCGGACGATTCCATGTCAACCTAACGTTTTTCAAGATAATTTGATTGATTGCGCTCGAAAGACCGATGCATTCTTCACCATCCAATAACATTGAACGGTACAAAAATCACCAAATACTTTTCTTCATGAGTTAACTTTTCGCATGCTGTAGGTAATTGATCACTAATGGGCTCCTTCACGAGAATGAGATTAAAACATTTGGGATCTGATTTGGAATGGCAGAGTCGACTCAAAGTACCATTCAAGTTCGCTTTATATAAATTTAAGAGAAATTTCTGCGTATATCTCTCAAAATTTTGCAATTTAAAATGTTCTTCCAATTATTACATTTATACTAATTTATTCATATATTTTGAAATAACCAAGCTAACCCTTATTTGGACCTTGAAGTTTAACTTTTCTATAATAGTTAAAAACAAACTCCAACCTTGAAGGTCTGCAATTTAAAGTATTTATACAAATTATTACAAAAAAAATATACCTTTGGCTCTTTAAGTTTGAAGTTTAACATTTTAGAAGTTTTTTTCTTTTGGACTAATATAGAAACTTTCATGGATCTAAAGTGGAAATACATCAAGAATGACGTAGGATGTGTTTGATATCTTAAATCTATCTGAATGATAAGTTTTTTTTTTTTTTTTTTTTTTTCAGAAGGGAATTGCATTTGAAAAGGTGTGTAAGGAAACACACCATAATTTTCGGAAAGAAGATTTTTGTATTATTTCTCTTACGTTAATACAAAGTTAATATTCTAAAAAAAAAGAAAAAGACTTTATAAATGCGACCCAAAAATAAAAACTGTTGGGTCAGGTCTAGGTCTAGGTCTAGGTCCCACACTATATTTTCAAGTCCAGCTCTGGTGAATTTGGGTCTAGGTCAGGTCCAAGTCTAGGTCCGGGTCTAGGCGACCTGTTGCCACCTCTAACCTGACAATGGGCCTACCTGGGTAGGGGCTATAGTCCTAGTATCAGCTGGTCTGATTCCCGCCCAAACTAGGTTGAAAAGGCCCTAAACATGGCCCTATCCAGATGGACTGGCCATGGGAAGCCTAATAGATCTAGAGAAAAAAAAGAAGAAAGGCCCTAACCAATCTAGTGGAAAAATTTAAAAAATAAGGGGAAGGGGGTTGGCCCAGTGTGCACCTGGCCCAGCTCCTGCATGCCTTAGTTCTTGGTCGAAAAGGCCCTAAACATGGCCCTATCTAGATGGACTGGCCATGGGAAGCCTAATAGATCTAGAGAGAAAAAAAGAGAGAGGCCAAGGCCCTAAGAGATCTAGTGAAAAAAAGAAAAAAAATAAGGGGAAGAGGGTTAGCCCAGTGTGCACCTAACCTAGTTCCTGCATGTCTTAGTTCTTGGGCTACTTTTGTGACCTAGGCCTTAGTTTTTTTTTTTTGGGAAGGCAAGGCCGGGCTTTTAGGCTATTGCCAACCCTAGTATATACTGAATTTGATGGCACACATCCCATATTTATAAAAATATTTATTTATAAAATTTTGATACCTCATATCACCATTTCCAAAGAGATGGATTTTGAGTTCCTTAATCTTCAAATGGGTATTTTTTACTTCTATCCAATAATTGGTGTGCATTTCAAAATGTTGCATTTTGTGTTTTGTTTAAAAATTGGATTTTCTCAATTTAATTTTGGGATGATGTCAAGGGCCTGTATAGTTCATGTCAACTTTTTATTTAAAATAATATTTTTTGGGCGATTTACGAGTTCAATAAAATTAATGGTGTTAATGAATTTATTGTTTGGCACTTTCTTTCATAAGATTAGATTGTGAAATAATATCCAGGCCGTTTTGCTTGCTTGTTTCATTCATACTAATTTTCTTAAAAGCACATTGAAATCTTTTCCAAATTATTTTTGGCAAGGCTTAAAATCAAAGTTTATCTGGATATCCCCTCCAAAACACTGGTCTGGATCAGTGGATTAGCAATTGGGAGCAGCGATTTGGCCTAGTGAACCAGAGAATAATTTTTTTAAAAAAAAATAAGGGAACAAAAAAAATTGAAAAAATTATTAAAAAATATCGTGGGACTTGTTCTCAAACTGCCGGTTTTAATGTAAACCGGCAAGTTTCCAAGGGAGAACCGGCCAGTTCGCGATATTTAGGGAGAACAGGATCAGCCACCACGATTCCCAATCTGAGCCAGCCGGTTCTTGTTCGATTCTCTATTATTTAAAACCTTGATTTTGGGTAACTATGGTGGATGCAGTGGCACGTAAATATGGATGCTCTCGTATTAACTTCATTGAAAACTTAGGATTCAACTTTGAAATTTTGAAAATTTTATGTTGGGAAAATAGATGTTTAATATATATTTATTATCTTGAAATGAAATGGTTGATGGTAGGCAAACACGGTTGAGTTGGAAGCGGAAGTAGAACTGCTCAAAGAAGAAAATGCCAGGCTTCGAAGAGAGCAGGTGAGAGAATGAGAGAAACTTTTGGTGTTTTTTTCTCTGTTTATGAAATTTATTTTGTTTTTTTGTCTTTTTTATGAAAACCAGAGGTATAATTTTTTTAGATGTTCCATGATAGATGAACTATTGGGTGAGATTAATGATAGACACAGAGAGAGGGAGAAGGGGAGAGGGGGAGCATGAAGGAGAGTAGAGCTGGCATCGGGCTAGTAATGGCCCTAGTCTCTACTCCCTACATATAGCTGGTTCTGGATCCGGATATATGTAAGTTGGTGTTCCATCTAAAACCAATGGAGACTAACGGTCCAAATGTTTTTTTATTAGAATTATTTTTAGTTTTTTAAATTTATATTTCTAGTTTTAAAATTTACTACTTTTTTCATCTTCATGATCTCCATGTTAGAAATTACGTGTCCTTAAAGATTAAGTCAAAAAATCCATCTCAAAAGTATATTTATTAATAGGCCCGCATTTCTACACATGTGGGCTTGACTGCATAGAAACCAGGTCCTACATAAAATAATGTATAGTATTTTAAAATGTAGGTCGGATCCAGATCAGATCAACTTGTACCCAGAACCAATATGACTTACATTTTTTATCCAAATTTTTTATCCGGATTGATCCATACCGAGATTTGATAGGGTCTTGTAAATTCTCATCCCTAGCCCTAGCACGGCCGGCCCTGATAGAGCCAAAGAGGCCTTGGCTAGGGCCCTAGCCCAATCAGGTCGAGCCTTCCCGAGCCACTTAGAGCCTCCCCATGCCACTTATAATTACAAAAATAAAAAGAGAAAGAATAAGTTAAAAGAGGGGCTAGGCCAAACTGGGTCGGACCCTAGGCTTGTAGTGAGGGCTCTGATTTTCAAAGGTCAGGCCGGACTGGGCTACCCATCCCATTGCCACCCCTAAAGGGGAGTCATAGAATCTGGTATTGAGAAAGAGTGGACATGTGAGAGGGTGCAAGAGAGGAGAGGAAAAGAAGGTACTGAGAGAGAGTTAATGGCTCACTTTCTCTTTTGGTATTCACATGCATTTTTGTTTTTTCCACTAATTATGTACTTAAATTGTGGGAGGTATGATGTTGTTTTTATTAATAGCAAGATCATTCTCTGTGCTAATTGTTTTGTTTCAGCTTAAACTTATTTTCTTTTAAGGGAAAAGTTTATATAGAGCTGAGGCTCTAAACAATCAAATTTGAGCCTATTTCAGAAATTTCACTAGAAGAGGTTATTTTGGTGCCCAAATATTTTAAAATTGATCATCTCAACATCAAGATGCATGGACATGAGAAAAAAATGGATTTCAAGTTCTAAAATTAATGTATTTTATAACTCATTTTGGGACCGTCAATTTTCAAGATATTCAAGTTTTCATAGATCTGTCGATCTACACTATTTTTTAAGCTCTAAACTTTATAAATAAATATGTAAATATATTTTAAGGCTATCACAGACATTTCCAATAGTGAAACCATATTTCTCGACGCTATTTGAAGGTAAGCTCTAATTTGATTGTTTAGAGCTCAAGCTCTATACAAACTGCACCCTGTTTTTAAAGAAACCCGGTCCAAGTCGATTAACCAATAGTCTAACTAGTTTTAATTGATCCAGATCCCTAACTTCATGATTTTAATATTTACTAGGAAGACGTATTTAAAATGATATCTAATTTTTATATTACCCTTTTTTATGCCCTCTAATTGTTACTTCGTAGTTACAAGACCATTGCTAGTTCTTGTATGGTACCAAGAGATATGTTCTTCAAAAACAATGAAAAAATATGTTTTTATTGTACACCTGCCGTCACAAGTGCATACCACGAATCGCCACACTTTACGTGCAAATCGGACGCGTTGAGTTGAGTGCGCATATACACCCACAATGCTTTGTTGGGCGAATTAATTCACAAATTTTGGAGAACGAGATTTTCCCTAGGCTAACTTCAACCACCTTGGTGTCTCTACCATTCATGACATGTGTTCATGAATGGTATAGGAGTAAGAAAGGTATTCTTTTTTTTTACTCCTCTATCATTCATGAACACATGTCATGGGCGTATAGACGAAAGTTTTATTTTAATAAAAGGCGTCGTGAGTCAAAGTAAGCTTAACCAATCAGAGGAAGGTTCAATTCTAAATCCTATTGGAAGATGTAGTTTAAGTGACACAAATCATAAAATTAAGTTGAAAATCTGTATTCATTTTTAATTATGAATTTTAAAGCTCGAAAAAAAAATCTAAATCTATGAACACTAGAAAATCTAAAAAAAAGACTATATGGATAAGGTGTTGTAAAGTGTATATTGAATTTATTTTTTCTTTTCGTATTCATAAGTCTCAAGGTCGAGATGATCAAATAGAAGGTTTTATAACATTGAAAGAATGTTTCGGTAGATTTTTGAAGGGTGTTTCACTTATATAGTACATCGTCACCACCTTATATAATTTTTTCCTTTAAAAAATATCTTCTTCTTAAACATTGATCCATGTTTTGTTTTTCTAGGTCAATTTATATATCTCTTTAACTCAACTAGTTACCTTTTGAAATTGTATACTATTTGGCCCTTTACCATTTTTACAGGAAGGTCACAATCACTTTTAGCTATTAAATATCAAATTGGATGGCTTGGAGTGTGTTCAAGTAATTTCTTTTGGAATTTGAATGACAAAGTCTAAATAAGTAAAAAGGTTTCAATATTGGTTGAATCATACCGAACTGGCAGTCTGACTAGTGAACAAGTTGCCAGTCCAGTCTAATTGAACCACTGGGTTGGAACGACAATCGAACTTGGCCTTGCACTGATGAGCCAATTGGTCTACTGGTTCAATACTGGAATGCCTGGGCTCTAAGTGGGGACGGGTTAAACTAACCAAACCAAGCAGGGTAGGTCAAGGTCCAAATGATTTTCACCCGGATTGAGAGGTTCAATACTAAAGTGAGTGGTTCTATCTGGGGGAGGGTTAAACTAACCAAACCAAACCAGGCAGGGTAGGTCAGGGTCCAAATAATTTTCGCCTGGATTGAGAGATTTCGAGTTGGGTGTAGACATTGTTGGGTTTGACCCGTAAAGGGTATTGATGTAAATGTGGGATTGAAAAAGTAGGATCACGTGTTTGCTTTTGAAATAAGGTGCGGTTTGTACTCTAAACAATCAAATTAGAGTCTACCTTCAAATAGTATTGAGAAATGTGGTTTCAATACTGAAAATTTTTTTAATACCTTTAAAATATATTTTTATTTTTATTTATAAAATTTAAAACTTAAAAAACAGTGTAGATCGATAGATCTATGAAAACTTAAAAATCTTGAATATTGACGGTCCAAAAAAGCGTCACAAAATACACTATTTCCATAATTTGAAATCTACTTTTTTCCTCATTTCTATGCATCTTGATGCCGAGATGATCAATTTAAAAATACTTGAAGCATCAAAACAACATCTTCTAATGAAATTTTTTAGGTAGGCTCAAATTTAATTGTTTAGAGCCTCAGCTCTATAAAGACTTTTTCCTTCAAATAAATCGGCCTTTGAGTAAATTACGTTTATATTCCTTTCACTTTATTATAAAATTCTCTTTTAAATTGTAAAGTTTATATACATACCTAATGCGTCAGTTTTTCTTTATTTGTGCCCAACTATCCTTTTTGGATTTTTAAAGTCTAAAAATTAACTTTATTTTTTGTTTTTCAAAGTCCGTAGTTATGACATAGGCTTGTCTTGGAAAAACTCTTTATCTCTATCTTACTAAAAATTTAGCAATTTTTGAGATAAAATATTTGGGATTTTGAGAATCCAAAAAATGGCTTATATATTTTGGATGTTCAAAATCTGAAAAATTAATCTGTAATTTTATATAACATTAATTTTTAGAATTTTTGCATTTTTAAATCTAAAATTTTACAAAAATATTGAAATATTGATGTCCAAGCCGGATCCGATGCAACCCGATAGCGTCCAAGCCAGACTCGGGTTCTCAAAATTGGTCTGCCAAGTCCAAAACAATGGACCAATGCTCAAACCCGATATGGTCGACCTGCCAGATCAGGGTCCACCCGACCCGAAGGCCTCCCCTACTATTAGCATTCAAAAGGTACATGATTACTCTTATTTATAAAATATTTTTTCGAATATAATAACTTTAATGTATTTTGGTTAGGATAAGCCTTTGCTCTCAATCCGTGACGTTTTGGACAACTGTGGGGGGGGGGGGGGGGTGCAATAGCGAAAGAAAGTTGATGGCCATGACTTCACTTAGTTTTTCATCGTAATTTTTTCTACAAATTGTATTGAATTGATATTTTAGGCATTTACATTTCTCGAGCACCTAGGAAAAATATAAAAAACAAAGATATATACGTTAGAAATAAATTTAATAAAATATTTTAATATTTTGAAGTTATTTTGATCAATTTAGTTTTCTAAATCATTTCTATATTTATTTAAGTACATGATTGAGAAGTTTGAATATTAATTTCAATTCAATAGAATTTTTAAAATTTTAAAATTTAAAATAAAATAAATACCCATACATTTTTCATTTTTGATATTGATCGTTGGGAGGGCGCAAAAAATATATCTTCTTGTGCAGTTGTTTTGCCTGCGGTACCAAGAGAACAATCCATTCCAGCGAGGGAGTATAAACCATCGATGATCATGTTTTGAAGGCTCCGGCTGCAATGATGGCATAAAATATGTTCGGAGTTTCCTTGCCAAATGAAATAAATATATACTCATATGTAAAAATGAGTTCCCTCTTAAAATTCCAAAAATTCCATTTTTTAGATGAATTTGGAGCTAATTTTTTAGGAATATATAACCTCTAACATGAAGATCATTAATATAAAAATAGTAATTTTTAAAAACTGAAAATAATAATTTTGAAGAAACTATTTAGAGCGATGGTTTTAAATGTTTTTAGAGGGACCACCCATTTGCATCTATCTTTGATATGAATGTTTTGTGCCTTGGGGGATGCAAAGACCACACATGATGTTATTAGGAACTTGCTTTTATGTAACCAAAGAGATGGATCCTACTACTTCTTTTTATCTTTTTTTTTATCTTTTTTTTTTTAACGTTTATTGTTAATTTCCATTAAATAAAGGAGTAAATCTCCATAATAAGTATAGTAAAAATAGAGGAAGAAGGAAGAAATAGAAGAATACAAATAGTAAACATATAGGGATTATATTTTATTCGTGTAAATTGAATCTATAATAAATTGATCAAAATGCACTTGTGGTATGAATTATTTAACAACTTATTACGTTTTTTGTTTAATTTAAAAATCTTCTCAAAATACACATGATCATGAGCTGAATGTTAGATAATTGATAAATTAGGTGTATATTGATAGATTGTTAAAAAAAAAGGTCTTCATGTTTTGCTCTTGCGTTTATTTGAATTTAGTTGTTAGATTCATGGAGTGTCTGCCATGATTTAAGAATTGGAACTTGATGGTCTCTATTGGCGCAAGAAAATCGAGACTGAACTTGAAACTTCAAATTGGCCCAAAAAAGACCAAGGAATCCTAGCGATTTCAACAGTATCGTCCGAACTAGATCAATCATTGAACTGGTGAAGGGTTTCATCCAATCAAAACCGATTTGATTGCAAGTCTAACGGATTAGATTGAACTTTTTTTAAAATATAAAAATAGTTGCAATACTTGAAAAATATGGAATGTATAATAAAAAACTCAACTAATATTTTTTGGCCAGTTCGACGGCTTAAAACTGACAAGCCAAAAATAGTACATTAATTTTCATCACTTTTCAACTAAACATAATATTTAAAGTGGGCTAGATCAGTCAAAACCTTGATCTTTAACCCAACCAGTTGGACCAGTCGGTGTTGTCCAATGTTGAAAACTATGGTTCCACGAATGAGTGTTTACAAGTGTAATCTCTTTTGTCTTGTTCTTATTCCATGTTTGAATATAGAAGCCAAATTATTGTGTCCTTTTTAATCATTGTCAAAATAAAAGTCTATTTTATTCTATGTGATTTGATGCTAAGAGTTGGGAAAAGCACACATCTCCAATGGTTATATTGGAGAGATCATGAGCTTTTATAAAGAATCGAATTTGTTCTTAGCAATTATTGAGATTTCTAACTACAATTATCAACCCTTTATACGCGACATTCACACCTAGAATATTGCCCAACTTATTCTAGGTTTCTCTAGTTACTGCCAAACTAACTTAAACTCTAAATGTTAATAAGAGCAACTGAGTTCATCAGATTAAAGTACCTCATATTTCTCTAATTTGACACATAAACATTGTAAAATATAAATGACAAACAAAGTATCTAAGCCATTTCCTTGATCTACTTTGGGAAAGGTTTTTATACTTCCCCTGTATTTCCAACATTGAGCTACATCTTCTGGCAAAATTTAGAGCTGCCCCTTAATTGTATATTATATGATGGGCAATATGTGACCTCACTCATATGTATAGTATATGTGACCTCTGATCTCAGTTGTCAAATCAGAATAGATGGTTGAGATGGCTTGTGTCACAATGTCACATACTAGCTTTTAACGGTAATACCTTTATTAGACGGCTCAAAGTTTTTTAGTTTTATTCTACAAATAATTTTGAAACAAAATTTGGAACATGCATAGATCTTACAGGGACGCACATGATAGAAATAATAAATAAATAGACAAATAAAGACAGATAACCGATATAAGGATTTATTTCGATCTTTGTTTTCATGATGGCCTACTAAAGATTTTTGTAAACCACATGTTTTTTAGGCTTAATACTACAAAAAAATAAATTTTAAAAATGAACATAAAATATAAATTTTAAAAAAATGAACTAATAAAATATGAAATATAAACTTTAAAATAGAGAGAGATATTATGGAGAGAGTGTGTGTGAGGGAAGGTAGAGAGGGGGGATCAGAGGGAAGGGATTAAAATAGGAAAAAAAAGTTATTGAGAAATTTTTGGAGAAAGATATATTTTTATGAAAAGATATATTTTTATGAGGACTCTAGGTTTTCAAATATAAATTTTAAAAATTAAACAATAAAGCATAAATCAATTCCCTATAAATTTAAAAATTAACCAATAAAGCCTAAGTCAAATATTTATTTTCATGATGACCTACCATGGATTTATATCAATCTTTTTTTTCATGACAAATAAAGTATGAAATATAACTATAAAATTGACCAATACGCATAAGGCAATTCCCAAAAAGACCTAAAAAAAACCACAAAGACCTCAAAATTTAAAAACCACAAAGGCCCCAAAAATTAAGATATATATATATATATATATATATATATATATATATATATATATATATATATATATATATATATATATATATATATATAGATATATTATGGAGAGAGAAGGCATGTGAGGGAAGGGGTAGAGAGAGGGCATGAGAGGGAAAGGGGTATGTGGAGGGAGAGAGGATGGGGGTATGGAGAGCATAGTTAGCAAGTAAGGGATTATCAATAAATCGGCTCACCATGAAATCGGAAACTAATCGTTTTTATTTTAAAAAGTCGAATAAAAAAATTGGATAAAAAATATGGCTCAGCAAAAATACTTCATTTATATTGTACTAGGCTCAAAAAATCGGAGTAAAAAATTTGTATATATTTAAAATATTAGAAATTTTAAAACTCTAAATATATAAATCACTCAATATAGAAAAAATTAATAGTAGTGAGGAGTAATGCTTTCACTCTATATATATCACTAAGTATAAAAATGACCTCCCTATAAATATAAATATTCAAGGTGATATATCTCTAAATCATAAGATGATTATCTATTCTATTCATTAAGATAAGTATTGGGTAGGTGAATTCAATTTTTATCTTACGAGAAAGAAATTGTCAACCCCATACTTGCTAACTATGGTCTACCCATAACCATCCGAAAAAACACGCACCATATCCATAGCAAAACACCAGAGAAAGTTTTCGGAGAATAGAAATAAAAATAGAAATAGAAATTTCATAAAACAAGAAAAAGATATTGAGCTTTCCAAAAAAAAATCATAGTATATTAATAGGAATGATTTTTTGAAACGATTTTTTTCAAATTTTTAAAAAGTCGTGTTTTAAACTTCTTCTTGAAAAAGATCTATTATTTTTACGGATCTATTGAAAAAGACGTAGATTAAATCGTTTTCAAAAAAGCGCAGTTTTTTTTGAAAAAGTCGCGCTTAAATTGGGGACTTGCTAACTATGATGGAGAGAGGGGGTTAAGGGGAGAGAGAAATAGGTTGTATAAGAGATTTTAGGATAGATGAGAAAAATACAAAGCAAAATATATAGGAGAGATTTTAGGACAAGTAAGAGACAAAAAGATGGGAAAAAAATAGAGAAACACGAGGAAAGAGATGATTTAGAAAGACATCTGTATTCATAAAAACGATCAAATAACACATCAATCCATTCATTTAGGCTTTCATTCAAAGAGTGCGTGAGAAAGAGTGAGTATGATTTTCAGTCAGAGATTGTATTATAAGAAAGAGAAGGACAGTAAAAAGAGAATGAGTCAAGAGTAAGAGTGTGTAAGGAAGAATGACCATGATTTTTAGCTAGAGATTGTGATAGAGAAAGAGAATGATAGAAGAGAGAATAAGTGATAGTAGAGTGAAAGAGGAAAGAGAAAATGAAGGCGAAAAAACAATACTTACAGGTTTTTTGGTTGCGATAGTTATAGGATATTTAAATTTTGATGAAAAGGTGTGTTTTAAGAAAGTTATTGGGAAATTTGAATTTTGATGGGAAGGTTTTAAGACACATTTTGCAAGAGATGCATGAAATAAAGATAGTTATAGGACTTTTGAATTTTGATGGAGAGTTTGAAGAGGTAAGTGAGATGATTTATTGAATTTTTGAATTTTGATTGAAGAGTTTTAAGGAGGAAGAAGTGGGTAACATAAAGGTAATTATAGGAATTTCAAATTTTGATGGAAGAGTATTAAGGTATTTTTTATTTGAAAAAAATTTATATAAGGATGCAACCTTATAATGTATAACTACGGATGCACTTCAAAAATCCATCCAAAAAAGTAGTTTTAATGTTAAAAAACCCTTTGATTGATCATTTCGACATCGAGATATATGAGCATGAAAATAAAAAGATTTTAAGTCTAAATAATAGTGTATTTTATAACTTATTATCTATACCCGTCTATTTTCAAGATTTTCATATATTTATAGATCTACTTGATTTTAATTATTTTTTTAATTTAAATTTTTATAATTAAATATAAAAATAGATTTTAAAATAATCCTAAAAACATTTTACACCAAAATTATATATCATAATATAATAAAATTTGAAAGTGCACCTTACGGACGCATCCATGTGCCAACTGCACCCTTAATACAATTCTTTTCACCGGCAAAATTGTGAAGATTACTAATGTTATATTCGGAAACAATGCGGGGAACTTTCGTCCCGTTTTCTACTATAAATATCATACCGCACTGTCATTGGCTAGCGCTGCCAATTGGAGCTCTGGAGAATGACTTCTCTTCATGCAGCACTCTGCAACAAATCTCTCTCTGCAACTCTACAATCTTCGAACCCTAATTTTCTCTCTCCACAACTGGCAAGAACAACCCAGAGGAACTCATTCCAACCACTAAATGCAATCTTTAACGATTTTCTCCACAGAAGTGCAAGCTCAAACTCTAAAAAGTCATTGTTCCCGCTAAATGCCGTCACCAATAATCCTTTCTCTATAGATGGAGCCTCAAACCCTAATTTTTTGGCTCCAGAGACAACAAACCCTAGAAGAACTTTTGTCCCTGCAACCCCCTCTAAGACCTCTGCTCTATCTGAGCTCCAGGAAAAGGCTTCTTTTGATTCCTCAGATTTGGAATTAGGGTTTGGAAAGGGCAGAGAAATCATAGAAATTGAGAATAAGTATTTAGTGAGGACTTATGAGAGGCCTCCAGTTGTTTTTGTTTCTGGGAAGGGATGTAGATTGTATGATACAGAAGGGAAAGAGTATTTGGACATGGCGGGTGGGATAGCTGTTAATTCTATTGGGCACTCAGATCCAGATTGGGTGAAAGCAATTACTGAACAAGCTAATACCCTTACCCATGTTAGCAATGTCTACTATTCTATTCCACAGGTAACAATTTTTAAAATTTTCAGTTTTTTCTTACTTGAAAGTTTTGACGAAGTTGAGATTTCTGAATTGTATTATTATAATTGAATTATTTGGAATGTGTTTGTATTCAGTGATAAGCTTCATGATTAGCATGATTTTATATGTGTATTCATATGTTTATTAATTTATTTGTTAACAATTTTTTAAATTTCCATTTTTTTCTTACTTGAAAGTTTTGACAAAGTTGAGCTTTCTCAATTGTATTCTTATAATTGAATTATTTGGAATGTGTTTGCATTCAGTGATAACCTTCATGATTTGCGTGCTTTTATCTGTGTATTCATATGTTTATTGATTACTTGTTTTCTTGCTCATAATGAGAAGTTTTATTTCTGGTATTAACCTCATTTCTTTGTTGTTGCATTTCTTACATTTGTGGCATTAGTTGTATTTATGCATTTGCGTGTAATTTGTTGATAATTTACGCTGCTTAAGAATCAAATAATAAATGGGGCCCACACTAGCAGTGCACAAAAAGATGATTATTGCATTAGCTTTTATTGTTTATAAGTACGGAGTAGATCTAGTGTTGCTTTTTTTTTAACTATTTTGTATTATGAAGTTTCAAGCCATGGTGGAAACGCAGTTAAATATTATAGTGCTATAGTGATATTTTAGGTGTGGTTTGAGAAACTTTCTTTTTTTTCTTACAAAGTTGACTTTCTATGAAAATTGTATATGGATGTAAATGGTTGGAATTGAGCAACAGCGATACAAAAAAAGGGTAAAAGGCAGAACAAAATTTATACAATGAACTACACAAAAGATGTCATTTTTAGAACTAAATAAAAATCAGGGTTCTGAATGCAAATGTTGATATATCATCGAGCTTGATTGGACTTATATTTTGCTTTAAGGCATCCCCATGCTTATCGGTTACATTTTTTGCAGTAGTCTATTTGAGTAATTCACTTTCCACACCCACACTACACTGTGATTTCCCTTTTTTTCTGAATGCCACAATAATCTCCTCATTATACTTGTGGACTCTTATCTTTTTTTTCCGTTTCCTACTTTTGTGTGTGTGCGCTACCCTGTCCTTATTATGATTTAAGTCCTTATTATGGTTTAAGACAATAAATTTGCTCCATAGACAGTTTAGTGCATCTCTTAGGTATTGGACTCATTATCAAAAATCATCTTGTGTTTCATGGCATTTGAACTTCAATCGTCCCATTTCCTTACATCTCTTGGAGGCCACCTCAATAATGGAAGCTTGATACTTGCCTTCTAGTCTTACCTAATCTTGTATATTCCTGACTCCTGAAGGGAAGCCAACACCAGTTTATAAACATGTTTGTCAGGGTGTCTTTCAGGTTGAGCCATCACCCCTGCTTCAGCAAATCCTTTGAGTATTGTAGTTTCCCATGTTAAATTACTCGAAGGAAGGAGCCCATTCAATGTTCTCATTGTCCAGTTATGTCTTGTCATTCTCTGGCGTAATCCGTGTGTCATCAGTCTTTTGTCCCCTAGCACTTCATGCATCTACTGAGCCAGCTATTCACTCTATTGATTCTTTTTTGTCTTTTTAACTATGTTCTTTTGTTGCAAGAACCATGAACATTTTTTTTCCTACCTGCTTCTCCCCTAATCCTTTTAAACACTGAAGTTTTCGGCACTCTGTTTCTGGTCGTTCTTCCACTCTTGCGCCATGTAACTATGCTTTGTTCCTCCTCATACTGGTATGAATGTTTTTTGGTAGCCTGTGGTTGTATAGGATCAAATACTTATCCAATGAGAAAGTTGATTGTCATAAAGCTTCTTTCCTGGTTACAGTTAACCTTTTCCAAAAAAAAAAAAAGAAAAAAAAGAAAAGAAAAAGAGCCTTCTTTCGTGGCCAAGGGTCATACAGTAACTAGTGTCATGATTTTGATGGAAAATTTAGTCTATGCATTAAGCCAGCATGACTATGCAGTCTCTTACATCATTTAATGAACGAGCTCTCATCCTGTGTTTTCATCCCCGCTTTTGTGAATAATTGGAATATCTCATTGAGCAGATGAGTGCTTGATCCAACTATTGTTATCACTCCTTGTCTTGATGTGCATATTTGTTTTACATATATTTTTGTTATTTATTTGCTGCTGCTAGCATTGCCTTAGCTCGTCTCTAAGGTTTGAACTGACTCCTCCAACATTCAAATATTCATTGAGGTATTGAAAATTAGTCCTCTATAAAACTGATTATAAGGATATGAATCTGGTATTTTTGCCTGGATATCCCTTTCTCATAAGGATGACATTCACATGTGTTTGCTATTGGTATTTATCTGCATACTTGCAATTTGTCTGTCCTATTTCTTTTTCCTTAACATTGAGAATCAAATGACATAGGAATGCCCTGATCACCATTTTCCCTCTAATGTGTAGTACCATGTACTGCTGACTCCATGGCACTCTTTGTGCGAATGTGTTTGTTGTTTTGTATGGTTTCTGTTTGATGCAGAGACATAATGACCATTGATTTCTCTCTTTGTTTTGTTAATCAAAAGCAAGCATGCCCACACATCACCAAATGAATGACCAAAATCTAGAGTTTCGCAATGGATGGCTTAGGTATAGATAAAGTACTCCGTCAACTTATAGAGGGATGAATCGTCCATCCCAATCGGCTTCTATCTGTGACTATCTATGATTAACCAGAAATGATTTTTGGAGTGCAGGTAATGCTTGGAAAACGCCTCGTGGATTCTTGCTTTGCTGATCGCATCTTTTTCTCGAACTCTGGTACTGAGGCAAATGAAGCTGCTATTAAATTCGCGAGAAAGTTTCAGCGAGATATTCGGCCAAATGACAAAAACCCACCTACAGAATTCATTTCATATACAAACTCCTTCCATGGAAGGACAATGGGATCTCTTGCTCTGACAAGCAAGGAGCACTATAGGTCACCTTATGAACCTGTAATGCCGGGAGTAACATTCTTAGAATATGGAGATATAGAAGCGTCTGTAAAGGCAATCCGTTCTGGAAAAATAGCTGCAGTCTTTGTGGAACCTGTGCAGGGTGAAGGTGGAATTTACAGCGCTGCGACGGAGTTTTTAGAGGCACTACGAAGTGCTTGCAATGATGCTGGGGCACTTCTTGTCTTTGATGAGGTGAGAAATTCTTTTATTTTATATTGTTTGAGTGTTACTCTTTTACTAAGATTTCAGCAAGTTCATTGTTCTTAGAGATATTAGTGTGTATGATTTGGATAATGGGCTCATAACCATGGAAAATTGATGGTTATGAGGATCATCTTGTCTAATGAATGGAGTGGCTGGGCCCATTACTACATGTATGGGGTGCTTTATTCCTATCTCCCACCATCCAATTGCTAAGAATGTGATGACTCTCCTGAACATGGATTTTCCTTGGTCATGGGGATTATAGCATACTCCGCGTTAGGTGGTCTCAAAATTGAAGTATCGCATGATCCTTGTGACCATAGAAAATCTACGGTAACAAGAGTCGTCATTGTCCAATCAAATGGACAGTAAGTGATAAAGAGCAAGTGGCCATATCCTGTTCCAATGGGTTCCCATTCTCTTATCTGTCACCATCCACCATTGTTTGGACAGAAATAACACTCATTGGCATAGGTTTCTTACAGTGATTATGTAAATTCACAGGTCCAATGCGGGCTCGGGCGCACAGGCCGCCTATGGGCCCATGAGGCTTATGGTGTAAAGCCTGACATGATGACGCTGGCCAAGCCTCTAGCTGGTGGCTTACCTATTGGTGCAACCCTAGTGACTGAACAAGTCGCATCAGTCATGAACCCAGCTGATCACGGGAGCACCTTTGCCGGTGGCCCTCTAGTGTGTCACTCTGCTCTCACTGTGCTTGACAAGATCCAAAGCCCTGGCTTTTTAGACAGCGTGGCCAAAAAGGGCCTCTACACAGAGGGGCTTCTAAGGAAGAAGCTAGGGTCCAACCCTCATTTGAAGGAGATTAGGTTTGCTGGTCTTCTTATTGGGGTGGAACTTGATGTTAAGGCTCAGCCTTTGGTCGATAAGTGTAGGGATGAAGGCCTTCTTGTTTTAACAGCAGGTAAAGGGAATATCGTCAGGCTTGCGCCTCCGCTTGTTATATCGGAGCGCGAGCTCGAACAGGGAGTGGAGATTTTATGCAAATGCTTTCCTGCTTTAGATGGTGAGACTCATTGAACTAGATAGGCTTAACATTCTCATGGTGCTTCTTGCGTTAAAGGAGAATATGATTGCTGTGTATCAGCCGAAGGTCTGGTTCAGTTGAATTGTTGTAGGACTAGTAACAGTTAAAAGTGCTCTAACGGATTATATGAGTGATTCAGTAATATAATTGATTTCGCTTTTGTAGAATTGAAGGAGAATGTTGGTGTAGGGAATGAAGGTGATGTAATGAACATGTTGAATGGTAATTGTTATGTTTTGACCTGAAGTCGGGTGTAATATTTGTCATTTATTCGTTAAGGAAAGAAAAAGTTTATATAGAACCGAGGCTCTAAACAATCAAATTAGAGCCCACCTCATAAAGTTCACTGTTTTGATGCCCAAGTATCCTCAAATTGATCATCGTGACATCAAGATGCATCGACATGATAAAAAATAGATTTTAAGTTTTGAAAATAGTGCATCTTGTAACACATTTTTAGACCTTTAATTTTCAAGATTTTTATAAACCTACTCGATTTACACTTTCTTTTTTTTTTTATATGTTCATTTTTTTTATAAAAAATATATGAGGTACAACCAATAAAGATTTCTTTTCTATTCATCACTGGAGTTAGTTTTGTTTGTTAAAATCCAATCCGTAGGGGTCAAAAGAAAAGGCTAATCATTTATGGTACATCAGATCGGGCTTGGGTATTGGTAGGGTAAACTGATCCGCCTTTCTTCGAAATTTAGGTGGAACGTGTATTCGAAGAAATTGTGATGGAATGTGTATTCATTTTTGTTTTAGCTACGGTTGAAATCAATGGTTTAAAAAATGGATCGGTGCTTCGGATCGGGCGTTTTAAAAACTCATTCGGATCGGTGAATTGGTGATCCGGATCGAGAATCAATTGAATTAAGCTTTAAAAAAAATCTAAAAAAATATATTAAAATTCATTATAAATGTTGTCTTTTAAGAATCCAATAAGAAATGATGGTACTACATTATTAACTTTAATTTATTTCATCAATTTGTGAATATTGAAATGTTATTTCCCTATATAAACTTATGTTAACCATTAAATTTACATCACACCAAAGAAAAATCATAGAATTATTATGGATAAAGTATATAATCATACATGGACTATAATAAAGAGTAGATTAAATTGATGAAAAAATGGCCACTAAAATCTCGAATTGGCGGAAAACCCTAATCCGCTAAAAAAACCAAAATTATTACAACCTAACTAACTATAATATTATATACTTAAATTAAAATTGTTGGTTCACATTTTATAATTATTTTATTATACAAATAATAATAAATCCAAAATATTTTATGATATCATTTAATTTAAAATGTATTATTGACAACTATAAGAAAAATAGTACATTGCATGATTTATAATATAAAAAATAATAAATAAAATAAAAGATTTTATTATCAATATAAAAATTATTAGAATGTGTACCAATTTTCGAAATAACACTTTAATTTTTCACAAATTTAATTTTTTGGGTTTCTAGAATAAATTTGGTGATAGAGATTTCAAATAGAATAAATTTTTTTACAAATTTATTTTTTTGGGTTTCTAGAATAAATTTGGTAAAAAAGATTTCAAATAGAATAAATTTTTTTACAACAAATAAAATAAAGTAAAATAATGCCGAGTCAAGGTTTCGACCTTGAGAAATCCAAGGAAAAGGTGCAAATGATAACCAGCAATGCCACATCACAACATGTGATATTATGTTCCATATTAATAGTATATATTCAATTTTTGTCTTAATTTAATGCACGCACGATGTTTGTGGGAATTATCCTACATCCAAGGATGAGTAATACATTTTCCTTTATAAATGGCTATGTAATAACCAACTAGGTACACACATGAGAGTGCAGGGGCAGCCCAACGTTTGAGAGGAGGTTCTCACCAGTTTATGATGTCATACAGGTACGGGAGTGCCGATTCTCTAGTCGAACCGCGCTCGCCAATCCTCGAGTGGAACTGCGCTCGCCAACTTTTCAAACTTTAGTTGAAATACATCACAAAATGATTTTTGTTTAAGAATGAAATCTTATTTTGAAGGGTAATTGTTATGTTTTGACCCGAAGGGTGTAATTTATTCGTTAATGAAGTAATGTTTGTAGTTTATTCACTAATGAAGTAATGTTTATTTCATGTTTATGCCAGTTTATGATGTCATACGGGTGGTTCACTGTTCAGAATCGCTCGGTTCTCTCTAGACATGGGCAGTTCCGCGTGTTTTGCTAGAATCGGCATGGGAGTGCCGATTCCCGAGTCCAACCGCTCACCGACTTTTCAAACACTGGTTGAAATACATGACAAAATGATTTTTGTTTAAGAATGATATCTTATTTTGAACGGTAATTGTTATGTTTTGACCCGAAGAGCGTAATTTATTCGTTAATGAAGTAATGTTTGTAGTTTATTCATTAATGAAGTAACATTTATTTCCTTTGTTTATATTCATTCTCTTAAAAAAAAAAATGAAGTAGAACCAATATTATCAAATTCGCTTCGCTTCGACCGAAGCTTTCGAATTTTAGGCATAAACTGAAGAGAAGCAAAGCCTGGTGTTGCCGCTTCGGTCAGATTTTGATCGCTTCGGGCTGCTTCAGTCAAATTCGGACCACTTCGAGTTTGCTTCGGCTAAGCTTCAGGTCTGCTTTGGGACTGCTTCGACCAGCAAAGAAATAACTATATGAATGTTTTTTAAAAAAAAAAAAAACTTTTTAAAATTTTAATTTAAAATTTTTCATTATTTGTATATATTTTATATATAAATATCTAATTTTTTAAAAAAAATGTTTAAAGTCTTCCCTGAATCAACCAAAGTACCGCATTACTTTATTTTTCTCACCAAACCAAATAAGACCTTGAGACGAATCCGCCATCATTGAGTAGAACCAATAAATATTTCTTTTCTATTCATCCTAGGAGTTGAATAGCTCATTGAAGAATATTTTTCAATGTGTTGAATACCTCAATGAAGAATAATCCTTTTTTTTAATCCAATCTATAGGAATCAAAAGTAATAGCTAATCCCTTACGGTACATCAGATTGGCCTTGGTTATTGATACAATAGATATCTCTTAATTTACCACGGATCGACTTATACAGTCCTTTGGGGCTCCAGTAGCAATTAGATCAATGCGTGATTGCCTCAATAAATAGAGAAGTTCCCATTGAAGTTCAATATGAATCTTTGGGTATCTACCATGAGATTCACGAGCACTATCGAATAGTAAAAAGTGTAAAAAAAGAAATCGTTTGTATATACATTAGAACCATTGTTGGTCATATTTCTTTTATCGAGAAATAGAAGAAGCTATACAAGGGTTTTGTCGAACCTATTGTTCTGGTACTTGAGTAATTTTGTGATACCCGTGAGAATACAAATATCTCCAGTTCAACAGGTATCACAATTCTAAAATTTGTATGCGAATCAAGATCAAGGAAAAGGAAAGATCGATCCTTTCTTGAAATTTCTTCCGACTCAAAATTGCGGTGGAACATGTATCCACTTTTGTTCTGAGCACAAAATTGGTGGAGTAAATCACAAAATGATTGCTGTTTAAGAATGAAATCTTATTGGTGCCACCTTCAAATAATTGGGAAAAATCTAATGATGATGATAAATGAAATCTTATTGGAGGGAAAGGGGCTCGGGTCGTGGTGATAGCACCCGACATCCTAGTCACCAAATTGTGGTTTTCATTCCCACCACTAACACCACACGACTAATACCCATTAAAAAAGGCTAACTCCTAATCTGCTTGAAAATCTGGGTAGGGGCCTGTCGTCCCCACTAAATTACCAAAAAAAATAATCTTATTGGAACTGTCCATATCAAGTTCGTCCTTTATAACCATATCAAATCCAAGAATGAAATCTTAATGGAACTGTCCATATCTCATTCATTCTTTAGAACCATATCACATCCTGGATCCAATGAGATAGCATGAATTGAAACCAATCGTCATCAAAATACTTTTTAGAAAAGTTAATGCTGCAGATTGAGCAGATCTATAAACACTTTAAAATCTTAAAAATAGACGTTCCAAAGACTTGTTACAAGATGCACTATTTTTAAGATTTTTTTTAAAAAAATTACAACCATACCGCTTGAGGTCAAGATGATCAATACTTGAATAAAAAACCGAACCGGCATCAATACTTGAATAAAAAACCACCAAAATGTAGGACTTGGGTCTAAAATTAAGGAAAACAAGGATAATATGATGAAATCTACATAGCCTATACATAAATTTTAGTATGTACAACATATTATGCTAATTTTATTCAATTTATTTTCAAAAGGTAATGCTCGTGGGAAAAAGGTTATATAGAGCCGAGGCTCTAAACTATCAAATTAGAGCCTACCTCAAAAATTTCACTAGAAGAGGTTGTTTTGATGCCCAAATATATTCAAATTGATCGTCTCGACATCAAGATGCATGTACATGAGAAAAAAAAAAAAGGATTTCAAGATTTGAAAATAGTGTAATTTGTAATGCATTTTTGGACCGTCAATTTTCAAAATTTTCAAGTTTTAATAGATCTAGCAATCTACACTATTTTTTAAGCTTCAAACTTTATAAATAAAGATGAAAATATATTTAAAGGTTATTACAAAGATTTCCAGTATTGAAACCACATTTCTGGACACTATTTAAAGGTAGGCTCTAATTTGATTGTTTGAACCTAGGCTCTATACAAACCTCACCCAATAAAAAAATGATGTAGTTTCTATTAGGCCTAAGCCTTATGAGGAAAAATAAAGCCTCACCTCGAAACCTCTTTCAGAAAAAGCTTTGGGCATGATAGATTTCTATGATGGCTCTAAGATCAATTTCCATAGCGGATTATGAAATTTGTAGCTCAAGAAATATTACAAATCACGTGGATCTGTGAACACTTGAAAATAGACAGTCTAGGTAATGTGTTACAATATATATTATTTTTAAGGCTTGAAATCCTTATTTCCTTTTCTCAACCATAATGATCAAAGTCAAGATGATTAATGTAAATGTTTTTTTCTGCGAAAACTGCACTTTTTGGTAAATTTTGAGGTGAGGCTTTATTTTTTTCCATAAAGCCTAGGCCTTATTTTTGTTTTCCATTTTAAAATCAAATTAAAAAGCAGATAAAATATTAAATTGTTCTTTCTTATATTTTAATATTTCCCTTAAATTAATTATGGAACAAAAAGTTTCCTAAACTAGACTAAAAAACAAATATATATATATATATATATATATATATATATATATATATATATATATATATATATATATATATATATATATATATATATATATATATATATATATATATATATATATATATATATATATATATATATATATATATATATATATATATGTGTGTGTGTGTGTGTGTATGTGTGTGTGTGTGTGTGTGTGTGTGTGTGTGGAAAATGATAAGATTAGCCCACTAGTTCATACGAACATATGTGTTCTTATGAGCCCAATGGCCCAGATTAAATCTGGGCCGATCTGACGGTCACAACTTCATTTCGTATTTAAATTTTAATTTATTTTCTACAAATCCAAATAATTTGAAATTTTAGGTGTGTGTTCTTCAAAAATAAGAGAATATAATAAAAATATCAAAAAAATAATTTGCACTAAATAAATTGACCAAAATAATGCTGAAATGTTTTGGGAATATTTTGATCTATTTATTTTTACAAATTATTTTTTAAATTTTTTTATTAGGTACGCTTTGATGAGAAGGATGGACGCCTTAAATTTCAAATTATTTGGAATTGTAAATAATAATTAAAATTCAAATACGAAATGAAGTCGTGATCGTCAGATCGGCCCAGATTCAATCTAGACTGTTCGGCTCATATGAACTAGTGGGTTAATCCCAACATTTTCACACACACACACACACACACACACATATATATATATATATATATATATATATATATATATATATATATATATATATATATATATATATATATATATATATAATTTGAACTCATTGAAAAGAACAAAGAATTAGAATCTGTAGCAATATGATATCCAAAATTTGAGCATCAATCCCTCATACATGGAAAAAAACATACTTTTGGATAGGCATATATTTAGCTTTGCATGAGACATTAAAAAAACAAATGATTTGATAGGGCTGCAACCTATGAAAATAAGTAAAGCTTCACTTCATAACTCATCAAGCTTCAGCTCATAACTTATCAAAAATTGTAATTTAAGTGTTGAAAAACCTTTAAATTGATTAAACATTATGATTGCGTGAACAAACTAGGATTTCAAATTCTAAAAATAGTGCATAATTGCATATTGCAACAAATCATCTATACCATCATTTTCGTCCTAAAAACAAGTGTTCACAAATTCGCAAGATCTGTACCATTTTTTAAATTTCAAAATTATTATCAGTGTTGGAAATTAATTTTAGAACTATCCTAAAGATTCTTTATGCTGAAAGTGCTTCCGGCTAAGGATTTGAGGTGAGGCTCCATTTTGTTTTCATCAAGGTTTAAAATTATGAATCGGCAGCTGGGATCATCCATCCTAAAAACCTAGGCCTATAGAAACTTCACGAAGAAAAATTTACTTCGCTTTGGGTGTGAGTACCGAAAGAGTTGGTTATAATGGGTGTGAGTACCAAAAGAGCTGGTTACAAAAGGAGTTCAAATAAATAATTAGAGTTCAAATAAATGGGTGTGAGTACCAAAAGAGTTCGTTACAAAAGGAGTTCAAATAAATAATTATAGTTCAAATGAGTTGGTTACAATGGGTGCGAGTACCAAAAGAGTGGGACACAAAAGGAGTTCAAATAAATGGGAAAGATTTCTATACTTCCCCCACAACATAGAAGAATTATGCTTCCCCTACCATTCAGCTGTTCAATTTTGATCAAGAAAGTCACTCACCGTTTGATCTTAGATATGACGTCTCAAAGTATTATACAAATTGTATGAATATGAAATTCTGTACGTGCCATCTTCTCATTGGGGCACACCTATAAAATATGTTAAAAATTATTTTTTGATAAAATATAATGACCAAAATACCTTTTGAAACTTTTAAGAATATTTTGATCATTTTTATTTTATTGGAAATATTTTTTTATAGTTTTCACTAGTACAAGTTTAATAGAGGATTGGACATCCAAAAATTGGTTTCAAACTAGTTTATAAAAAAAAAAAATTAAAAATAATAGCGTAGAGACGTGACATTGTAATTGGGGCAATCAATCTTAGCCCTCCATTCAGAATGGACGGTTAGATAAGGGGAAATATATAAGTTTTATCCAGTAGGGGAAGCATAAAAAACTTGCCCCAAATAAATAATTAGAGTTCAAATAAATGGGTGTGAGTACCAAAAGAGTTACAAAAGGAGTTCAAGTAAATAATTAGAGTTCAAATAAATGGGTGTGAGTATCAAAAGAGGTAAAAAATGGGGTGAAAATACTGGGTGTAGTATCAAAAGGGTTATAAATAATTAGAGTTCAAATAAATGGGTGTGAGTATCAAAAGAGGTAAAAAATGGGGTGAGAATACTGGGTGTGAGTATCAAAAGAGTTATAAATAATTAGAGTTCAAATAAATGGGTGTGAGTATCAAAAGAGGTAAAAAATGGGATGAGAATACTGGGTGTGAGTATCAAAAGAGTTATAAATAATTAGAGTTCAAATAAATGGGTTATAAAAGGAGTTCAAATAAATAATTAGAGTTCAAATAAATGGGTGTGCTTTTCAAAAGAGGTAAAAAATGGGGCGAGAATGGGTTATTAAAGGAGTTCAAATAAATAATTAGAGTTCAAATAAATGGGTTATAAAAGGAGTTCAAATAAATAATTAGAGTTCAAATAAATGGGTGTGAGTATCAAAAGAGGTAAAGAATGGGTTATAAAAGGAGTTCAAATAAATAATTAGAGTTCAAAAAAATGGGGTGAGAGAGGCTCGAACTCAAAAAATGGTTGTGAGTATCAAAAGAGGTAAGGAATGGGTTATAAAAGGAGTTCAAAAAATGGGTGTGAGTATCAAAAGAGGTAAAGAATGGGTTATAAAAGGAGTTAAGAGGTAAATAATGGGTTATAAAAGGTAAAGAATGGGTTATAAAAGGAGTTAAGAGGTAAAGAATGGGTTATAAAAGGAGTTAACAGGTAAATAATGGGTTATAAAAGGTAAAGAATGGGTTATAAAAGGAGTTAAGAGGTAAAGAATGGGTTATAAAAGGAGTTAAGAGGTAAAGAATGGGTTGTAAAAGGAGTAAAGAGGTAAAGAATGGGTTATACAAGGAGTAAAGAGGTAAATAATGGGTTATAAATGGAGTAAAGAGGTAAAGAATGGGTTATAAAAGGAGTTCAAATAAACAATTAGAGTTCAAAAAATAAGAATGGGTTATAAAAGAAGTTAAGAGGTAAAGAATGGGTTATAAAAGGAGTTCAAATAAAAAAAAATGGGGTAAAGAATGGGTTATAAAAGGAGTTAAGAGGTAAGGAATGGGTTATAAAAGGAGTTAAGAGGTAAGGAATGGGTTATAAAAGGAGTTCAAATAAATAATTAGTGTTCAAAGGAGTTAAGAGGTAAATATGAACGGGTTATAAAAAGAGTTCAAATAAATAAATAGAGTTCAAAGGAGTTAAGAGGTAAAGATGAAAAAAATATGGGGTGAGAGAGGCTCGAACTCTCGACCTCAGGATTACTCAGGATAAGCTATGAGACCTACGCGCTAGCCAACTGCGCCACCACCCCTTTGGTGACCGAACTTGTCAATATATTTTAATAAATTATTTTCTTTAAAATCATCTTCCAATTTTTCGTTTTCTTTTTTTGGGGAACTGCTGGGACAAAATGTCATTTGTGCTTAGGATTATAATTTTATCATGGTATATAATTTTGATGTAAAATTTTCTTAGGATTATCTCAAAATCTATTTTTATATCTAATTATAAAATTTTAAATTTCAAAAATGGTTAAAATCAAGTAGATCTATAAACATATGAAAATCTTGAAAATGGATGGTGTAGATAATATATTGTAAAATGCACTATTTCTGAGACTTAAAATCTTTTTACTTTTCATGGTCATACATCTCGACGTCGAGATGATCAATCAAAGGGTTTTTCAACATTAAAACTATCTTTTCCGATAGATTGTTGAGGCGCATCCGTAGTTCTACATTATAAGGTTGCATTCTTATATAAAATTTTTCCATAAAATAAAAAAAAAAACTTACAAGTTTTTGTCATCGCCTTGTTTTGGTTGCCCAAGGAAATGTGAAAATCCATACGTGCATTTGTTGGATGTGACCTATAGGGGCTTCTTTTCGACATGTTAACCACGTGAATAGTAGGTGAAACGGTATATTGATTATCCTCGTCTAAGCTTTATCCCAATTATTTGAAATATTATATTAATAAATATTATTATATTTTTAAAAGTGCATTACAAGGAAAACATAGGGAACCTTACCCACCAATCTATAGACACCTAGGGCCATTTCCATGCATGCTAATGACCGGTGACTAAAAAGGTGTGGACTTGGGTACCACCCCACTACGACCTTGTTCCTAAGTCACCTAGAGTAACTCGGACAAGTCTGAGTTATATCTAGGAAAAATAAATTTTTAAGGTTAACTCTATTTTTTTTGTTATTGTTCTAATGTTCACCATTCAAAAAGTTGAATAACTAGAAGTAGTCATCTAACCGGAAAGGAATACGTTATTTTATTTTTTATTTAGTAATTCAATAGGGAAGACAGACCCCTACATGTTTTTTCAAGTAGATTAGGAATTACCTTTTTTGAAGTTATTAGTTATTTTATTTTTTATTTAGTAATTCAGTGGGGAAGACAGACCCTACATGTTTTTTCAAGTAGATTAGGAATTATCTTTTTGAAGTTATTAATGGGATAGTGTTTGAGAATGGAAACCACAACGTAGTGACTATGTGTGGGGTGCTACCACCACAATTCAAGCCTCTTTTCCAAATGAGGTTGTTTACTTTTTATACAAGGAGGTCACAATTATTTATAACGATCAATTGAGAAATTTGATATATTGAATCTATTACAAAGATCGAAAAATTTTCTCTTGAACTTTGAGCCCGATTAATAGCGGCCACCTATTTTCACATCTAATGATTAAAGATTAATTATGACCACCTTGTATCGTCTCATTTTATACTTTTTCTTTTATAAATTGGTTTTATTACTTTATCTCTCTTAAATTTAAAATTTGATATAGTTTCTCTATCTAAAAAATTTAAGATAGTTTCTCTCTCTAAAATTTTAACATATTATCTCTCTAAAACTTAAAATTTGAGATAGTATATCTTTTTTTGATGAACGTTCCAAATTTATTGATAGCAGAGAAAATTTGAGATAGTATATCTCTTTATAAATTTTGAGATAGTTTCTCTATTTAAAATGTTTAGGTACTTTCTATATCTAAAATTTTAAATTTGAGGTAGTTTTTCTCTCTAAATTTTTTAAAATAATGTCTCTCTAAAAATTTTCTAAGTACTTTCACTCTCTAACAACTTAAAACTATATAGCCTCTATCTCTAAAAATTTTAAGATAGTTTCTCTCTCTAAATTTTTTAAAGTAGTTTATCTCTCTAAATTTAGATATAGTTTCTCTCTAAAATTTTAATATACTTTTTCCCTCTGCAACTTAAAATTTGAAATAGTTTATCTCTTTAATTCGTAGGGGTGTTTGGCGAAATTAATTGTATTTAATAAAAGTGGGCGACTCCAGACTTTGAAAATAAACTTGTGAAAATATTTCCTCACCTCAAAAGATATGGTTGTATTTTCATACGAATTGATCCAACTTGTACTAAAATTTTTCCACCATGGGAAAAATTTTCATACGTCTTTGTCTTGTACCAAACCTGCGTAACATAGTTTTCACATAGAAAATATTTTCATACCAACCAAACGTCCCCTAAGTGAATTCTTCGACACAAAAATAGTTGCTCCTTTTCTGGACCAAGAGTGCTGAAAATACTCTATCTCTATCTCCTTCTCCCTCTCTTTCTTGCGTATATTTAAAATTGTTCTAGCTATGTAATGCAAACTGTCATCTTTAGAGAAATTTGTGCAAATATCCCCCAAATATTCTTATTTATGTTATCTTTAGAGAAATTTGGGTAGATATACCCCAAAATATTCATATTTAAAAATGGACAAGCTTTCCATGTGACCCCACCTACATACCCCTGATCTCAGCCGTCTGATTTGAGTAGATGACTTGAGTCATAATGTCACAAGTTGGCTCTTGAATGTCCAATCTTGATCCAACTGCTTAAAGTATTAGTTTTACTTTTTATTTGATAAATCTTTTGGAAATGAAATTTAGAACATGCATACATGATAATAATAATAATAAAATATTTCCTATGATGAAAATTATCCGAATACCCCTAAAACTTTTTAGGGGTACTTTGGTTATTTATCTTTACGAGAAATACCATTTTTTTTAAAAAAATTAGGTGGACGAGAAATACTAGTCGTTGATTCAGATCGAACGGTTGAAAATTGGAGTTGCATATAATTTATTTGTTGTTGGGGTCACATAGAAAACTTTTTCCTTTAAAAGTCTCTTTTTCTATTTTTATTTTTTTTCCTGATTGTCTTAACTTTAGATTTTGAAGGTCTGAAATCAAGTTTGGAACAATTTCGAATTGAAGTTTCACACACATTTGGATCTCATTCGAAAGGGTTTTCTCATCAACAATTTCATAACCTAATAGTGTGAAGTAGCGCAAATTTGAAAAAGAATAAAAAAGAAAAAGAAATATTCCATTCCAAATTAAACTACATACGAACGTTTGACTGGGTGAGAATTGAGGGATGCTAGAGGGGTATCTTTAATGCCTTTAGCATATTCTTTCATTTCTCATGAGTGATGTTCATATTTAAAAGAGACTTTTTCTACAAGGTTGTGACAATTAATCTTGACTATTGGATGTGGAATTGAGTGGCTGCATTTATTTCATTGACCAAACTTAAAGTTCAAAAGAAATTCTCTCGAATTTTACGACACACCTAAGCTATCAAATTTTACATCATATGGTTGAAAGTAATTGAAACCTCCTTGTACTAAAGGTAAAAAGTCTCATTGTATACAATCCCTGTTTAAAATAAAAGACATGGTCAACTTCTTGAGCTTTATCTTAAAAGAAAAGTTGGTTCTTCTTGGATAATTTGATAAAGCTAAATTAGACCAAATGTCTTCCCCTTAGAACTTTTATTTTCCATTGTTGGTTTTCTTAAATTTAGAGGAAAGGTACAAATTTTATGTTGGGAAAAGATCTTGTCAGCTTATGGGTCGATGGAATAGTATAAGTCTTAACGGTCTAGATTGAATCTGAGCTGATCTAACAGTCACAATTGCATTTTAAATTTTTATTTTAATCATTTTTCTATAAATTCAAATCACATGAAATTTAGAGTTATCTACTCTTCTCATTAAGGCGCACCTAATAAAATTATTTTTTACAAAATTATTCGTAAACTGCTTATGTTTTTAAAGAATAAACACTTCAAATTTCAAATACTTTGGACATATAGAAAAGTGATTAAAATTTAAATACAAAATATAATCGTGATCATTGAATCAGCCTATATTCAATTTGGGTCTTTGGCCGTTTATTGTAGATGTAGGTTAGCGGACCGACCTCGTACTCTCCTTTTTTGCTTGTGGAAATACTTGTTGTCAATGATAACTGAGATTTTCCATGGGTTAACTGCAAAATCAACTATGGTGGTTTTTTAATATTTTTAAGAAAAAATTATCGAAATACCTATAGGACATTAACTATTTAATATTCTACCTAGTTGTAATTACTCCAATTCAAGATCATGTATTTTTCTATAGGTACTTTGAAATTAATGAAAGATATGGATAGGGTGTTAAATTGCTCATCTCTCATAGTTAATTTGATAAGTTTTTATTTTTTAAAAAATTATTGATAAATGAACCTCCAAAAAATATGTGTTCTTCTTATTTGCAAAATATTTTTCTCCGAGTTCGTAAACAAGAAAACATGAGTGTAACATAAGGGAAAAGTTTATATAGAGCCGAGGCTCTAAACAATCAAATTTGAGCCCATCTCAAAACTTGCACTAGAAGAGGTTGTTTTGATGCAAAAATATCTTCAAATTGATCATCTTGACATCAAGATGCATAGACATGATTTTGTGATGCATTTTTGAACCGTCAATTTTAAAGATTTTCAAGTTTTCATAAATATGTCGATCTATACTATTTTTGAATCTTTAAACTTTATAAATAAATATGAAAATGTATTTTAAGGCTATCACAAAGATTGCTAATATTGAAACCATATTTCTCAACACCATTTGAAGGTAGGTTCTAATTTGATTGTTTAGAGCCTAGGCTCTATACAAACCGCACCTGCAACATAATAACTTCATAGCCATGCTTCTAAAACATATTTCCGAAATTCCCTAAATACATTATATAATATTTGTGGTTTCTTTGAGACATTTTGTAAAGCCACACCTCAAAACTCTATAAATTTTGGATTCAAAAACCTTTATAATGGCCCGAAAAACCATTCTTGCTTTTGGTTATGAAATTTGAAACTCCAAAATGGTGTAGATTTGTTGGATATATATTATGACAAGAAGATAATGTGCTACAAGATACATTATTTGTAGGACTTGAAAGTTGTTTTTCTTCTACATTTATAATTGTTGAAGTTGAGATGATCAATTTGTGGGTCTCAAGCAGCAAAAGAAGCATTTTTTAGGGAAATTTAAGACGCAATTCTAAAAATATCTAGGATTTACATAAAAAGCAGTGACAATTATAATAATGTATATGCAAAGACTTCGATTTTTAAAAATAATGTATCTTATAATACATTTTCAGAATTTTCAAGTATATATACATTTTCAGAAGTTTCAAGTATAATTTCAAATAAATACTAAAAAAAAAAAACATAAGCCAAAAATGAGATATGTTTTCGTGTTCATAATCATGGGAGTGATTAAATACATGACTTTGTTAGTATGAACCAGTGATTTAAAAAAACGGATTGGTGAACCGGTCAAGCATCGCAAAAATTGATGTGGATAAGTGAATTGGTAATCTAGATTGTTGTTCTATCGTGCGAAAAAAAATAGTGAATTGGCGAAAAAGTAAAAACCAATCTAAATAGGTGAATAGTTGTTTGTAGTGTAGCACAATGATGCTTTTACAGTAACAAAATGTTGTTTTACTTTAGCAAGTCGCTGGTCCTCTTCTATTTCGTATATATTGATAGATTAAACACGGGGTGACCGATTTTTGAGTCGTTTTTTTTTTAAAAATCATATTTTTTATTTAAAAAATCATATTTTTTATTTAGTATGAATGCTATGAAGTATGCACACATCATACACACAGTCTCTCCCCTCTCTTTCTAGAAGGGTTTGGGTAGTACATGTAATTTTATAAAATTCGTAGGGCTTCATGGTCATTTCCTACCCCGACAAATCTTCTCGTTCAAATCGTGCCTCTCTCTTGAATTTTGAGCTATTATTGTATCAACTCCGTAATTTATTTTACATTGTTTAGTATAAAACTTCCTCTCTTTGTTTCTTAGAATCCCCATATTCATTAATAATTTTGCTTTTCCGATTAAAAACCCTTATTTTCCATGGCTTCTGGTCTGAAGATCGATAGGGCTCATCAGATGTACAGAGAAGGGCAGCATGAAGAAGCCCTTGGCCTTTACACGGAAGCCCTAGCCATGGCCAAGACCAAGGCTCAAAGGATCGCCCTTCATAGCAATCGTGCTGCATGTTACCTCAAATTACAGGAATTCAAAAAGGTATGAATATATCTTGTAAAGCATTTTATTTTCGAAATGAATTTACTAATTGTATGAATCATTTCCTAGAGGTTTGTTGGGTCTGATATAGCTTCTGGTTTTTGCATAACTTGATGGCTTGTTGGTCAATTTGAATATGGTTTTTTTCTTTTGTTTCTAATTTTTTATCCCTCTCCATCAGTTTTGATTAGATTTTCAATATTTGTTTGTTTTGGGATGATTTTGTCAAGCTCATAGGGTCTTATGATGATTAGATATTATTCTTGGTCCCTGTTATCATTTGTTGCATTATTCTCTTTTAATTGATCGATGGGATTATATGTGGGCTACAATTATTCTATAATTCTTTTAGGAAAGCCCTATTATTCAATATTTGGATGCAGCATCAATCTTCATGGATAATAATTCTTCATCATTCCTTCGGCATTCTGTTATAATTTTCAGCTTTTATGTTTCGATTTTTTTGAAATTTTTTTTCGGTCTTCTGAATGAAATCATGTCCACTATGCTATTGTGTCGAATGAACTAACAAGGGAATTCACCATGTGCAAATAGTTTCCTCAAATTACATATGGATGTGATCTGTCTGTGTCTAAAGAAGTAGAAGGTTTGGAACATATGAAGGACTGCCTGATTATAGGAGTGCATCCTTATAAAATTCCCTCCTAACTGAAATTGAGAACTGCATTTGGCAATGTTAAATGGAAAACAGATGGAAAATGGTCTATCAATGTCTGAAGAATAGTCAGAAACAGCATAGAAAAGAATTTGCATTCACGCACCCACAAAGAGACATGAGCACATGTTCTCTGGATTCCTAGAGTGCACCAAGTTAATTTGGGAGCAAAATGTTTGACGTGTCTGCCTGGATAAACTTTTTTCCACAATTACTTCTTTTTACAAGGTTTTTTCTGTGTAGGTTAGTTATATTTGAGGCTCATGAGGTAGCCCTAAACATCAAGGGGTCCAAGGTGTGAGGGAGTTGGTGTTCTATTGAAATAAATCCTTTCTTTTTTTTTTTTTTTTTTTCCTTTTATGATATTTTCATGTTCTGCCAAGCACAAAGAGCCATTATATATCAAAAGGGGGAGGAGGAGGAGGAGGAGGAGGAGGAGGAGGAGGAGGGGGAGGGGGGGGGGGGGGGGGGGAAGAAGAGAAAAAACTGTAAGTGAGAGCTTGAAATTGGGGACCAATAAACCAACAAAATCTGAGCAACAATGATTTTAAGCTAACCTTTGATGCTAGGTGGCTCAGAAACTCTAATTTACACCCTTCTTGAAGTTACAAAACTATACCAATCCAACACCCTTCGAATTCAATTAAAATCTTCAAAAAGGGAAAAAAAAATCTTTACAATCTCAATCCTATTTTTTGATGTGTTTAACACACAAAACAAGGGTTTTTGAGTGTTTGGCATGTAGGAATGCCCCAACCACCAACCCCTCCCCAGGAGAAAATGACCTAAATTTCCTTGCTTGAGGGCATTATTTGTCCCCGGGTCAATTTGAATCGGAGGTGGGTGCCTGAACCGCCAAGGTGCGTGCAGTAGGCTAGTCCCCTTTTCCCTTGGCAAGGCAGCTAGGCCTCTGGCTGTCGTGGGTGGATGCCAAGATGGCCAGGCACGCTCTTTTCAAAACACTAGCTATAAATACCGTCGCTGATGGAGCTAACGTGTATGAGTATTTCCCCCAAGCAAGAAAGATTTTTATCGGACATGGGTTTTTTGATTAGCTGCCTGACAAGCCAAATACAATTCTTCTGTTCTGACCACATGGCCTTCCCCTGTTTTCATATGGTAATTCTCCTTTTTTCATATAGTAATTACTTTCCCCGCCTTACGTCTTCATAGGCATTTTGGCTGCTTAGTCTCTACTCTGATGTCTCACTGGTTAGAAGAAGGAATATCAAAAGAAAAGTAGAAATTGCAATCACTCACCAAGAAAGAAAGATCAAACATACATTTCTGAGGAAGCTAATAGGAAAATGGATGCCTTTGGTGAATAGCTTAAAATTTTCACTTACACTTGGAGCAACGTCGTCAATGATGTTTAGATAGGCTGTCTATATTGGAATTCTGCAAAGAAGTTTAATCTATGGTATGGTCCACAAAAATCGTGAAAAAGACATCATGGTGATTAGATTATGAAGATGAGAAATGAGGAATGAGACCCACATCTGTCCAGATTACTTTTTGTGAAGGGTAAAATGATGCGAAGAATTAGTGATCCATACTGATTGAGAGTTGGAGAAACGTGTGATGTGTGAAGAAAGTGAACCAACAACCCAAAGCTCCTTTTCTCTGAGACCTGGTAATCTTTTGTTAGGAAAGTATACTATGTGGATGACAAGCTACAGAGACTGACGTTGTAGCATGGTAGATGTTTGATTATTTGACATGTCTCGTCCTATGATATTGGATATTGAGCCCTTTGTCCCCAATTATTTGGGGGTGTGTGTGGTTGAAGGTGGAATTCACACCTGGGGTTTGGAGCGGCAATTGTCAACACCCTAACCATCAAGCCCTGTGCCTATATCCCAATATAGAAAGTATTCATCAATTCCATCGTATGATGTTAGGCCATTTGGTTAGTTAAGTCTTATGGCTTGTATAAGGTGAACAAGACATTTTAGTGCCCATTCCCATTGGTGTTTATTTTTACACGACATGGGGCAATGGGTTGTTTGAGACCTGTAATTCCAAGAACACAATGCATCAGTGGAGCTTCATCTGTTTTGGACCTCTCATGCATTCACAGATTGTTGTTCCTGGAGTTGAGATCCTATACCAGTATGAGTGAGTTGGTTCAGTTAACCTGAATCTTATCAGATGAATGAAAAGAAGTCCTATCTGGAGGCATTTATTGAGGTACTAGGGGCATTCATGATTTGTCGTATTCCCATGATGGGCCAGTGCTTTCGTTTCTATCCAAATCTAGGACCATGTCTCTCTAATTCTGAGTTTTCTATTAGAGGTTGTGCCACCAAGCAGTACCTATTAAACGACTTGATGTGATTACTTTTTTATTGAGAATATAAAAGATTGTGTCCATCACCTCTTGCAGGACGTATAGAGATCAACATATAAATGAATAAAGCCTTCAGATCTTGTGATTGTTTAGTAGTTAGTACAGTGTAAATGTTTATTTTTTGTAGAAAAGGGAATATTTTGGAGTTTTCCTAAATGTTTTAAAACACCTAGGGCATTCGTATCTTTTGAGTTAAAAATACCTATTAAATGACTTGATGTGATTACTTTTTTATTGAGAATATAAAAGATTGTGTCCACCTCTTGCAGGATGTATAGCGATCAACATATAAATGAATAAAGCCTTCAGCTCTTGTGATTGTTTAGTAGTTAGTTCAGTGTAAATGTTTATTTTTTGTAGAAAAGGAAATATTTTGGAGTTTTCCTAAATGTTTTAAAATACCTAGGGCATCCTTATCTTTTGAGTTAAAAAGGTAAGCAAAAGTGTCTAAGTTTCTAAGGTATTAGCCACACCAGTCTTGTCCTCAGGGTGCCAAGAACCACATTCTAGCATCTCACGTGCCCAAGTTACTGAGCTTGTCAGTTATACTTTGAAACATGAAGATGATCCTCTAGTATTTCCTCTAGTATTTTGAATATTTAAGTTCACATAAGTGGAGGGTGATTCTATCCAGTTTTGCTCATTTTTTATAATTTTTTCTAGCATATACACGTGAATTCGCCCCATCCATTCTTATTCCAATTTGGCTATGCCATGGAAGATATTTTGTGGTGGCATGGTATTCAAAATTATACAAACTCCTACTTATGTATTTTGTATCTGCAGAAAAGGAAAATTCATTGAAATCTGAGCATTCCCTTTTTTTTCTTTTATTGTTGCCTGATTGTTTACCAAATTAAATGCTTTTCTTTGGAGTGCTGGCTGGAATTTCCAATTGAATCTTGTCTTATAGAGGCATCCAAAAGCGGTTTTCTCATCACCTTTCTATTTGATTGCATGATTAAACATTATTTGTGACAATTTTGTGACAAAGATATCGAAAAATTCTTTCTATTGTGTACCTTCAAGGCTTCAATTCTGCAAATGTTTTTACTTCCCTGGCCTGTAATGAACTTGACTTAGTTGCTTGTGGTGCATTATCTTGTTCAAATATATAAAGCGGAAGAAACTGCAGTCTCACAAGTTTACGCTGTCCCTCACAAGGTTACTCTGTTTCTGCCTACATAGCCTTTTGAGGGAGGGCTCAACGGTGCACTGGATGGTGCCTTTTTTGCTAGCGATCTTTAACTTTAGAACACTGATGTTATTTAGATCATGTTCTCTGGAAACTTTTCGGTGATTTGATTAATGTGTGTGTGTGTGTTGCTGTCACCTGTCACTGAAATAAAAAAATTTACATTAACTACCTTAGGCAGCAGAAGAATGCAGTGCTGTGCTTGAGCTGGACCACAAGCATACAGGAGCTCTGATGTTACGTGCACAAACATTGGTCACCCTCAAAGATTACCATTCTGCACTATTTGATGTTAACAGGCTCATAGAATTGAACCCATCTTCTGATGTATACTGGAACCTGCAAACCAGGCTGAAGACTCAACTGGTGAGCTTCTCTCTTGACCATACATTCATGCTCCCTCTCTCTCTCTCTCTCTCTCTCTCTCTCTCTCTCTCGCTGTCTCTCTCTCTCTCTCGCTGTCTCTCTCATACTGCAAATTCAGTTATTGTTCTCCTTACTAAATGGAGAGAGAGATATTGATAGCTTACCATATTTACTATCCAGTCCCTAGCTCCGATACCTGAATCTGAAGAGGAAGCCATGGCAGCTGAACCTGAAGAGGAAGAGATAGCCATTGAACCTGAAGAAGTAGAAGCAGCAGTGAGGGTTTCAGAAGATGAAGCTACAAAAGCCAAGTTCCATGGTAATGATTCTCAATCTTCTGCTAAAGGAAATGACAAAGACTCTCCTGACTTGCATCCCAGAGGATGGGAGTCTATCCCTAAACCAAAAGGGCATTCAGGATTGGATTACTCTAGATGGGACAGAGTAGAAGATGATTCGAGCGATGAGGAAGAAGAGGAGGATGAGCCCCAGCCTCAGTATCGGTTCAGGGTGAGAACTGTAGGTGTCAGACCAGTGAAGTGAACCCCTTTTATTTCAGTGGTTTGAGGAGGGAGAGGTCAAGGCACCAAGTTGGCCTTGTTGGAAAGATTTCAGCACTGTTGTTATTGCAAGACCCAGCATCATCATTTCATGGACTTATAATTTGCAAGGCAAATAGAGAACTTGATTGTCCATGGGGTTATAAGTTGGAGAGGCCATAATCATCATATTCATGGAGTCACATTATATTGATGGGAAAATGTAGAAGTCAATTAATCATGGGTGATAGCTGCATGACCCATCATCGTATTCATTAACCTCTTCATTTTCCAAGATGTATGAAGGCTATGATACTTCGACATGATGGGGCCTCTGCAAATGCTATTTAGAGGTATGCATGCAGTCGTCTTTGAGATCATGATAACACCCGAAACGGTAGTTCCATATATATGACATGATAACATCTGAAACCATCAACCATGGATCCATAGATATGATGGTGCCATAGCTAATGCATTATATGGCACTATTGGGTAAATTCGTAGGGCGAGTGGATATGACATTGGGCTTCTTGTCTGATGAAGATCATAGGATGGTGATTTGATGGCTTTTAGAGAAGATTTTGAAGGTGATTTAACATCAGAAGAATTTGTGGATCAGGAGGTTACATTACTGAAGTTGGATCACTACAAGCAATGGATTGTCTTCTATCCTAAGTCAATTCTGGTTGTACAGTAAGAAGGAAATTGTGCAGTTTAAGTATATCGACTTGTCGAGGAATTGGCTCTAAGGATCTGGGTCCTTATATTTATTGGGATCTTGAGGTTTAATTGATTCATGGTTTACTAAGTTATGGGATTTAATAGTCAAATAAGTTATTAGTTTTTACAGTAAGGTCTACAATAATTGAAACTGGTTATTGAGGCTGATTGGCAGCAATAAATCTCTATTGGATGCTTCATGCGTGCGGTTCATCTCTCTCTCTCTCTCTCTCTTGTATACAATGAGAATATTTGTTCTTTAGGACATTCTTTTTTTATATAAGGAGATCGCAATTATCATTGAACATTAGATTTAAGTTCGAGTGGTTGAGGATATAAGGGCACAAGTCCAAAATAAAATTTTCGATTGTTTTGAGATACTCATCATTATATTTAAGTTCGAGTGGTTGAGTGTAAGGATGCAAAGTCCAAAATAAAATTTCTCGATTGTTGTGACATATTTTTATCTGTTGAATTGGTTAAAAATAATTGACTTCTTTGTATAAAAAATAAATGGTCTCATAAAATAGAATCCCCAAAAAATATCCTAAGCTTACTCATTATTTTTTAAAGAAATTGTAAAAAAAATATGGGCAAAAGGGTTATAGAGAAATATATAAACTTCACTCTCCTATTTATTTCTCAGTAATATCGATCTACAATCTCCATTTGTGTGAGGGAGGGATTTGAGTTTCCAACACCATACATATGTTCCTTGTTTTCTTTGATGTTACGCAATGAGAGAAATTATATGTAGTACAAGAAAAAATATGGTAAAATATTTCATAGCTCATATGAATATGAAATAGTATATTCAGACCAACATCATTGACCACGTTAATCAAAGTTGATGGTTGATGAGTTATTGTCCACTTAGATAGCCGCTTCTTGGCATGAACAACCAATTACACCATGGATAATGAAATTTAGGCATGATTACTTAAATACATCCTTACCCACGTTAAGCAAGGTTGATGATTGATGAGTTATTGTCCACTTTCATAGCCACCGCTTTATGGCATGAACAACCAATTCCACCATGGATAATGAATTTTAGGTAAGATTACTTAAAAGGTGTGATTTGTATACTCTAAACAATCAAATTAGAACCTACCTTCAAATAGTGAAAAATGTGGTTTCAATACTAGAAATTTTTTTGATAACCTTAAAATATATTTTTATTTTTATTTATATAGTTTAAAGCTTCAAAAATAATGTAGATCAAGATTTATAAAAACTTGAAAATTGACGGTCCAAAAGTGCATTACAAAATACAGTATTCCCTTGAAATCCATTTTTTTCTCATGTCCATGCGTCTTGATGTCAAGATGATGAATTTGAGGATATTTGGGCATCAAAACAACCTCTTCTAGCGAAATTTTTAAGGTAGGCTCGAATTTGATTGTTTAGAGCCTCAGCTCTATATAAACTTTTCCATTAAGGGTGCGGTTTGTATAAAGCCGAGGCTCTAAATAATCAAATCAGAGCCCATCTTCAAATAGTGTCGAAGCTCTAAATAATCAAATTAGAGCCCATTTTCAAATAGTGTCGAGAAATATGGTTTCAATAATGGAAAGTGTAAACTCAAAAGTCTTGAAAATTGATGGTCCAAAAATACACTACAAGATGCACTATTTCCAAAACTTGAAATCTATTTTTTTTTTTTATGTCCATGCATCTTGATGAGGAGATGATGAATTTGATAATATTTTGGCATCGAAACAACCTCTTCTAGTGAAAGTTTTGAGGTAGGTTCTAATTTGATTGTTTAGAGCCGAGGGTCTATATTAACTTTTCCCTTACATAAATACTCTACATAGAATTTAGTATTTGGTCCCAAAAGAGAATATGAAATGAGCTCAAGTTTATTATTGTTAATTACTATTTTACAATAATTTATAGGATTGTACACAATGAGACTATTTATCTTTATTACAAAAAGATTACAATCACTTATACTCATTAGATGTCAAATTGGATAGCTTGGGTTGGTCGCGAAATCCGAGAATTTTCTTTTGAACTTTGAGTCTTAATGACAATCTTACAACCGCTCAATTTGAAATCCAAGAGACAAGAGTGATTGTGATCTACTTGTATATAAAGTAAATGGTATACTTTTACATAATTTATTTACGATGCACTCATACAAAATAGCATAAAGTTAAAAAATGGAAATCCTAAGGTGAAATGATTTTAAATTTAAAAGGGAATTAGAAAAGAGAATATTTTTCAAAAACATGCTTCTATAAATCAACCAACATAGAATACATAAGCTACAATAAATATAGTATATATATATGTGTCTCATGCAAACATAGAATAAACATCACCACATTGTCCAATAAATAGAAGCATTTTATTTTTGTACAAATGTTTATCTGAAGTTCAAACTTTCAATGATTTATTCATAGGGAGGAACAATCAAAACTACTAAGTCCCAGCTACCCAACTCAACTCTTGTTAACAGAGAAGGCAGTAATGTATTTCTCTCTCTAACCCTTAACCAAAGTAATTTAGAGAGAGAAGGTATCTAAGAAGCAGCAGTTGCAATGTTTGTTGCTGCTGCTTCAAGGCTTTTCTCATACTCCTCAATGGACCTAAAGAGCTCAGAGAAGTTTCCCTTTCCAAAACCTCCACATGCTGGTTTCTGGTAATCATTGCCTTGCTCATCCTTAAGCATGCAGCCCAACCTCTGGATTATCTCTATGAATATGGTGGGCCTGCAATAAACACAAGCAAGTTCAAACTAGAAGAATGCAAAATTTTACTGGTTCTAAATGAAAAATAGGACTAAATGGAAAGAGAATATTGTTTGAAGACATTTAGAATAGAACTACTAGTATGCATCTGCAGTGAACTTTAATCTCATAATGCTACTACAAATCAGTGAGTAAAAAATTGCAGGTCTGACTCGGGACTTGCTTGAGTTGAACCAGATCGGGACGCGGCTATTCCAGGCCGAAAAACCACATAATCATCGAGTCGACCGTTTTTTTGATATGTTATTTGGTTGTCTTTGTTAAGTCAGCACTTTTAAACACCGGTACAAATAAGCACATCTCACAATAAACTTCTATAAATTAGAATGATTAGTGTGCATACAGTGTGTTAATTTGACCTTTGAAATAAATATGCTCTAATGTGTACCTCTTTGGTGTGAATCATGTGTTCTGTTTTAGCAGAATATGCCCCAATTAAGTATTTCTTTGCTCATTGATTCATTTAAATAGTTATGAGCCATCAGCTTTAAGCTTTATAAAGTAAAAAGGAAAACAAAAGATACATTATTTTAAGGGATTGTGTACTATGAAATTATTAATTCTTGGTAGGTCATATCATCTTTAGTCATTGGATGTGATATTTGACAGATTGAAAATGTGATATTTAACATATTGAAGTACGTCACAATATTCAAAAAAAATTATTTTGAACATTGAGTCTAAGCATTGAATCATCCCCGACCATCCCATGTCACTAATAACATTCAATAATATATCCTTATAAATTTGTGGACTACAATATCTATTGTTCAACACATTGGTGGCCATAGGTTAGTATTACAATTCATGGTGAACCGCCCGGTTCTAGAGGAGAACCGCCGATTTCAATCCGGTTCTACCCGGTTCAGCCCGGTTCCCTCCCTGCACGTGTGCGACACGTGCAGCACGCACGCGCGACACGTGTTAGGTTACCCTAATATTTCTACACAAACATATTAATCTATATTACATATGTATTTATATACCAAAGTGGAATACCCATCTTTCGATGTGGGATAATTCCCAAACATCATTAAATGAAAAGGGAATTTAAATATATTCTCTTAATCATCAAGTTATAACCACATATGGTGCGGTGAAGTGGTGATTAAGACCTTTGTTTCTTCATGTGACGTCTCAAGGTCGAGTCCCCCCATGGGCGTTATTTTTTTGTGTGGTATATTTTTTATTGTATATATTGTATAAATATTTTTATAAATAATATAAAAAGCATAAATAAATGAAAAAATAAAAAATTTAATTTTTTGTATAACAGTTAATTTTTGTTGTATGTAGTGCTATAATTATTTTTTTAAATAATATGAAAGGCATTAACAAAATAAAATATAAAAAATTTATTCTATTTGAAATCTCCATCTTTCTACTAACAATTTCTTTCACTAAATTTATTATAGAAACCTAAAAAAATAAATTTTTGAAAAATTGAAGTGTTATTTCTAAAATTTGTACGTATTTTATTAATTTTTACATTGATAACCAAATATTTTATTTTATTTATTAATTTTTACATTATAAATAATATAATGTACTATTTTTCTTACAGTTGTCAATAATAAATTTTAAATTAGATAATATTATAAAATATTTTAAATTTGTTATTATTTGTCTAATAAAATAATTATAAAATGTAAACTAATAATTATAATATCAATATATAATATTATAATTAATTAGGTTTTAATAATTTTGGATTATAGTTAGTTAGGCTGTAATAATTTGGATTGTTTTAGCGAATTAGGGTTTTTCGTCAAAACGAGATTCTAATGGCCATTCTTTCATTGATTTGTCTACTCTTTATAATAGTCCATGTATAATTATATATTTTATCTATGATAATTCGATGATTTTTCTTTTATGTGATGCAAATTTAATGGTTAACATAAATTTATACAGGGAAAGAACATCTCAATATTCACAAATTGATGAAAAAAATGAAAGTTAATAATGTAGTACCTTCATTTCTTATTGAATTCCTAAAAAACAATATTTATAATGAATTTTAATAATTTTTTTGGATTTTTTTGAAGCTTTAATCTAACCGATTCAGCCCATTCCCGATCCGGATCATCGATCTGCCGATCCGAATCGATTCTTGAGATACCTGATCCAAGTCACCGATCCGCTTTTTAAACCATTGGCCTGACCTGAAAAACACTAGAATGGCAAACAAGGATAGGAGTGTTTTGTGTAGTTTGAAATTTCATTCCCCCAAATATTATATATATATACATGGAAAAATCTTAAAAGTGGGTGAAATTAAATAGTATTTCGTCCCACCACTGACATGCTCGATCTCAAATCGCTATGTATAATACAGGAGCCGTGGTGGTCGGCCATGTCTTTTTTGTGTGAAAAAATACCGCCACGGACATGTTATGTGTGTTGCAGTACCGTAATGGCATGCCATGAATAAAATCCGGCGGTGCCAACCCTACAGGCGAAAATACTATTCATTTTCCTATAGGCATTCCGTAGTCTGTTCCTCGGTATATATATATATATATATAGAGAGAGAGATCAGAGAGAGTTTTATCAAAGAGAGACTCAATCTTGAGATGAGACTTATCGGAGAGACAAAAACAGAGTTTTATCAAGGAGAGATCCGATCTTATCAGAGTGACAAATTCATTGCAAAGAAACTTCAAAGTTCAAACACACAAACAGTGTGACAAATTTAACAGAGAGAGAGAGAGAGGAACAGAATGGTAGAGGGTAGCTGTCAAAGTTGACATACACAATCACAGAGAGAGAAACATAAATAATATAACGAGACTTCAGACGTCATACACAAAGAGTGAGAAATTTATTAACACAATGATGATGAGAGCATTCAAATTCACACACACAGACAGAGATTTATAGGCATGGCAAATATACAGAGATAAAGAGGGATTTAGAGAGAGAAATTGTTTACCTATCTCCAAGAGGCTTAGTGAATATCTGGAGCAGGGTACCCTGCTCATCCCTATCAACCAACACCTCCAACTCCTCACACAATTTCATCTGCTCCTGTGTCAGCACGTCCCCCGCCCTCCCCGGCAAATTCTTGTAATAGGTCGGAGGAGGGCCCGGCATGAACTCCAAACCCCCCTCTTTCCCTCTCTTCCTCATCTCTCTCAATGTTTCAAAAATATTATCGCAAACCAGAGCCAAATGCTGAACCCCCGGCCCCTGATTGTACTCCAAATATGTCTGAATTTGCGATCTCCTCTTCGTTCCGTGCACTGGTTCATTCAGCGGCATCAGCACCGTCTCATTGTTGTTCGCCAAAACCATCGAATTCAGGCCGCTCTCCGCTGTCCCAACATCCTCTGCAGTAAATTCAGCATACTCGTGAAAACCAGTGAGATTTTTTATGTATTTCAGAGCCGGGGCTAATTCGGGGACGTTTCCGACCACATGGTCAAGCCTCAAGAGGCCACAAGTAGGTGCCAACACAGGAGAATTGGGGTTTTTTGCCGGAATAGCGGGCCCCACGGGCTCGTATCCTGGCAAGAACGCACCCGAAAAATCACTAGACGAGCTCACAAATCGCAAGACCACGTCGCCATAGAGCTTGATCTCGGCCACTGTCATTTTTCCAGCGGTCGTGGGGCTGGTGAGCTCGACAGGCGCATTTACTGGAATCGCCCCGCCTTCCAGGCTCTTCCGGAAGGCCTCAGAAGCATCAGGAACCAAAAGCCCGACAGCCCGGACTCCCAGCCCATGGTCCTCAACGAACTCGCGGGCCTCTGCAGGCTTGAAGTAAGGGAGTGGCATATTTCTGGACATATTCCCGGAGAAATTTACCAGATAGGGAGCCGTGAACGCAAAAATCAGGTCATGGGACCTCAGGACATAGGACGAATACACCGAATTCCCGGTCGAGAGGTCGGATTTCGCGTTCAATGGCATCAAGAGTGCGTTCTGGAAGCGGCCGGAAGTGTTGGTGGCATCAGAGCACCAGAATTCGATGTGGTGGAATTTGGTGGGGGGGATGCGGTCCGATTTAGGGTTTGATCGTACAAAGTTTTTGAATCCCACAAGCTTGAGACCACCATTGATGGTACCCATTTTTCGATGATGCTCTCTCTCTCTCTCTCTCTCTCTCTCTCTCTCTCTCTCTCTCTAATTCGTGCTTTTGAAGGTGATAAGTTGGGGTCAGGTTTTGGGGCTCTCTTTCTGCAACTTGTGCCTTTTTGAAGGAAAAAATGGAGGTTTTTAAACTTTAGAGGACAGAAGTGAAGATGTGGATTTTGGGGTTTCTTCTTTCTACAAGTTTCTTCCTTTGAGGAAGAAAAGACGGGGTCTTTTCGCTGTAGATGAGAGGAGAAAATGTGTTTCTTTCCTTTTAGATGAGAGAAATGCAGGTATGTGTTTTGGGGTTCCCTCTCTCCAATCCTCGGATTTTCAAAGGAAATAGTGGGATTTTTTCGGCCTTTTGACTGGAAGAAATAGACTTTCTAGAAGTTGGTATCTCTGCAACTTTTTTACTTTTCGGAGAAAACAATGGAGGTTTCACCCCTTTTGGTAAAGATCAATCCTCTCTCTCTGCAACTTTTTTTAAAAAGGGAAGCGCTTTAAGCTTTGATGGAGAAAGAAATGGAGATTGAGGTCACTGGTTATTGAAATTTCTGCATTTATTTAGCGCTTGTTGTGATAAAAAACGGAGGTCGTGGTCTTGCTTTTGCTCTCTCTCTCATTTGCGACTGAGTTGGAAACGTAAAAGCCCGTGGTTCTGCGTTTTGTCGGTTGCGATGATTTAGGGCTGCGATGGAAGATCCTTCGGTCACGAAATCGCCACGTTTCACGAGCTTACCAAATCACGAAAGGATTACTCGCTTAGATAATCCTAGATTTTTCATTTCTTTTTTTGGGACATGGATAATATCCTTTCAAACTTTCCAAAAATTCAATGCCAAACATTTTTCCCTTTTTTTTTTTTTTAGGCTTCTAGAAGAAAAACAAAATAAAACCTCACCTCAATAAGTAGGATTTGTATAGAGCTTAGGTTCTTAGTGCCTACCTTCAAATAGTTTTAAATCGAACACCTACTTCCATCCCTCTTTAGGATGGATGCGGTCTTCTTTTTAGACAACATATGTAGAAATACGGTGTCATTCTGACAACTCAAAGTTCAAAAAGAGAATTTTCGGACTTTGTGACTAAACCCAAGCCATCCAATTTGATATCAAATGAGCATGAGTAATTGTGACCTTCTTGTAATAAAGATAAATGATCTCATTGTATATAATCTAATAATTTATTATAAATTAATTATTAAAAATAATAAACTTAAGCCCATTTCATATTCTCTGGTGGGACCAAACACTAAATTTCTTGTGCATTATTTAAGTAATCTTACCTAAAATTCAGTATCTATGGTGGAATTGGTTGTTCATGCCAGAAAGCAGTTATCAAAGTAGACAATAACTCATCAACCAAACGTGTGGTTTTTATAAGGTTGCGACCTCAAACAATCCAATTAAGGTGTACTTCCAAATTTTATCATAACATCTAATTTTAGTGTAAAAAATTCTAAGGATTATTTAAAAATTTATTTTTATATCTAATTATAAAATTTTAAACTTCAAAATTGGTTAAAATCAAGTAGATCCATAAACATATGAAAATCTTGAAAATTGACGGTCTAGATAATGTGTTGCAAGATATACTATTTATATGACTTAAAATCTTTTCTTTTTCCATATTCATCGATCTCAATGTCGAGATGATCAATTAAAAGGCTTTTCAACATTAAAACAACATTTTCCAATGGATTTTTGAGGTGCATCTTTATATCTACATTTGAGTTGCAACCTTATATAAGCTTTTTCTTTTAAGTAATCTGACCTAAAATTCATTGTCCATGGTGGAATTGGTTGCTCATGCCAGAAAATGGCTATCAAAGTCGGCAATAACTTGTCAACCATCAACCTTGATTAACGGGGACAAGAATGTTGGTCAGAATACACTATTCTATATTCATATGAGCCATGAAATATTTTACCATATTTCTTCTTGCATTTACAAATAATTTCTCTCATTGCCTGTAAGAAAACAAGGAAAATATGCATGGTGTTGTGATTAACCTCGAGGTTTCGAAACTTCAAATGCCTCCCTCACACAAATGGAGACTGTAGATCAATATCACTGTGAAATAAATAGGATAGTGAATTTTATATATTTATCTATAACCATTTTCTCCCTTTTTTTTATAAAATATTTCTAAAAAAGAATAAGTCAGTTTAGGATATTTTTAGACCATGTCTCTCCCCACTCCATATTTTTAAGGGAGAATAAATAGGACAGTGTGATTTCAATTTCTCTTTTGACTCATCTTTCCTCAAATTTTTGAAAATCCTTCTCTAAAAGGATAAGTTTTAGGATAAGCAAATTGAATAAGTATTTCTCTATTTCTAGCTCCAACTAATTCCGGAACTCTCTCTCCCTCAAAAGTGCAAGGAAAGTAGGAGATTGATCTTTTTTTTCTTTCCTTAAAGTCCACACCTCTTATTTCAATTTGGCATTAGTTACTTTTAAAGTAAATAATATAAGGCATCATTGTATACAATGAAACTATTTACCTTTGATACAAGGTGGTCACAATTACTTACAACCATCTAATGTGAAATTTGATAGCTTGGATGTGTCACAAAGTTCGAGATTTTTTTTTTTTCCACGTTTGAGCTTGGTCAATGTAATACTTGTAGCCACCCAATTTCACATCCAATGGTCATGGTTAATGTGACTACCTTGTACCAAAGGTGTGGTTTCTATAGAGCTAAGGCTCTAAACAATCAAAGTAAAGCTCACATTAAAATAGTGTCGAGAAATGTGGTTTCAAGACTGGAAATTTTGTGATGGTCTTAAAATATATTTTCATCTTTAATAGCTTCAAAATAGTGTAGATTGAGCAGATCTATGAAAACTTGAAAATCTTGAAAACTGACGGTCCAAAAAATACGTTATAAGATGCATTTTTTTCAAAACTTGAAATCCATTTTTTTCTCTATCCATGCATCATCCTGATGTCGAGATGATCAATTTGAAGATATTTAAGCATCAAAACAACCTCTTCTAGTGAAATTTTTGAGGTGGGTTTTAATTTGATTTTTATAGCCTCGGTTCTATATAAACTTTTTTCAAATATAAATAAGACAATTCTTAAGAGTTGACATTATATTGAAAAGAAGTTTATTAAAAGGAAAATTGTTTCATGCGGGTTGGACCGCATTTCTACAATATGTCGGTCCCATGGTATAAAGCATCTATTTTAAAGATCGATGCAAGTAGGTGGTCCATCTAAAAACAACTGAAACTAACGGTTCAAATGTTTTCTTAATAGAATTATTTTTCTAATTTTTGAAAATTATTTATTTTTTCTTATTCATGAACTATTACATGTCCTTAAAAAGTAAATTCAAAAATCCATCTCAAAAATAGATTTTCAAGAAGTGACTCATTTCTATTTGGATTCGTAGAAACCATGTCATTATTAAAAAGTCAAAATTATTTAATCATGGCCTAAATTAGTTAGAAATAAAAGTGTTAGGTTGGGTGATAGTCGAAATTAACACACATATGTTTTCATTAAAAAGATTAAGAGTATTATGGTAAAAAGATAAATAGTTTCTTAGGGAGCAAGAAATAAGCTCATGGTGATATCTACAAAAGAGAATCAAAGAAGACATAATACCATCCTTTTGAAAGTCACCAATTTGGGAGGTTATGAGAATGGATCTCCAATATAGAGATGAGTCTCTAAGAGAAATAGACATGGCCTTTGAGAGAAGAGCAGTATTCCCATGAGTTTGGTTTGAGTTTTGGGTTGGTAATGCTTCCACTTCTAGATAGAAAAAATATCTCGATTGCTCTCTAGGTTATCTTTCCGGTAGCGATTTTGTGATGCAAAAGATAATAAAGATCGACGATGTTACTCAGTCGGGAGAGTAGGTTTAAAACGAAAGATCGGTGATGGTCTTTTATCGATGTTTAGAGATATGTATTATCTCTCGTAACCTAAAATTGTAATATTCATTTAAATAGTGAGTTTCCATTATCCGAGACCGTGGATGTAGCCCTATGGGGTGAACCACGTAAATCATGTGTCGTTGTAGTGTAATTTTTTATGTTGGCTTTATTTATTGCACTCGATTTATAATTGTATCCATCTACTTCACATTTAGTGAATTGTATACACGATATTGGGTGGGATCCCGGTATTTAGGATTTTCGGTTCCGTAAACTAGGGGTTCCCAAAAACCCTACAAAGAAAAATAGTATAACTAAAAATTTGTAAATAATAATAAATTAGAACCTCCATGTGAAGCTATACAAACTTAGGCACCCAACAAGTCCCCATGAGTAGGTTTTTGCCCGTGAAAGCAAAGCTATATTTCTAATCTAAAAAGCATATATAATATTTTTCCTTTTGAATAATTGGGACGTTATTTATACAGGTGCATCTCAATTGTAAAGTACTATGCATAAGCACTAATTTATTTGAGATTGTATATTACAAGACTAAAAGATATGAGGATTTATGAGCTCATTGAGGGTATAGCCCTCGAGAGAGCATAATGGTAGACTCAGATTCATGTAGCTGACTCCAATTAGTTGAAAAAAGGCTTTGATCACGAAAATGATGTATATTATAAAACCATTTACTTAGTACAATAAAATCATAATTGCTCTTAAAATTAAATTTGAAATAAGGTGGTTAAAGTTATGGTCACAAAATTCAATAACAATTTTATTGGACTTTGAGCTTTGTCGATAGCATACTCCATCTGCCCCATTCCACATCTAACAAGTAATGGAGATTGTGACCTTATACAAAAGTATAAATGATCTGCTGGCATGCTTTTCCAACTTATTCAACATGTCCTCTCAAAGTTACACAATTTTTGAGAAATTTATCAAACCACATCAACATTTCACCCATTTATTAAAATAAAATTATCGCTAATATAACTTAATTTTAAAAAAATCGTAAAAAAACCCTACCTTCCTAAAAGCTCGCCCACACCATTTTTCTCAATTTTCGATATTTTTTGGATGAAAATACCCTTTATGGTAGTCTTTCTACCACAATGCATAGCGACCATTACGGTAATTAAAATACCGTTATAAATACAGATAGAATTACGGTACTAGAAATAACGTGAACATCTATTACGCTATTTTAATTACTGTAATAACATAGAGTATTACGGTAATTAAAATACTGTAATATTTAAAGTAGTATTATGATAATTTTATTATCGTAATATTGCCTAACTCAAAACAAAAGATTTTCTACTCTCTCGAGTCCACTATCTATTTACTCTATCGACAAAAATCCATGCTAGCTGTATTTTTCAAATCTCCAATTTTTATATGGTTTTCAAAGTTTTAGAACAAAAACACTCTTAAATAGGTATTTTTGAAAGAGGAAGTAGATCCACATCGTGCTCTCATGGGAACATATATTTTTTGAAAAGAGATAGGAGTAGCCCTGATATTAGCGTTGGTTTGAAGCTTTTAAAGCATTACGACATTAAAAATACCATAAATACTTTAACTTTACGGTATTCTTATTACTGTAATACTTTAAAAGTTTCAAACCAAAGCTAATATCAGGGCTATCCCTCTATACTCCCTCGGTCAAAAACACCTATTTAAGAGTATATTTGTTCTAAAATTTTGATAACTATATAAAAATTAAGTAGAGATTATATCCTAAAAATTTGAGATTTGAAAAATACAACTAGCATGGATTTTTGTCGAGGAAGTAAATAGATAGTAAACTCGAGATAGTAGAAAATCTTTTGTTTTGAGCTAGGCAATATTACGGTAATAAAAATTACCGTAATACTACTTTAAGGTATTACGGTATTTTAATTACCGTAAGAACATAGAGTATTACGGTAATTAAAATACCGTAATAGATGTTCACGTTATTACGGTACTAGAAGTACCGTAATTCTATCTCTATTTACAAGGGTATTTTAATTACCATAATGGTCGCAATGCATTACGGTATAAAGACTACCGGAAAGGGGATTTTCATCCAAAAAATGTCAAAAATTGAGAAAAAATGTGTGGGCTAGGTTTTGGGAAGTTGGAGTTTTTTTTGTGATTTTCTTAAAATTAAAGTATATTAGCGATAATTTCCCTTTATTAAACCAGGCCTAAAATACTAAAATGAAGTCATTGTATACATTTCTATTTGGTTTTGTATCAAGGTTAAGATTTCTATTGAGGGTAAGCTTTTTGTGCTTTCCCTATGGCATAAAACTTATATACCTCTCCCTATCCAACCGTCTATTTTGAGCAAATGGTTGAGATGGTCCCAATCACAATGTCACGTCTCTACATTAGTTTATTTTTAGTTTTTTATAAAATATTTTGACACTAAATTTTACGCATCCATTCCTCTCTTAAACTCGTACCTGTAAAAAATATATAAATTTTTTTTTTAATAAAATAAAATGACCAAAATACCCATTGAAATATCCTAAAAGTTTCAATGGGTATTTTGATTATTATATTTTATCGAAAAAATTTATTAAATTTTAGGTGCCCCCATTGAGATGATGGCGCATACTGAATTTCATATTCATATAATTTGTACAAAAAAAATTTAAAAATAAAATACTCTAAGGCGTCAAATCTAGATCAAACAGTCATAGGCTCAATTTATCTAAATTGGATGGTTAGATGGGAGAAGTATATATCTTCTATACCGTAGGGGAAGTATAAAAACATTTTCATTGTATCAATTATCTAAATCAATATAAGGATGCAACCTTATAATGTAGAACTACGGATGCAATTGAAAAATTCATAGGAAAAGGTAGTTTTAATGTTGAAAAACTCTTTGAGTGATCATCTCGACATCAAGATGTGTGACCATGAAAAATAAAAAGGTTTTAAGTCTCAGAAATAATACATTTTACAACATATTATCTACATCGTTCATGTTTAAGATTTTCATATATTCATAGATCTACTTCATTTTAACCATTTTTTAAATTTAAAATTTTATAATTAGATATAAAAATAGATTTTGAGATAATCCTAAAAACATTTTACATCACAATTACATCCCATGATAAAATTTGAAGGTGCACCTTACCTCTACAGCTACAAATGCATCCGTATGCCAACTGCACCCATTATCTAATGAGAAAGAACACTAGAATTCTGTCGGATTAGGACAGCTATTGGGTCGGCACCAGCCCGTGCCAGGAAAAAGGCTCGGAAACTATTTTGGCCTGGCCCGAGAATAGTAGGAAAGGAGCCTGGCTCGTAAGAGTCTATTGGGTCGGGCAAAAGAGTAATTTACTCAAAAGTTTGTAGGAGGTGTCAATTTTTTTTTTTACCATCCATATGTCAACATTATATTATAAAGGATGAGGTTTTTATAAGGCCTATGCTTTTTAAAAACAAAATAAAACCTCACCTCAAATCCTTAAGTTTACCCTTGTATTACTCCCCCATTAAATGAAAAAGTGAATGTAATTAACAAGTTGTCTATGAGTACCTTAGAACTTATTGACCCCGAGTAATATAGAAGCTTATCACCCACATGTATCTTATCATGGTATTGTTTGAACTCTTTTTTGAGTTATTTTAAGCATTCACTTCAAAATTAAGATCACCCCAAACAATTATGTTTTGACACTTTTTTTATTTTTATTTTTATGAAATGTTATATTAAGAAACTTTTTTTTTCCTGTATATACATGGATAGTCAAAAAAAAAATTGACACTTCCTATAACTTTTTTTCCTATATATACATGAGACAACGAGGAACAAGTGAGGGTCATTCTTTAAACTTTTTATATTTTAGAGAGAGAGAGGGAGAGACAAAGGAGAGGGCCCCTTCGGGGGGCAGCATGCTCCTGGTGGAGCATACTATACATTAACTCTCCCGGAAAAAGAGATAATTTGGATTTTTGTTTTTTGGGTGGAATTTTTGGAATCCAACTAAGAACAAGTAGACTGTTATTTTCACAAAAAAAAAAGAAAAAAGAAGAAAAGAGTAAATTTTGAGTCCTTAGATCTTGCCCTACAAAAATTGGATGACCCTTGTTTAATCTCAAAATATTGATTTTTTTCAAGCACATGGAACATGTGATTTGTCCTTTTTTTTTTTTTTTCCTATTTTCCTCAGTTGAATGCTTTTTGCTCTTTGTTTACAGCTTATGTTCTCTCTCTGGCCTTTGATTTTTCAGCAACTAAAAATAGTGCATCTGTTTACATATTGCCTTGAGGTCCATTTTTAAGTGTTTAGAAATCTATTTGCCTTTGAGTTTTTCAGCAACTAAAAATCGTGTATCTTGTACACATTGCTTTGAGGGTCCATTTTTAATATTTAGAGATCTATTCAATCCTCTTTTTTTTTTTTTTTTTTTCTTTTTTTTTCTTTTTTATTTAAAAAAATATATTTTTAAGCCATTTTTAAATTATAGTTAGTTAGGATGTAATAATTTGGATTTTTTTAACGGATTAGGGTTTTTCGTCGAAACGAGATTTTAATGGCCATTCTTTTATTGATTTGTCTACTCTTTATAATAGTCCATATATAATTATATATTTTATTTATGATAATTCTATGATTTTTCTTATATGTGATGCAAATTTAATGGTTAACATAAGTTTATACAGAAAAAGAGCATCTCAGTATTCATCTCAGTATTCACAAATCGATGAAAAAATGTTTTTTTTGAAGCTTTAATCTGACCTATTCATTCAATTCTCAATCCAGATTGCCGATTCGAATCGATTATTGAGATGCCCGATCCGGGTCACCGATCCGCTTTTTAAACCGTTGGTTTTATCTATTTATCGGGCTTTTAATACAGAGAAAATAACTTAAATACTTGCATCAGGTATGGTGATCATAAGGTGTCCTTGTATAACATAATTTTTTAACCCTAATTTATCCTCCGTTTTATTCCGACTGTGTTTTTGAGTTTATTACGTAGAAATCCACCATTTTGATTAGGGCTTCATCCGGAGATGGGAGAATCGAAATTGGAGGATATGCCACTTCCTGCTCTTTTTGAGCAGGCTCGGAAAGTACACATCTTAGCAACAGAAGAGACTGCGGATCCTGTGAGTTTGCTGATTTATTTATTATTTTTCATGTGTTTATGTGTTAGTTCTGTTGAATCAATTTATACAATAATCATCTTATTAGTTCGTGAGATCCAATTGTGCCATAATAACAGTTTGCTTTCTTTTTTTGAAACTGATATTGTTGTAATAACAATTTGCTTCAAACTGATTGTTTAGGAAATGTCTGAAATTTGTTTGTGATGTATAAAATTCTGATTGTTTAGGAAATGTCTGAAATTTGTTTGTGATGTATAAAATTTAAACTTTTGGCTAGACAAATTAGGTATGATTTCATTCAAATGTTGGTTATGGATTATATGATTGTGAGAATATAGTTACAGTCTAGTTATTCACTAGAATTTGGTAGCTTGTATTTCTATCGGTATTTTACAAAAAATTAGCTTTGAGGATTCGAATTTGGAGAAATTCTGCATATAGATAGTGTTTTTTTTTTTTGGTGGTTAGTCTTGGAGATCATTGTAAATATTTCTTTTTTTTTATATTTTATTTTGGAGGAAATTATCATAGGGATGTGTCATTTATCTGGAAATAGTCTATGAGAGGGATTCTTTTCTCAATTCTATTGAATCTTGTTCTTTCCAGATTTTTTTTATTTGAATTTTGAGTTTTTATGCAACTTTGTAAGCTTAAGTCATCCATATGATTCTCCTTTTTTTTTTTCTTTTTAATGCACTCTCTGTCAAGAGTTCCCTTAAATTTTTAGATTTTACTTGGTTTATTTGTTCAATTGATAGCCATTTCTTTGTAAGCGTGTACGTTATTCATAGTGGATTACTGATTCTTGAGTAATTTGGTATTTTCTGGTTTTTAGGAGAGTTTGAAGAAGGCATGTGAAGCCTTGGAACATTGTGAGGAAATGATAAGCAAGCTAGGACTTTTCTCATCAAATGAGTCAAAGGAGGACATTAGTACAACTGATCTAAAGTATTTACTGGTACTTTCTCAAATTTTAGGATCGAAAATTCTGGTTGTCCTTTTCCGTATACCTTATTTTTTATTTTTCTTTGTAGTCTCTTCTATTAAGATGTTAATTACTGATTTGGATTGTTCAGTGGTTTTCTAGAGTGTGATGTCAAATCATAGCATCATGTAACATAATATGGTTACAGTTGCTAACTATTCTTCAGATTCTGTCTTTTCATTTTTATATTTTTCCATAAGCATTTGGGAATATATTAATATGGATGAAATCATATTCATAAGCAAGCATGGCCTCACCAGTAAAAAGATTGACATAAAAGGTGAACAAAAAAGTTCATGGATAATTACAGAGCCAACTTAATGACACAATGGTCAATCTTTCCCTCAAATTTAAAGAGAAATAGTTGGTTGTGGGGGTTAGAAAGAATGGTTGGTGTCAAGAAATTGCAGATATATAATGGCAGAAATCACTTATTCATTAATGGACATCGTTTTGGTGAATCAGCCAAAATCCATTTACGTGTGTCTTCTAAAATCCATCTTAGAGATGGATCTGGGATCCAAAATTAGGTTGATAATCTTGACCATAATAATCATGGATCCTAAAAAATAAAAATAAAAATAAATAAATATTAAAATTTAGAAGTGCCATTTTTTTGTTTACACCTTTCATTTTTGTTTTTGATGAAGGCACCATTTATTGCAGTCCATCACAAAGATGGATGTTTGACGCATCATTTGATGCAGTCCAATTAATGCATCCCCTGACTCATAAAATACTATTCCTTCATTAATTTCTCACAAACCGGAGATCATTTTGAGCTGAAATTTGGTGTGCATCAACTAGACTCAAGTTCTTTCCAGTAATCAAATGTTTACTGAAATCTGATGTACCATTGTTATGAACAAATTTATAAAAATTCTCTATTTTTCTGCTGTCTGCAAAAAAGTAATATGGGGAAGAACTTTGATTTTATAGATGGAAACCGGCACTTTTGGGACGGGTTGGGATTCAAGGCAAAGCCTATCTGGATTTAAGGTCAATATTCTCTCTTTATCCAGTGGTTAACTGAGTACGGTAAACAAGAGTTCCTGGAGCAGAACACAAGATACTACTATCCTTCTCTTCAGTCCTTAAGCTCATAAAGTGGGTCCACGACACCACCATATAACTTCTAGGTTGGCCCTTGTCTTTCCATGTTAGTCCTCGGTGTAAGAGATACAAGGTCTGCCTTACTCCTCCTCCAAGAGTAATCGGTCTTTCCTTGCTTCATACAGGTGAGATCTGGCCAATATAACTTGCCTCTTGTCATACTAGTAATCATTGACTTTCTTTCCCAATGGGAAAACTTGTTCCAGACCTTCCACTTCTAGAGATTTTTTTTCTTCTTGATGACTAAAAGTTCAGAGAACTCAATTACTCTTATTGAAATTGAGCGTACTTTTGGTTTTCATCAAGTTGGTTTCACTAGTGGGAGCCCAGAGAGGTGGGATAGCTGGAGCATCAAGTGCTAGAGAGGTGGTATCCCGAGTTCAATAAAACATTCTTAGTCTTTCATAAGCATCTCTCTCTTGGTTGTGGGTCCTAGGGTGGCTGCTGGTTCGAACTCTTTCATGATTGTTTTCATGAACCAATTCAAATGAGAATTGTACCATCACAGGGAAAATGCGTGTGCTTTTTATGGTTCTGAAGTCCAGGTTGCCTTGACTTTTACCAATGTCTTACATGCATTTTGTTTTCAGCTAAGGCTTTCATAGGGCTTAACCAAGGTCACTCTCAGGCTGCACCTAATAGTTAAGGTCAAAAGCCATCCTTCCCTTGGCTATAGGTGGCTGCTTTTCTTTGTTCAAACTAGAAGAGTCATTAAGAACATAGTGTCCAGCCTTCTACTATTGGCTGGAAATGAGTCTTACATAGCTGCCAGGGATGAGCCCTAAAGACAGTATGGTTTATCTTAAATCTTGGGTTCCCTTGCTTCGACCAAGGACTTGCATGCGATTTGTTTCAGTTAAGGCTTCTTGAGGGCTTATGCAAGGTCACTCTTAGGCTGCACCTAGCAGTTAAACTCAAAGACTATCCTCCCCTGGCAGTAGGTGACAACCTTTCCCCTTGGCAGTAGGTGACAGCCTTTCCATGTTCAAAGACATGAGGACATCGTCCTTTCCCTTGCCTGGGCAAGAGTACATTGTGTCTACCCTTCCACTATTGCTTGGAAATGAGTTTATGAAACCACCGCCGATGAGCCCTAAACACAGGTATGTGTAGTTATGAAAGGTCCTGGCCATTCCTTGGAGTATACCAACAATCCCCCTTTTCGACCAAAGGACGTATATAGTGTGCCAGTGAACCACCGATTATGTAAAGACTTGTTATCTCTTTGGACCACTGGGTTCATCAACAGGGTTCCATATGGGAATTACTGCAACTGTCTCCTATGGGTGTATCCTTGAACTGACTACCGCAGTTGGGTTTTTTTCAAGCCTCCAAGACTTGGATTAACTAGTAAAAGTGGGACCCTCTCCAGTCTCCACCTGTTTCCATGTGTCTTGCAAAGCAAATGCAAGGCACTTTTTGGGATCTTGTCATCCCTTTTACCTATGGTTAGACTGTTGAGTAGATTGTCATCCTGATGCATGATCCATACAGCATGAATGATCTGTTTCAGTACTCGTAATGGTTGTTTCACTATATGTTTTAAAACTTTTATAAGTACAATATGACAAAACCAAGGAAGAGAAAAATCAGACCAGGGGTACAATGCCCGTCCTCTCAGTGTGTCTCCAAGTGACCCTTGGAGAACTACCTTGGTGACGATGTCGGTCACCATTAAACCTATGGGAAGATATTTGAAGGCCAATACTCTCTTCCCTCACACACTCTCCAATTGCGTGATAAAATCTATAATGTGCTTTGCCTTCCTGCCTAACCTTTTGTTCTTTGCCAATGCAATTGCTGCCCTCTTATCCCAAGATCATGTCACCCCTGGACTGTTATGACTTGTGAACCTCAAATGGAATCAGATAGTAGTTTTAGCAACCAACTGGTTCTAGTAATTGCATTTGCATATGATCAGCCTCCATGGTGAACTTTGCTATGAGGCCCGGTCTCTTACTACACTAAGAGACAACCCGCTAGCTAAGTTGAACCACCAGCTGGAGGTGGATAAGCTTTTGTCGTTGCCTTCTCCCCAATCTGCATCACTGTAGCCTTTTATGTGCCAATCCATTGACCGCAGTCCATACTGAAGGGTATATCGAAGATGACTCATGATGCAGCAGAGCGCCCTTGTGCTGCTTTCCAGGATACTTGAATACCTGCTAGTCCCACTAACTCCGAAGGCAATGGCAAGTCTGGTACAAGTTATATCAAAGAACCTATGGTACAGACGTATGTAATATGCCTCATCCGGCACTTGTGTTCCTCATACTGTGAGCACATGCTGGCAGAACTTGATGCCTATATCCATTGGGGCACTGCGGGCTTGCAATCATACATTTTATGCTGTTTTAACACTTTCTGAATGTATTGAGACTGCGATAGCCACAATAACTAGTGCTCCAGATCCTGTACTATCTTAGTTCCCAAGATGTAGTCTGCCTTTCGGCCTCTTCCAGGTCTTCAGCATTAAATGTGGAGCTCAACCAGTTTTTGATATAATGATATATATCACATGTATTAAGTAGGATCAAGTTGACTCATACCTGGACTCAGACCCGACCCCAGCAGGGTATGGGTCAAGTGGACCCTAACTCGAGTTGGTTCGACCCACTAGGTCCGCAAGTTGACCCGACCAAATTGACATTCCTAAAGATCACCATTAGAAATGTTATCTTCATCTAACTAACGTAACTGCAAGAATAAATAGGTTACTATTGGCTAGGATAATAAATGTCTTAGTACTTGTTACTGGAGAGAAAGTATCACATAAATTGATACCATGCTTCAAGAGAAGCCTTTTGCAACACGCCTGGCCTCCTACTAATCTAGTTCAGCTTCTTTTTCAAAGTCCACATGCTTTGCAATGGTTTCACTCCTATCGATGCATCCACCAATTCCCTAGTTCCATTGTTATGATGGATTCCATCTCCCATTGTAACGCTCCATCCCACCTGTCGCTATCAAGGGACTCCATGGTGGACACCCAGACTTCACAATCTCCAGCGGCTTCGGTGGACTCAGAGTATGTAGACGGGATCGATCGAGGTCATGGCAACATCAAGGAGGTCCTTAAGGTCATGCGCTTCCCCTATGATGGCCCTGAAGGCCCTTTCCACCTTTTCTTCTTGGCGAACACAAAGGGCAGGCTGAAGAACCTTTTTTCCAGCATCAACTATGACAAGCAGCCTCCAGCTGCTGCTCCTTTGAGGCTCAGCTCACTGCCTACCACTTCGGACCTTCCCCTGAGAAGGTCTCAAAGATTGATTGGCCTTCACCCCTCCCCTCGTTCTTAATGAAGCTGATTTCATGGAGCGCTCGAGGTCTAGGTCAGACCTCTAAACACCAGGCGGCGCTAGACATGAGCTGCAAATACCGCTCCAACTGTGATGGGAATCACATAAACTAAGCAGCCTCACCCACGCTGGCTCTCATCAAACAGGTATGGGGATGCAGGCCGTGCCAATGGGAGTCCTTGCTGGCCGAAGGGGCGTCAGGGGGCATCTGGGTTATTTGGAACCCTTCCGATTTGTCTCGAAACTCCTCCCATGTTGGGAAGTTTTCTGTCACCATTCTCTTCAATAGAATTTCGGATGGCCTACCTTGGAAATTCTCGGCCATTATTTGGAACCCTTCCGATTTCCAAACTCGATAGATTTCATTTCTACTGCTTGGGATGAGGTCTTCCCTGGATCCCATGCCCTGGCTTTATCCAAACCCACCTCTAATGACTGTCCCATTTTGTTGGACACTATTAAAATCTTGAGAGGTCCTAAAACCTTCCGGTTTGAGTTATCCTGGCTCAAAGAGTCCTCTATTCTCTCCCTTATCCCTGAATGGTGGGAATCTTCTCCCTCCAAGTCTCAGGTTGGGCGGGTTTTATCTTGCAAACTAAACTTCAGCTACTCAAAGCCTCACTCAAGGAATGGAGCAAATCGATCTCTCACTCTTCAAAAACTCTCAACTCTCTGCTATTCAGTCCTTTGATCTCCTAGAAGCGACCTGCACTCCTTCTTCCTCTGAATTGAACCTTAGACACCAACTTAAACAAGATTACTTCTCCACCCTTAAGAAGGAAGAGATCGTTTGGTTTTAGAGATCTTGGGTGAAGTGACTGCATTTCGAGGATCACAACACGGGCTTCTTTCATAGGATAGCCAATTGCCGGCAGAGGGATAACTCAATTTCTATCGTTAAGGTAGGAAATCGAGTTCTTGACCAACCAGCCGAGATTGAAGAAGCCATTATTTCCTTCTTCAAAATTACTCGGCCTCACAGGGGCCCCAAACCCAAGATGTCCGACCTATAGTTCTTCTCCCTTCCAACATATCGAGTTCAATGGCTCGAACGACCATTTTCTAAACCCGAGATTATCGCAGCCTTGGCGGATCTTGGAAGAGATAAATCACCGGGGCCTAATGGATTCCCCCTAGCACTGTTTAAGGAATTTTGGGGAACCTTTAGATCTGATTTCTTACTCTTCTTCGAAGAATTCTTCCGCCGTGGTGTAATTCATAAAGCAATGAATGCCACTTTTCTGGCCCTCATACCCAAAATTGAAGGTGCAAAAGAACTCAAGGACTTCAGACCGATTAGCCTAGTGAATTCCTCTTACAAAATCCCCTCCAAAGTGCTTGTCCTCCCTTAGTAATCTCACCGTCCCAGAGTGCCTTAAAGAAAGGCAAATTTTGGATAGAGTCTTGGTAGCGCATGAATGCCTTCACACTAGACACTTGGCAAAGGACCCGGGCCTTATCTTTAAGATTGACTAGGAGAAGGCCTACGATCATGTGGATTGGGCCATTCTGGAAGAAACTATGGCCCGGATGGGCTTCAGGGAGCACTGGAGAAAGTGGATGCGTGGCTGCTACTCCAATCCCTTCTCGGTGTTAATCAATGGTACGCCCAAAGGTTAATTCCCAATGGAAACATCAGAGTCTGGAACCTTTAGATGACCTCTAAACGACTCCGAAACATTAGAATTTCTCTCTTTGTCATCCTTCTTGAGCTTAGCCTTCTTGGCTCGTATAGGGTTTGACTACATCTTTGGACCCCTTCCCCCTCAGGGTCATTTTCAGTACCTCTTTTTACAAGAAACTCCTCCAACCTCCCACTTTCCCTCTTTCTCCGAGATCTGTTGTGGCCCAAGTTTGGTAATCCTTTGCACCTCCAAAGGTGCAGGCCTTCAACTGGATAGCTTGCTCTAAAAAGACACTAACGGTGAACTAATTACAACGGAGGAGAGTCCCCATTCCTAACCAATGTGTGATGTGCACACCTATTCATTCATTGCAAGTTTGCTTTTGAACTTTGGAGTCTCTTGCTCCATCTCTTCGGCTTCTTGTGGGTTACTCCTTCTTTCCGGTCCTCTTCAACACGTCAAGGGAATCCCCCGTGGCCTTCCGCTGGGAGACTACTCTGGAAAACCACCATTGCTGGCACCATTTGGGCAATTTGGATGGAGAGGAACTCGAGGATTTTTAGAGGAACCAAGAGTGATGATGCTGGTTTATTTCACAAAATTACCTATGGTCTAGCCTTTTGGGCTTCGAATCACAAGGCCTTCAAAGGACTTCCTGCCTCCCCTTTTCGTAAACCAGTGGAAGGAAATCTTACTAACTCAGTCACCCAGGGCACATAGACCGAGCAATTGGTCCCCTCCCCCGGAGGGCCACACCAAGCTAAATTTCGATGTGTGCTCTTTAGGCAACCCAAGTCCGGCAGGAGTAGGTGGGGTCTTCCGAGACGTCCTCGACACTGATTTAGCCTGCTACTCCGAAAACATTGGCCACGCAGGTTCCCAGTTGGCAGAGTCCTTGGCACTGCTAACTGGTTTTAAGCTTTTCGAGCCCTCCTGGCCTCCACCTCTCTTAGTGGAAGAAGACGCTAAAATGTTATATCTTGGGCAGCAGGCTCTGGAGCCCCTCCCTGGTACTTGGCTTCGATCTTTGATGAGATTTCTCACGTTTGCAGGGATATATCCATCTCATGGAAGCATATTTGGTGGGAATCCAACGACATGGCGGATCACGAAAGATGGAACGGCAGCTGATTCCTCGAACCTTTGAGTTGCTGGTTTTTGGTTTTAGTTTATCCTCTTTTTTTTTGTAAGGGCCAATTGTTGTGGCCAGTTCTTGGTTTTATCTTGCTTTCCAGGGTTGGCTTCTTTTTTCTATGACGCTAGACCTTTTTTTGTACAGGAGTACCCTTATAGGGAACTCTAATTCTTTTTTGGGGCACGTGGCCTAACCTGCGTGCCACCTCTGCCAACTCAATGTGCTTTTCTTACTCTCTTAATACTACTGTTAACATCATAAAAAAAATATACGTCAATGGATCACTTTCAAAGTCAATGTGGGCGGCCAAGAAATCTGGTGGTTTTCGAAGTCTAGAACTTCTCCATAGGATTGGGGGCTTTTTCAGTGGTCGAGGGTAAGGAGGAGGAAGGGATCTTAGTCTTATCAATAACCTTAAGGTCTTGGGTTTTTACTCTCTTGGAATGGCCAACATATACATCTTCGATGAAGCAAGTATCCCGACTAATGGTAATCTTACTTGTTTCTAGATTAAGGAATCTATAACCCTTGGTTGCATTCTCATACCCAATAAGAATAAAATGAGGGGTTTTTGGGTCTAACTGGGATCTTAAGTTTGGTGGAATTAGAACATGTGCGACACTACTCCAAACATTGAAGTAACTGAAAGTAGGAATCCCATCTGTCCATCTCTTATGGGGAGAGATATGGTTTGAGACATTGGCAACCAGCAGAGCTTCATCCCAAAGGCTGTAACCAAGAACTGGAAAATATAATCATGCATCAGACAGTTTCTACAAGGGTTCAGTTCTTTCGTTCAGCAAAACCATTTAGTTGGGATATGTAAGGAGATGAGGTTTGGTGAATGAGGGTATGTGCCCTCCAAGACGTTTCAAACTCATATTCCTCACCTTTCACTCCTTAAAACACTAAATTTCCTACCCAGCTGATTTTCAAGCTCTGATATATATTCATCAAATTGTGAAAAGGCTTTCGGCTTTAACTTTTGATAGATACGCATTACAGTATCTTGAATAATCATCCATAAGGTGAAATATTTCACTACTGCACTTAGAAGCTTTCTACATATGAGTATGTACCACTTTTAATAACTCTGATAGAGTATGCCTTTTTTAAATGGAGTTTCTGAAAGTTTTCCAGCAACGCGAGTTTCATGAGATGATGTGCTATCTAACTCTCAGGCTTCAACCAAATCTCTTATCTTCGCCAAAATTAAAGCTAAGCTGATTTTACGTGCTTCTAACCACAAATACTTTAAAGGTGTTGCAACTTCAGCTTTCTACCAGAACTGGAATGCTAAGTAAAGTCCCTAGAGCCTCAAACGGGTGCCCGCCCGACCCGAGACATTTCAAGCTTAACTTCGATGGGTTTTCTTTAGGGAACCCAGGTCCCTCAGGACTAGGTGTGATCCATAGGAATCACCTGGGTGACTCGATAGCAGCCATCTCCAAGTTCATCGGTCACAAGGAATCCATGGAGGCAGAAGCTTTAGCACTCCTAGAGGGCATTAGGCTCTTTCCACTTCATTGGATTGAGATCATAACTGTAGAGGGAGATTCCAAGAACGTGATCACCTGGGCCCAAAACTACTCTTCCATTCCCTGGACCCTGTTTCACATAGTTGACGAGATCTTCCACCTTTGCAGGGGATTCACATCTTCTGGAAGCACACGTGGAGGGAATCAAACCAAGACGCGGACGATCTGGCCAAAGCAGCTGCTCTCAGTGGAGGACTACTTTGAATTTTGGGATGGGTTTCTTTTCGCTGGTTGCTTTTTTTTCACTGTAACCCTAAAAAAGAAGACCTTTTTATTCTGTCTCCTCTCCTCTCCTTTTCTCTTTCTTCCCCCTGTACTTCTGCTAGCCTCCTGTGGCTAGCTTCTCCTACCCTCTTTTGCACCCCCTTACTATATATATAAAAGTTAACATTCTCAAACAAGAAAATAACAACGATAAGCACAAGTCACAAGACAGGTTTTCGAACAGCAGAAATTCTGTGAAGTCACCAGTTTCGACTTCACATAATCACAGTATGCACCAAACAAGGTCCAGTTAGTCGGCTTGGGCTCTGGACTGGGGCCTGGGGTGTCCTAGAGGATTCGCCCAAGTAGTGTTGACTCGCCTGTGGTGTATGAGCCCATAAAAGGGCTGAAAAAAAAAAAGATAAGATAAAAAATTGTTTTGAAAAAAGTAAAAAGCAAAATAAACTGCAAACAGCATTAAAAGTCCAAAAAAAGGAAAAATATGTAAAAGATGGAACTTAAAAAAGTTAATTTATAGCTGGCTATTCAGAAAAATTAAAAAAGGGAAAATTAGAAAAATAAGGCATATGATCAGGGAAACTCACAAATTGTTATGAAAAGCATCAAAGTTATATATAAAATATTTATACATTGATTTAGTAATCATATAAGTTTTATGATTTTTAATCATTTTTATACAACCAAGTTTGTACCCTAGAAACTCGGTTTGGCAAGGTGCCAAGTCCAAAGTAACTCGGCCGAGTTTTGAAACCTTAGTGCCAAATGAAGTTCCCAAACATTTTTCATCTTCATAAATGTTGGATGGTAGATGTGATCCTCCAAGAGAAGATTCAACCATTGGCTCACAAGAAGCAATGCATGAAACTAATGGATCTAAAGCTCTTGATTTTAAGTTGGGTTAAACTGCAATATAAGTGTTGTGAATTTTTTTGAAAATTTTTCTGAATCATACAACCCTTAGGCTGAGTATCAGCTCCAATCACTTGTTTGAGGTTGGAGATGCAAACACGTGGATGTGCCTTTTATATATGTGTTCTCAGAAATATGCAAGACCATCCCATCTCTTGAAAGGGTTTTAATTCCCCCCTCCTTAAACAATAAAACTTTAAGAGGACCTTGCTTTGATACCTTGTAGAGTGTAATAGAATTGATTGTTTAAAGCACAGCAATGTCCTGTATTTTTCACGTCATTGAAAATGGAAACCCAAATGGTTTTTATTTACATAGTAATATAAGGTACCAGGGATTTAAAAGGCTTCTACTTATTATATATGATGACGTTTAGGTCCAGTTAATGCTAAATGAGAGGCTGGGAAAGGCAAGCATTGCACCCACTATGAATGCTCTCAAAATGCTCAAACTGTAAAAAAGAAGAAAACTTAACCTTTACGCAGGTACAATAATGAGAATTAGCTTCTGGCCCTCATAGCATGCATTATTGTGCAAACACAAACAGTTGAAACCTGGATTATTTCAGTGTTCCACTGCAAAATATAGCCCAGAAATTATGATGTGAGTCTGAAGTTTCATGCCTGTAATCGACGTGCATAGATTTCCTAACCTTCAACCCTGGTCACTTAAAAAGGGGTTCTGGCAGCATATTGGTTGTCGTAGTCTTAGTCCTTTTGTGGGTGTTGCAGTGCTACTCATGATGGTCTATGAAGTTCTATGTTTTTGCTTCAACATGTTCGCTACAGAATCCTAAACTTAAACAGTTCTAAGTTTTTATTGAACTTCTAGAATGTAAAGCATTAATTCAGATCTGATCTGTAGCTTTTATGCTTTTCTTTTGTTGAATTTCTGTTTATGGTAGTTTTACTTTTTATGGATGACAATGCATCTTTGTCATTAGGTTCCTTTCTATCTGGGAGAATTGACAGAAAACATTGCACAGACTGATAGGATTCAGGCTCTTAAGATTTCTCAACAGAGACTGAAGGTAAATTTTCTGTTGATAAGTATTATCAGGTTTAATTGCTATTCGGTTTAATATCAGGTGCCTACATATTGTGGGCTTCATTATTCTATCTTTCACATTTGGCATCTCTGATTATTTGTTTCGTAGTCATCTTTTCTTGTGGTTTGAATTGCAGGAGTTCATTTCAGTTTGTGAAAGGCTAGAACTTGTGCCGGAAGAGGAACTGACTTCTGTTCAGGAGGGACCGGATACACTTGTTGCGCGAAGGGAGAAAAAGGCATGAATTATCCATTTCTTAAGTTTGTCGATTACATTTGAACTGCTTCCTAATTCTCTCGTGTTCTTTATTTGTATATTTTCTTGCATATACACTTTTATGCTGGATTCCTCACCAATTAAAGATACTGCTGTCATCCTCTAATAAATGAATTTTTAATCTGGAATACTCAATCATATCCCATGTAAAGGTTGGGAGATCAAGTTTAATGTGCATGTTATTTTTTTGACATTCTTGTGGAATTTTCTTTTAGGCACACCTGTAAAATTTGTTTGTTATTCCTCTTCCATGGTTCAACTGGGTTTCAAACTTCTTTTAATTTCAGGTTGCACGCTATAGACGTCAAAAGGCTGCTGAAGCAAAGCTTCAAGATATGAAGGAGCGGAAAGAACGTCGAGGGCGATCTTCTCGAGCAGCTGCTTTGACTACTCCTATTGAGACTGGTGAGGAAGATGTCCTGGATGATGATGGTGAGGAAGAAAGGGAGGTTAGTATATAAACTGTTACTGAAGAAATGGTTGTTCATGGACTTGTAAGTCAAGTAATGTGTATTTAAGTATCATACTATAGTTATGATCTTTAATGTAATGTGTATTTAAGTATCAACTATAGTTATGATCTTTAATGTTGATAACATCTTGCACAAGATTTTTTCCCACAATTTATTTAGATGAAGTCCTACGCTTTTGGTGGAAGGAGATTCAAGAAATGTCATATCATGAGCCTCCAACCCCCCTCCTGCCCGTGGAAACTAGAACGCATCTTCGATGAGATGGGCTAAATTTCCAGAAACCTCATCATTTCCTGGAACCATAGTTTTAGGGAATTGAATTTCTCTGCTGATGCACTGGCTAAAGAAGGGGTTCAGTCCACCTTAACCTAGATGCCATCGGTCTAGCTTCTTTGTTTTTTGTTTTTTGCTCTTTTGGAAATTTTTTGTAAAGTTCGATATACTTAATACAAGTTAACATTCTCAAAAAATTTATTTAGATGAAGTGGAAACTGACACATTTCTCCATGTAATATAATACTTTTGCAGAAGTTTCAGACCTATGAAAGACAAATATTACTAAAGCAAATTGTGCCTGTATGGAGCTAACTCGTGGTTAGTGGCTTCCATCTGTTTGGGTTAATTAGGACAAGGGATGGCATTTGGGACATCATGCCACCTTAGTATTTTGTACCAATCTTTAACTATATTTAGTTATTAATTAAAAAAATATTTCATACTGGTCATTCCTTTGTCAGTGATGCTAATGGTAAACCACAACTTTGCATACGCATGCTCAACAACAGGATGTCCTGTGTCTGCACAGTAGTAGGTGAGAGGAGATGATAAATAAAACAGGTGGCATGTGGATTTGCCGGGCTCTAATGTCAACCTAAACTTGTTCTATAATACATGGCATTCTAACGTGGATTGCTTAGATCAAGCAATAGAGTAATGAAAGGCAGCATGTGCCGACATGGGTATCTTAATTACATGATGGCCCTTGCGGGGCCTGTCATATTTTAGCTATGCAATTGCACATTGTGACATGCTGGAAAAGAATGGCTCCAGGGGTGGGCTTTGACGTTAATTGCAATTGGCCATGGGTTGTCTAGTATTTGTGTAACTCACAAATGTTACAGATGGGTGTCCATTTATGAACTGTCTCATGAATAGATTTGATGTTTATGTCTAGACAGTTTGTGGGTGTGTATACTTATGCCTCTTTATAGTATCCTAACTAGGAATCAGGTTGCTTTTTAGTATCAGAGTGTGAGCTGTCTGTTGATGTGCTTAACAAATGCTTTGGGTAGTGTACAGCTGTATTATATAGGACTATGTTGTTGCTCGTAGCACTTGTGTTCTTTGTTTGTGCTTATTTCATGTCCATGCATTTTTTTATGGTTGGATTGAAATAGCTGGTGCACATGCTAGAAGAGATGCACAGTTCGGTTGGGTGGATTGAGGTACTTATGCTTGTGCCCATCACAAGCTTAGCATAGAAACCCTTGTTCTACAATAATGACAAGCTTATCTAGCCTGCAGCAGAACTCTTCTTCTTCAGCCTAATTGCCAAATGGATGCACCATATACTGAGAATCTATCAAGAAAGACATGACCATGGGCATAATCTCTCACTATCATCCTATGAATATTAAGCAGCATCACAATGCTAAGGCTTGCTCCATCCACCAACTTGCATCACCTTTAGTCCACTCCCCTCATCTCTTTACATGCCAGGCATGCTAGCTGGTTATGCCATGCCTGTGGCCTTCTAACAGTCATATGCCTGTTAACATGTGGTCGTGGATTCATTACCGTAGGTTTGTATACCTTTGGCTTGCTGGAGTTTGTCACCATGGAGCTCCAGTGTCCTTGTTGCACTCCAAATTTAACATGCTTGAGCAAATACATATGCTTTTACCTGAAGATTTCTACCATCAACCTCTTACTGAAGGTCTTCACGCCTTTTCATGGCCAGGTCATTTGCTGCTTGTGTGTCGTCATGTTTCATTTTGCTTTTGATGCAGAGCCTCCTTAGGGATTTACATGTTTTCCCCTCGTGGTTGAATAAATTTAGTACCATCATGATACACCTTGCAAACCAAAAGAGATCTTGTACTTCACTGAACAACCCAAAACCCATAAATGCATAGAAATCAGCTAAAAGATTGAACTGATTATTATGCTGCTTTATCTGCTTCCATTAAGTTTCACATGAGTTCTTTCACTGATAATTTCGTTGTTACCATCACTCTTCTTGCCAACACATGGGAAGATGACATATGGAGTCCTTACCACTGCATCTGCTGCATCATATGGGGTGTCTACTTCTTGAGAGGCAATGTCCGAAGGCCAGCATCATGTGCCTCGCCATGTAAGGGGTGCTTAATGCTTGAAGTAGTTCACTGCCTGTTTTCTCAACTACTTGGGTTCTGTTTTTTTCTTGTTTTCTTTTTTTCTTTTTGTGTGTATGTGTGTGTGTGAGGGTTGTTCAATGCTTGAACTAGTTCACTCCCTGTTCTCTCAACTATTTGTGGTTTAGTTTCTTTTTCCTCCCCTCACCTTCTCGGTTTTTTTATTGTGAAAGTAGGCTTAATGTGGGACTCCCTTGGGGTAGTTCCGCTTTTTGGGAGATAGGCTTTGCATGGAATGCAAGAGAACTGAAATATAGGGCATTGAGAGAGCTACAGGACATGGTTCAGCAAATAAAATTCTATCCAACCGTTGCAGAGCAGACATATGTGCTATGTCTTCTTCGGCTGTGGCCCTCATTATATTATACATCTGATTCTGAACACTTATTACCTTCTTAGTGCAAAAACATGCATTAGTGGCTCTTTTAGTTTCATTTGTACTTCTCACATCATGGTATCATGAACTTTAATACTTTTACCTTTTGTTCCCATCACTTATGCTTTTATTGAGGGTATGGCCCTTGATAGAGCAGAATGGCAGAGCATTATTCATGTAGCTGGCCTCAAATAGTTGGGATAAGGCTCTGATGAGGATGATGACGACTTATTGTTCCTATCACTGGCTGTTCTATTTATTTTTGTGTTCATCCTTTCTAAGATAGAAGTGTGAGTCATCTCTATTAGCGTATCTTTTATTTTTCGTTGTTTATTGGTTAGTTTTAGATAGCCGTTGTCATAAAATGCCCTGTTCATGATGCTTCTGCACGTTATACTTAAACTATAATCCCATTTTCTGACTGTCTTCTTCAAAGCTGTCAAAGACATCAAATAATTGCAATGCCAAAGTTTGAGAAATTAGAAGAATCTGTCGGTCACTTATCACTTGGATTTGTTGAGAAAATACATTTCACTAGCTTCTTTCACAGTTCTAATGAATTTGACATATCCCTCCAACTTAAAATGTCCCAATATCATAGCTTCATCTTGTTGATTCATATTCACACTTTATCGGTTGTTAGGCTATTCACAATTTGTTCTGATTAAGGACTGCCGAAGTTCAAATTACGACAATTAACGTTTTCACTATCCAAACTGCAATTGGTCCACATTTAAAGAGTATTTTATGCTCTTCAAGTCTGAGTAATTAGATATTTATTGTATTGCTCTGACTCTAGTGAAAGAAAAGTCAACATCGCATTCCATTTACAGGGTAGGTGATGACCAAGATTAGCTTCCAGGAACTCTCCCAAGCTGCATAAGTTTTTTAATTCTTTTCTCTGAAGATGCTAAGTTTTGTACTGTTTGTAATCCATGTAATCTATGATGGAGATTATTCAGAAAAAATTCATGTTTGTCTGATTTTGAGATTGATGATGATGACATTTTCAACTGTCTTCTTTTGAGGTCAGGGAAAAGTATATGCTATTGATGTTTTGGATATCAGATTTAGCATATGTTTAGCATCCAAATGTGGAGTGTTTGAAAAATATACAACATTTATTTTATGCTTTTGCATTTGTTGCAACTTGAAACATTTGATGTGAACTAACTCAATATATGCTCTTGGGGAGCTTATAGAAGGGTTTTTCAGAATGGATTGTGTTGACTTATTGCTATCAGACTTATGAAATTTCCCTTACTACAATAAATTGCTTTGTTGGTGCAGGCATGGCTTACTACAATCTCTTTGGCGCTCTGTAAGGTTGGTCATATCTTTCCTTCACACAAATGCACGCGTATGTGCACACATGCCTAATAGAATCTGAATGCTTAATACATTTCTTCATTTCATAGTGACTAATCAAGTGCCTTTTCTCATTCTTATGGTTAGGCCTTTGATTTACTTGACATGTTTAAGATGGAGGAACAAATGCTTTCTGTTATGAGGGAAAAGCAGTTACAGGTACTAGTATTTGGAAAACGAAGAATATGAATTTAATGATTCTGCTGGTAGCATTGTGGTCTGCCTATCTTTATTTTTTGTGAAGATCTAGAAGTATTGCTTTACAACCACATAGGCTGCTAAATTCATAGAACTTGACTTTCCAAATTAAGAAGATTGCCTTTTCTGCCACTTTTAGCACTTAAAGTGTATTATCTCTAATATTAACTGATTCTTAGGGCATGTTTGGATGTACCTGTTATCACTGATAATTCACTATTTCAACAAAATTATTACTGATAATGAATTTTTTGTTGTTTGGCAATGTCCATATAAGTTATAGGAAAACTGTTTCATGCGGGCCGGACCGCATAACTACATATGCGGTCAAAAAAGTGTAAAGCATCCATCTTTAAGATTGATGCAAGTAGGTGTTCCATCGAAAAAATTAGAAACTAACAGTCCCAATGTTTTCTTACTAGAATCATTATTATTAGTTTTTTAAAAGGGAAATATCCTATCCCCTATTTTTAACTTCTATATCTCATTAGACCCAAGAATTGAAAATATTACTTGTATGCAAAAAGACTCCATCTTTTCTATCTTCCAACTCCCTAAACCCTTTTGACCATGTATTATTGACCTCAACAACTTATAAAATGACTCTATCTCTCTCACTCTCTCTAAAACTCCATCTCTCTCTCACATCATCGTCTCTCTCTTTCAAAACTCCATTTCTCTCTAAAACCCAAACTCCATCTCTCTCTCTCACATCATCTTCTCTCTCTCTCAAAACTCCATCTCTCCCCCCTAAAACTCAAACTCCATATCTCCCTCTCTAAAACTCCATCTCTCTTCAACCCACACTCCATCTCTCTCTCTCTCTAAAACTCCATCTCTCTCACACACATAAAAAGGTGTGCTTGTGTTCGAGCTCAAGCTAAACCCCTTGGCTGGTAAACCCACCGAGAAGCGAAGAGAGAGAGCTGAAGTTTGAATAGGGTTTCATTTTAGTGTTTGTTTGGGTCAAAAATTTATGGTAAAAAATATTACTTGTGCTTACAAGTAATATTTTCAATTCTTGGGTCTCATGAGATATGGAAGTTAAAACTAGGGGATAAGGAGATATTTTTCCCTTTTTAAATTTATTTATTTTTTCATATTCATGATCTTTGTATTAGAGATTACATGTCCTTAAAAATTAAGTCCAAAATCCATCTCAAAAATACATTTATTAAGAGATCCGCATTTCTACATATGCGGGCTTGGCCTCATAGAAACCGGGTCCTAAGTTATATGAGATAAACTTATAGGCAATTGTACATACAAGTTTTATCTTTTTTTAAAGGGTGAACAATCAAATTAGAGCCTACCTTCAAATAGTGTCGAGAAATGTGGTTCAACACTGAAAATCTTTGTGATAGCCTTAAAATATATTTTCATCTTTATTTATAAATTTTAAAGCTTCAAAAATAGTGTAGATCGACAGATCTATGAAAACTTCAAAATCTTGAAATAAACGGTCCAAAAATGCATTACAGAATACACTATTTCCAAAACTTGAAATCTGTTTTTTTCTCATGTCCATACATCTTGATGTCGAGATGATTAATTTGAAGATATTTGGGCATCAAAACAATCTCTCCTAGTGAAAATTTTGAGGTAGGCTCTAATTTGATTGTTTAGAGCCTCGGCTCTATCTAAACTTTTCCCTTTTTAAAAGCTGTTTTTACTGTTTTAAAGTAATTTACTAAAAATCACATGTTTTAGTCAGAAATAGCTAAAATTCGCTGAATATCACAAAAAAAAGAAAAAAAAAAAAAAATGTAACTAAATAATGTTCTATATGAACCAAACAACCAACAAAATAGATATTATCCTGAGTATATTAATTTCAGATGAGATTAATTTATTCCAAATAAAATTAATAGACATGCAAATAGGCCCTTAAAATATTAGTGTGGGTTTAGCATTCTCTGATATCATTTTAATATTTCCACACATTCCCTTCAAATGCCAAGGACAATTTAGTGGTACTTGTTCAGACCATTAACCTCTAGGGAACTTTCATTAAATAAAGAACACATGTTAAAAAATATTAGGGCTACAAATTCCATTGAAATTGTCATATATTGGTGTTATTCATGCAAACTATAGATATTTGTTTTCGTTATTGTTTTAGTTTAGCATGTAAAGAAACTTTTGAAAATTGCATCACAGGCTGGAAATGACGAAATAAATCAGGACATCCTAGATGAGCGTGCAAAAAGAGCGGAAATGTGGCATAGAAAGGCTGCTAGCCAAGCACGGTTCACAAAACCGGCACCACCCATCACATGTGCCACTTTTGCGCAAGATGTCTTGGAAGGCAGAGCAAAGGCTTCTCAAGCCCATGAACACAAGCACGAACCTCTGACATTTGGACCTGCCAGCCTCATAAGTGGAAACCTGACTACTGAAAGGGAGAGGATGGCTGCCCAGGTCTTTCAGCCTGGTTACAGGTTTGTAATCCTAATTGATCTCGTGAGTACTTCAAAAAAAAAAGCAAAATTTGTCAAAAATAAACCTTAGATACTAAATATTTAATATTTTACCCTTAGGCTTTGATCTAATTTCAAAATACCAATAAAAATATGCCTGATTTTGAGTTGGAAGAGTACAAAAAGGGTAAAATGTTAATTTGTTGAAAGTGAGGTGAAAGAAATACTCACAAAAATCCTACTTGGGTATCTCATAATTTTCATAGTCCTAAATCATGGTGTCCAAGTTAGTACTTTTGTTTACTTGTGTATCTCATAATTTTCGAAGCATTTTGAGGGTGTTTCTGAAACTACCATGGGTGTCCCATTCTTCGCTTAAACAACCATTTTCCCTTTCTTTCCATGTTGCAGTATCTTCATTTTTGGTTATTCGTTTGGAAAATTTTTAGATCTCAATAAATTGACTCTTAAGTTCATCAGAACATTACTTCCAGGTGTGAGAACTTCTTTTTTAATAAGTTTTCCACATTTCTTTTCATTTTAAAGTTATTGTTCGTATATGGGATTTTCAATCCACTTACTCTTCTTCCATGATTTGTACTCTTTTTTGGTCGGTTTTATTTTCTTTTTCTTTTTTTTTGGGTCGGATTTCTGTTATGTTCTAATTTCCCCTTTACCATTTGTCTTCTTTTACATTTTGTTTTCGGAGTACTCTATGCCTTGCTTATTGTTGCTTTCTTGAGCTCTTTTATCTTGAATTCACAAGATTTGGGTAAAAGAACATGGATAATTGAATGAATACTCTCTTGTTGGTCAATCAGATTACCCACAATGAGCATTGAAGAAGCAGGGTTGAGAGAGATGGAAATGATGAACAAATGGCAAGAGAGAAATGCCAAACTCATGGAGGAGGCCAACTCGTCATGGTACAGTGACGGCCATAATAATAAGCCACGCAATGATGATGATGATGATGACGATGATGATGCGGCAGTGCAGAAGGCAAGGGCATGGGACGACTGGAAAGATGATAACCCTCGAGGAGCTGGCAACAAGAAGCTCACCCCATGTGGTTAAATGCCATGCCGATCCCAAACGATTCTTGCAATTCTGAGATAGATGATAAAAGGATTAGGATGGCTTGTATTTGTTTCATACGGTGGAAGAGATGTTGCTTTTGTTAACTTTTTGTTTTTGTTGTTTTGAGGATCAATTATTTTTGTAAAATTTTATCATGGTATATAATTTTGATGTAAAATGTTCTTAGGATTATCTCAAAATCTATTTTTATATCTAATTATAAAATTTAAATTTTAAAAATTGTTAAAATCAAGTAGCTCTATAAACATATGAAAATCTTGAAAATGGACGGTGTAGATAATATGTTGTAAAATGTACTATTTTTGAGATTTAAAATCTTTTTATTTTTCATGGTCATACGTCTCGATGTCGAGATGATCAATCAAAGGGTTTTTCAACATTAAACTACTTTTTTTGATGAATTTTAAAAAAGTATCCGTAGTTTTACATTATAAGCGAACATCCTTATATAAGAATTTTTAAGCCAAGCATTATTAATAAAGATCCGCTCTTCTAGAACCGGATCAAAGCAGGACTCTTTTTTACTCGTAAATGGAGGAGGAAACAAAGTATTAGCCATCTACCCATCTAAACACACGGCCTCCATGTGTATGAACATGAACATACCATGAGGCGCCTCATTCCTTTCGGCATCTTCACCATTAGCAACAAGTTGTGGGTTCTTAAAATGAACCCTTCGATAATAACCAGTGGCCAAGGAGTCCACAATAAGCCAGATGCCCAACAGCATCCGGGACAACGTTAATCATTCCGGTGGAAAAGATGATACCGGCCGAAAAGGCTTTTATCACAAAGAAAGGGCTGCGTTTGGGTTTGAAGGCCGGGATCGATCGCCAAACAATCGGAAGGCAAACTCTTACGGTTCTTGCAAAGAGGATGCATGCGATCGCGGCGAGCTTGAAGGCCAGGGCTTTGGCCTTATCGAGGCCGGTTTTCTGGTTTTCTCAAAGGAGCACGAGTCGCCTTCTTCGGCATTGCTGATAAGGGGGAGTAGGAGGAGAGTGCCTACAGGGGGAGTAGGAGGAGAGAGAAGATGAGGAGAACGGAGGATTTTGCACTCCTAGAGAGAGAAGAGTAAGCAAACAGAATTAGGTCACGAAGTCTTATGGTTGTTCAAGTGAAAGAAAGTTTTAGAAATTGAGGACAGCGTGTTCTCATACTAACTGAAAAATAAGGTAATGTCGACAATCTCTCCTCAAAACAACATTAATTCTAGACTTTGATGAACAAATCTTTTTTTGGAAAGTATTTTTAAAAACAAATATCTTACTATGAATAGAATTAATAATTATATTAGAATGATAGAATATTATAATGAATAGAATTCATTAATTAATGATAGAATGAATTCTTATTCTTAATAATGAATGTAATTGTAAAAAAATGGCTGTAATTATAATGATAATGAAAAAAGAACATAAATCAGAAATCAAATCATAGTATGATACCGACTCATGCATTTCTACAAGGTTTGTCTCTTAAAAAAAATGAAAAAAAATGAAAGTAAAGAATATAATAATTAGAATAGAATCATATAATGAAAGCAAATAAATGAGAAAGGCATTCATATTCTATTCTAGAATAGATTCTATAAGAGTGAAACGAGAACAAAAGTTGTTTCAATGACAACATTGTCAAGTTAATTTTATGAGATTTAATATTTATTTTTAAAAATACATTCCAAGAAGAGATTTGTTCATCAAAGTCGAGAATTAATGTTGGTTCGAGGAGAGATTTGTCGACATTATAGCCATGAATAGACCTCTCTCCCATTTATTGCGGCTTGATACAAAGATTGAGAACCTTATTTTTCAGTTAGTATGAGAACACCCTGTCCTCAATTTCTAAAACTTTCTTTCACTTAATAACAATAAGACTCAGTGACCTATATATTCTGTGTGCTTACTCCTCTGCAACACTCTCTCTCTCTAGAAGGAGAGCAAACACACTCTCTCTCTCTCTTCTTAGTTCTGGTTTCTTTCTCTACCTCTAAGATGAAATCCCTCACTCTCCTCACCTCCCCCTTCAGCAATGCTGAAGGAGGGGAGTCATGCACCTCTAAGGAAAACGACCACCACTGGGCCCTCAAGCTTGCTGCGATCACGTGCACCCTCTTTGCGGGAGCCGTAGGAGTTTGCCTTTCGATTGTTGGGCAATTACAAGGAGTCACAATTACTTCTAGTCATTTGATATCAAATTGGATCGTTTGGGATGTGTCGGAGTTCGAAGTTTTTATTTTTTATTTTTTGAAATTTGAGTAACACTCTTACAACCACTCAATTTTAAATCTCATGTTAAAGAGATATTCTAAGCTTCTTATACCAAAAGCGGATGCTCTCTTTGTATACTTTTTTTTATTTTATTATATCAGTTTAGGGATTTAGTCTCTATAGATTTCAAACTATTTGTTTACTGCATGTTCAAAATTGTTTGTTATCAGATTTGTTTTTTTAGTTGCAAGTTGGAAGTCAGAGGAGGGGTCGACTACAATTTATTTCTACCCTTAACACTATACTCCCATTTACTTGTTATAGTTGTAAATTCTAGGTGAAAATTATATGTTTATAGTTGATAATTTTTACTGATGGAATCTTTTTAAATTGGAAAGATTAAGAAATCACGTAGACAAATCCACATTGTACAAATCTAAACACAACATGCCTATTCTCATATTTGTACTTGGAAATAAACATTAACAATTCAAAAATTTATAAATCACATGGAACAACTGTCATGTGTGCATTTCAAGCTGTTGGCAACTATTCTCCTTCTAAATAATTGGTGAGAAGTGAGAACTACTTTTTTTTTAATTAAAAAAAAAAAAAAAAGGATAACTACATATTTGATTGACCCATCCCTACTCCTTTGATATAATTTGCTTGACCCAAATGCAATGACTGATCCTGAAAAGGTTGAAAGACCATAGAAGAAATATTTATTAATCATGCTAAATATGAACCCAATCGAATGAACTACTACTTCTAGTTCTATGAGTAAAGTGTTAAAGAGGTTGCCTTGCCAAATATTTCCAAGAAAGAGATTTCATTGATAAATATAAGGGTCTTGTATGACCGGTTCCTTTCGGTACAAAGACGGCATGATCACATTTCGTTGTACGATGTCAAACCTGACAGCTCGGGGGTTGTCACAATGTTAATGAATTTATATCGAACTTTGAGTCTGGTAAATGGCACACGACTTCCGCCCAATTTAAAATCTAAAGACTAAGAATAATTGTGACCTCATTGTTTCAAAGGTAAATATAGTCTTATCTGTGTACTTGTCCAAACTATGAATGTCTTCTTCTCATTTCATTTTCTCCCTGTAGGCAAAGTTTAAGAGTAGAGCTACTGCATGTATGGCCCTCTTCTTCGAGCTTACAACTCCCTCTAGAATAGCAGTGGGCATAGCAATTGCATCAGTATATCATGAGAACAGCCTTACTGCTCTCATAGTCGAAGGCATCTTAAACACGTCATCTGCTGGAATCTTAATTTATATGTCACTTGTGGATCTCTTGGCAGCTGATTTCATGAATCCGAACATGCAGAGAAGTGGAAAACTTCAGTTATGTGCAAATGCTGCGCTTCTTTTTGGAGCTGGAGCTATGTCTCTCATGGCAAAGTGGGCATGATGAGCCAGCGCCTTAGCACGCTTCTTTTTCTACTTTTATGCATTCAATTCCTCAAGCCCCTGCGTCTGCGTCTGTGTGTAACGCACATGCCCCTTTAAATTTTTGTAATGAAAGTTCTACATTTATGTTACTTTTTTTAGAATAAATTTGACATAAGACTAGCAGATAGCACAATAAATTTGACTTAAGGCTAGCAGATAGCGCAATGCTTTAAGATTAATTGAAAACAAACCTGCAAGGCCACAAAAGAAAAACTCTCATTTTTTAACCTATAGGCGATCCATAACATGCCCTTTAAACTGCTTAATAAAATAATCTATCCACTTTAAATAAAAGAAAAATATAGAATGAGACCGTTTAGATTTCGTATTAGGTGGTCACAATTAATCTTGACTATTGGACTGTTCTAAACAGTAGTTTACTTAAGATTAATAAAACCACATAAACCATGAAAAGGAGGGTCTAGGGAGGAAAATATAATTAGTACCAATAGTATCTCAAAACTGGTTTGATTCTAGTGAATTACTAATATTGAGCAAATTGATATAAAAATCCACATTTTAATAAAGTTTAGCTACAAGTAAATTAGTTGTGCATTGTTTGGTGACTAATAGCTGTAGGATAGTCGCAAGCTACTTCAAAGAATCTAGGATTACATATATTTTCATGCATAGAAATGGATTTTTCATAACACATCCAGTCCACAAAATAGAAAGGATATGTTCAAAGAGAGAAAAAGAAACATAAAAATATTGTAGTTTTAAAAAAGGGAAAAGTTTATATAGAACCAAGGATCTAAACAATCAAATTTGAGCCTACCTCAAAAATTTCATTAGAAGAGGTTGTTTTGATGCCCAAATATCTTCAAATTGATCATCTCGATATCAAGGTGCATGGACTTGAGAAAAAAATGGATTGCAAGTTTTGAAAATAGTGTATTTTGTGACGCATTTTTTTACCGTCAATTTTCAATATATCATAGCTATGTCGATCTACACTATTTTTGAAGCTTTGAACTTCATAAATAGATAAAGATTTTCAATATTGAAACTACATTTCTTGACGCTATTTGGAGGTAGGCTTTAATTTGATTGTTTAGAGCCTAGGCTCTATACAAACCGCACCCTTAAAAAAATGGATGTAGTTACAGAAAGAGAAGTTAGAGGGAGAAAATACAAGGTTAGAGATAAAATATTTAGATAAATGATATGATCAAGATGTTATACGATTTGATGATTGCTTAATATAGATTGAACTCAAATCACGACCAACGCACGTGCACTCCACTAGTAATACGTTAAAGCCTCATTCATAAGTGTAAGTTTTGGATAAATTTTGCCTATGGGTTAATAAGATGGGCAAAAACAAATTACTTGTGCAAGCATGGGTAACGCTCCTTTGCTTGGAATATATTATCAATTTTCCTTTCCTTTCCAAATGATGTTTGAAGGTTATGTTTTCACCCCACCCATTCTTAGGATCAGAAGTCATCCTCTTCTTCTAAATTCTAACCCTGACCTTGTGGGATCTTTCCATCCAAAAGTAACCCCAATGTGTAATACAAATGGTCCAATGGAAGCAAGAATTTTCAAGAACATTTGGAACATTTCGTGGTCCAATGGAAGCAAGAATTTTCAAGAACATTTGGAACATTTCGTTTCTGAACAGAAGAACCGTTTTCAAGTAGTGTTCGATCGTATTTTCCTTTCTCTTTTTTAAGGACTGTTTGATCATTATAAGTTAGGTAGATGTGGTAATAAGCAGAGATTGGGAGTTTTTCTTATCTCTCAGCAAACTCAAGTAGTTGTTGTGCCCCATGTATGTGGTGGGATTCTTTGAAAGTTTCCTTGTAGGGTTGGAGATGATGGAAATAGGCAACACTATCAGAAAATGGTTAATTGGATATGTTGTTATGGAAAGGATAAATGAAATTGGATTTCATTGCCCTTGTGATATAATATCCACAAAACATATAATTTTCTCCCCCATTGCCTAAGAATGTAGTTCATTTTTTGTGAATGAACTATGTAAAAAACTTTGCATGTGCCTTAATTTGTGATTGTATTGTAATTGTGTTATTCCCATTTTTACTTGTTCATTCTATTTCTCTCAAGTTTATTACACAAGCTGACATTTGAAGTATTGGGTTTTGAAAGCAAACTACTTATTCAATCATTTTATAGATAAATATTCAAGTTGATCACATTTTATCAGCAAAGGCAACTTAGATATCCATAGGCAAGAAACAATTGAGATTTCTTGTTTGATTTCTTTCTGTTAACAACCGCTATTGCACCCCCCTACATTTCCCTCTCCTCAATTTCAGAACCTTTTAAGTTAAGGATTGTCTACAAAGAGACTATATATCTTTGGGTGTGGTTTTTATAAGGTTGCAACCTTAAACAATCCAATTAAGGCTTACCCCTAAATTTTATTATAACATATAATTTTTGTGTAAAAAGTTATTTGGATTATCTGAAAATCTATTGTCATATTTAATTATAAAATTTTAAACTACAAAAATGATTAAAATCAAGTAGATCTATAAACATATTAAATCTTCAAAATGGATGGTCTAGATAATATGTTTTGAGATACACTATTTATGAGACTCAAACTCTTTTTTTTATCTATATTCATACATCTCGATATCGAGATGATTAATTAGCGGGTTTTTCAACAATAAAACAACCTTTTCCAATGGATTTTTGATGTGCATCTTTGTTTCTACATTTTAAAGTTACAACCTTATATAAACTTTTTCCTTTATCTTTTGTACATGGAGGTCACAATCATTTCTAATCATTAGATCAAATTGAATGGTTTGGGGTAAGCCACAAAGTTCGAGAATTTTTTTTGGAACTTTGTGTCTATTAAGTGACACTCTTAGCACCGCCTAATTTGAAATTTAAGGGACAAGAATAATTGTAAACTCCATGTATAAAGGATAAATGATATCTCTATAGACAATCCATTTATGTCAATGAGTATAATAAATAAAAAATCTAATAAAATATAAAAAATATATTTAAAGCATGACTAAACAAAGCATATCCAAATGAAATTGAAAATTAAATAAAAAATAGATTAGAAAAAATCAATTTGTGCCCAAGGGTGTTTTTGAAATTTTTTGAAAAGATGGAAAAATATAAAAATGGATATTAATGACCAAAACAATTTTCAATATTTTTCAAAATAATGAAAAACATTAAAAAAATGCATTACAAACAAAATCCATTATTTTTTGAGATTTTGTATTATTTTTTTATTTTTTCA